>NC_090939.1:134730825-135361735 GCF_040938575.1 Ambystoma mexicanum
ATATATTTGTGTCTATAAGTTATTTTATTTCTGAATGATGTACCCTTATATCACACCACTCTCTTTGAATCCCCCCGGTCTCACTGAACCAAGAAGCAGGTTGTTTTGCAAAGTTAAAAGATTTATTTTATGGATTTCACTATATATATATATATATATATATATATATATATATATATATATATATATATATATATATATATGTATCACACTATTTAATATTTATACAAGGATCACCAAGGGGTGATGTCACAGCAACTCTCTTTAATCATATGGAGTAACAATAGCAAAATAATGCAGCATAGAATAATACTTTGTATGGGTTCAGTTAAATGCAATGTCACTCTTTCCCCCTGCACACTACTCAATCCCCCAATATGCAAGATAAGATATGGAAGGAAAGAAAACAGGTTTCAGGAATACAAACTCAACAAATACAGTTTCAATCCCAATTTCCCCCAGCAAACTCAGAAGGAAACAGGAATGATTTCAAAAGGGTCAAATGCTTTTGAATGTGGCTTTGGATGAATGGTGGAAAACACTGAAAAATTGACTTAATTCACTAAATGGGATTCAAAACTAGTGGGAGCCGCTTCGTATAGCCTCAGATAAACACTAGCAATGATTATTGAGTCACTAGCAGATTAAACACTTAATTCTGAGGTTGGATGCAAAGAACAGCTGTTTACACGTGATGAAATTGAGCCAAAAATAAAAATTTGCGGCAAACATTTCACCGCGCGAGAAGCGAAATTTCAGAAAAACTACAATGAGTTGGAATGCGGTTTTGGATTTGTTGGAAAGCTGAGGATGTTAGCTTCAATTAGTTTCTAGCATGCATGGTTCAGAAGTTATGAAGGTTTTAGTAGAGGTTGTTTTTTCTCAGAAAGAGTCAAGCTCTCCAAATGAAAGATGTGCTTTTGAATTTAAAAACAAGATTTTCTTTACACTAGGGAGTCTCTGAAGCCACAAGCTACACGGCAGCACAGCCACCAACCCAGTGACGCCTCCGGGTGGTTTCTACCTGCCGAGACGCTTGTCTTTCTTCAGAAAATATATTAGTGCAAAGATGATTTAACACTACTATTATCAAAGGACTATAGGGATGAGAGAAAGAGTTCAGATAAGACAAACTATTTTCTACAATGCAGTTCTGGATATGATAGGAGGGTTTGGATAGGATTACTTATGAATGATATATATGCTAGGGACAATTCTATGCTATAGATACTCACTACTATGGTTTGGAATGGGCCCGTCAGGGATCTGGTCAAAGATTTCTGGACTGGAATTCTGCTAGCCCACCGGATGGAAGTCAGGGCGCTCGGGTTCTGCACTCAGCACGGCACTCTGGACACTGCACGGCGGGATGGGACTGGATTTGACAGGTTGGTTCTGGCTTGCAGCTATCTGGTCTCAGCTCTGCTCTACTGGGTTGGATCTCTGCATTTCTGGCAAGAATTCTTAGCAAGAAAGCAGCACACCTCAGCCAGGCTGTTCTTTTGTTGTTCCCCTTGGAGGTGTGGGGTAAAATCTGGTTTCAGGATTTTAAAGGCCAAGCTGAGAAGGGTTCAGCATTGGAATTGGGATTTTCTGCTTTCAAAGTTCTGGATTTCTGGAATATGGATTTCTCTTGCAAAGTGCTCCACCAGCGATCAGTTGATGGGTGAATCTGAGTGTGTTTCTAGGTCCTAAACTGTCTCTATTTATGTATATCCCAAAGGGGTGGGTAGGCTAAATTATACTAGGCACACCCTCTAGGAATCCTATTGGTTAGGGTATTTCCCCTCTCCTGATTTGAGAAGGAAATCTGGTGTCATGCTGATGCTGTATTTTACAATCCATGGAGAACCTCCCCTTTGTTTCTGCACAGTAATTCTTTTTTTCCTATAGAGCATATTTACAATTTTGCAACCTTAATACCAATAGCATATCTACATCAGATATTTTTTTATAGCATGTATTCATCCGATCCGCATCACGGTGAGAGCTTGGGTTCAGATTTGACAATTTTCCCCACTTTTGGTCTATTACCCAATGTCAGATTTGTATACATTTTTACACATATGTGCGCATGACATCTGGGAATAATCATGTGAAGTTTCATGTTTCTGGCATCACCGCAATTGCTAAAAAACCACAAATTCTGTAGTCTTGCTCCTGAACATAGCACAAGTTCTTAGTAGTTTTAAACCATGACCATCATTTTCATATTCACAATGCTGTATTGTACACATTTTTACAATTTTTCACAGTCCTCTGTTAGTCCTTTTCAAAAAATATACTTCCCTGTGCTTTAAGACTACATATAACTATCTGGCCCGCCCCCAACATTTTGGTGGGTCCGGAGCACACCTGGCCTCTTCACTCCAGCAGTAGCTTCTGTTGACAGTTAAATCTGCATATCTTTTCAATCAAGGGAGTCTTTTGTCTCTTCCCAGAGCAACAGGCCAAAATCTCCTCCCCCCTCCATTAACACCTCAATGACAGTTCCTGGGCAGAGAGCAGGAGTAAGATGCCTTTTGTTTGGGGCAATCTATGGAATTGCTTTGAAGCTCCGTGGCTGGCATCAGATGTTACTTTTAAAATCCAATTTGTTCAAAATTGTCTTTTCTAAAATAACTTTACATTTTCAAAAAGTAGACACACAGATCACTAATTCCAGTCTTTTTAAACATAGAAATTGAATACTAGCAACCTATATTGCTTTTAATTGCAAGTCACTTCTTTTCCACAATTTGATTTTAATGTACAAGTTTAAACTAACAGTGTAAGTAAATGAAAGCTTTGATACAGGCAGGTGGCGGTACTGCGCCCATATTCTGACATATTTTCCCAGGTAAGCACCTTTTTTAATGTGGATATTTTTGTGATGAAATCTGCTTCTCCTGACATTGTGTTTATGGTGGATTCTTTAATAAGGTGATGGTTAACACCCACCAAGGATGTTGAATCTTTTCTGATGTTTGGCAATCATTATTTAGCAATTTCAACAGCCAAGGAAAAACAGATTTTAGAGCACTTCTGGGTTTTCCTGGCAATGAAGCACTGCCTTTTCAGGTAGTTCCCTTTCACTCTGTTGGCAGGCCAATTACAGGTTTTGGCAGTGTGGTCTCCTGTTCTACCACTGACACAGGCAAAATAGATTGGCAGCCTCTTTTTCCGGTTTCCCTGCGCACTTCTCAGAGGTTTTTAGCGCGCTTGGGGCTTTTTGGCGGCCATTTGGTTGTTTTTGGTGAAAGCAGCACACAGTGATGTTGCAGGGCAGACCTTAGTGGGTCAGAACATCCCACAGTACCCATCCAGCCCCCCCTTTTTCTTCCTGCACTTATCAGACCTACCGTGTCTGCTGCCTTAAACCTAGCACTTGCAAATTGCTGGCTGCACTACCACTGTTTGTTGACTTTTATTATTCATTTATTTTTTATTATTTATCTGTTTCTCCTCTGCTTCGCACTTTCCACTTCTCCCCCTTCCATGCACTTTCCCCCTCCCCCTGTCCCATCCACTTGCGCATTCTCAATGTCACTGGGCCTAGTAAGATTGCTGTTTTGTTCTCCCCTGTTCCCCTCCCTTGCCATGTCATGCTCTGAAACATGTGTGCACGAGTACAATAGAAATAAAATATCAATATCAATATCAAACATACAACCCTTTTTTATCACAGATATATTTGTCAAACAAAAAGATCTGTGGTCATTCTTATGTTTACAAAATGCTCTTTGAATTTTTGAAAACAGGCTGGAACCAAAACTGGTGCTCGTTGGACTTTTACTCTTTCCCAAAAGGGTATTTGTAAAGAGAACAGCTATAGAGGGCTCTGAAACTAGGACTGGGCAGTAGAGGACAATCTCAAACTGCTATTAATTCAGACTGTGCTTTGATTTCCAATATTAAGAATGTATTTGAGGTGGCATGAGTACCTAATAATTGCTCTGACGATGAATGTGATTCTGGAGCAGGATTTACTTGCAGTTCTTTGCTCTTAACCACCCCTTATGGGGGTTCACATCACCTCACAGGGCGAGATCAGGAAGATTGAGTCATTAAAGTGTATTCATGCTTCTGGACCTGAGGGCTCAGCCATCATTTTCCTCACACCCAAGCATAGATAGGATCGAGAAGTTGTGTTTCTGGTCTTTCACCTAGTGCTTTTCACTGGATCTGTTGCAACTTCCAACCTGCATATTGATGCCAGTCCATACAAAGGTTGAAATAATGAATCCCAAATATCATAGGATGATATCCTTCAAGGAAGTGATCCGAAATGCCCAAGCCAATGTGTCGCTCGAAGATCTTTTGGTCTGGGCTAATGCACATCATTATTCCTGAATATCAAATGAGACTCAGGAAGGGTTGGTAGATGGTCAAGTGCAGATCATGCAGTTCATTCTGCAGACACTAATAGTTGGATACTTCAGATCTAAGAATTTAAAGTTATTTTGCTGTTTTGTATTTATTGCTACAACATTTGGAAGTACATAAAACAATGTTTTGAAGAAAACTAAATTGGTGAGGAATTGCATTGTCCCTTTTACAGATTATTATGGCCCTTAATACATAGACCTTCTCAAAGCTACATAGATACTAATATGGACTGCCCAAGAACAGTAGTGAACACCAGCTGGTTAAAACAGAGGTGCGTTATTGTGCTTCTGTTGTCCAATACAATCCTCTATACATTTCTCTCAGGATGTCTGCGTATTGGGAACTGAGCATGTGCTCTTTGAGTGCTGTCTGAAATGATTGGTATGGAAAGGAAACAATATATATGGACAGCTCTTGGATTCTGATTGAGTGACTGATGTCACAACCATGTTGTCCTAGCACTCAAATAATGAAGCTCCCTAAATCTTGTATATATACTTCAATGTTACAAGCATTTTAATATTAGAGTGACTGTTGTGAAACATTAAAAGAGAAGCAGTGTGTATTATATGTTTACATTATGTACTATAGGCCCGATTAATGGAATTTTTAGCACAATTAAAAGTGACTTTGCACCCCAGCACACACCCTGATTCTTGGATCTGTGCAAAGTTGAACTGGATGGTCTCCAGACAGCCCTCTGACTGGGGATCTCCAAATAGCCCTTTAAGATGAGTAGCAGTACCCTCAAGATAGATGGGGATGTAGATTCGTACTCATGCATCAAATAATTATGACAACTCAATAGTTTGGCAAAGGGAGTCCGTTTAATGACAAGTACATAACAGGAGGAGTACAACGAACATCAGCAACCGCTCGATCTTCTCTCTCTCTTACAACTCCAACTTAATTTCAGAAAAAACACAGTTTTATAGCAGAAACTCATCATCACTGATGCGCAATCTTAAAAACCTAACATGCAACGTGATTGGTTATAGGAAGGTAACTTTATCATAGGTACTATATCTGTATGTGGTAACAGGGAGAGGGGATTGGACAATCAATGTCAGGTGGGGCAACTAAGACCTTCCTTCTAAATCGCCACTATGAACATCACTAAAAGTACTACGTCCCATTGGCTCTACTCTCTATAGGACCCTTGATTACACGGTCTACAATGATTGGGTTTGCATTAACCCCATTCATACTTTTCCACTTACGTTTAGCAGCATGCAGAACAACCAGCCAGGTGCAGGGAGTTAGTCTGCACCCCAGCTTCCTTCCCATTTTGTTACAATCAATCATCACCTCAGTTGGTCATGTGTCAATTACTGCTTTGTACTTTGGCCTCGAGTCTGCATCTTGGTCTGAGATTTTGTAGGGAGTATGGGCATGGCAGAGATCCATGCGTAGGTGTGAAAGTCTCACTCTTCCAGCCTGCCTTGTCACATGGCTAGGACACTGTGAAATCGGCCTCTTCTTCATGTATTTTCGTGTACTTGATTTAATTCTGCCAGTCTTCTACCATCTGTGGCTTATCTTGACCTTTCTAAACAGGATACTCTGTTCTTTTCTCCTTCATTGTATCCACTGTCGACCTTTTCGGTGTCCAGTCAAAGGATCAAAAAAAAAAAGATCGAATGCCCTTTTTTTAGAAACCAAAAGGATCGGAAAAAAAAGGGTTGAATTTTTTTTATTTATTTATTTATATATTTGTTTAGTTTAGTATGTAAAAAAAAAGTTTTTTTAAAGGAGAAAATGGGGGGTTGGTGGGGAACCCCCCATAAAAAAATGACCCTTATTTCAGTCCTTTTGGTGTCGAAAAAAAGGCATTTGATCCTTTTGTTTTCGATGCTTTCACCTACTACTGACCTTTTCCAACCAGATACGACCTTGGTTTCTTGGCATGCTTACCTTCAGCTGAGTTTTGCTTCGCTTTAAATTCTCAATTTGTTTGCTGCAACACTCTCCTCTTGAGACCTTTAATAACCTTTGTTCAATTTTGCTCATGTGCCTAGTAGAGTTACACTCATGTATAAAGTGCTTTTGAGGTATATATATATATGTATATGTTGGGACTTGCAGCAATCTATTTACTACTAAGCATAAGCCAGCTTAATGATTTCTTTGCTTCGTGTGGTTTCTTGCATCTGTGCACGCTTAAACTAACTGAACATCTTCATCTTGACATCAACTTCTTCACCTTGGCTCAAGATGTCACTTATCCATGGTATTTTGTCTCTTTGTCGGTATTCTCATGTCATTTTATCTTCTATATGTGCGACAGTCCGATTTCTTATGATGTCACCATTCGTCTTCCTTTATTATCTTCTTGGCTTCTTCGGGTATTCCATTCTGACAACCGTCATTCTGTCTTGACTGTAGATATATTTTATTCAATGGGTACCCTCCAGTCCATGTTTTCTTAGGTGTCGGTACTTCAATAGGTGCTGTTAATCTTATAGGCACTGGGCAAAGCCCAACTGCTGCTCTTTGCTGGTTTATTTGTTCATCATATGTCACACACTTTGGCGTGAAAATACTAGGTACTATGAAGGGGTGGCTGAAGTCTGGATGACACTTTGCACTTCCTCTACATTCCCCCCTCTGGGCGATTCATCAACAACTCTCACTTCCTTCTTTGTGTCCACTTTAATTTCATCCTCTGGATCTAGACATCTAGTTCTGAAGAAATGCTTCCTTAGGGTCCATGTCTTTATGAATCCTTCAAGCATACTGCTGTTCTCACGTGCTCATCTTTGTTCTATGTCATTTGTTGACATTCTCCACTTGGATTGCAGTAGATCCATCTTCCCACATATTTTCTATGTTTTCTTGGATATAGGAACTGTGTTCCTTCTTATGCATAAATGCTGGCCTTCACAAAATCTCTTATTTCTTCATTAGTCAGGTCCATGGGCTTCCATCCTGACTCAACATCAATCATGATTTTCATCCCTATGGCCTTTTTTGCAGTTTCCTGGCACTGAGAGATTATTAGCTTGATTATACAGAATCCAAGCAATATCATCACCTACAGGGCTCCTAGGAACTTGAATGCATCTGCCATCCATTGTGGAACCCATGAAAACAGTATTCCAACTGTCATCATCAACTTCGTCAGCTTCATCTATCATCTGATTCTGTAGTTGTGTCAGCATACCTATGCCTTCTGTTAAGTTTACATTTTCGTCATTGTGTGAGGGTATAAATGTACAACATAATTCTCTGATTTTTGCACAAACACCTCCATCCATGGCTGTGATCATGTCTATGACATATCTGTTCTAGAGCGTCATTAGTCGAATCGCTCTTAATTCTTCTTTGATTGCATTAAATCCCTTTATGGTTGTGTTGATGGTCTGCAGTAACTCCCATCTGGTTATCTGCGACCATTTAGTATTTGCTCCGACCTGAATTCTAGCATCAGGATTGTCGTGAACACTCATGAGGTTAAGCTAAACAACCTATGCTCATTTGGGATGGCATCAAAGGCTTCTAACGATTTGGCAGAGAAGTAGTTTTCTCTCTTCATTGGGCTTAGCAATTCCACAGATCTCTTCTTTCTCAGGTGAGCTTCTGCTTTCGGGAAACTGTCAATATTCAGATCACTTCTTGGAATCATCAATGCTGGGACATGGACATTCACCAATGTAAATATACCTCCCCAATTGTTTGGCAATCTGATATATGCTTTGGATCCACACGCCCATTAATGGTCCATGATCACTGCAGTTCCATACATCATTCCTATAGCATCGAAGATTCGTCCACAGTTCTGATTCTCTCCCATTTTTCTTGTACTTGAAGAGGGACAATCGAGACCAAATCCATGCCCCCGCACCCCAAGCGCATACATAAAAGAACAACAGGAAGAACAAGGAGCGCACTTATCATTTGAACCAGGCCCCAGCGCACCTATGGGTGACAAATATGCTGAAACACACCCACTTCACCAACAGTGCAACTTCCATGCTACATTAGAATCAATGCTGCAATATCAGAATCTACAAACACAAAAATCCCTGTTTAAAGGCTTGCAAATGCCTATATGAATTATCATGGTCTAAATGCGCAGTGTAAAGCTATGTTTCAGGAAAATTACAGCTAAGTTCATTTCACTCACTGAACACTGGCTGCGGGAGCCTTATCAACACTCCTCGCAAAACATTCGAACTGCCAAGGCCGCAAATTCAAGATAAAATTGCTTTCTGCAGACAGACATTTTTTAATTATCCACAAATGCGAATAAATCACGGCAACCCAGTGTGCTTTTTTTTTTCTGGGAAAAGAAAGACATTTTCTGGGAAAGAAAGACATTTTCTCAAGGACACGCACAACATTGAAACATAACTTGTAACAAGCCAGAGCCCAGGTGCGAACTGCTTGTTCAGCTAAAAGTTATGGGAACAAAGTCACATTGCAACAAGATTAGAATTAGGTAATGGGGGCTGGCACAGCTAAATCAGCCCACTGACGCAGGAGGTTAATATCCAATTATCAGGCTCTCTATAAGGGCTACATATGTAACCCACCACTTTGCAGCCAATAACAGGAGGAGATAGGTTTCTGGGAGCTGATCCAATTCTGTGAGGTCAGCCTGCAGTGTGATTATAAAACTTACTTGCAAGACAGCTCCGGGGGAGACGGCGCCTGAACTCGCGATGCAAGATGCTCTGTGCTTTTCTTTGGCTTTTTTCTTTTTTCTTTGCCTAGAAATAAATGCAATTTGAAAACATGCTGCTGCCTGCTTGGGACACTGTTGCATTTCTGGGGGCCATATGGGAGGTGTTGGGGCCTCCCATAGCTGGTGAGGGTATGGCTGCTGGCCCCCCACTGCCCTGGGGGGGTGGGGATCCAGCTTCTCCCCGACAAGTTGGTGCCCTCTGTGAGGCTCATTGCTCATTGTAACATGGGTAAATGAGCTCTGCCTGCACAAGCTCTGCGATGGACTGAGCTCCCTGCCGCCGACTCAAGGAAGCTGTGAGACCCTCGCCTGCACCTGAAGACCACCGGAAAAACGCGTAACCGGCTAAAGGCTTCGGGGGCCAGTTGGAAATACCCCGCTTGAGGGCAGGTGAGAGCCCTGCAGGAGAAGGGGTCCGGTGAAGCGCATTGAGGGAGTGTCCAGCAGTGGTGCAACTGCCAGTGCAGCATAGGAAAATGTAAGTAAACCAGCAACATGGGCTCTGAGGGGGGGAAATGTTTAAAGTAGAAATGTTAAAGTGTTTTTTTTTTTTTTGGGTAGAAACTGAGGGAGGGATTGTAAATTGGGTGGTGGGTGATTGTACATTGTCACAAAATTCAGCGCATTGGTAGTGATCGGCACATGAATTGTAGTTGGGACTGGGGTGGTGGCAGTGGTCCCTTCTTGTGTTTTTGAGCATATTGGGTGGGGTAGTGACTCCCTACACATAGAACAGGAGTGCCGCGCTGATTGGTCTAGAACAGGAGTGCCGCGCTGATTGGTCTGGATTTTGATTTCATGTACGGGGTCTGGATTTCCTATGAATTGACGTTATAGATCAATGAGTAGATGAGGTTCCCTGCTAATTGAGCGTTTAGTTCAGTGAGTGGAAGATAGTTGGCTGGTTAAGGTCCCCTGGTGAGGAGCGTATCATACGCTAGGCGACGCAGTGTGTGCAGTCCAATTATAAGAGTTTATTGTGGTTTACCTTGTTCCAGTTGAGACAGGAAGACAGCTGTGGGGATTGTGGGGTTTTATTTTGGGATTTTTGTGGGGTTGGGAGAAATGGGTTATTGTTCTGTGTATGCACATTTGTCTTTTCATTTGCATTGTGTTTTTAGTTTGGTGACGTCACCTTCAGATTGATGCATAAGGACACAAAGTTTTGATGGTGAGGAGATAGTGGTGTGGTTTTGGATTTGGAGAATAGGTGACCAAGAGGCGGTGTGTGGAAGACACATGCGCAAGATTGTGGGGGTGTGCCGGAGAAGGCAATGGTTTGGTGAAGATGGATTGCACGTGGAGTGCACTGGCTAAGGTGCGGAGCAAAGAAGGCTCACAGAAGTTGAAAAAATGTTCAATTATCTTCAAACTTTTGCTCCCTGAACAGCGGACTATCGAAATTTTCAAATTGAATAGAGGTAAAATGTATCACACAATACAGAAATGACTCCCCTTCACTTGTTGTGTAGCACACAGCTTCCATGTTGAAATAAGTCAGTAAAACATAGTGTGCAAAGATTCAAAAGTACTGAAGGTAAATTAAAAAGACCATGGCTGCTCATAGGCGGCTTCTCCAGAAGCGTGCAGCAATCGCTAAGGACACACATACACAGCACTTACACGGGAATAGCTTTAAAAGCACATGGCTACAGTTGAACTGTGTGCACGAAGGAAAGGGAAAATGCGAGGGGTCAGCTCATGCTGAACCAGCACGAACAAAGGGAAGAGGGGACTCACCCTTCTGAACCTCTGGGAGTGTAATATTTGATGACACAGGGGCAGAGAAAGGCAGATGAGGACAAGTAGGCACAAAATAAATCATTCAAGCATGCGATGGGAGGGGCAGTTAAAAACAGCTTCAACACACACGCACAAGAATCACAATAGCAGTGTCAACAATCACCACAATATGCACCGCCCATGTGGGGAGGATACATGGGGCAGGATGGGATCATTTCAGCAGACACCACAAGCACCAATGCAGGTACTGTCACCACTACATGTACAGACACAACAAATGATAGCACCTCTACCCCAGGACTGACTAGAATGACAACACAGGGGCACTGCACAGCAGCCAGCACCCATACAGAACACTGACACAATAGCAATGGTACCGGTTACATGACTGGGTGGGGTCTTCCTGATGGGGAACAAATCTTTCAAAGGACATAGATTGACATTTTACCGCTAATAGGACAGCCCAAGACAAACTTGATTTGACTCACTGTGCCACACACACTCATGCTCCACCTCCCCAACAGAGCGGGCGAGGCGCGCGCCGACACACACACTCACGCACACTCAATAATGCAGAGGACAATTGCATAGGGGTGGTGATAGGTATCAAAACATTTTCTTTTCTGGGTGACAGTGGGGCGACTAGGCCATGCATTAGGGAAGAGACATTTGTGACATCATGAGCAATGTGGATATGACCACCTTATTAACAGAGAAATCCATAACTTGTTAAACACCAGGCATACACATGTTGAAAGTAAGGAAGATTGTTTAAGAATAATGGGGGTGCACGGTACAGAGGGGGGTGCATAATGATAGCGCATCACAAGAGAGTACATTTAGCTACATTTTGAGCACACATCTTTCAGTGAGGAGACTGGGCTCATGAATACACGATTAACACAGAACAAATTAATGAGACACACAAGGTGGAAGAAGGTGCACTTGAGGGGGGAGGCCTACATTTCATTGACAGTTCACCACAGGAGGAGAGAAATAGGGGTAAAGGGTGGATGATCCATGTTCCCAACAGAATTAATTTGGTGACAAAATAACAGTGCAAGTGGTACTGCCACTAGCGCTTTTGAAAATAACACTGGCATAAATGCATTAGCCAACACACATAGGAAAAGAGGTAATTGCTGCACGAACTGGAGCATAATGGTTGATTTAAAATTTGAGAGCAGATATTGGGGGAGACATATGTATTGTTTAAATGTAACAGTAATTAGAAATATATATTGTTTAAATGTAACAGTAATTACAGTAGTGGAGTAATAAAATACTAGACTAAATGAGTAATTAACAGAGTAGGTAGGCTTTAAAAAGTGGACATGGGGTGGGATAGAGAGAATGGGAGTAAATTGGTAGCGGATTTCATTAGTACCAGCTTAAAGTGCCTGCAGTTCACTGCGAGGCACGCCCTGAGAAGTGAGAGAGGAGCCATAGAAAAAAAAAAAAGTTTTAAAAACCCTGCGATTATCTTAACTAAGTAACATGGTGCACTTAATTTAGAAACACAGCCACCCTATATGACAAATTTACCACCCTGATGTTTCCCTATTTAGCTTGTCAGTGCCTGATGCCCCACGGGACAAAGGCAGGCACTATAAATAGCTTGCAACAAAAGCACAGTAAATATAAAGATCCAAAGGCCCATTTGTACACTAGCACCCAAATTGCATATATATGATCCAAGTGTGTAATGAGTATCTTCACATAAATTAAGTGCCTACCCATTTCCTGGGTACATTCCGAATTGTGTAACAATTTACAGTCAGACCGCCATTGAACGCCACCAGGTGGTGACAGGATGGTGCATAGGTGTACCATTGGCTCCTCCCACTAGGACACTGAATAGTGTGAGAGTAGTGCAGAGAGGTTAGGTCAAGAAAATGAAGAATATGTAAATTCTCAGGTCTCAAGCGCTTCCATTTCATTTCTCGCCAGATACAAAGGACCCAGGGCAGGCTTGAAGACAACGGACAACCAACACCCAATGGCTATGGACTACAGTGGGACATTTTCCCTTCCTGACAGACTTTGTCAGAAGTGTAAGGCGTCAAGCCCTACAAAGCGGTGGCCACCCTGGCAGCGAGGGAGCAACGATCAACAGGGCCAACGCAAGAGATTTTCATGAATTGCAAAATAGCACAAACTCTCCCTAGTTAGGGAAACATGGCCATCCCATGGTCCAACGCACACTAGCAACTAGAATAGGGACTGACACACGCATTTCCAAAGTTTAATTGAGTTTCATATTACATTTTTCGCACCTACAGCTGTAACACTGTTTTGTTTCTTCTCTTTTCCCCGCACATGCAGGTTGTTGCGTATGTATGCTGTTAGAAATGTGTAGGAAATTTCCTTAATGTTATCTTCCATTAGAAACTGTGAGGCCTACTGATTAAAACATTGTGTAGCATTCCCCACTCAATTGCCCACCCTATCAAGAACCTCAGACCCCTTAGAGCATGTTTCCCTGAAGTATATTTCCTTGCTTGCATTGAATAAACAGCCCAAGATTTTCCCTACCCATATTGAGAAATTTTGAAAACACGAAATGTCCAGGGGAAGCTTTGATTTTTGCCCTTAGTGATTATTTAGTTTGCGGAGCTTGAGGTTACTAACAAGTACTAACGTATTAACGCTTTTCTTGCGATTTTCAGGCGGGCAACTTTATCATCTCATCAGCTGCAAGGACCCAGCAGCGTAAGTGGTTATGGGCACGCAAATAAGGACTTTTACCTTCACGATGGGACTATTAATGATGAACGAAATGATGGGGGTGGTACTTTGAAAATTAGTTGTAATAATGAGCATTACCGCTGTATCCCCTGCTAACATTCCCTAACCTAAGCAGGAACAGTTACGGCGTCAGTGGGTAAGGAAAAGCTGCTGCTAAAGTAAAGAGAGTTAAGGGCAGACACAAAGGGAGTAAAACATACACATAACACACATAGCAGAAGTGACCAACAACTTGCACACATGTACAAAATTGGTAGGGACACTACTGGAGAGAGCTGTCCTGACTGTTCTTTAACATATGCCGGAAGAGAATTGATTACAACAGAAATTACTACAGCAGAGCACGACGCCCATGTATGACAAGGTGCGAAGAAGATTGCAAGGGAAGACAGCAACATTGAGATTGAAAAAAAATAAATAAATAAATAATAAAAGAAGAAAGAAAAACAAAAAGAGAGAAGAAAAAATAAAATGAAAAAGACAAAAATATGATAAGTGCCTAACAGAGTGGGAGAAAAGAGCAAAGATGGTCACTGAAGAAGGACGTATACTGTTAAGGTACCAACGTTATGTTACCAGCACAACAGTGACAAGAAGTGGACAATCATGCTGGATGCAAGAAGGTTGAGAGAAGTTGCGAGATGAGAGCAGAACATCACTGCTTATGGACTACTATTGAGCACATGCATCCAAAGACCAAGAGAAACTACCACTGAATTGGGGAGGAGAGTGTTCATTGGTGCGCATCAGCATGCCCTTGTTGGTGATGACCAAGGAAGATGTGAAGAGTGACACATTCACCAAGATGGAAAACAACGGAAGAAGAGAAACAGACAGAGAAGTAAAAAGAGGGGGGAATTACTTCTCGAGCGAGAAAGAAGAATGAGTGGGTGCAGTACCAGCATACCAAAGAATGATCAGCAAAAAATGCATCTGAAAAGAGAAAGCAAAGAACTAGCTAGTGCTTGCATGGTGATGGATGACATCATGACTGCCTGGTTGCTTGAAGGTGATAACGGAAGGACGAGTACCGAGCACAGCACCATTGTGCAAGATAGAGATACATTGCAAGAGAACAACAGAAGAAGACATCGGAATTCAAATAAGAGACATGGTGAAAGGAAGAGCCGGACTAAGATAGTGGTGCGCAACATGGTTCCAGCAGTAATAAATGTGGCCACTCCCTGTGATCAGAGGAAGTACGAAGGGAAGTGAGTGTGGTGGAACACAGAAGGAGAACACTCCTATATGTACTGTTCATCAACAACAATGCAGAAAATTATGGACACTTCAAGGAATTGACAAAGATATGCAGACCGGAAGGAGGTGAATGTTGCTTGGTGGTGTGGTCAACAAAGTCGACCAGAGGGGGGACTGAAGAGGGAAAATCGAGACCAAATCCATGCCCCCGCACCCCAAGCGCATACATAAAAGAACAACAGGAAGAACAAGGAGCGCACTTATCATTTGAACCAGGCCCCAGCGCACCCATGGGTGACAAATATGCTGAAACACACCCACTTCACCAACAGTGCAACTTCCATGCTACATTAGAATCAATGCTGCAATATCAGAATCTACAAACACAAAAATCCCTGTTTAAAGGCTTGCAAATGCCTATATGAATTAACATGGTCTAAATGCACAGTGTAAAGCTATGTTTCAGGAAAATTACAGCTAAGTTCATTTCACTCACTGAACACTGGCTGCGGGAGCCTTATCAACACTCCTCGCAAAACATTCGAACTGCCAAGGCCGCAAATTCAAGATAAAATTGCTTTCTGCAGACAGACATTTTTTAATTATCCACAAATGCGAATAAATCACGGCAACCCAGTGTGCTTTTTTTTTCTTTCTGGGAAAGAAAGACATTTTCTCAAGGACACGCACAACATTGAAACATAACTTGTAACAAGCCAGAGCCCAGGTGCGAACTGCTTGTTCAGCTAAAAGTTATGGGAACAAAGTCACATTGCAACAAGATTAGAATTAGGTAATGGGGGCTGGCACAGCTAAATCAGCCCACTGACGCAGGAGGTTAATATCCAATTATCAGGCTCTCTATAAGGGCTACATATGTAACCCACCACTTTGCAGCCAATAACAGGAGGAGATAGGTTTCTGGGAGCTGATCCAATTCTGTGAGGTCAGCCTGCAGTGTGATTATAAAACTTACTTGCAAGACAGCTCCGGGGGAGACGGCGCCTGAACTCGCGATGCAAGATGCTCTGTGCTTTTCTTTGGCTTTTTTCTTTTTTCTTTGCCTAGAAATAAATGCAATTTGAAAACATGCTGCTGCCTGCTTGGGACTCTGTTGCATTTCTGGGGGCCATATGGGAGGTGTTGGGGCCTCCCATAGCTGGTGAGGGTATGGCTGCTGGCCCCCCACTGCCCTGGGGGGGTGGGGATCCAGCTTCTCCCCGACATACTGTTGTTTCTAAAGCACAGTTTGGCACTATCCAAGGGCACTACCTGCAACGGTCCTCCTCTGTCTACAACCCCTGTCAACAGTCTTGCAAGTCTCGGCCATAATGGTTTGCAAATCATTTGTGCATTTTCAATTGTTTCATTACAGTAGCCAATGATCATCCATGCTCTGCAGATGACCACTCCGTTCTCCCATCCTTCTGGAGAAAGCACTGTTCCCCAAATTTGCATTTGACCTCTGTCCTTCCATCTTCAAGCGTCTTCTGTAGATTTTCCTTTGATGTTCATCTTTTTGTTTGTTTCTCTTCTGATCTCTGCTTCATTCACTCCAGGTTTCTCATATTTGATCACAATGTTCTTCATTTTGCCATTATTTCTCGTCTTTATGTCTTGAACATAATCATCTTCACCTGGATCAGTTGTTTCAGTTGCCCACTTGAGCGAAACATCACTTCCCATGAACTGGCCTCTGGTCATGCACATTTCTATATGTGATAGGCAGTGTGATGTTTTGACATCTGTCTCAAAAGTTACGAAGATTTGTGACTTCCCCATGCTGTACGGTAGGATGCACAAACAAAGCTTTCTTCCTCTGAAGTGCGCCTTCCAACTTCCTTCATGTGCTGGTACCATATGTTGTTTCCCCAAGTGTGCTGTGCTGTCCAGGTAATCATTCAATTCATTATTGTCTTCTTGTGAGCTTCTTCTGGCTCTTATTCTTTTGATATGGGCTTTCACAAGCATGTCAAGTAGTACATCTGTATAGCTCCTTCTTGCTGGAGGATTCTCAGGCATCTCCATCAATGATCCGGGCGTTTCCGCTTATATTATTTGTGTAGGATAAAGTGCAATATGCTTCATCCTTTTAACATACCAACTGGGCATGAAAATGTCTGTCCTCTATGTCCTTTGATTCCTCCAAACTCTTACCACAATGTTTCTTCGCCAACCCGCTCCCTGCACCACTCTCGTCACCTGTGTTGTTTGTCTCTGGGTCTTCTTGAAGTATGTGTCATGTGCCAGGTAGTCCTCCTCCTTCTTTTGCAGAATGTGCCTGCCTCGGGTAGAAGCCACAGTGATGCTGTTCACTTCCAACACTATGGCTCCAATCCCGGGAACAGGCTGTACAGTGTGGGGGAAAAATCCCGAAGGCAGAAAAAAAAACCTTGCGATGAGAACAGGTATGTAGGGCACACGTGCAGCTACAGGACGTGGAACTTGGAACAACACTCAAGCCGGCAGAACGAAGAGAGCTATCCCCGTGCACCCACCTAATGATGTATACATGAAACCTACAAAGGTGCCCAGACCTTACATAGTCATTCCAGTTCCTAGAAAGAGTGATAGAGTGACTGAGCTTGAGATGAATGTGATAAACAATGACATGCACACAGCACTTGTGTTAACAAATGAATTGGAATGCCGGAGACAGGGTCGGCAAAGTATATCAGATAAGGGATTGATGAAAGGTATACCTACACAGATAATGGGCACATACACACCTGGTCTAGTGTCAATGGCATCAGAATCACATTTTAGAAAATAGGGAATGTTTGTACAACCAACAATGAGAGGTTTTCCGCCAAAAGAAGTTGAGAGACAAATGGAGAAAGCTAAACTTTTAAAGGGACGAAAGGCTTTAGAGAATAAGCAAATAGAGACAACACCGGCAAGCACACCTGATCAAATGAGACATGATATCAGGACAGTGCCTGGAAGAAAGACACAAACAGAAATCTTGAGAGACATTGTCATACTCCGACCAACTGGCAGCTACTACCGCGTTGGCGGCTGTTCCACCATTGAATTTTCCACTACGTTGCTTTAGAACGGTGAGCAACGCTCTAGTCATTCTCCCAACATGGCCGCCACTGGGAAGTACATAGCATTTGCACTCCCAGCGGTCGGCGCGTCGCAACAGGAACGGGAAGGAGCATACGGCCATCTTTAAAAACACAATCCATTGCCACCCTCAGCACACAGGACCCCTGGGACACTGCTGATCGTCAGAAAACCTACTCCTACAAGACCAGAATGCCTAAGGCCCTGAAGAAGGTAGCTGCCCATCTGAGAAAGGAACGATTTAGTAAGGACGAGTTCCAGATGCTCATGGACACATTGCACGAGCATGCAGGCACAGTCTTCTCCAGCAACATGAGGAGAGAGGTAGTGCTACGAAAAAAAGAGATCTGGGTACTTGTTGCCCAGAAGGTTAGTGCTGTGGGCAACACACCACGCACAGTGAAAGACTGCTGTAAGTGATGGGACGACCTGCGACTAAGAGTGCGCAACATACTATCCGTCAGTCGCAGTCAGGCCACGGGAACAGGAGGAGGACCTAGTTCCCCTATAAAGCTCACCCCGTGGGAGGACATATGCGCAGGCATGATTGGGACGGAATCCATCGAAGGTGTAGGCGAGATGGAGTGTGGCGCCACAACATCGTGCGATGGAGGTGAGTGTCCCAAGTAAACACTGCTATGCCAAATCTGATGAAAGTCAACCGCAATGTCAGTCCGAAGAGTCACGCCATGGTCGCCCAAACACACACACTCCCCGTAAAGTAGGCCGAAGCATCACAGACACATGCTGAAGGCTGGTGCAAGGCAATATCGTACATGACACATATCACACAATGTAGGAAATTCCACGAGACACACAGCGTGCATGACCAAAATAGTATGCATGTCAGACAGCACTGTTCCTGGCCAACATGAGTGCAGCCGACATATGCCTGCATTTACCAGCCATGTATCAAATGACGTGCTCTTCCAAACACAAATGCCCATTACCCTCAATTGTGTGGATGAGCAATTGTCCCAATGTATTTATGATGCCTATCAAAACATCACTCATGCCGTCCCTCTCTTCCACCCCCACAGGCAGTGACCATGACAGCGATGGGCAGGATGCTACCCTTGCACAGGCCACACCCCGGAAGAGGTCCCAGCAGGACAGCAACCGGCCATCAACCTCCAGGGGACAAGCCAGGGGGCGCCGTGTCCCTGCATCCAAGACACCGCAGGTACACATTGCCCTGTGCCACCATGGCCCGTGGATGGCACAGCACCACCACCACCATTACCCACTGGTCAGCCTTAAGACAAATTTGAGACACCCCATTCTGAGGAGTCTAGTTTGGCTGGGGAGGTGGCAGCCACGGCACCCCTGACTGTGGATGACACCCAAGAGGACATCTGGGGCACCATGGAGGACAATATAATGGATGTGGTCCATACCCCAACCCAACTTGCATCCCCCCCAAGTATCATCAATCGATATCGGGAACGCCACCACCCCAGAGCAGTCCAGCCATGACCACACCCAGGGACATCTCAGCCCAGTCTTCAGTGTTGGGGAGGCTGAGCAGGCTTGGCATGACAGCCAGGTTCCCAGCACATCCACAGGTGCACCCGCAGGGCCGCAGCGGGCTGACCTGCTCACTGCACTCATTCGTGAGTTTGTACAGGACAACCATCGGGCCAGAGAGAAGTGGCGTACACAGTTAGCTGCACTAGGCCGGTCCATTACGGACAGCACTGCCTCCATGGTGTGATCCTTCTTGGGCAACACCAGACACCTCTGTCCTCCGGCAGGTGCTAGGGCGCATCGCGGATGCCATGGAGGCAGAGCATCTTGCCACAACACCTCAACATGCGGCCACACCGTCGTCCTGCAGTTCCAAACAAATGAGCCCACTCCGCAGGTCGGCCCGTGCACATCGCCGACAAGACATGCCACCCCTTGGGTCAGGGAGTGCCGAGTGATAGTTATGGCAGCCTCATGTAGGCTTCGGGGACTCAATGGGACTTGTGTGTGGGAGTTGTGGGGGGAGGTGCGGGTGTGTGGGGGAGTTGTGGGGCGAGGGTGGGGTGCGGGTGTGTGGGGGACTTTTGGGGGAGTGGAAGGGGGGTGAGGGTGGTGGAGGGTTTTGTCACTTACGTTTATATTGTTACATTCAATACACCGGTTGTGTGAAAAAGAAGACCTGAGTGGACATTCATCAATGCGCATGTGTCATTTAATCATTTACAGTGCATAGTGTACATGTACCCACACACCCAGTGCCCTCTGTCCAACCATCATGTCACCCTCTACTGACATGTGTGTCAGAAATATTGTGCAATCACTGACTGGCGCACAGCATGTCCATCCTCTGCATCGGCACCGTGATGATGTCCTGCCACATCTTCTTCCTCCCCTTCTTCATCATCAGGTGGTAGCAGTTCAATGTCAGGGGCACCTTGCGGCAGATGCACATATTGTGCAGCATTACACATGCCATGATGATCTTGGCCACCTTCTCATGCCTGTAGAGGAGTGCCCCACCCGACCGGCTGAGGCAGCGAAATTGTTCCTTCAAGAGGCCAAAAGTCTGCTTGATGACCACACGGGTACGGGTATGGGAACGATTGTAGTCCTCCTCGTGCCTGTTCTGTGGGTTTCGGACAGGGGTGAGGAGCCACAGCTTCAAGGGATAGCCACTATCACCTGCATGAGAGGGAAATGAAGGTAAATGTTAGGCGATTCATGATGGACAGCTGTACTAGTCACACATGCCTGCAGGTTATCGTTGCCCACATGCACATGTCCCTGGATGCATTGACGCCATTTTCAGTCCCTCAATGTGTGGGTTGCATCTTCAAGATGATACATGGTGTGCACTGACGTCTTGTTGCACATGCATCGTGTATGCATACAGCTGTGTTAGTGTCAAATTAGTGAGGTGTTGTGTCCTGTGAGATATACTTAGAGGGAGCGTTGGCAGTTGTCTGTGCAATATTGGGCAATCAGCATTGATCATTCCCATGGTGACATGCAGCACTCCTGTGAGTGTGCCGGCCCTGTGCCAGACAGTGAATTCCCTAGTAGGTTCAGTTTGATGCACTCCAAGGGATGCTTGTCCTGTGTGGTGATATGCTGGAGCCAGCAACATGGTGCATATGCACTGCATGGTGCAGGATGGCGTTACTGAGGATGAGGGTCGCTGATGAGTGGTGCACGTGTTGTGGGATGTGGGGTGGTTTCCTGTTAGTCATGTAGTGATAGGTGTCAACCTTACTTCATTCATATGGGATTTGGCTGTCATGTACGGTTTATGATGGTTTGGGGCACAATGTTCGGTGATGTGCACATCGTGCAGTCGCATCAACATTGGCAGCATGGTGGTGTGTGCATCTCTACCCCCATCTCACTGCCATGTGCCAGTCCTGCTACTTACCAAGCAGCAAGGCACGTTGTCCAGCATGTCGCTCCATGAAGCGTGCTAGCGTGGAGTTCTGCAGGACCAAAGAGTCATGAGTCGATCCTGGATATCGGGCACAACAATGCGTGATGATCTTGCTGGCGTTGCATACCATCTTCACATTGATGGAGTGGTATTGTTTGCGGTTGCGGTACACCACCTTCATGGCATGCGGGACCACCAACTCTACATGGGTGCAGTCGAGGGCACCTACACAATTTGGCATGCCTGCCAGTGCATGGAAGGCAACATTTGTATCAAATATCTCCTTGGGAGTCCGTGGTAGGGACATGTGGTCCCTGTGTGCTTGAGGAGGGCATCCAGCACTTGGTTCAGTATCCGGGAAAATAAGGGTTGTGATATGCCATGCATGTGCCCCACTGTGTGCTGGTAGGTGCCTGTGGCAAGGAAGTGGATCACGGACACTACCTTCAGTAGAGGGGGGGATGGCGGTGCGTATTTCAATGAGGCTCACTATGTCGTCATGTATCAGTTCCACTATGGTGGTGATGGTGTCCCGGTCCAGAGTGTGGATCTGCTCAGGGGTTAGGTTGAAAGGACTAGCTCTGGTGCGAGGGATTCGGGGCTGCCGGCATGGTAACGGTGGCTGCACTGATGGGGCATGCTGGGCCTGTCTCACCCTCCTTCTCCTCCTGTGTCTCGTCTGTGGTTGCGGCTGTTGTTGTTGATGTTGTGGCAATGCAAGCAAGTCCTCCAGCTCCAGTAATGCTACTACTATTGGAATAATCTTTGTGTGGGACGGGGTGTGGTGTGTGGGTGTGCTCCTTTTCTTACTGGGCCTGACTCCATTGCCTCCACCTGTGCTGATTGTGTGCACCTGCGGCAGTTGGGAATACTGCTCAGGGCATTTAACGGTAGGTCGGCGATACCGGT
Source organism: Ambystoma mexicanum (assembly GCF_040938575.1). Classification (NCBI taxonomy): domain Eukaryota; kingdom Metazoa; phylum Chordata; class Amphibia; order Caudata; family Ambystomatidae; genus Ambystoma; species Ambystoma mexicanum. The sequence continues at coordinate 134,752,938 of NC_090939.1, forward strand.
ATTTACGGCATGCCGATAAGCACTTTTTCCGCCTTCATGAAGCCGTTATTTGCATGTCCGCTTCACATGGGATCTACTCCAGTTTACGGCATGCTGCTAATGCCGGCATGGTGGGTCGCGTGCGCACGCCCAGACCGCTATTAACGGCATCGTACTTTACAATGCCATTAATAGCGGTCGGGTTGGTCAGAATATCCCGTAGCGGTAATCGATGCCGGTATTCCTTTACCGGCATCGTTTTTCCCTTAGCACCAACCTCGGAATGACCCCCAATGCATGTGTAAATTATACACTTGTAGGTAATCTTGCAGCCTGGGCCAATATGAATGTCTCTCCTCATGGGGGAGAATTACGCTGCTGTTCTGACTTCCAATCTCGATCATCTAAGGAAGCAAAACAAATCAGTTTAATGCATGCTAAACAGTGTCAGTAAATCTGGACTCTGCTGTCTCTGCTTGTAGGTCACAAGTGCTGGACCGATTATCCTCTTGGTCTGAATAATAGACTGTCTCTTGTCTCTGGAAACAGTTATTTTTCTACTAACATAAGTTTCATATGAGGCAATAAATTCAGTAAGTCTTAATTTGGATGTTCCATATAGACCAATTCCCAGTCTATACCTTCAATCTGCTTCACTCCAGACGACATGTTGTTTTCTTGTCAGCATAAACAAAAGTGAAGTCCTTGGCAACACCTTCACTATCTGTCCCTCAAAGGAAAGTTTCTACACTCTTCTGTGATTTCGATGATGACTGGAAAGTTCAACCTGAATCACAATACTATGCAGGAGCATACTCAGATGTGTAGTGTTTGCTGGATCTCTGATGAAAGTGAGGATGTCAACATTGGCATGTCTCGCCACAAGTTCTGGAAAGTCTTCAATTAAGCGAAAAAATACAGCATTAGCTAGTCGGTTCTCTTGTGATAGGGACGTTTGTCTTGTCCTCGCTATACTCCAAAAGTAAAAGAAACTGTTCTGCAATCACTGTGAGCAGCCTCTTTATTGTCTTTTCATTTTCAGGATCTTGAAGAAACTCTGTTATGTTTGTGAGTCTTCCCACCAGCGACAGGGAGGACCTCAATACTAACTTGAAATAGATCAGAATGTCTTTGGTGAGGTCACTATTGCGTGACACCATAAGTGAGTCCAAACAAGGATTCTGTGGTGAATGGACTCCAGATACTGTATTCTCTTCCAGTTTATGTATCCTCGATCAAAATTTGGCATACCTTTTCTTATCAAGGCTTCAGTGTGCCTCAGTCCAAAGTTCAAAGTCAACAAGCTATTTTGTGGATTATAAGTGCAAATCTCTTCCTTCACCCTGCAACTAGGATGCACAGAGTGTTTGTGTTGTGTGTCCTTCTTCCCTTATTATGCTTAATGGAAATGTCCAGAACTAAGCCACAACTTTGCACAAAAGTTTCTTGCCCTTTGCTTGACTGGTCATGCATTCTTCTTCCTCGTCATGGATCTTGTCTGCACGTGCTGTGGTTCTTCCCCGTTGTCTGTAGTCTCTTTGCGGTGGGGATCGGCCAGAGGGATTTCTCCGATGTATGGTTTAACGTCACCCAGGAAGATCCAAGCTCTTCTTCCCTGTAACTTGACTGCAGAGGGTGTGACGTTCTCTATGATGAATGGGCCGTGGAACCTTGGCTCGTCCCCCTTTTTTCTTGTGTGATTTCTTACTAAGACAGTGTCCCCAGGGAATAATTGAGTTACACATAATTCTGAAACGTTATCTGTTGTAGCATCTCCTTCTCTGTTCTGTACTGCCCTACATACTTTTTGTCATCGCTGCAGATGTTCTGAAATTACAGAAAAACAGGATGTCATGCAATTCAAGTTGTTTTGCATTTCCAATCCTAACACTTCTCCTGTTGGTTGAGTATCACATCTAGCTCTAGTTTGAGGTGTTAACAGTGTTCGCATACCTCTGTCCGTCATGATTTCATGTGGCGTGAGATGGTGATCAGAGCCAGGTTGGTTTCTGAGTGCATACAGTGCCAGTGGAAGACAGTGTAACCATCCCTTCTTCAGAGTAAGCTTCAACTTGGCTATCCTTTCTTTTAACAAGCCATTGAACTTCTCGCATTTCCCATTCCATTGAGGATGATACACCGATGAAAACGTGTGCTTTATACCAAGCAACAAGCTGATCTGTTCAAATACTACATTAACGAAATGAGGACCATTATCTGACCTCATAACTTCACACACTCCCCATCTGGGAAACTCCTCCCTCACCAGGAATTTGGTCGCACAGGTAGAGTCTCGGTTTGTACATGAACCTGCTTCTATCCATCTACAGAAGGGACACACCACAACAATTAAATACCTGTACCCGTTACATACTTGAATCATATCGACATAATGGATATGCAAGTGCTGAAAAGGCACATCAGGCCTTGGGATGACTCCTCTAATCACAAATAGTGTACTTCTGACAGATTATGCAGTTTACCATAAAAAATGCAACGTGTTCTGCCAAGTTCGGTATAAACCAGTCTTCGGCAATTGTTGCTGCTAGATTCTCTTTTGTTATGTACGCTGGATAGTGTAACTGTTCCAGTGCTATATTCAATAAGGCTATAGGCATCACCGGTTTACCAGTGCTGTCTTGTCATCACAGGCTCTCAGAGGGGTTTAAATTCTTCTCTTCCTGTGGTGCTTCTCCTTGGAGCTTCATTAACTGAGTTTTTCGCATATTACTATAGCCTTCTGGCTCACTTCATGCAACAATCATTTTCTCATGCACATCAAACATTTCCACATTCATTATTATTTCATCTTCGGTTGCCACACGCTTGGCATCAGTGTCTGCTGCTTGATTTCCACGTGAGATAAAATCTGTCCCTTTAGTGTGGGTGGTGCATTTTACGACCGCTATATCCTCTGGGGGCTGTAGTGCCTTAAGGAGCCTTTCCAATAAGGTGGTGTGCTGGACTGGCGTGCCGTCCGCTCAGAGGTAGCCCTTCTTTTTCCAGCACGCTAAGCTTGCATGCACTGTCGAGATCACACAGGCGAGTCACTGTACACCGTTACTTCCTGGTCTGCATGATTCTCAAGTGCGAGTATCAACACCAATAATTCTGCAGCCTGTCCTGAATAATGTGAGGGTAACCGTGCACTAATAAGTACTCAAAATCCCCCATTTGCCATGTGCTTCACCACAGCGGCACCTGTATATCTTTGTCCGTCATTTTGATCGATCCTGGAAGAAACGTCAATGAAGATAATTTCTCCTTCTGCCAATGCATTCTCTTTCACTCTAGGAATCTCATCATAAAATTCTTCACAGTTCGTGCAATCATGGATTGGCTCTCCTTCAGTGACTGGCTCTGCTATAAACATAGCTGGGTTCACTATTTTGCATCAAACTATTTTAATCGCTGGATTTGACATGACCACTTCATAGGCAGAAGCTCTTTGAGATGTCAATGTGCCTTTCGGTTTCTCTAAAATGGCAAATAATGCGTGCTTGACAAATAACGTCATTGGGCCCCCCATCACAATGGTTGTAGCTTTTTCTATGGCGAACGCTGCGGCAGCCAAATTTTGTTCGCACGGGAAGTGACCTCTCATTACTGGGTCCAAATTCCCACTGTAGTATGCCAGGGGCTTGTACCCCAATGTGGTTTTCTATGTAAGGACTGCTGTCATAACACTGCCATTCGTGTGTGAAAACAGGTAGAATTCCTCTGCATAACTGTGAATCCCTAAGACTGAGCTGTGCAAATGGCCGTTTTTTAGTTCATCAAACACTTCTTCCATGGTCTTAGTCCACATCATTTTTTTTCTTTTGTTGCCTGACAATATTGTAACTTCTCCTTGTCAACTTTATATCCTTTCTCAGCAAGTATAGTCAATAGCTGAATGGAATTGCGTCTGCACTTTTCCTCTGTTGTGCTGCAAATTAGAATGTCATCCACATATTGCAAGACCACACTCTCTAATGAAATTTTGCTTAAATCCATCTGCAGAACCCTACTGCAAATTGAAGGAGACTCACAATAGCCATGAGACAGCCTTGTGCTTTTCAGACAAACTTGTCTGAAGGTAAATGACATCCAATCTTATGAGTGTTTGTGCAAGGGGATTGAGAAAAATTCATTTTTCAAATCAATCGGCGTGAAATACCATGCTTCAACGGGTATATTACATAGGATCGTAGATGGGTTCGGGACTAGAGGGAACTCGGCCTCGACTGTCTGGTTTATCGGGTGCAGATCTTGTATTAAATGCCAAATCCCCCTTCCCTTTTTTTCACAGGTTAAATCAAAGTATTGCATGACAACTCTGATGTCACTAAGATGCCCTGATCCATTATAGCAGAAATTGTCTTAAAAATCCCTTCATCTGCCTCCCTAAACATAGGATACGGTTCTGCTCTTGGTAAAATTGCTCCTGGTTTCAATTTAATCTTCACTTCTCCGACTCCTTTCAGTAAGCCTACGGCATAAGGGTCTGTAGTCCATAATGAGACAGGCACTTTTGTCATGTCGTCATCAAAATATTCAGGATGTTTTTGTGCCAACATCATTTTCTGAGGCACCTCTCTTTTACTCATTTCCACCCAATAAATGAGATTTTCTTCAAATGTCATCTCATCTTCACCTGTTTGTTTTTCAAATAGATCATCATCAGTGACGTCAGTCAATCTGTAACCTTCCTCAATGTCGATTACTGTGCACCATTGTCTGCCTTCATCATCACAACCATCAAGCAAAGCCGTCTCTCCTCGCACTATGGCTGCTTGTATTGTTAAGGGAAACACTCGTCCCTTTTCCTCATGCATAGGTATTCTTGGTCTGAACTGAAACTCATCTGGGGTTCTCATTGGTTTGTCTGCAAGGCCTGGTAGCCATGACATTAATATGCACACTCCAAAAACGAATGTCTCTGGTTCCAATGGAATAGCTCTCATAGTCATTTGCCCTGCGTATGCTCTAATCATTTCGCACAGATTCAAATAATGCATTCCTGAAGTTGAACATACTATGCCCTTCTCCGTGAATGAGATTGTAATGTTTAACTTTGTCATTAGGTCTCGACCCAATATATTTACAGGAGTCTGCCTCAAATATAGCAGTGGCACTTTCATGTCACATCTCCTATGGAAACTGGAAGTACTTTTGTAAAAGGAACATGACTTTGCTCCTGTAAAGCCATGAGTATTTATGGCATCGCCGGACAAAGAACTCTTGCCTTCACATATACACAAGCGCATCGCACCTGTGTCAACTAAGAAAGAATATTCTTTATCCCCCATAAAGACATCTACCTTTGGTTCCTTGTGAGGGTTCAGTGTCACTTATAGGATAGAACACATCAGGTCTCCCAGTGAGCTGTCCTAGTCCATATATCATCTTGTCCTACACTGAGTGAATGGGTTTCTTCCATCACCAGTGGCATCTCCTATTCCAGAAATCCATACCTGTCCTGTTTTTGTGACAGTTGCATCGGAGACTGTTGAGACTGTCCCTGTGGAAAATGTGTCACCTTCTGCTGTGGTTGCAAGCTATGCTGTATTCTTGGTGCTTTTCTACGGTATCATGTGATTCTGCGCAAATCCATTTCCACCTTGCTGTGAGAACGCAGATGGATTCAATATCCCTCCACTCGTGAATTGGTCGTTTTGAACCATTCCTTGACTTTTGCATATATGTGCTAGATGCCCTGTCATCCCACACATTCAACATGTTGGCGGTGGTCTGATTACTTGCCCATTTTCCATATCCTGGTTTCCATTTTGCATATTTTGAAAACCTTCCTGATTACTCTGAAAACCTCCCTGATTACTCTGACATCCTCTTCCTCGAAAGTCTCTTCCTCTTTGGTAAAACCCGTTATTGCTTTGATCATACTGCCTTTGGTTATTGGCCTGCTGCAGGTTTGATCTATCTGTATCAGTTATCATTGCCCCCTCAATGGCATATTTTGATATTTTTTTCTGCACTAATTTAGCCTCTTCGCCCTTTCGTGCAGCATCGTTTTTACGATTTTGTTTTTCTTGCAGCAGCCTGCAATAGTGCGCGATGGTCAGCTGTATTTCAGACCATGGCTTAGCCTCAATCCCTACAAATTTCTTGAGCTGCTTCTGTACCTGTTCTGGCAGCCCTTTTCATAATATATGGTAAAACACAGGTATAGATTTCCCCCATGCATCTTGGAAATTCTGAATATAAAGCAATGAATCATCTCCCTCCTTCTCTTGCATGTCATTATAGCTCCCATATCAGAAGTGTCTGGGTATAGCACTAAAAGTGCTTTCCATACTGTGGTTCTGCAATTGTTAAACGGCGCTCTGTCATGCGCAGTATTAACTGTAGTCACCCCAGGCTAACCTGCACGTGTCCACACATCGTCAGCTCTATCACCAAGTATGGCGATTAAAAGAACCTTTATATTCCCTATAGCTATAGTGTTCCCTCCCATAATTTTTTCTAACTCATGTATCCATTTTCCGGCTCCAGATGTCAACATTGGGAGCTTATTTTTCAGGTTTTCTCTATCCATCTGCAGCCAAGGTATATATTGTGACCTCGTTCCTCCTTTTTTCTAATAAGGGGAACTGCGACACATTAAACTCTTTTTCCTCTCTCATCATTTTTCTGTCTACCACAGAAGTAATATTCCTGCATCGCCGCCTACCTGGCAATGTCCTTGGCCTGCTCACATAGTGTGGTGGAGACCCCTCCCTCCTCCCTCTGACCGTGTGACACTCCTTCATGCCGATCTAATTGTATGGTAAACTCCAGTGCTTTAGGTGCAGACCCAGTAGAATCCAACCATCTTATACCCTTTCCCATAGAGAAGCATCTTTCACAACTTCTCTCGTCTTCTATTTCTTCACATTTTTCTCTTTCTGCATCTGATATTGTCTGTGCCCAACTCGCGCAACTGCCCTCATCTTCCTCATTTCTATTCAGTGTCATCCTATCTAAGGACAGCTTTCTATGTCTGCTACTTCAGTAGGCGTCCTCTGTATCATACAACTGAGTGCTCTCAAGACGCTCATCCTCTACTTTCCCATGGGGTCTTTTCTAGATGCATCTCATCATATATTCTATCGATTGTCTTTCTGATGCTTCTGGTGTTGAAGTCATCTTCTAGATTTATTCTAGATGTGCCTGGTATTGAATCGTACTCAGGAAATAATTCTTCTATATCTTCCCAGTCTACTACTGGATCAGGTTTTTTAACCTCTCTTTCCAGATATTCGAGATCTCGTGCTCTCTGTCTTTGCTTGCGTTCTATATCGTCATCAAATTCTCTACGCTTCCTCGCTTCCTCTCTGACCCTATCTTCCTCTTGTTTCCTTGCATCTCTTTGTTCATGTGCCCTTCGTATTCCCTCATCTCTTCATCTTTTTATTCTGTTCTCCCGTATTTTTTGTTCTTCTTCTTCTATTCTCCTTTGTTCTATTCTATCCTGATGTTCATCAGCTGTTCTCTGATTATGATCATTTTTTCTTTGTTCTTCCACCTTTTCCTGTTTTCTGACCTGCTCGTCATGATATAAATGCTCTCGTTTCTGCCTATCTTTTTTTCCTAACCCCTTCGTCTCTTACCGCTTCTCCTTTTCCTTCTCTTTTCCTTCTAATTCGTCGTGTTCTCCCCTTTGTCTCATATCCTCAATGCCTTTACCATCGAGTTTCAATAAAATCTGACCTCCCATCCATTTGTTCTGTGTGAATGCTATCTCATAAGTCCTATCCTCATCTCCTTCCCATCTCTTTACCTCTCTGCCTGTTCCTAGAGATGTACTCGGTTGTGCTTGATCACCTTTTTCCTTTTCGCATCTCTCCTTGTCCTTCGGGACTTTGGAGGTAATATCACTTTCCCTGTCCTTTTCTGGGCTATTGTCACTACTTTGCGTAAGCGACTCATATGACAGGTTGCTATAGACCAAGGCTGCTTTAAGTTCCGTCAACAGGTACAATCCTTCGTCTTTACTAGCTTTGCTTTTTGTTTCAGCCAGGGTGGGTGGTGCAGAAGGCTCTTCACTCCCCTCTGTTCATATATTCAGTATCCAATCTAACGGTGGCTCCTCCTCTTTTTCTTCTTGGTACATTTTCCAAATTTCTAAACCAGCCAGGCGTTTGTCTAATTTCTTTCCTGTATATTTGGCATGTAAGTATGTTGTCCTGCGCTGCAGGACCGTTTTAGATAGCGATCCTCCTTGGGGCCATGGCATAAACATTTTGTTTGCGGTCCCTTTAACCCATTCTGCACAGTACTGTTTAAGCTTAGGTGCATGCTTCGGCAACTGTTTGCACAAGTGTGTAAATGGGGTAATGTCTTCCACGCTTAACCTGTGTATCCTCTCTTTATATAACACTATATTATACTTTACGTTTCACAAACAAAATGAACAGGATGAGCAAGCACCAATCGTTGCAAGCTCCAATCCCGTTTTTCCAACAATGATTTTGCATTTACTGTTGTTAAAAACAACCATCAATCCATGCCATTCAACATTTTTTCCTTACAATTATGCAATTTTCATGCTATTTCAAAAAGTTATTTTCCGTATGACGTCATAGATCAACTAAAACACATAAAACAGACAGACAGACTCTGGCCGGCCACACAAATGCCATGCCATCTGCTTCCTCAGATGGATCCTGCCCCTATTTGTATTCTGACATGGAATGTAAGCCCATCTCTTTCAGATCGTCTTTATTCGATCTGGTCTCCTACATCATCCTATCAATCAGGACTTTAGATTAAGGCTTCAGCTAGCGCTCTTTAAAACCTAGGCACTGGGCGTATTCTCTTATCGCGGCCACACTCATGATATCTCTTTATATTGCTCGGCCACACTCAAGTCAATGTTTTCCCCTTATATAAACCTTATTGTTATACTCTTACTCTGATGTTATTTTTGTGCCGCCTTGCTCCGTTACCTTCCTTTTACTTGTTTTTAGGGCATGCAAACTTTTGCCAAAACATTTTTCACTCACCGTTCGCATGTTTTTCCTCTCTGGATGCTCAGGATCACCGTCTTCATTACCGCCTTTCCGTGCCGCTCGGAGAAGTGGCAAGGGGTTTTTGGGGGAAAGCAAAGGTCCCTTCACTGCTAACCTGCAGGGTTTTTCAGTTAAACTAACCACTATCTATGGGGAGATTCTCGTTCTATAAGCCGGATGGCAAAGGACTTGTGATATTGGCAAGGACCCAAAGTTACTTATGTCGAGGGCCAATGGGTCTCTTATCTAATCGAACCATCAATCTCTGCTACCAAGTGAACTGCATGGTCTCCAGCCAGCGCTCTGACTGGGGATATCCAAACAGCCCTTTAAGATGAGTAGCAGTACCCTCAAGATAGATGGGGATGCAGATTCGTACTCATGCATCAAATAATTATGACAACTCAATAGTTTAGCAAAGGGAGTCCGTTTAATGACAAGTACATAACACGAGGAGTACAACGAACATCAGCAACCACTCGATCTTCTCTCTCTCTTTCAACTCCAACTGAATTTCAGAAAAAACACAGTTTTATAGCAAAAACTCGTCATCACTGATGCACAATCTTAAAAACCTAACATGCAACGTGATTGGTTATAGGAAGGTAACTTTATCATAGGTACTATATCTGTATGTGGTAACAGGGAGAGGGGATTGGACAATCAATGTCAGGTGGGGCAACTAAGCCCTTCCTTCTAAATGGCCACTGTGAACATCACTAAAAGTACTACGTCCCATTGGCTCTACTCTCTATAGGACCCTATATTACACGGTCCACAATGATTGGGTTTGCATCAACCCCATTCTTACTTTTCCACTTACGTTTAGCAGCATGCAGAACAACCAGCCAGGTGCAGGGAGTTAGTCTGCTACCCAGCTTCCTTCCCATTTTGTTACAATCAATCATCACCTCAGTTGGTCATGTGTCAATTACTGCTTTGTACTTTGGCCTCGAGTCTGCATCTTGGTCTGAGATTTTTTAGGGAGTATAGGCATGGCAGAGATCCATGCGTAGGTGTGAAAGTCTCACTCTTCCAGCCTGCCTTGTCACATGGCTAGGACACAGTGAAATCGGCCTCTTCTTCATGTATTTTCGTGTATTTGATTTAATTCTGCCAGTCTTCTACCATCTGTGGCTTATCTTGACCTTTCTTAACAGGATACTCTGTTCTTGTCTCCTCAATTGTATCCACTGTCGGCCTTTTCCAACCAGATGCGACCTTGGCTTCTTGGCATGGTTACCTTCAGCTGAGTTTCGCTCCGTCTTAATTCTCGATTTGCTTGCTGCAACACTCTCCTCTTGAGATCTTTAGTAACCTTTGTTCAATTCTGCTCATGTGCGTAGTGGAGTTACACTCAAATATAAAGTGCTTTAGAGGTATATATATATGTATATTTTGGCGCTTGCCGCGCTCTATTTACTACTAAGCATAAGCAAGCTGAACTATATCTTTGCTTCTTGCGGCTTCTTGCATCTGTACACGCTTAAACTAACTGAATATCTTCATCGTGCATATGGCATATGTTTCTGCATCTTGACATCAACTTCTTCACCTTAGGCTCAAGATGTCACTTATCCATGTTATGTCATCTCTTTGTCAGTATTCTCAGGTCATTATATCTTCTATATGTGTGTCAGTCCGATTTCTTATGACATCACCATTCGTCTTCCTTTATTATCTTCTTGGCTTCTTTGGGTATTCCATTTGGACAACCGTCATTCTGTCTTGACTGTAGATATGGTTTTCTCAATGGGTACCTTACTGTCCATGTTTTCTTAGGTGTCGGTACTTCAATAGGTGCTGTTACTCTGATAGGCACTTGGAAAAGCCCAACTGCTGCTCATTGCTGCTTTATTTGTTCATCATACGTCACATACTGTGTGAAAGTACCGGGTACTATAAAGGGGGTGGCTGGAGTGTGGATGACACTTGGCACTTCCTCTTGAAAGTGTATACGTTTAGTGCAAATTGAGTGCACATTAATTTCTGCTGTACAAATTGACTTTGCATTGACTTTGCACTGCAAAAATAGACTTTGCACATTTCCATGAATCAGGGTATGTGTTGGCAGTGCAAAGAAACTTTGCAGCAGTGCAAAGCGACTTTGCACCGTGCTACAAAATCCATGAATCGGGCATACAACCTCTTTCTTACAGATATATTTGACATATGTAAAGATCTGTGGTCATTCTTAGGTTCCCAATATGCTCCTTGATTGTATGCAATGCATGCTCACTGATGCTATTCTACCCTTCCCCTTCTCTCATAGGGGTATTTTGTAAGAGTACAACAGGAGTGTACCATACTGATCGTCTTGGATCAGGGACGTCATTTCACCAAAATGCTAGGGGTAGCGGAAGTGACATCACATGTCTGGTGCCGGTGACCTCTGATGACATCACGTTAAGTGATGTCATTTGACCCCACCCCCAAGTGACATCACAGGAAGTGATGTGACACAACCGTTCGCCCCTTGACAAAACAGGCAGCGGAATCCCATAGCATTGTCCCTCAGTACACTGAGAAAAATATAGTTACACATCACTGTAATATGATATACATTTCATAGAAGAATGCAACACCATATGTACCATTAATATCAGTGTCTATAGGTCCATATTGCCAAATTGCTGGCATCCAACACAACAATCTGGACTATTGAGACTGTAGAAGGCTATGTACCAAGAGAAAGTGCCCTACTCCAAATGCCCAGACAATGGTAGTCAATAGATGCAACACAAAATACCCAACACTGCATCAATAGAGTGCATGTGAGCTGATGTTCTGCAGTAAACATGCTGTATAACATGATGGAGCCCAATATCCAAAGCAGTACATCAGAAGTCATGAAGGGGGTTTTCAACAGTCTGAGCCTGGTAGACAAAAGGAAGGCAAATTAGATGGAAACAAGGATGCCTCCACTGATTTCTACCTCCAATTTCAGATGAGACACACAAACCTGAAGGCCACAAAACAACAACCCTCCCATGGCCAACAGCAAGCTGCATGTGGAGAATTGGAAGCAAGTCCACTGGCAGCCCTATAGTTATAACTGTTACACCCAAGGTGCATTGGCTGAATTAACCAACATATCCCAAAGAGGAACAGATAAAAGAGAAGAAAAATTATACCAAGGCTGAAGAAAGACCTGACATAGACTTTGCAGAACCACTCATCAATTAGGAGGTAGTTGTACAAGCTACTGTCTTCGCCCAAACCCTTTCAGCCTCCATCACAAGGCTTCGGCCACTGATGGAAGGGTAAGGACCAGACGCCACAAGTGGAATATATACTCATGTTTGGAGGTGATGCAAGCCATGGAAATGGGAAAGGAACACCTAAAGAAGTATTACAACCTCTGGGAAACACTTGCATGATGATATAACAGGAAGATTGCAACCCTAAATGTATTTGATATCAAACACCATTGGATAGCATTACCAGAGACAAAATAGTGGTGTGGGAAACTTTGGTCCCTTATCACAAACATGAAATGGTGAAGGAAAATGTCCCCCAAATTCAGCCCCAAAGTATCTATCACCATTCTTGCTGTTTTCTCACAGAAGTCCCCAGTGACCCAAGTGAGCTCAGTGTGGTGGGTTGATAAGCACGGGACATACCACATCATTCTCTATGTTAAAACCAGAGCATTACAAAAAGCTTTTCTATTTCTCTTCCAGGAAGTACCATTCTTCATGTTCAACAGGGGATTTCATTAGTCATCATATTCACTGTGCTATCCCCCCAAGCCCGCTGAATCCCTTTCACCGCATTCTACCAGGGGACATTTTGCGATGGTAAAATACAGTAAAGGAGGTGATTAGTGGGTAAAATGGTGAGGTTGGAGGGTGAGCGAAGGGATAGTGAGAAGGTCTGGGGTATGAACCCCCATAAAGAAAACAAGGGCAAGATGCTGTGAAGTCCAATACATGTTATTGAACCTATTACTGTGCACCCAGAAGTCATCCCATCATTCTTCTAATTATTATTCATCCAGTTGCTTGTGACTCAAGGGCAGCAATCCTTTCTCTGTGGCACCTGCAGGCAGGATAACATTGTGTCAAGCATGTGCTGATCAGTGCAAATGCTAGAGAAAGTGATCTGCTGCTAAGCAGCACATTCGACAGGAATTCTGAATACTTCTAAGTCTAAATGTAATTTTCTGAGTTCCCTTTGCAAACATTTATCTGCAAGGCACACAGTGCTGAGTAAAATGAAAATAGCCCACACTAAATCAAGAATGTTCTCCATGATTACGCATGAACCACAACTGGAGGGAAAGTTTGACACACGAGACGGAGTGGGGGCATGGTACACTCGAGACGATGTTGTGTTGGTTCCGAGATGTGTCTTCCTATGCTTTCATCAGAATAAAGTCATTATTATGCAACCAGTGAACAATGGAAGCCTTTCTGCCATTCAAGTTTTTTTTTTTTTTTTTTAATTATGCAGACAAACTGTTAGGACAGCCTTTCTGAAGTCCAACTAAGGGTTTAGTAAACGCATTCAACTGAGTCAGAACAAGACTTCACTCTTTGTATAAGGCTGTACCACCTGAGTGAGTTCAGGGTAGCATAGACAGAGCAGCCAGGCTTATCTTAGGAGGGGGAGAGTGCTGAATAATCAGTACAAAGGAATTGTAGCACACATATGGTCCAAAGAATCACTAATACTCTATGGGCCTCATTACGGTTCTGGCAGTAACCCTGCCAGTGCTACTGGCGGGTTGCTGCCAGGACCGTAATAATTTGCTAGTGCCTCACTTCCCGGTGCCACCGGGCTATTACAAGTCTGGCGGCCAGGAAGTCAGGTGCCGGTACATTTGTTAATCACCATTCCCATATAGGAGTGGGGATACGGGAGCAACGGCACCGTTAGCAACGGAGCCGGTGCTACCCGTGGCAAGTCTGCCTGCCGTGGCCGCTGCACGGGCCAGTGTCAGACCTGTCGGGCACAGCGGCTCCAGCAGGGGGACTTCTAGTTTGCCGGTCTGGAAACAAGGGTGCCAGTGAGGTTACCGGCACCCTTGTTTCCGGACCAGCAAACATGTAATGAGGCCCTATGTATTGTAAAAATAAAGTGTTTATTTAAATACAAGAGGGCCCAGATAAATCTTGGGGGGAATAAGTACTTTCACATTATATATAACCAAACTAATAAAAACACAACACTATGCTTGAAGGTGCACAAACCAAAGCATATAACCTTATTTAGAAAACTGACAGCATTTCTAGGGAAGTCAAACCATGTGATACACTTTCAGTATAGGTCACATCTACTCTTGGGGAGTAAAACCACAAGTTACATTCAGATTACTTTGCAGTAATTCAAGGGTAGTATACCCTGTCAGTTGTACTGTGAAACTCAGCAACAAATCACAAAGTAAGTTAACTGGACAATATACTTTTCAGAATAGTGGGACACTTGTGAACAGTATAAACCTACAACTCTGATTTAGGATAACACAGTTATTCTGTGGGAGTTAGACCATGGGGTGTAATATTCAATTGTAGTTGATTTTCAGTTCACAGACTAAGGGAAGCAATTAGTCTAACTTATTTTAGGATAACACAGTTATGCTCAAGGTCAGTAAAACCTGCATACTTTTTTTCAGGAGCTACCAGCAACCTAAGGTAAGTAGACGTATTTTGGACAGGCTAGCAGCATATCAGGGGAAGCAATACTGAAATGGGGACACTCACACAATTATCCTAACAGGAATAATAAAGTGAAACCAACAGCATTACTTTTTGGAAGAGGTGAACCCAATTCACAGGTTAGTAAGTTAACCTTCTATCTTTTTTCTGTTAGAATGGGGAGCGAGTTTCTAAGAAAAGTAAGACTTTGAGAATACATATTTAAGAATGCACACAGCGTATTCAAGGTAAGTAAATCCCATGTATACGTTTCAGAATGGCAGAATATATCTAAGGTAAGTAATAACGTTTTGTAACTATTCACGCTGAGAGTTTAAAGTTACCAACAAACTCTTTTACAAGTAAGTACACTTTTCGACACTTGGTTTTCTTTTCAAGGCAGACCCCTTAACGTATCCAGCCCTTCCCAATTCCAGTACATGAGTTCTCTCAGAGGCAGAAGAGGGACCCTCGTGGTCTAGGAGCAAGCTATAGGCAGGGTGAGATAGGGCTCAGTTGGTGTCCAGTCATAATATCGAATGAAAAATTTCGAATGTCAAAAAAGTCGAATCAAAAATGTCGAATTCTTTTTTTTTAATATTTTTTTTGGCTCTAGTTTATATAAAAAAATAGGTAAAAAAAAAAAAGGGGGGTTGGGGGAAAATTCGACATTTTTTTTTTCGACTTTTTTTTTCTCGACTTTTTGACTTTCGAGATTTTTGTATTCGAAATTATGTCTATAAACCGGCTCAGTTTCAGGAAAAGTTCTGAGTTCCAGAGGAAGACTGTTCAACCAAGTATGAATTTTACTTTAGAGTTAGTTGAGGGTCCAGGGACTTCAGAAAAGACACATTAGGAGGATTCCCGCAGTGGGCCTGGGTGAACTGGATGAGAGACATCCCAATCGCTGAACACACCTCAAAACTACACAGGAATCACAAGAGACTTAAGGTAAGTAAATTCCCAAGCCAGCAGAGTACTTCTGCACAGAAGAAGACTTTGCAGCAGGAGGACTTCACGGTCTGCAGACAAAAACCTGGTTGTTGATTTCCCTCATCAAGAAGACAGAAGAAAGGACACTGGAAGGACTTTTGCAGCAGTGATCATGTGGAAGGCACTAAACAAGGTTTTCCTCATGGCTGGATGCGGCTCTGTGGATTTGGTGCCTTTTTCAGGAGCACAGAAGAAGACAGAACATCGCTGGTCGATTCTCGTCATCTGCAAGGTCCAGCACTCTGATGAGGGGGCCTTTTGGACTCGGTTCATATTACTGGTGGTCCAGCAGGATGTCCACAATGTTTCCGCGAGATTTGGAATTCGGAAGACCCATTTACTGCATAATGGCTCGAGTTCCCGGGGTATTAGGGAATTGCATCCCTACAAGTTTGCAGCATGGCAAGAGATAGCTCAAAACGCAGCCAATCAAACAGCTTTGCAACATTCAAACTTGGGGGGGGTTGGCAATCCTTTCAGGACAGCCAGCCTCCCAGCTTAAACTGGATTCTCACACTCAGGCTGGAAGACAAAGGACTGCATCGTTTTGGACTCCTCCCTCACTTCCTAACTTCACAGAGACACTGGAGCCTGGGCGGGGTGTCCTTAGGACTCCCGCTGAAGATAATAATCAAACAAAGTAATTTCACACACTGGTGGTCAGGGAAAGGAACAAGAGAGGAAAAGGAACACTGAAATGAAATGGCAAACAAGGAAGACTGGGGCCATTTTGGTCAAATGAGCACCCATGGGTGCCTTTAACAGGGCTGTGAAAACAGCCCGCAGTAAAGGTGCACCAAATTAATAAAAAGGTTCACTGCCACCAGCCATTAAAGGTATGTTTGTCCTTGTAACATAAATGTTACTTTTAAAATGAGAAAAGGGATACTCAGTATCTCCCCAGCACTCCACATAAGGCGGGGGGTTCACAACGTGGTGGGTGCTGGTCTCACCTAATAAAATGTAAATGGGATCCAAAGATCCTTTCTACCCTTGGGAACGTTAGATCTCACAAGGTTAGCCTGAGAAAGTTAAAAGGGGCGCCCCTAGGGCAACCCAGCAACAATGGGCACGTAATGCCAAAAAGCTGTCAAATAGGATAACTTTTAAAGGACACTATGGAGAGTCTTAAAAATGACACGCAGAAAAAGAGTGACATATTCTGTGAGTGTGGAAAAAGTTACCCACTCACAGAGGTATAAGGAAAAATAACCTACCAGTAAAAGCAACATGTTCTGGGGTTAACATAGGTCAGGAAGATGTATCATTGCTATGAAAATCTTATCGAACACAGCCTGAATTGTTTCTTGTGTTCTTTAATGTGCTAATCAAAAATAAACCATTGGCAGAGCTACCAGCAATCCCCTAATTTGCCGATCTTGCACACTAATCAAAATGAGAGTAAAGTGCGCTATAGAAGCCACTTTTAAAACCATGGTGTAGGATCCATTCTTTCTGCAAAGCTGCCTGTCAGGCTGAACTTTAGTCCACAGCTGGGTGTCTATGAACTGTACGTGACACTGTTACAGACACTCTACCAATGGCTTGCTTTACATGGATATGTTAGTTGTGCTGACCCGTACTGCAGTCTTGCAGAATGTCAACGGGATCAATAGTCCTACTAAAAAAGCAAAGTTCTGACTAAGCTTACGTGTGAGGTTGTTTCCCAAAAGAACCCCAATTAAGTCAAGAAAGGGCTGGCAAGCTAGCATTGAACTTGATCATGCCCAATGTCCACAATTACTTCATCACTCTCCACACCACAGCTCACAGGGAAATGGCTGAAAGGGTGTGGACGGGGAGGGAGATACCCTTTACTATGTCCCGCTTCATAGCACAAAAGGCAGTGTCAAGCTTTTGATAACGCAGGCGCTACAGAGCGGGAGAGTAGAGCATACATTACAGGAGTGGCGGTGGCTGATGAAACTGCTCTATAACTTCCTTTCGTAGAATAGATCCGCCGTAGCAGAGGTGCACACTAGGCAGATGCGCCCCACCCCCTGTTCCCCTGTTCATCTCACCCCAACCCCTCCCCACTCCCCTGGATCGGTCTATTATCTGAGGGTTCATGTACACTATCATGTACAAACAGGTCTTACCTTTAAGAACGTAACTCTTAAGTCTTAAGTAAGTTACCCCGTGTCAAACAGCCCCATTTCCCTGTGCATTCTGGGACATGCAGTATGTACTCGGAATCCAGAAAAACAAACTAGAGTTCCCAGAATGACACTGGATTGATGATTAGCACCAGTCATGGGACAACCAGGGGCCTGCCACGGGTTACCCAGGGATCAGCCGCACTCCTGCTGCTACCTGCGCAACGCAGAACACTCACTGAACAGAAGGCCACTCTCCACAGCTGCTTCATGCTTGCTGTTATTAAGCCATGACTGGGATGTATTTTCCTTTAAAGTTACTATTTATCAACTCCCTTAACTGATGAGCTCTAATGCATGCCTTGGCAAAAGGACGAGAACACTGGCACTTTTCACATTTAAACTTTCCTTGGTGCAATGGTGCAGGGAGGGTCTTCTATGGAAACATGCTGGGCGGGTGCGGCACTCCCTCTGGCCTTGGAGAGAGCACCATTGAGGTGACATGTGTATGGTATACGTAACACACTCTGGAGCAGGGCAGATAAAACCGATCGCACTTCCCTTCGTCCCTTCGCTTCTCTCAATCGCCCGATAAAATAGCCTCCACTTGCAAGCTTCCCATAGCTCTCAACCATTTGTGTTGCAAAGGCGGGTGACCCGATTTTGTTTTTGGCGGGTGAGACGCCCATTGGAATGAATGGGCTTGCAGGAGGCTTGGCGGGTGAGTCCGCCCTTTACAAGGCGGGTGACACCCGCCAAAAGCGTGTGAGTTGAGAGCTATGGGCCTTCCTCGAGTGGTGGATGCGGCCGGACCCCTTCCCGTCTTCACCGCGGTCACGCTTTTTCTCCCCTCTGAGCACACGTACGGTGAGAACTCTTGCTAAATCATTACCAAACGGGGCCCTCACTGGTGACACGCAGCGATCAGCGTAAGAAACATACTGAAGTGGTGCAAGGCACCAGGTGGCCGCCCGCAACCCTGCCAAACACACGCTATGCACGCATTTCACACACAGTCATTAACATTCATACATACAAAACACACACAGCACTTATTTTGCATTAACAGGAGGCACGCACGAAGTTTTATTTTCTAAATGTACCTTTCCAATTCGGATTTGGAGTCATCTTCCCTCCAGTAGAGGAGTCAGCTTCCTGCTTTCTCAGGCACAGTCTGTGCGTGCTCAGACTACTGCATAGCTCTCAACCATTTGTCTCGCAAAGGCGGGTGAAATCACTCGATTTTGTTTTTGGCAGGTGAGACGCCCATTGGAATGAATGGGCGTGCAGGAGGCTTGGCGGGTGAGTCAGTCCTTTGCAAGGCGGGTGACACCCGCCAAATGCGGGTGAGTTGAGAGCTATGCTACTGCTTTGCCTTCCTTTTCCCGCTCTTGACGTCCTACTACGTGCAATAGAGAACAAGTCACATGACGTGCAATAGAGAACAAGTCACATGACGGACCTAGCTATTCATTCCCTAACTGTAAATGGACCTGTAAATGGATTTACTGTAAATGTAAATGGATTAGAGGTTTTCTAATGTCACCAACATAGCGATCATCTGCCAGAGCCAACATAGAGGTTAACCACTGTCAAATACATAGAGCCCATCCACAAGAACGAGCTTAGAGTTTGCCAGGTCCATGTCTCTTTGCTGATGCACATTTTTTCAAAGTCATTTTCTTCAAATAAAGTACTTAAACTTCGGGGTTTCCTCCTCCTGGTACCCCTTCCCTATACTATTAACCCTGCTCCAACACCCTGTCTGCTCCTTTTAGCCCCTTACCCTCTGCCTTTATATTTTGAGGCATTTTTTCAAAGTAATTTCTTCATAGAAAATTACTTTGAAAAAATGTGTGTCGGTAGAACAACCAGTTTGCCCATGATCCCAAGAAAGATGGCACCAACATAGACACCATCCACCAGAACCAGTGAGGTGGATATCCACCTGCACCCAAATAGAGACTATCCACAAGAATGATCCTGCAATTTGCCCTCCAATACAGATAAAGAGTTCAACCAATGGTGCAAACATAGTGTTCTTCCAAGGCACCAACATAGCGACTATCCACCAGAACCATCGTAGAGGTTCACCACCTGCAGTTAAATAAAATGAGTAACCAATTGACCTACCATTACCAAAAAAGAGTTTTACCACCAGCACCTACGTAGAGGTCATCCGCAAATGTGACCAAAGACTTTGCTCAATGATACGAAAAAAGAGATCAACTAGTGGGAATAACAATGAGCAATGAGCTTTTACAAGAGAACCAACATAGCGTGGATCCGCCAGAAACGATCCAAAAGAAAGAGCAAAAAGATTGCCCACTGATACCAAGAAAAAGGTTAATCACGTTGACCAACAAAGAGGTTTTGCAATAGCAACAACATAAGAAATCATTCATCAGAAGCAACATAGAGGTTAACCATGGCATCTTCATTGTGGCCCCCCAAACGAATAAGAACAGAGATGTCGCCCACCAATATCAAGAAGTAGGTTATTCACCGGAACCAACGTAGAAGTTTTATAATTGAACTAACAAAGTGATCATACAACGGAACCAACCTAGTTGTTAACCACGGACACCTCCGTGGTCGGCTTCCAAATGAAGGATAATAGAGTTTGTCCACCATTACCAAGAATGAGGTTAACATAGTGATCATCCACTATAACCAATATAGGGCTTATCCACAGGAACCTACATAGAGGACAGTCACAAGAATAAGCAAAGACTTTGATCATCAATACCAAAAATGAGGTTAACCACTGTGACTGAAAGAGAAGCTAACCTTTGGGGATCGTTTACCCCCCTACAATGTCTTAAACTTTACCCATGAAGTTTCCATGATTCCATTGCCTATACTGGGAGGTTGCTCCATGCATTAACTAAAGTGTTCTGATATTGCTCCTAAGATACCCCCAATCAATGTACTTCCCAATCACGTGCTCCCATCACTGTTGTTTGTGTGAAGTTTAGAGAAATACTATCCTCCTGGAGAGTTGCGCTAAAAGATCACAAAACTGGAGAAGTGTAAAGAAATAGGTTTTAGCACTTCTGATGATTTTATATAGTTGAACAAATCTCACAAGTTTTTTTGAATTCCACTGTAGTATCGCAGCACTCATTTTTAGTCTGTTCCTTGGAATATGATTTCTGATTGTGCCTTCCCACCCTGATGACAACAAAAAGTGATTGCTTCTTCAGAGTCTCTAATCTCTTTCACGCATTCAAGCTTTCCACTGACTCCCTTTTCTCATCAACGCTCTCTCTTTACAGTCACCTGTACTTTTCGTTTCCCCACAGTGCCTCTCATCTGTTCTCCTCTCACGCTGCCAGACTTTTTTTTTTATGTAATGTGGCCTTGAATGTAATGCAAAATGGCCTGCATGTAATGTAAAGGGATCTCGTATAGTGAACCTCTGACATTTTGGTGGCTTTGCTGCATGTGGCCCAGCAAGAAAAGAAAGAAGAAGTTAGTGCGAGGGATATCAGCTGAAGCAAATGCAAAGCCTGTGGTGTTGATGCGGGCAAGCCAGAAGCCCAGTGATGCTATGATTCTAGGTCGATAGTGACCAGGAATAACTTTGTTAGTGCTTCATCCAGAATGGAGAGCCAAAGGTTGATCAATTGGAGTTGGAAATATGAGTTCACTGCGAACAACCCAACTCCCCCCTCTCTCTCTCTCTATACAAAGTGACATCTTTCTCTCGTCTGTTTTTCTTCTCTCTTATGCATAAATAGCCCCATCCCTTACACACTAACATATAGTATAGGAACCAATGCATCCCGCTGGCGTTGAAACGTTCTTTAATAATAATAATAATAATAATGTATTTCTTATATAGCGCTACACACCCATAGGTCTCAGAGCACAAAAATAACAGAACACATTATTATCCCACAGAGTGGTACTCATATTATTGACCTCGGAAGGATGAAAGGCTGAGTTGATCCTGCCAGATTCAAGCCTGCCACAGCAGGCAGCACGCAGATATCAGGGGCAAGCGCTTAGCTCGCTGTGCTACCTGACCATCGAGCTAAGCCATTCCAATTTCTGAACAGTGATGTAGAATAGCAATGCCATATGTGCAGTTCTTCTTAACAGGAGGACTCTGATGCCCCCCCCCCAAAATACAAAAAATGTTCAGATGATCCAGGTGAATTTCCCCTCTTATAACACCCTTCACTACAATGCAACCGCATGGGCAACACACAACCCTTCCTCTTTCTATCTTGGATCCCACTCCTGAGGTCCAAAATGGCGGCATGTATGCAGTTCACACAATGCACTCGCACCACTGCAGCAGCCTTGAATGGAAAGTCCAACATGATATGGGGCATGACATCACAATCATTCCTTACTTGCAAAGACTTTCAAAGAATTACTTGTACAGTCAGTCTCATATCAAACGTTCCATGCAGTTTGCCCATGGCCGCTGCAAGTCTTGGGCCATTTGGATGGTGGCACAGGGCCTTGCAGCCGTTTGTCACCGCAGGAGCTGTGACGAGACAATAACTTTTTGTTGACTGATTATCACAGATGGCTCCCGACCCGCACATGTATAGGGCTTTCTTCTGGGACCTCAGGCATGTGTACACTCTCTGTTGCTGGCAGAGAGAAATTCTTTGTTGGTGATGGTTCATTGGTGTAACCATTGGCTCCAAAAAGGCCCCAGGAAGAGTTAACTCTTGAATGATAAGAACTGCGGTAGGTGATTTTTTTTTTTTTTTAGAATCCCACCAAAAGCACTTGTTTGCTACCCACGTGCCTTCGTTCATGACAAATGTGTCACACAGACCCCCGATTTTAAACTGTTTCTTTTATTTTCCTACGGTGTGCTTATTTGACCTTTGGAAATGATGTTTTTGTGTGTGTATCTTTTCATTTTGTTCACGTCAGATAGAATATCAAACAGCACACCTATGTCAAACAGCGAATCCAAGGTGACCATATATATGACATATGTTATTGTGTCTTAGGTCCTGAAAGTATACTTCCAAAACCGAGAGGACATTTGTTTGCCTTTCCCTGCTTTGCATTCTGGTACTTGCAGACCTTCATTGAAGATATGGAAAATAAAGGTATACGCATACTCTGTTAACATGTTTATGGAAGGATGTATATGTCCATCAGGTTTGCTTATTATAGGTCATCTCTATAACCGCAGTATTCTTGAAAGGCAAACAGTATCTATTTCTACTAACCAGATATGTGGGCAAACACTGAAATTGCAGGCTGGGTTCAAGTCCCAGCTTCACAACCTAACAGAAATGTGGGATCCTGCGCACATCATTTTATTTTACTTTCCTTTTCTGAAAAAAAAAAATAAGTCTCTGGAAGTGATTCCTTTAGCATCTTACACTAGTCAAATAAAAAGCTTTACTCATGGTATTGCGCCATGTAAAAACATAAAAATAACGAGGGACCATTAATTGATGGCACATCTCAAACTGTATTTGTCTCCTGGCATACTCCTGGATACTTCTTCTAATGTGAGAACAAAAAAGAGAATAGACTGTTCATTGTTTTTAACTTTTTTTTTTGTTCCTCGCACACCACAAGCCAAAACATTTGTTTCTAAATGATTTTGTTTATTTTTTAAAATTGACATCAGGGCACATGCTCAGCTAAGTGGCTTTAGTGAAAATGTTCTGTACCCCTATTTTGTTATCACAATATTGTTATTCAGTTATTACTTCGTTGGTGGTTTTAAATGTATGGTTATGTTTCTCATTTTTGTGTTTTGTATTGTGTTCTTTTTAGACACTCCAAGTCAGGTTTGATCGAGTACATTATGTGTTTTTGTGAATGGATGCATAATTTTTTTTGTAAAAAAAAGAATGCTAGGATGTAAGACATCTTTCACATTATTTTCACAGAAGGTCCTGATGAAGTGTCTTAAAGTCCGAAATGCATTGGACAACTCTATCTGTCTGTGATTAATAAGAAGATGTTACTGCACTAAAGAATGCATGGATCGCTAATATTCAAACATTGAATACAATTTTTTGTGAATCTTAGTATTTACTGTAGCTTTTGTGACAAGGGAGCCAGAGCGGGGGACGTTTTCCCACAGTTTTGTTTGAAGAACTTCTTGTAATGTAACATCCCCGAGAACCCCATCGAGCATCAGAGACCCAGGTTGCTCCCTGGGATGCAATTTTCTGTGATTTAACTTCCAGTGATGTCAATATGTATGCAAATTAGGGGCGCTGCGCAAGTCTTCTGCTATGCTGTCTCGCAAAATCGAAACCTAGCCCTGCATGTGTCCACATGACAATGTGGCCCACTTGCCAGAGAAGACCATTCTGTAGCAAAACACACACACATGAAGTGTACACACACACACCAGGTATCCACTGCCCGGATGAGAGTGTGTGGGTGTGCGTGTGTGTGTGAGAATTGCAGGGTGTGCTGTACGTGTGGTTTGAGGTGAATTGGTGGACTTGTTCATGAGTTTCAGTATTGCAATACTTCAGTAGGGCTCAGCAGTGTTGAGATGCATATGGGTATCTAAGTGGTGTAACGGTAGAGGTTGTTTGAGATTCGAAGGATTGACAGCAACAGAGTAGGGTGTGTGTGTTTGTATGTGGGTGTGTGTGTGTGTGTGTGCATTTGCACGCATGCATGTAGTGGTTTGATCAGAGAGGTCTCATTTGTAGAGCAGTCGGGTGAGGTTGCATAATATACACAAGTATAGGTTGCTTCAAGCACAGGTTCCAATACTTAAAGGGGAAGATGTTGCAGCTCATAATTGAGGTGATTTGAAAGAGCTATGTGATGGATCCTGCACTGGCATATCTTGGGTACTGAATGTAAGTATTGGGATGCAGTGGCAGAGCCGTGCTTCTGTCCCACTTTGAAATAGTAAAGGGCTCTCCAATGCACTGTTGAGGTGAACCATGTGAGTTCCATGTGCGGTGTGTGTATCTCTGTGAGTCAGGCTCAAGGTGGACCCTGGAGCAGGTGGGTTTAGCTCAATGGTTTAAGCGCTTGTGTGTGATCTGAAGGTCGCAAATTGGCTTCTTGGCCAGGTCAATTTAGCCTCAGACATTGTTCCTTATAAAGCTGTTTTTTGGGTAATATGAATTGTATACAAATATAAAAATGTTAAAGTGATACTTACATCACAAATTAATATTTTTGTCCTGCCATTGAGCTCATGATGGGTTACCCGCCACAATAGCAGGCATTCCAGTGTAAAAAGCAAATGTAAAGGCAGTCATTCGGTATTCGTCCATGTTCCTTGTTTAATTGTTAGTTGTTAGTTATATCAGTGAAGCAATGTGAAGCTTACTCGCAGGGACCGCACACCCAAGGTGCCTTACCCATGTATTTGGGAACACTGTATCTGCTGTGGGAAGTCTATTTGGCAAAGCAACTGAAATTGGGGGGGGGAACGCCGAGTTTGCAGGGATATAGGCGTGGCAATAGATCATCGGGGGTCGTTTGCACATAATCATGTAAGAACTGATGAATGCATTTTCAGTGGGTGACTTCCCAGGGAATTAACACAGGTTAGGTGTGCAAAGGGATATGCACAGTAATATGTGCTCTTGGCATTAGAAATAGAAGACAGACTTTAACTTAAGTTTAGCGAGAGCTCTGAGATACAGAGCGAGTGAAAGGTCATTAGCTGGTATCTGCAATAATGTATTATCTGCGTGGGTAAGCTGACTAGGGAATGTTTGCGCCTGGAAGGTTTACCAATCATTACACAGGCTTGAGAGGTAGACATTCAATAGAATACTTGGTCAAGCGTACAATTAATATGTTTGCGTGGCGCGGCGGGAGTATTAAGAGGTTGATACACTGTCCAGGATTGCTGACTACTGATGCAGCCTGTGACTAGTAGGATCACAAATCAATATATTATATGGCGGTGAGGGCTGATGAACACCACGGCACCGGGGTAAATGAACAATCAATGTTCGCTGGGAAGAATGACTAGCCATGCCATACCTGGGCACACATGCAATCAATGCATTGCCAAGGAATACCATCTAGAATTGTAATTTCCGAGAGACATGTCAATCCATAACTTGCACGCAAGAGTGGCAGCTAGAGTGCAGAAAGGAATATCGGCAACGCGGTATCTGCATTTCAGAATCTCAGGAGAAGTAGGTCCTTGGTGGAGTAAAAGATCTCATGTGTATCTTGAATTGAGCAGAACGGCTTGTGCCAAAGTCTTGTAGCACTACAGGTTCAGTGGCATAACACAAAATGTGGGGACCCCATGCAAGCCCTGCTGAGGGCACCCCCTCACTGCACACTGCCCCCCCCTACTAAGCAAGGGCAGCATGGGGCCCCCAGGACCGCATGGGCTGCGGGGGGTCCTCTTACGCCAGTGTACAGGTTATCCATTTGTTTCATGATTTGGAAATTAGTCATTCAGACTGTATCTCAAATATGCCAGATTGCATCCCAACATGACAGCACGAAGACGTTTAAAGATTACATCATTCACGTGCCTCTTTCTGATCCCACAATTTAATTGTCAAAAATCAAACCCTTCCTGGAGGTTACACACTGCAGGCATCATGTTCTCCCAATTGAACCAACTGCTGGAGCACCCAGTGCCTACGCTGGGGGCACTGAATTCAGCCCACGCCCTCTGCCTATACTTGGACTGGCCAATAGGGCAATAGGGTAATGCCAGTACCAAAAACGCAAAATGCTAGTGTGGGCCAGTGTTTTGGTCAATGTGGGCCAGTTTGAATTAGTTACTTCATTATGTGGCTAGTAGTTTTGACAATTGTTGCTCAGTAAATATTCTTTAAATTGCAAAATGTCCATCCCATTGTTTCCAAAAACGTCCCCTTAGGTACTATTCAAATTGTCTGCCACAAAAGGAATGAATTGCCATGTGCAACTGTGGGCCAGTTTAACATTGGTGCATGAGACAATGTTATTCCCCAGTCCGACCCGGCCTCTGTCTATAATACTGAGTGCATTGCAGAAT
The DNA here is from genome assembly GCF_040938575.1 of Ambystoma mexicanum. Lineage (NCBI taxonomy): Eukaryota > Metazoa > Chordata > Amphibia > Caudata > Ambystomatidae > Ambystoma > Ambystoma mexicanum. Next base: position 134,779,603 of record NC_090939.1, read on the forward strand.
GAGTTTGATTTGTTACTAGTTTTGAGTTCCCACACTTTCATACAGCTTCTCACATTTCACCTAAGGATGGCTGCCTTGTTAAATCCAGGTGGGAAATGTGGGTTGTTGATTAACGGGTTGAAGGGAGACAGGAAAGAGATGAGCCCCCAGGTCATGTCACAGAGTATGAAGATTCAAGAGTTAACTTTGTGGCCAGGTTCAGCCCTGATTACCTAGCTCTGCTGCAGTACTTGATCCAGGGCTGGACCCAACTGTGTGTCCTAGGCACAGCCTCCTCCATGTCCACCTGTTGCTTCATCAATTATTCCTGGATCGATTCAGGTAAAGCTCTAATTTGAGTTTCAAGACACTCTTCCTGAATGCCAGGTGGTCCCCAATGCTCTTAGGCCTACAGCAGGCTGGAACAAAACCCTTTGTCCACCCTTGATTTTCTTCCTGCCCCATCAATGGTTAGACCTTGTCTGCTTCACATGTCATCCCTCGGCATTGCTACTGGGAACACCTGAGATATTCAATAGACAGACTATCCAAAGGACGACATTCATTTTCATAACTACAATTCTCCCAGAGAAAGACACGACATTGAAAAATTGAGCAAATTGTTTACACTTTTCACACTGGAAAGCACGTGGAATCGGTTGGAAGGGGGTGATATATGTGCCGATAATACCCAGAGAAGCACACAACACACCTAACAGGAAGCCAAACAATTCCCCATAGGATTGCTGGCAAGGCCGAAGGACTGGTCGGCAACTGTCTCAGTGTGATGTCCTCAGCATGGAGCCTACATGCTAAAGGCTATATCGTAACATACAAGTGTCAGCAGAGTCACCGACTTATCCCTAATATTGCAGGTGCAGGGTCCTCCAGTACAGACCCTTTGGAGCACTGGTGATTACATTGCTTGACTTCAGCCTCAAAGACTCCCTCCCTGCTCCTCATCCTCGGTGTTGTGAGCTGGCCCTGTGGTGGCATAAAGTGATATTCAAGCAACAAACACATCAAAACCTTAAATGTAAAGTCATGTAACATGCAGTCCCCTGCCCTGGAACTGTGAGCTGCACTCTCAGACAAGGGTACAGCATCATTAATGAGCTGTGTGCGAGACTACAGTCAGCTGATTCGAAATAGATATCCCCACCATCCAAATATGAGCAGCAATCACTAAGTCACTGACTAAGAGATACATACTGCACTCCCCACCAAATGCTTACTAGTTATCACTGCCAAAGCATTTATTTCCCTGCAATGTAATGGAACGTTTGTCACAACATATTCAACCCAAAGTAGTTTGATGACAAAATATAATAATCATAGTTAAGCACTATTCAGATGTCATAAAGAATAATATAACAGAATACACTGGCGAAATTCATCAAATATAGGCAAATGAATACATTATAAAAAATATGAAAAACATAATCAGAATGATACGAAAAACACACTGAAGTACATATTTTTCCAAACTTATGAAACGTATTTATAATTTTAAATACGGTTTTAATGCAAAAGATGGCGTGAAATTGAAGCAGGAGCTCAATTAAATGTATACAAATAATTATAAAGTGACTTTGTAAAACATACAGTACTTCCCAAACAATGCATAAACGCGTTTAGAGAAATTCTAGAAGTACTAGTTCTATTCTTGAACTCTAATATAAAGTCTCTCATAAAAATATTCAGACCACTGATCACACAATTCCCACACAACCCAAAGTACTTTGAAGCCATGATATATAGTAGTTACGATTAAGCATTATACAGCTGTCACAAGTCATAATATAAACCAATGAAAACAGGGCTGACCAGGCAATACGCAATATTTTAATTTCAAGCATATGTTGTGTAAAACGGTGCAAAAGTGCCTCAACCAGTCTCTAGGGCCCAAAGAGGGACCAAGGGGGCAGGTATCGGTCAACAGTACCTTTCAGTCATTCTTAGGCTGTTTGACAGCATGTAGCTAGGTGTCTAGCTCTGCTGCCATGTTTTGGGTGAACCAGGTACAGGTGTGGTGAACCATGCTTGGTCAAGCGGTGGGCTGGCATCTAGTCGGTTTGATTCAGGAGTTCGATGCAGTTGGAAAGCAGCATTCGGGTCCTGCAGTATGGAATATTCAACAAGGTCAAATAGGGAGTCAAAGTGGTTCGAAACAATGGTAACCATTGGTTTGGGTTGGGGGGTGATGCGATGCTCCAGCATTTCCAGTTGAGGTTTGTTGGTTCAATGTTCTGTGCTCTGATGAAGGATTCGAACAAGCAGTGGTTTGAGTTTGCTATGTAGCGGCAAGCAAGTTGTTTGAGCTGAACAGGAGACGTGTTCTGTTTGCCACGATACTTTGGCAAGCCAGTTTGACAGGTGTGATGCAGCAGGTGTTTGAGTTTGATGGAGTGTCAAGAGTCCCTTTGATTTGAGTGTGGTGAACTCAATTCCAAAACAGTTTGAACGGTTCAATGCGGCAGAACAGGGGGCTTTGGCTGATCTGGTCTTTCAGATGCTGTGAGACCCACTCCAGAGGCTCTAGGACAGGATGAATCCTTTTTAAGTCTTGCTCTCCCAGCATAGGAACGGATGGAGCAGAGTGACAGATCCTGGTCTTCAGCAAGAGACACCCTCCAATATACCCTTGGAGTGGGTAGGAAGGAGAGCTTGCTCTGCCTTGAACTGCTCCTTCAGCACCTCAATGGATGAGGGCTTTAAAAAGCAAAACTGTTCCAAAAGAGGCCCAAATGAATTAATCCTCAGGTGTTCATTCAAGACTGAATCGGAGAACTAGTGGGAGACCCCTTCTATTAAATGGAAATGTGTGCAGGTGATTGTACTAAAACAAGTCTGATTTAAGGGGTCCAATCCCTGTTCTTGAGACAAGTGGTCTTTGGCTTCTGCTATCATACCCAAATTGCTCTGTGCTAAAGAAAGTGGAGGGGACAGGAAGGCGCGAGAGATACAGAAAGAAACAAGATGGTGGAATCTTCTTCCAACCCTGCTGAGCTTCCTCTGACTACACTTAGCCTGCCCCTTCCCTTGACAATAGCATCAAAGTCCATTTTGGTATTCAGCACTGTGATGTGAGACTAGTGCTTTTGGGCTGGGTCTGCCCTTTGATACTTGTTTCCCAGGACAGCTCCTGCTGGGAGTCTTTCTTTATGGAGAGATGTGTTACTCGACCTCAAAAAAGAATGAAAGGAGAGGCTTAGCCATATATTCTCATGCCCTACAAGTTGGCAGGGCCTGGCTGTCTGACCAGAATGCACATAACTCTTCCGCAGCTAAGCTAGGTTCACAGTGATGACACATCTATGATTCAAATTGATATAGCTGTATAGAGTATGAGAGAAACTAGCCACCATAGCTAAACACTGGAAATGGCTAATTTGTTTAGTTTATAACTGCCAACAGGATAGTAACTATCATAGTTATGTGGTTTGGGAAAAGGGGTGCATACCTTTAATGCAGCCCATGCGCTGAAGTGACTTGGCTGTCACTGCAGCTGTCCACAGGGCCCTTGTGACTGCATCCTGCTCTATGCTACTGGAGAGTAGGTGCCGCATATCTGGATACTGATGCAGTAGAGCACAGGTGTACACTTATTTGTGGCATGGAGTTTGTTAAAAGGGGTGCCACCATTTATAAGAAAGAATTACCTGTATCATTGCATTAATAATACAAATGTAAAACATCTAGGGCATCAATACCTTTGCCAGATGGCAAACCTTCACACATGCCAAACGCATAGTGACACATGTGCCCTGCTGCACCAGTTTCATGATCTGCAGCACCTGCTCTCTAGTGACACAGAGCAAATTAAATGGCCACAGGTACCATTTTGGCAGCTCATGTGACAGAACAGTCAGGGATTGCATGTAAATTTGCACCCCTGATCAAAACCATAATAATTAGGATGAACTATCACCTGGTGGCAGGGTAATCATGAACTATAAGCCATAACTGGGTTTGGAATCGTGACTTTTAGTTCACATATCTATTGAGTTGTAGCATACACATGTGAACACTGTGACCCAGGCCAGCTGTGGAAGGGTTGTGTGCATTTTAGTCAGACAGCCTGTCTTTGCTCAACCAGCAGGACAATTAATTTAAATGTCATGCCACTCTTTGATCCTTTTTGAGGTCGGGTAACACTTGTCCAGCCCAGGAAACTCACAGCAGTAGAGCTGCTGGAAGGACACATACTAAATAACATGACCAAACTAACACCATGTCATTTCCTACCAATGGTGCTTTAATGTTGTGGGCTTGGGAAGGGGGAGGAGTAAGTGTAGTTACAGTTCAGCAGATTTGGGGAAGTGCTCCTCCAGCTTCTTTTTCTCTGGACTGCTCTTTATTTCCTGTCTGCTATGCTTCATATAGTGCAACACACCTTGCCTTTAATCTAACAAGTCAAAGACGAATGACTGTTGCCTTAACAGGTATTGGGCCCCTTAAAGCAATTTGTTTTTACACAATCCCCCCTGGCCTTCACTCGTAATAAGGAAGGTGACATCACTCTTTCTGTGATTCATTTGGACTCTCAAGACTATGAGAAGAATTCTTGTGGACCTCTTTTGTGTGAGTTGATCATTCCAAAAACCTCAGCAAGTGAGGTTAAGGAAAACAACCACCTTCATTATGTCTTCTTGGCTTGGTTTGGGATAATCAAGGATGACCACTTCTCTTCAAGTTTAGCAAGGTGGCCCCCAGCCCTTATTCCATCTCAGCTTCAGTGCACTCAACATGCCTCTCAACATTGTACAGATGACTTTGAAAGTGCACAAGTCACATGATAAACCAACTTGACAAAGTATATTTTTTTGTAGAAGCATGTTGATTAAAAAGTGCATGGAGTAACATTGTTTTGCATCCTAAATTACATGGAGGGGACAAATTCTATTTAAAAGTATGGGAAAAGGGGTCCTTCATTGTTTCCATCATGTAGTGGAAAAGTAAACAGTAAAACCCAGACACTCTTCCACTATTTGTCTGTAAAAGTGTACGTGCCTCTCACAACTAACTATTGTGGGAGCAATCTACTTTTGGAATCTGCCTACTTTTAGCAGCTTTAAAAGTCAGGCTGAGTCCATAATTATCTATTTCTTTTCTGCCAGCATAAAAGTGCATGCTGGTAGACCGTGAAGCGGATTTGGCAGGGCACTTGGAAGAGCAGGCTAACGTGTTAAGTCTGCTCTACTCTCCAACACCATCGGTCTAACTTCGACTGAATGCAGATCACATAGCAGCCTGTGCTTTTATATGAACAATACGACAAAATATGGAATAAAAGGTAGACCGAAGATTCTGAAATGACGAATAACTAACCTCATAACATTTAGAAGCCACTGCAGGTTTTCTGAACACTCTAAATTAATGTTCACTCTTGCTTGAGTTCGCCGTGACGCTCATGCATCGTTACCTTGTCGAACGGGTGGAATATTAATGCATGCTATGCCTTTATCGCATCCCATTCACTCTCACCTTGTGTTTGTGTTTGTGTTGTGCTTCTCAGTGTGTTCATTTGGGAAATGTCCCACAAACCACCTCCATTACAAAACACTACAACTGCACATTGAAGATGTGCGTGACATTTGCACGGGTGCATAAAAACATACATCAGACAATATGATCTGATCCGACACTATGAGCCGGTCCGATAGCACAGGGAGTAGAGCACTTGCTTTGACATCTGTGCAGAGCCTGCCTACGCAGGTTCAAATCCTCAGCCTTTCATTCTTCCGAGGGCAATACAATAAGCAGTGCTCCGATACTTGAGGGTTTGTAGCGCTATATTTTTATTATTATGTGCTTGATTTTTCCCGATATTCCCTCAAAAAAAGAGTTAGAATAACAAGGCCGAAAACGTCAAATGTTTTAAATCGATTTGTTCGACTTTTTTGCACTTTATTTCGTAAACAATAGGTGGGGGTTGTTTAAGGGAATACATTAAGGTAGGGTCAATGTACAGGGAGTTGTGATAAATCTTAGCTGCTGGAAATGGCTTTGGGCAACCATCCAGGCAATCGCTCTTCAGCCAGCCAAGGCATTACAGGGACGACAGTATGCAAATCATGCTTGGTCCCTGCCCAAAAGGCGCAGTCCAGCCCGGACTGCTTGGCCATATCCCTTCTGCATAAGGAACTGCTAGGTTACAGCACTCGCCCCTGTGCTGGCTCCTTTCCGAACGAGGGGTTCCAAAATAAGCATTGCAGTGCTGCGGTGAGGGTAGGAGGTCTTACCTCCTAAACTATTGGAATTTATGTTAAAAGCAAGCCTATGCATCCATTATGGGGTTGAAATTCCACATGCTGGGTGTCACATCCTCACAAGCTGCAACACAGCACATGAAATCTTAGGAAAAGTTGGCAGTTCAGTGGTGTTGGCTTGTTATATGCCAACTGGATGTAAAGGTTCACGATCTGAACATAGGGGTTGCCCATTTTCAACATAACATGGATCTATACTGTATACATTTAAAGGTTCCGAACCTGTGCCTGTGCATGGAGCTGGAAGCAAGTGTCCTGTACAAAGAAAGTCCTCCCTGTGTAACTAGTAGCTTCTTTTTAAACATTCTGTAACATTTTCCTTTAGACCACAACCCAGTTTCTTTTGCAATATGGTTGAAGTTTGGACTTGGCGATGTTGACCAAGGACACATCCCACGTCTGTGCCAATTGTTTTACAATATCGTGTTTAAACGTCCAGCACATGCACTAAACAAAAAATACAACGTCTTGGCGTATTACTTGATAAAGATATTTATTTACATTTTTAAAGCGCTCACACAGCCCGCAGCCATCAAGGGACTGTTCCAGAAATTGTTTCATTTTTTTTTCAATTGCTTAATTGTTTTTTTATTTCTTTGTCTTAGTTGTGTATTTATAACGCTCTTAAACACCCAGAGGTTTCTAAGCGTGGACCCGGGGATCGAACCTGTGTAGCTTCGTGTCGTCCTGCTTCCAAGGCGAGCACGTTGCAGCTGAGCTATCCTCCGGGACATACCCCACCCATTGCCTGGGACAGTGAAGCAGTTTGCAGCAATTGCCTTCAGTTCTGGTTCTTTTAAAGCACCGCACCGTTTCCCTCATCCAATCTCTGGGGCAGGGGCGTTGCTAGGGGGGGGCTAAGGGGGCTATAGCCCCTGATCTTTTGGTTGTAGCCCCGGATAGAATCCCAGGAGCTACAGCCAAAAGACTAGCTAGCCCCCAGTCCCAACAGTTCCGACATCAGCTTAGCCCCGGGTCTTTTCCAGACCTAGCAACTCCCCTGCTCTGGGGCATGGTGGTGGAGGCAGCAATTCATTCCAGGATGAATGACTGCGGTTCCCGCAACATGATGAGGGGAGATAGCCCAGGGTTAACGCATTTGTCTTGTAACGCCGCAGCGCAAAACGGGTTCGAATCCCGATGCTGTGCTTAGAAACGATTCTCTGTTTTTAGGTGCGTTATAAAAGAACAATTATAATTATAACATATGCAAGTTATACCCTGTTTCTCATCGCTTCCACTTGTCCCACAGATCCCCTGTCAGGTTCATCTATGATTTAGGAAGAGCCACCATGAGCCTTTGCACAGAAGCTTTGCACTGGTGCAGGAGCAGTTTTGCACGTTATTAACCGTAGAGAACATATCTATTCTGTGAATGCTGTTTGGCTCGCAGCCAATGTGTTTCTTTAATGCTAACACTGTGCCTTATGTGCAAAAGAGCAAACGTTGCCCTGGTGAAAACACATCTTTAAAAGAACATCTTTTTTGCACTAGGGCAATAATTCCCCTCGTGCTCGCACCGTACAACATTGCAGTTCTGCCATTGAAAGGATTCTGTAATGAGACCGCTGGGGCTATATTAACAACACTTTGCATTGGTGCAGGTGCAATTAGCACACTGGCAAAATTGTCCAAGTGCCAATAACCACATTCGTGCAATGCATTTTTAACAAGGGGAATATTTGCCCTTGTCCTAGCACTAGGGAAGTATTTGTCCTGGTGCAAAAGGGCATTATAAAAACACATTTTCTGCATTGGGGCAATAGTTGCCCGAGGACTAATCGTGCTTGTCCCAATGAAAGGTTTCTGCTATAGGGCCCCATGTCTTTGTCGGCAGACTGTTCTTACATTTGCTGATAGGAGAAGAGGGAACCTGCTTTAAAATCACATTCCTGGCCTTGCACTGCCACCATCCTTGTGTCTGAGACTGGTATAGATCAGTCCTGGAGCTTCTCAAGAGGGAGGAACAAACTGGGAGTGGGAAATCCCAAAACATGATGCAGGGCAGAAAGGCCTTGGTAAAATGGGTACAGGTCGGATTCAGGTATGCTAAATGAATGTGCTGCCTGTGAGCAAGGCTTTGAGTGGCCCAGGGTTAAATACGGCTGAGCTCCGCCAGTGCCAGAAATTGCTCTAAAGGAAAGTCCAGGCTGGGGGTCCCTGACTTGATTTCCTACCTGATTTCCCTGTGTGAAAAGTCAATCGATTGAAAATGAGTGACCACACGTGTCTTGCCCAGTAGATGTCACTGCAACACCATGTTTAGAATGACATCATCAATTGCCTTCATATGCAGTTAGATTATTTCTCTAGGAAGTCTTTGAAGAGAAAATATCATATTGATTTGCGGAACACATTTTATTGATGTCCTGCCATTAGATAGATTTTATGCATTAATCAATACCTAAAAATCATGTATTTCCTTCTAAGGAATTGAGGGATAGGAACCCGCATCAAACTATTTTGATATTTGAATCTTGCAATTGTAGTACATTTTTTGACTGCTGATCAATTATATCATACCAGCTGTACCTGGCGTATCATACACATGCTGGCGATCTGTGTCTCTCTCTTGCTCCCTCCTCTCTCTCTCCCTATTTCTCACTAGCACTTTCTCTCTGATTCTCTCAGCACTCTCTTTTTTCTTGGCCCCTCTTTCGGCCTCTCTCTGCCTTACTCCATGCCTCTCTCTCTCGCTCTCTCTCTCTCTCTCTCGCTCCCTCTCTCTCTCTCTCTTTCTTTCTCTGTCTTTGTCTCTGTCTCTCTCTCTCTGTCTCTCTCTCTCTCTCTCTCCATGCTTCTCTCTCTCTCTCTCTCTCTCTCTCTGCCTTACTCCATGCTTCTCTCTCTCTCTCTCGCTCTCTCTCTCTCTCTCTCTCTCTCTCTCTCTCTTTCTTTCTCTGTCTTTGTCTCTGTCTCTCTCTCTCTGTCTCTCTCTCTCTCTTTCACTCTCTCCCTATCTCCCTCTCTGCCTTCCTCTCACTTATGCTACTCACCTCAGCTGTATCTCACAGCAGCACAACCGGAGAACAAATCCAGATAGCTGTATCCGAGTTAGGGCACAATCTCTTATGTGAAGGTGTACATTATAATCGCATGCTCCTTGGAGGAATTGTGCCCTGGCACTGAGGGTACATTGTCCATAGGGAGGAGTTGAGTAAAATGTGGGCAGGTTCTGTGGGGGAGTGCTGGCATTCTGAAGTTGTGATAGACCTTGAAAGTGACCAGAAAGCATAGCTGCAGGATTTCAAGTATGTTAGTTATGATTGTGATTGTGTATTCTGTATCAAATGGAAGGGATTAGCAGCATGGGCCAACAAATTATGAGTGACCATCAAATAAAATTAAAGATTGCACAGGTGCTTGTAGAAGAAACAGAGTATTGGTTTGAATGCCAGAGTAACTGTTTTCCAAGCTGGAAGGACATTTTGAATGTCGAAATGTTAGGTATTCTCTGAAAAAGAAGCTTTAAAAAAAGGAAACCAGTTAATTGTACAAATATTGTAAACAGGCTCTTTTAAAAATGGTACTATGTTCTTTTCTAATAATCCCTTCCAAAATATGTTCTAGTCATAATAAGAACGGAATATGAACACCAAGAATAACCATGTGTTTCTGAGGCTAATTCTACCTCTCCCTAAAACTGAATTTTAGAAGCGGAAGAGTGGAGAGAGCACACAAATATTTAGAACATTATACATACAGGATTTAACACACATTTAAAAATATGTGTTTCTCTTTTATGTTTATGTTTATGTTTATTGAGTTTATATAGCGCTTTACACCAAAGCGCTTTACAAAACAACAGGTACAGTAATGAATGAAGCATAATTTACAAAACATGAAACAAACCAGTGATTCAGTATTTAGAACAATTTAAACAGAGGAGGGAGGGGGAAGGAGGGGAAAGGGGAGACCCGGGTGACCTCCAACGCACTAAAGTGGTTGCAGTATCCAAATTGGGGTTAACAGGGGGAGGGGGAAAGGGGTAGGTAAGGAAGGGGGGCAGGCATGGGAGGGGGGAGAGAGGTAGGGAAGGAGAGTAAGGGGGGGAGTGAAGGATAAGGGCTTTGAGGGAGGAGCAGAAAGATGGGTAGGTAAGGGAGGAGCGGATAGAGAGAGGTAGGGAGTTCCAATGGAGGGGGCCAAGAGTTGGAAGGAGCGGAATCGCGAGAAGGCACAAGGGGCTGGGGGTACAGCGAGAAGGTGGAGATCAGCTGAGCGGAGAGAGCGGGAGGGAGAGTAAAATGAGAAGAGGGAGGCAAGATAGGGGGGGGCGAGGTCGTGAAGAGATTTGTGGACAAGGCAGAGGAATTGGAATTTCAATTGTGAGAGGAAGGGGAGCCAGCCGAGTTGAGAGAGTGAGGTAGAGATAGAGTCTCGAGGGCCAAGAAGACATAGAGTGCGGATAGAGGAGTGGTAGATGGATTTTAGGGGAGTCAGGTGAGAGACAGGGAGTCCAAAGAGAAGAGAGGAGCAGTAGAAGAGGCGGGAGAAAATAAGGGAGGAGATTAGGAGTTTAGAAGCGTGAAAGGTGAGGGAGGAGTGGATCTTACGGATGTTGAAGAGGTGGTGCCGCCATGCACGAGAGGTTAGGGAGATGTGGTTAGAGAAGGAGAGAGAGGAGTCAATATGGAGGCCAAGGTTGCGGGCGTGGGTCGAGATGGGAAGACTGGAAGGAGGAAAGTGGATGAAGGGGGGAGGGGAAGGTGAGAGAGTATTGGGAGGGAAGAAAAGCACTTCAGTCTTGTCAGTGTTGAGGGAAAGAAAATGGGACGACATCCAATTTTTTATGGCCGTAAGGCAGGAAGAGAGAGTGTGGTGGAGGTCAGAGGTGAAGGAAGAGAAGGAGAGAAAGAGTTGGGTATCATCCGCATAGAAGTGGTGGGAGATGCCAAAAGAAGAGATGACGGGGATCGAGAAGGGAGGTATAGAGAGATAAAAGGAAAGGTCCAAGTTTATGTTTATGTTTATTATTATTTGATAATGCGCTCCAAACCCTGAGGTAGCCGAGCGCCGCATATACAAGATTGCTTAAGCTTAGGTTACATACAGAGGATAAAAACAACAAATGCGATACAAATCAGAATAGCGTAATTACAGTACATATATACAAAGAGTACAATATAAAGGTATCTCGCAGCCCAAAGTGGGTGATGCGAAAGGTCTGGAGTCCAGGCAGTAGAGCAATGCTGCCTGGGCTAGTGCAAGGGCTAAATTTGCTATTTGTCGTTGGCCCAGAGCCATTTCTTCACCTTGGATCTAAATCTAGAGTAAGGAAGATTACCTCTTAATGCAATGGGGAGTGAGTTCCAGGCTTGGGTGGCTCTAACTGGGAAGCTAGCACCACCCGATTTAGCTAGCCTAAATCTGGGAGTTTCTAGTAAGAGATGGTCGGAGGCTCTAGTATGGTGACTGGAGGATTTTCTGGTCAGTCTAGCCGAGATGTAGGGAGGTGCAGTGTTATTCAGTCCTTTGTGGGTGAGAGATAACATCTTGAGGAGCACTCTGTCGCTGATTTTTAACCAGTGGTAGGCTTTCCTGACGTTAGAGATGTGAGCTCTACGTGGTATGTCCAGGGCTGCTCTAAGGGCATTGTTTTGCAGTATTTGCATTTTGTTTATGCCAGTTTTATTGGCGCCCGCATAAAGGGCGTTGCAATAGTCCAACTTGGACATTATCAGTGCGTTGGCTAGTGTGATGCAATTCGTTTTGGAAAGGTAGGGTCTGCAGGTCCTGATTAATTTCCAGGTGTGTGCTGTAGAGGAAGCCAAGGAGTTGACTTGTTTTTTGAGGGATAGTGTGGAATCAAGGTAGAAGCCTAATGTTTTTACCTCGGTTGCTACTTTAATTATGTTGCCGTCTATGTTGAAGGCAAGATAGTTGGGGCTGAGTTTTTCAAGGTTAGAGTCGGAACCCAGGATCAGTATCTCTGTTTTATCGTCATTGAGGCAGAGGCCCTGGGAGGCCATCCAAGCCTGAATGAGAAGGTAAATATTATTTACTAAAGCTGTGTCTTCAACAAAATTGCCAGACAGCGGTATGAGAATCTGCGTGTCGTCAGCATAATTGGTATAGGTTACCCCCAGTCTGTCAAGTTTGTCAAAGAGTGGCTTAGTAAAGATGTTATACATTGTGGGGGAGACACATGAACCTTGTGGGCCGCCACAGGTGATTTGTATTGGGTCTGCTGAGGCTAAAGGGGAGAACACTCTCATCGTACGGTTAGCTAGGAAGGATTGTACCCAGGCTATAGCTTCACTTGAGAAATGGGCAGCGGACGCTAAGTGGTTGCATAACACTGCATGATCCACCAGGTCAAAAGCCGCCGATAAATCAAGGAGGAGGAGCATAGCTGTTTTACCTTTATCCTTCAACTCGTCGATTTGTGTTTTAAGGTCTATTAGGGCCATTTCAGTACCATGTAGTGGTCTGAAACCTGATTGTTGTGATCCTAGTAGTTGATTTGACTCTGGATAGCTTTGGATCTGGAGGTAGGCTACTCTGTTGATAATTTTGAGGAGAAATGGGACTGTGGTGATGGGCCTATAATTAGTAGGGATGGCTGGGTTGAGGGTCTGATTTTTGAGGAGGGGCAGTACCCAAGATTCCTTAAGGTTTGTGGGTACAGTACTGGACCTAAAGGAGGCGTTGATTAATTTAGATATAAAGGGTGCTAAATCTCTAGCTACATCCTTAATAAGTTGGGCGGGGCAACTGTCACCTTGGCAGTTCGATGGTTTCAGGGATAATATGACCTTTTCAGTTTCCAGTATAGATATGTTGGTGAACCTAAATGGTGTGCGGTTGCTTTGTAACGTTGTACTTGGTATATCTGCCATGAGGGTAGAGTGAGGTCCGGTAGAGCTCAGGGTGGCTTTTTTCTTTGCGATTTTAGATTGTAGGGTTGTAATTTTATTGGCTAAGGCATTTTGGATGCTCGTGCACCATAGTTTGTCCTTGGGGACATTGTCTGTGGGAGCAATTGGATTTTCCATTTCCCGGAGAATGGAGAAGAGTTCTTTGGAATTAGAGTTTGCATTACTAATTCTCTTGTTAAATGTGTCTTTTTTGGTTTGGATAATTTCTTTCTTGTATTTTTTAGCAAAGTTGGCAAGTAGGATTTTATTCTCAGCTGAGGGTGTGTGCCTCCAGATAGCTTGGAGTTTGCGTTTTTGGATACGTAAATCTTTGAGATGAGGGGTGAACCATGAGTTGAAGTGAGATTCTCGTTTGCTTTTGCGAAGTTTGATAGGGGCAATTATGTCCAAAACTTTGGTCATAGAACTGTTGAATGTCTCAACTAGTGTGTTTGGGTCTGAATTGATGGTGCTAGCAGTGAGAGCTGGTAGGAGTAATGGGAGTAGTTTTTCCGCTTTGATTTCTTTTTTATTTCTCGTTGGCATAGGGGGTATGATTTCAGTGTTCTCTGATTTAGGGGGCTCTATAGTGGCTGTGAGGTAGTGGTCAGTCCCGGATTGTGGAACAGTATTAGTGATGGTGGTGTTGCAGTTACCTTTGGCTATCCAATCTAGCATACGTCCTTTTATATGTGTGGGGACTGAGACTTTTTGGGTGAGACCATAGTTGACTAAAATAGATTGGATGGCATGGGCCTGTTTATCCTCGACATCATTGAAACACAAGTTGAAATCACCTAGTAGTAGGAGTTGGGTAGTATCTTTGATGCTATTCATAAGGAGACTGGATAGGTCTTCCTCAAAATTGCCTAGTGGGCCTGGAGGTCTGTACACTAAGAGCACAGTTAGCGTGCTGTTGTTAGAGAATTTTGGCAATGAAGAGTTCGCATGATGTAATTGCTGGGGATGGGGAGAGTCTTACAGCTAGCTTGGTTTTAGCAATGATGGCCAAGCCACCTCCTCTGGAATTAGGTCGATCAACTCTTAATATATTGTAGTCATCTGGTATGGCAATCATGAGTGCGGGACCTGCGGCGTCGTGGAGCCACGTCTCAGAGACAGCGAGAAGATCTAAATTGTCCAATGCAAGTAGGTCGGCAATTTCCGTATTATGTGCTATGATGGACCTAGCATTGATGAGGGCTCCTGATAAGGTAGGAGTAGAGGTTGTTTCTTGGAGAGGTCTAGGCTTGGGGTGGTTTGGTCTCTTCTGTTTGTGGAGTTTATTTGCACATTGGGACATTTTCCCACCGTTAGGGCGAGAGGGTTGGAGGTTGGAGTGGATGTAAGGCAAGATAGATTAGTTCTTTTGTTTTTGAGGTCGTAGAGTCGTGGCAGTTTTGCTCTAAGTCACGATTTTCTCTCTTGCAGGTTGCAAGGTATAGCGTTGGTGATAGCCATAGTTATGGTGATGGTAACGGGCTAAATCGTTAATGCAAGTGTCATGGAATAACAGAGGCTGATGTAAAGGTGGTCGGTACTATATAGCGATAAGTGGAGGATTCAGGGTCGGGGCACAAGGTAATACAATCGGCACGTGTACTTACAGTGACTTGTACAGTGTGTATGGACACTCAGCGCATTGTTCGATTGTCCTGCAGCAGGGTTTTGGCGCGGGTTGTTCAGCGAAATGATTGTGGAAAGCACATTAGCAAGAGGTGCGTTTAGATGGGATGAGCTGCTAGGGCAATTCAGCCGGGCAGCGGGGGTGGCCGTGCTGCGTGTCCAGGCGCGAACAGGCAGCAAACTTGTGCTAGCCTTGATTCGGTGGGCCTGAGAGAGGTGGGCCGGCTTCGCCTGCTGGCACCCAATCAGGATGTATGAGGTAGAGGCAACCAATCCGAAGGTGGCAGAGGCTGCAGTGGACAAGGTTAGGTTCTGGGGGCAGACAGCAATAGGCGGGCGGCCATGTTAGACTGTGCTGGTACCTCGTGTACCTGAATGGCGAATTCAGTCGGAAAGTGCGTAAAATTGCACAAACATTTTTTTGGCTAGGCAGCCTGTTCTTCCAGCATCATTCAGCGTTGCTTGAAATATGGCGACTTTGTTGCTCATTAGTGCAATTCTGCAAGGAGGTGTGCAGAGAGCATGCAGAAATGCAAGTCGGGCGGCGCAATTCAGCTGGGCTTGATGTCGAGGTGCCCACTGCTCCTGCAGGGGCTGGTCCTGGGCGAGGAGCTCCTGCTCCTGGTCTGGGAGGGAAGGTAATGAATCACAGGCAGCAAACATGTGCTAGACTTGATTTGGTGGGCCTTGAGAGAGGTGGGCCGGCTTTGCCAGCCGGCGCCCAAACAGGATGTATGAGGTAGAGGCAACCAATCCGAAGGTGGCAGAGGCTGCAGTGGACAAGGTTAGGTTCTGGGGGCAGACAGCAGTAGGCGGGCGGCCATCTTAGACTGTGCTGGTACCTCGTGTACCTGAATGGCGAATTCAGTCGGAAAGTGCATAAAATTGCACAAACAGGCGATTTTCGGCTATGCAGCCTGTTCTTCCAGTATCATTCAGCGTTGCTTGAAATATGGCGACTTTGTTGCTCATTAGTGCAATTCTGCATGGAGGTGTGCAGAGAGCATGTAGAAATGCAAGTCGGGCGGCGCAATTCAGCTGGGCTTGATGTCGAGGTGCCCACTGCTCCTGCAGGGGCTGGTCCTGGGCGAGGAGCTCCTGCTCCTGGTCTGGGAGGGAAGGTAGTGAATCACAGGCAGCAAACATGTGCTAGACTTGATTCGGTGGGCCTTGAGAGAGGTGGGCCGGCTTTGCCTGCCGGCGCCCAAACAGGATGTATGAGGTAGAGGCAACCAATCCGAAGGTGGCAGAGGCTGCAGTGGACAAGGTTAGGTTCTGGGGGCAGACAGCAGTAGGCGGGCGGCCATCTTAGACTGTGCTGGTACCTCGTGTACCTGAATGGCGAATTCAGTCGGAAAGTCCGTAAAATTGCACAAACAGGTGATTTTCGGCTAGGCAGCCTGTTCTTCCAGTATCATTCAGTGTTGCTTAAAATATGGCGACTTTGTTGCTCATTAGTGCAATTCTGCACAGAGGTGTGCAGAGAGCATGCAGAAATGCAAGTCAGGCGGCACAATTCAGCTGGGCTTGATGTCGAGGTGCCCACAGCTCCTGCAGGGGCTGGTCCTGGGTGAGGAGTACGGAGCCCCGGGGAACGCCATAGTACAGGGGGAAGTTGGAGGCGGTGCGGCCACCCCAGGAGACAGTAAAGGATCGGTTGGAGAGGAAAGAGGAGAGCCAGGAAAGGACAGAGCCTTTGAAGCCGAAGGAGGACAGAGTGCTGAGGAGTAAAGGGTGATCTACGGTGTCAAAGGCTGCCGAGAGGTCAATGAGGATGAGAATTGAGGATTGCTTAGCGTAGCGAGCGGAGAGGAGAGAATTAAGTACATAGGTGAGAGCAGTCTCAGTGGAGTGTTTAGGGCGGAAACCAGATTGAGAGGTGGGGAGGAGGGAGTGAGAGGAGACGAAAGCTGGGAGTTGAGAGTAGGCTAGGCGCTCAAGTAGCTTTGAGATGAAGGGGAGAAGAGAGATTGGCCTGAAGTTGGAGGCAAGAAGAGGGCTGGCGAAGGTTTCTTCAGGATAGGGATGTTGGTAGCGTGTTTGAAGGCAGATGGGAAAGTAGCAGAGGAGAGACAGATGTTAAAGAAGGATGTTAGGTAGGGGATGACGAGAGGGTAGACTTTGGGGATGAGAGAGGTGGGGATAGGATCAGAGGGGGCAGCGGTAGGGTGAGTTTTGGACAGGAGACGGGAGACGCAGTCTGGGGTGATAGGAGAGAAAGTGGACATGTTAGCAGGGGTGGAAGGTGAGGAGGGGGAAGGAAAGAAGAAGGACGGAGAGGAGAGGATGTTTTGGCAGAGAGTGAGAATTTTGGAGAAGAAGTTGGCAAAGTCGGAGGGAGAGAGGGGAGAATTCATGGAAGGGTCAAGTGTAGGAGGGGAAAGAAGGCGATAGAGGGTCTGGAAGATTCGGCGGGGGTGAGAAGCTTGTGAGTGGAGGAGGTTAGAGAAGTAGAAGCACTTGGCAGATGTGAGACAAGAGTCATAGAGAGAGTAATAAGAGAAGTAAGAGGATTGGTTGGTCGAGGAAGGGGTTTTGAGCCAGCGTCGTTCGAGGCGGCGGAGGAAGCGATGCATGGATAGAATGTGAGAGGAAAGCCAAGACTGGGAGGGTTTGTGAGATGGTGAGAAGGAAGTAAGAGGGTAGAGTTGGTCAAGACAGGAGGATATAGAGGAGGACATTGAGGAGAGGGCATCATCGGCCGAGAGGGATGAGAAGTCAGGGAGAGGGAGGGGAGGGAAAGGGAGGAGGAACAAGAGTCAAGGAAGAGAGAAGGGTTGAAGTTGCAGAGATCATGACGAGAGAAGGAGGGGAAGGAAGGAGAGGGTGAGGACAATGAGGAGGGGGGAGGAGTAAGGGAGAAGGAGAGTAAAGCGTGGTCAGAGAGATAGTTGGAAAGAGACGATACGGGGGAGGAATAGTGAGATGAGAGGAAGATGAGATCGAGAGTGGAGCCAGAGGAGTGGGTGGGTGGGGTTGGCAGGGGAGAGAGGAGGTAGGAGTCTAGTAAGGAGAGAAGAATGGAAGACTGAGATGAGGTTAAGAGGAGAAGGTTAAAGTCGCTGAGGACAGAGAGAGGAGTAGGGGAGGGAGAGATGAGAGAGAGAAGATGGTCCAGGTCCTCATAGTTGGAAGAGAGGGGTCTGGGAGGTCTGTAGATGATTAAGAAGGAAAATGTATGAGGGAAGGTGAAGGATTTGAATAGAAATTCAAAGGAGGAGAAGGTGGGGAGAGATAAGCAAGGGGATGAGGAAAGACATTTAGGGTGAAAAATGAGTCCGATGCCGCCTCTGCGACCGATGGCCCTTTGGACATGAAAGAAGGAGGAAGAGGGGGTGGAGAGAGATGCAGGAACAGTGGAATTGAAACGGGGGATCCAAGTCTCGGTGATGCAGAGGAATTGAAGGTTGAATCGGAAGAACAGGTCAGGGACCGCAGTGGCTTTGTTGCAGATGGATCGGGCGTTCCAGAGGGCGATGTTGACGAGACTGGAGGGATTGGCAGTGGGGATGTGGATAAGATTTGAGCGAGAAGGGATTGTGCGAGTGGGGAGGGATGGGGAGGGTGGGAGGTGAGAGAGTGGGGATGACATGTGGATGAGCGGAAGGTAAAGGAGGAGGACGAGGAGGAGGGAGAGGGAGAGTGGGAGGGAGATGGAGGGAGGCCGACGAAGGGAAAGGCAGGTGGAGTGCATGACAGGGAGGGGATGAGAGTAAGTGCTGGTGGTCGTACAGCAGAGTGCCTACTACTGGAGTAGGTGTCAGGAGCTTTTACAGGATCAGTGGAGGGGAGAAAGAGAGTGAAGGGGCTGGGGAGAGGGAGGTTTTAGGGAAGAAGAGGAGTGGGGAATCACGGCAGTAGAGTGGGGGTCTAGGCAGGGAGTGGCGGTTGGAGCAGCAGAGTGACCGAGGGCGAGATGGTGGGGGAGGAGGGATGTGCCAGCTACGAAAACTAGACCACATCTACAAATTCT
The DNA here is from genome assembly GCF_040938575.1 of Ambystoma mexicanum. Taxonomy (NCBI): domain Eukaryota; kingdom Metazoa; phylum Chordata; class Amphibia; order Caudata; family Ambystomatidae; genus Ambystoma; species Ambystoma mexicanum. The sequence continues at coordinate 134,798,313 of NC_090939.1, forward strand.
TTCCGTTAGAGATATGTGGTCCTCATCTTGTATCTATTTTTTTCTTTCTTTGGCGAAATTTGTAGAGCACAACATTTGTCCAAGGGCATCTTGGAGCTAAGCAGCAGACGGAGAGAACTATAAAGTCCCAGCCCTAGAACCGGTAAGTAGGTAGAGCCCACCCGAATAACAGGTGATCCCTCATGGACCGAATCGACAAAGGAAGCAAATTCCAAAGTTTAGCTGCAAAGATAGAAAATACCCCAGCACCAACATACACACGCTTAGCACGCAGAACCAAAACTAAACAAGCATGTGCTGAGCGCAACGCTGGAGCCTGGATGTAAGGATGGAATTTCAACTGTAAGTATTCAGCGCCTATGGCATAGAAAGCACAATGCACCAAATAAAGGGACTTCAAATGAATGCACTTGTTCACAGGAAGCGAGTGCAGATGGCGGAGGACAGGGGTAGTGTGGGAATGACGAGGAGCCGCTCTAGCCACTCTGGCTGCAGCGTCCTTTAGAACTTGAAGCTGGTGTATGAGGTAAGCTGGCTGCCCCCCAAAAAGAGCTTTTGAAAGTTTTTTTTTTTTTTTTAAATATATTTTTATTTTATATAAACCAAACAACAATACAACAGAACATAAATAAACACATTTAACAACAAAAGCACTGCAATCCCCCTCCCTCCCCCCTATGAGCCTGTATGGTGTCCGCCATCGGTATCCGCTGCGAGCGGAGGGGCGTCATCGCTCTCAGATTCAATTTGAGCCGACCCTGTTCCAAACAGCTCGGCTATCATCAATTTCCATGCCGCGAGGGAGCACATTTCCTCCTCCTCCCCTGCAATACTGGTATCCCGCCACACCGCCGTCTCGGCCTCCGCCCATTTTTAGAGATCCCTCCACCAGACCTCTACTCGTGGCTTATGACACTCCTTCCATCCCATGGCAATCCTACGTTTAGCAAGCACATAAGCCAAATCTTTCAATTTCTCAACATGTCTGAGTTTACGCGCTCTGGGATATCCCCCCAGTAAGCAGGCCCAGGCTGAATCCACTTTGAGCGTGATACCCTTTCCTGCCAGCTTCTGCGCCACTTCGCCCCAGTAGCCTGCAATTACTGGGCACGCCCAGAACATGTGTATCATGTCTGCATTCTCCTCGTCACACTTGGGGCACGCCTGGCGTCCAGTGTCCAGAAATTTGGATATTCTCAAGGGGGTCATGTATGCCCTGTGCGTTATATAAAGCTGTATTTGCTTAAACCTGGCATTCCTCGATACTTTTTTATGATACCCCAAGGCACGCTCCCACAACCCATCTGCCATCGGGGCCCCCAACTCTGTTTCCCATTCCAGTCTCAAGTGCACTAAATCACTCCCAACCTTTGTCATCAACATCTCGTACAACCTAGAGACCTCATGCCCGCCCTCCGATGTGTCGTATAGTATCTCCACCGTGGCGTCCGGTTCATCGGCCAAGGTAGTTTCAGGCCACCTACTCCGGATCTCCTGCACTATCCTGTGATATGTTACATATTGACCCCTGTGCAATCCCGACACTGCCTCTAGTTCTTCGAACTCCATGATGGTCCCATCCTGCCAAATATCTCCCATGGTGACCAACCCCACTGACTCCCAGTATGTCCGGATGATTGCTCTGAGCTGCCCGTCTCCTTTCGCCAGTGCGACCAGTGGTAACTGCGGCACACACGGCAAAGGGTTACCCATCATCCGGCAGGCCCGTCGCCACATGTTCCGTCCCAAAGTTAGCATTCTAGGACATTCCCTCATGCATGCATTAGTCACCCAGATCACCTCCCGCAGATAAAAAGGGGAACAGTCCCTCCCAAACAGCCTGTGTTCAGGGGTCTCGTCGTCAGAGAGCCACCTGGACACATATTGCAGCTGCGCTGCCACATAATAGGCCTCAAAGTTCGGCAGTTTAACTCCGCCCTTCTCGTGGAAGTTCTGCAGCTTCCACAGTGCGACTCTGTTACGCGTGCCGTGCCACAGGAATTCTCTGCAAACACTATGTAGCCTCACAAAAAACTTCTTAGGTATCATATAAGGGATGTTGTTAAAATAGTGCAAAAGCCTGGGTAGTACCACCATTTTAAGCATAGCTCCCCGGCCCATCATCGCTAATGGCAATCTTTCCCAGAACCTCATGCATTTCTCGATCTTCCCCACGGCAAGTTCAGTGTTGTGCTTGTGTTCTTCCTCAGTCGTGTGATACACGTCTATTCCCAGGTATCGGAAAGAGCTCGTCGCCCACGGGATCTGCAACACTGGCAACCTCTCCACCGGAGTCCCCACATAGCCACCCAGCGGAAATAGAGTGGATTTCTGGGGGTTTACTGCTATACCGGACAACCAGGCATACCTCCCCATCACCTCTAAGACATACTGCAAATTTTCTTCTGGATATCTCAGGTATAGCAGCATATCATCTGCGTACAGGGATATAAGGTGACACTCTCCTCCTACATCGATGCCGACCGGGTCATATTGCTGCCGGAGGTAAATTGCTAAGGGTTCAAGGGCCAGGATGTGCAACATTGGGGACCAGGGACACCCCTGCCTAGTGCCTCTGCCCAACTGCCATCTCTCTGACACCACTGCACCCGTGCGGACCCTAGCCAGTGGTGCACTGTATAGCATCTCGGCCCACCTAATGTAACCTGGTCCCATCCCATACCGTCCCAGAGCCGCCAGCAGCCACGGCCACCGAACAGAGTCGAACGCTTTAACCGCGTCCAGTGCCACTATCGCCATTTCGCCGTCGTCACTACGTCCCCATTCGACCACCCTGTGGAGGCGTCTGTGGTTGTGAGTAATGTTCCTGTTTGGGACATAGCCCGTCTGGTCAGGGTGGATCAACTTGCCGATCACTCTCCGCATTCTAGTAGCCAGGACAGCTGTCAGGATCTTGCTGTCCTGGTTCAGCATCGACAAGGGCCTGTAGGAGCCACAATCGTGTCCCGGTTTATTTGGCTTGGGGAGCGGTATTATAATCGCCTCCCTGAGTGACTCCGGCAGCCGTCCCACCTCGTACGCTTCGTTGAGCATTTCCAGCATGGGCGGGAGCACTTCCTCTGCATATACTTTATAAAATTCACTGGGGAACCCATCCGCCCCTGGGGCTTTGCTGGTGGGTAACTGCCTCACAATCTCCTTCAACTCTTCCAGGGTGATCGGAGCATCCAGCTCCTCTCGCTCCTCGTCACTGACCCTGGGCAGGCCTACGTCTTCCAGCACTTCGTCTATCTCCTCCTGGCTGCCCCCCTCACAATCTTCGTATAAGACCTTATAGTATTCCACGAATGCCCTGTTTACGCCTTCTTGGGTGTCCGCCTCCTCACCCTTTTCATTGATTACCAATCTGATCGGGGATCGTGGGGTCTCGCTCTTGTACAGCCAAGCTAGAAGTCGGCCCGTTTTGTCTCCCCCCGCATGCAGTCTCTCAATATACTTCCTATAGTTCAGATTACAGAGCCTGTCCCAATGTTCCGCACACTTCTGTTGCAATTTGGAGACCGCCTCCGTATCTATCCCACCACCTTCCAGCTCCTCCTCCAGCTCAGTCTCAGCTCTATGCAGATCCGCTAGGACTCCCCCCATCAATCCCTTGGACTTCGCAATGGCGATCCCCCGCATTACGACCTTAAAGGCCTCCCATAAGGTGCCAGCCGACTTAACGCTACCTGTGTTCACCTCAAAATAAGCAGTTATCTCCTCCCTCATATCCTCTCTGAAGGCAGGGTCCTTGAGCGCCTCCGCCCTGAGGCGCCATGTTGGTATACGCGCTCGTGGGGGGTAAAGCTGCCATCGCATGACCAGGGGCGAGTGGTCAGAGAGGACTCTCGCCCTGTAGTCTATATGGTCGCACTCCGCGACTATGTCCGGCGTGGCGAAGAAGTAATCAAGCCTCGTGTGCAGCTGATGCGGGGCCGAATAATGCGAGTATTGCCTCCTGCCCGGGTGTTTCGCTCTCCACACATCTACCAGGCCAAGATCCGCCAGCAGCGTCTGCAATACCTTGGCCGCCGGGCTGGGCTTAGCCATCTTGTCATCCGACCTATCCTCCCTGGGATTCAATACACAATTGAAATCGCCGCCCCAAATCACCGTACCCCCCATCCCGACACTGAGCTTGGTGCACAGCGTCCTAAAGTATGTCGCCGTGTCCTGGTTAGGCGCATATGTGTTTACAATGCACACTACTTTGTTCTCTACCAGCCCCCTCACCATAACCAACCTCCCATCCAGCTCCACAACCTCCTCAATTAGCTTAAATGGGACATGTGGCGCCACCCACACCAGCACTCCTCTGGCATAGGCGGAGTACGTTGATCCCACCACTGTCCCCTTCCACTTCCTTCCTACCAGCTCCAGTTTCTCTCGCTTTAGATGCGTCTCCTGTAACAGGGCTACGTCTATCTTTTGCCTCTTAAGATACAACATAACTTTATTTCGCTTCAGATAACTGTTAAGCCCTCTAACGTTCCACGTTAATATCCTAAGGTCCCCCATGGTCTATCAGTAGTTTCCTCCCCCCATCCGAGGCAATCCCTCCCCACTATGCAGACACCCAATCCCGATTTCACTCCCAGGCTCATACAAAAACTAAAACACCCCAAACCCCTAACCCAAACAACTGCCCAGCTCCATCCCTGGATCTCAGGCATCCCTGTGTTCGGTCCTCTCTGGGAAACCCAAGTAGAGAACCCGACAGGGTGTCACCCCACTAACAGTGACTAAACTAAACACAAAAAAGGGGGTGTAAAGAGCGGCCTTTGGAGGCTCCTCTCCCTCGCAGCCATGTCCGTGCTCCGGACCATGTTTCATAACCACTGACGCGCACATGTTCTCCAGCGAGTTCAATGACTATATTCAAGTCCCAATGTTCGTAACCCGACCGGGCCCACAGCGTTACTTATCTCGTCTTTTTTTCGCCAGTCGTCTGAACATCTGGCTCCTGAGGGCAGTTTTGCGCATCCAGCCACTCCATGACATCCTCCGGAGTGTCAAAGAACAGCAGCTTGCTCTTAAAGAAAACCTTCAGTTTGGCCGGATAGAGCAACATGTATTTATACCCCGCTTCCCGCAATCTCCTCTTTACCGATCCAAAGTTCATACGACTGCGCTGTACCTGCAGGGTATAATCGGGATAGGCAGTTATGTTCGCCGCTCCTCGTTGTATTGTGCCTCCCTTGCGGAAGTGTTCGAGGATCCTTTCCCGGTCCCGGTAATTAAGGATCTTGGCGATCACCGGCCTGGGCGGGTTTCCCGGCGGTGGCTTCCTAGTTAAGGCCCTGTGCGCTCTCTCCACCGCAAAACCCTGCGACAGGGTGCCTCCTGTGATCTCCTGTAGTAGCATGTTCTCGATAAATTCCGTGGGATTATGGCCCTCAGCTCCCTCCGGCAGGCCCACGATACGGATGTTGTTCCTCCGGGCGCGTCCTTCCGCCTCCTCCGCCCTACTCTCTAAATTGCCCACTCGTTGCACCAGGGCATGGAGTTCACGCTTTTGCACGGCACAGTCCGCCGCGGTAGGGCCCATTTCTTTTTCCAAAGTCTCCGTGCGCTCTGCCAAAGCACGCACGTCCTGCCTTAGGAGGTTCACGTCTTCCTGCACCGCCCCAACCTGGAGTTCCATTGCGGTCTTCAGTTCAGCCACAGCGAGCTGGAGCTTAGTCTCCCAGGTCGCTTTCAGGTCCGCAATCGCAGCGAGGACCTCCTGGTTCGCACCCCCGGCGGCCATTTCCTTGGCCTGAGTTTTATCTTTGCTTCTGGCTCCGTCTGGGCCGGGCGGCGTCTTAGCGTATTCGTCGAGCGTGGGCTGTTTGTTCTTCGCTCTTAGGGGCTTATTAGACATGTCTCCCGTCCTTCTGTCCCCGCTCGGATCTGGGGCAGGGTGTCACAGTGCGCTCTTCAGGTGTCCCCTCGCTATCGCCACATCTCCGACACGAAGTTCCTTTGTCCTCCGGCTCCCCCGGCCATCTAGTCTACTGCATTTGTCTTTCGCTGGCCCAAGATAGGCCAGGTCGCGTCTCACCCTTTGAAGCGCACTTTAGGCCATGAAGAGTCAGGGGCACAGTTTCAGGTCACACCGCACGCTCCCCTGCTATCCGCACGTCCGGTTACCTTCGGCCAGGCCCTGCTCCCTTTCCAGGTCCACGCCGTCGGCCTCGCGGGCCCGGGTGTCCTTAATGACCACGATGCACCCGAGTCATGCTCCTTCACTACCACCACGCTCCAGTGCGATCGTCAGGCGCCCAGATCAGTCACTCCTTTGTTCCTTCGTTGAGCGGCGGCGGCCATTTTCTCGTTCATCGCACTCTCTCCTCCAAGTCTTCTCTTAGCTTCTTGTTGCGCTTTCACGGTGCGGGCCCGTATCAAAATGTGTCCACACGTGCACCCGAGATTCATGTACGCAGCCATCTCAGTCTCAGCCAAATTACATCGGTCCTTGCACGGTTTTCGGTCGGATAATGTACGGATCTGCGGGAGCCCCCGTACAGACACGTCCTTTCACATGGCTTCCTAGCCACGCCCCCAGCTTTTGAAAGTTCTTTAGGTATTCTAGGCCACACTAGACCATTTTTAGGCACACCTCAACATTTTACTTTGTGATTTCTTTGGACCCACCTTGATTTCTGATCTCACTTAAAGCAATGCCTGAGGCCGGAATAGCATGTAGTGATTGGGCGAACAGCTTGAGATCAGGATTAATTACTGACAGCCAGTGAGCTTTATCGATGAAGGTCGAGGATGTGGATGTCAGTCCCTTTAGCCTGCCTATTTCTCAGAATCAGACAGCAGCGGAATGTGTGGGTAGCTTTGTTATTACTGCACACGGTCTGAAAGTGAGAGAGGTCATTGCTGGAGCTAGATACATATGTGGTGCTGTCTCTGTGAGCGAGCGGAGGAGTATCTTCCATGGGAAGAAGTTCAGAGATGAAACTGAGAAGATTCAGATGAAGGATCTCTTTGGTATCTTTCAAAAGCACCATGAGGCCTTTGGTGACAGTGCGCTAAAGAAGAAACTGATTGATTGATTGATTGATTGATTGATTGATTGATTATAGGATGTCCCTTGTGTTAGGAGTGTGTTCAAGCTTCACTATCTGGGGCTGGATTCCCTGCAGTCACTCACTGTTGATGCAAGCAACAAGCGTGGAGCATTATAGGTGGGGCACACAATCCAAGAAAACATGAGGGGAGGGAGACAAAGGAAAGTCACATTACATAGAAAGGAGGCACAGGACGTCCACATGTATGGCGACATGAGAGTGCCACGTAAACAAGTAAGGAATGCCACAGAAAGGCGAGGCAGCACCCTATGGCTTAAGTAGGAATGACACACTGTGTTGAAGACCTATGAAGTAACAGCGTATAAATGGCTGTAGATGTTAAAATCAACATGAATCCTGAAGTACTTATATGAAAGTGGAAACATCTGGTTGCCACGGCAATGATTGGAAATTACATTAGATTTTGAAAAAAAGACTCTTTAAGAGAAAACCAATTATCCGATTGTTATTTTGTTTTGGGACCAACCTGTGATATACACATTGGGTGTTAAAATCAAGCCCATTTGCATGGTGTGCTGTGTACATTGCACTTTTTGGGAAATAGACTAAAGAGAGCAATCACATACCTGCAGCATCAGGTAAGGCAAGTGCCTAGAAACCCTGTAGAGATCCAGGGCTGCAGTATGAATGAGATAGACTGTTGACAATCCAAGCTCTATGTTTTTTTCAAATGAGATGTCCTAGATATGGCTCAATTCACAAATATTTTATATTTTGAAACACAACTCCCAAAATGTGCCTGAATTGTGTCCCCAGATGTGCTGATGAGAACATTAAGACAGGGCCCGACCCAGGATTTGCGAGGCCCTGTGGGGCAAAAGATGTAATTGGTAGAAATACTGTTTGCAAAATGTCTTTTTGAAAACTTGGGTTTGAAAAATCTGTGGAAGTCATTGAAAAAATATGGTGATTGTGTTTTGCTAACTAAAACAAACTGCTGTTTTTGCAGAGGTATCACAATTGTATTTTTAATGTGTGAATATGCAGGCAATACCAGCGCCTAGATGCCTCCAGGCTTAATGTGCATTACAAATATAAAAATAAATAAAGAAACGATAAATATTGTCCAAATTAGCAATATGCTTTTATTTCAGAAGCTGCAGATAAGATTATTTTGACTGTCAAAAAAAAAAAAATAGCAAATCATAACTACGTTTATCAAGTGCTGCTCACTTCAAAATGAGAAGGAAGCCTCATTATTGTACTCCTTCAGCCTTGATTGGAGGGGGTGAGCAGGCCAAAACTGTATGCCAGTGTAGAATACAAGGGGATCCTACAGCAGAAAGTTGCAAAGGCAACTGAATGGGTTAGGAGACTGTTGCCGAGATGTTATACATTTAGATCGTCCTGTAAATCATATGTCTACTTTCCTATTCCTATATGTATGCAAAAATGATCAGGGCGATCCGGAAAAAGAGTGAGCCACTCTTTTTAATCCATATCCCACATGTATAAAGACAAGTATAAAATCACACAACCGTATAATGCATTGATCAGTGTTGCATGGGAAAACAGGCATGGTACATTACGTAAATATAACAATGAAAAACTTCTAAAACTCACAAAGTGACTCATATAAATGCAGAACAAAGCCACTAACTCTATTGGGGCCCTCTAAATATAGCTGCCTCGTTAGTCGGCCAATTATGCTGTGTTTTTGTTAAACCCTACCATTTCAATAAGTTGTCGACCCAACTGTGTTTTGGCTTATTGAGCAGTTGTATAGTGTTCCTATTACATCGGCCTTCATCAGTACAGAAGGTGATTTTCGTATCTCTTTCAATGAGGTATCCTGTTTAAAGTGAGAAGTCCCCAAAAATTCACTTAATTCTCCCAATAAGAGTCAAACAGGACACATCCCTGGAGGGAATGAGACCAAGACCAAGTGCTGCTGATATCAAAAATCGTTTATCTAAAATAGGACAGCCAGAATCTACTCTGCTCACACCGAGAGCGCTCTGCAGAAAACATGTTACAAATAATTTTTATGGGAGTGCATGTTCTCTGTACCCATGATAGTTTTTCTTCAGACAGTCCTCACAATGCCTCTGCTTTGCATAATATTTCTTCATTCTGCCACTTATTGTCCGAATGTAATGTTCCTTTTATCATGAAAAAAGGCTCCTTTACACAAATTACTCCTTGCGCCCGGGAGTAAGATGTCCGCTCGTTTTGCAATAGTTCGAATGAGACAGTGGACCTCATTACGTGTATGGAGGTAGCCATGGTGCTATTAGCGCCATTGCTGCCTCCATACTGGGCTCCAATACCGGGTTCCTTCAACAGGGAATTACCGGGTCATTCCAACATTAGAGGACCCGGTAATTCCTCCTTGAAGGATTCATTCCCCATTCCCATTTGAGCACCCATAGGGCTCAATGTGAATGGGGAGGGAGCTAATAATGGGCACGTTAATAACGGCCTGTTATTAGCTCCCTGTTGCCCTCGCGGGACCCGGAAAGGATGTCTGGTTTTACAAGACGTCTGTTCTGGGTCCCGCAAAGGGAAACTCGTAATAGGCACTCCCGTAATGAAGGGTGCCGGTCCCGTACCGGCACCCCTCATTACGGCACCGCCAGGTTCGTAATGAGGCCCAGTGTGTGCTTGGAAAGTATTTTTGATTCTACATAATGCGAGATGTAGGTGACGCTGTCCCTCTGCAAATGGAATGTCTTGTGGCAGCAATACCTTAGAAGTGCCTGAGGCATGGGGTATAAGTGAGCAAATGTAACGAATTTCATTTGTTGTTTGTTTTGCCGTGTTGCTCATGTCAGCGTACCACTTGTTTGTTTGGTGTGGGCGCTGAGGATCATCAACTGTGTCAAGACCAAATTTATAATGCTCTCCCCATTTTTATTGTTGTGCTCCCCTCTTTTTCCTTCTGTGTCTACCCCCCTCACTTCCCCGGGGCTCCTTGTCATTCCCTTTTTCCTCCCATTCTGTGTATAGGTTGGAGTAGCTGATGGCCATGTGTTTGTTATGGCTGTTTTCTTCTCCGGTGGCTATACTACCTGATGATGTCATTTCTGCAACTGACATCGTGGTCAGTTATGGGTGATTGTGTACCCACGTGAGTTCTGAGGGTGTTCTGTCATTGATTGAACAAACATTAAAAGCGGATTCATTAAAACTATGGGGCTCTTGAGTGGCCTGCACAATTGTACCATTGAAATTAGTATTATCATTAGATTTGTTCCTGTGATTCCCGTGGGCCCAAATCAACTTAAAGCCATCCCATATTAAATGGGTTCCTTGTTTGATTGATTTTATTCCCCCACCCCCCTGGCTCATATCAATTTAAATGAAAGCTATGGTGCAATACAATACCAGGCCAAACAATGTTAAAAAGAATATCACTGCACAGACAAACAGCACACATTCATATAAATCGCTAGGGTAAGTACTCGTTCTTTTATTTCTATCTATACTTTTGCCGGTTGTCGTTGGGGCTTCTTCCATGCCCATTGTAGCTCCTAGTAAATAAGATGTAAGCATTGTTATATTTTCGTTACTTACACATTTGAATTATAGACACTTCCACTTTTCGTGTTTACTTTTGTATCTTAATACAGGTATTTATTTTGCTTCCTTCCTTTCTCCCTCCTCACATCTTAAGCTTGGGGTGGAGGAATTGAGGGAGACAATTTGCTGACAATTTAAAACCAAGGAGAAGGAGGAGGAGGAGCAGGAGGAGAAGGAGGAGGAGGAGCAGGAAGAATATGGAGGACGCCCATCATTTTCGTTATACCATTATTTACATTTTAGCAGCGCCTTTTCATTTCGCATACTACACCTGATATTTGTACCCATTGAGGTCATTCATCTTTGTCAAAAATCTCTTCTACTATATGCTTATTCCTGTTCTATACTTGCAACCTGTTTCTGTATTTCCACTTTTTCATTCACTACATTTGTGCACTGTGCTCATTTCTGCTATTTTCATAGTCTGTGCAGTCCATGCTCCCATGAGCCCTGCGGACATCTGTTAAATGCACCCAATACCTTAAGCCCTGCACTTTGACTGCCGTGGGCGTGCAGTATATTACTTTATAGGGACCGTGGAAAATGGGTCAGTTCCACCAATCCACAAAACTTCTCACATACACCATGTCACCTGTCATCAACTGGCAGTCCGGGCTATCTGTGGCTGGGGTGGTCGTGTCTGTGGCTATTTCTTGTGTTAATGGGGGTGCTATTTGCTTTGCTATGGCACGTGCTGCTCGTGTAAGATTTCTAAGATACTCATGGAACTCTTCTCCTAATACTACAGCACTCTGGTGTGCGTCTGACTGTCTGCGCAAGGGCGAGTGGGCTGTGTTCATCATCCTACTTGTCACAATCTCATGGGGTGACAAGTGGTGGTCCTAGCTGGGCTGATTCCTCATCCCGAAAAGGGATAAGGGTAAACAATATACCCGGTTCTTTTTGAGTGTATGGCACAGTTTTGACAATCTGCTCTTGAGCAGTCCATTAATTTTTTCAACAAACCCATTCGATTGCGGATGATAAATAGTACAGAGCTTGTGGGTTATTCCCAGCATTGCTGTTATGTTCTTTGTCGGAATGTATGACATTGCATATACCCCAGCTGGGGAATACTTCCCTAACCAAGAATTTGGCGGCATACCATGCGTCTGGATGAAAGCAGGGGTCTGCCTCTACCCACCGAGAAAAGGGACAAACTACAACAATCAAATATCGGGATCTATTGCACCCGTCTCCCATGTCTGCATAGTCTATATGCAGCTCTCTGAATGGTCCTTCAGGCTTTGGCAATGTCCCAATCAGTGTTTGTAATGTCATGCCAGAGTTGTATGTCTGGCATGTGATACATTCTATTATTAGCTTTGTGACTTGCTCCTGTAATCCTGGGGCGAACCAATCATCCTGTATGTCTGCGATGATGTGTTGCTTTGCATTGTGGACTGGGAAGTGCAGTTGTTGGAGTGCTACCTCCAATAATTTTACAGGCATCACCACCTTACCAGTATTATTGTGTCTCCATAAAAGGTCAGTGGATGACTGACTACACCCTCTTTTCACCCACATCTCCTTTTCCTCACTTGATGCATCTTGCTGAAGTTCAATAATTTGGGAAATTGGCAATGAGTTAAATCCTTCTGGGTGCTCTTCCTCAACTACCTTCTGTAGTATGTACTCACCTGTTGGGCTCTTTGGTAAATAAGATGCTTCCTTGGCGGCGGCATCCGCTACCGCATTTCCCAATGAGATGACGTCATCACCTCATGTGCGGGCTTGGCATTTTATGACTGCTACGAGTGTGGGCTCTTTTAGTGCTTCAATTAATTCTCCTAATAGTGTTGCGTACTGGAGTGGGGACCCATCTGCTCTTTGGAATCCCCTCCTACCCCATCTGGCTAAACCTCAATGTACTGTTGTCTGTGTAGATTGTGACTGTGCACCCTTTTGCTGTATGCAATGCTTCTATGAGTGCCACTAGTGCTGCTGCTTGGGCTGAGAAGTGAGGTGGTAATATATTTTGTACAATCACTTCAAATTCCCCATCCTCCACACGGACTACTGCTGTTCCCACATGTTTTTCTCCTGTTTCACAATCGATGGAGGCTGACCCGTCAACAAAATAAATGGTTCTCCTTCTGTTTGTGCATTTTCATGTGCTGTAGGTGTGTTACCATCGTCACCTCTGTAGGTGGCACAGTCATGCTGCTGCATGTCCTCTACTGTACATGCTTCTGTGAGGAATGTGGCAGGGTTTGCACTTTTACCCCGTATGATATGTATGTTTGCACTGGATATGATTATCTTGTATGCTGTTGCTCTTTGGGTGGTGAGTGTGCTTTTTGATCTTTCCAGAATAGCAAAAAGAGAGTGTTCCACATACAACGTGATGGAGCATCCCATCACGATTGTAGAGTTTTTTTTTTATTGCAAACGCGGCGGCTGCGAGAGACTGTTCACAAGCGAAATGTCCTTGCATTACTGCATCCAGTGTCCCACTATAGAACGCCAGGGGCTTGTGGCCTAGAGATGTTTTCTGTGTCAACACAGCTGTCATGAGTGTGCCATTACAGTGTGAGAACAGGTAGAACTCATGATCATAGTAGGGGGTTGCCAAAACTGGAGCTGTGGATATCAATTCTTTGAGTGTGTCAAAGGCTGTGTGCATTTCTTGTGGCCACTGTAATTGAGTGTTTTCTCATTGAGCTTCCTTGAGTGCCTGTAAAAGAGGTTTTGTGTATGCTGCATAGTCTAATATCCAGGTTCTGCAATAATTACACATGCCAAGGAACTGCTGTATCTCTTTAACTGTGTTGGGCTCTTTTACCACTTTTATTGCTGCCGCTCTATCGGGTAATATTCTTTTGCCATCTTTGGATATCAGCTGACCTAAGTATAACACGCTTGTCAAGCAATACTGCAGTTTTTGTCTGACCACTTTATACTCTTTCTGTGCTAAATGTGTTAACAGAATGATGGAATCTTCCCTACACTCCTTTTCATCTTTACTGCAGACCAAAAAATCGTCCACGTACTGAATGATTGAACTTCATGCAAGATTCTGTAAAAAATATTGGGACTCTTGCAGTACCCTTGGGGTAATCTGCAGTATTCATTAAGGGGGCGTAGGTCCTGGATCATCCTCCATGTCCCTCCCTATGCTTTCTTGATTGGGTAAATGCAAGTGTTGCAGGGCGAGTTGGATGGCACTATTATTGCCTGTATCATCAATGCATATATTGTGTCTTTTATTCCCTCGTCTGTTTCCATAGATAGGGGATATTGTTTTACCCGGGGGTAAAATGGCTCTGGGTTTGAGTTTTATCTTTACAGGTGTTACTTTGTTACCATATTTTGGAATGCAAACTATATTGGCAAATCTTGTTGGGAAATGTTGTGATGTCTATTTAACATGCCACCCCTATGGTTGTTCTATGTTTTTTGGATCTGGCTGATGTTCAACTTTTGTCAATACCAATATATGATTGTCAAAAATGTACAACATATGTTTACAACCTTGCAGCCTTGGAAGAAGATCTTTTGCTTGAAACACGTGTCGGCTGTCTTTGAATTGCATTAAACTATGCTCAATAGAGGATTCTAATTTCTGGCTGTGTGCGCAATCTCTGGGAGCAAACCAACCCTCATTATATTCCATTTATGTGCACACGTTAGGCAGGGTGTTCACACACTGCTCCCATTTGCTGCCCATCAACCATCTTATTCTTTTGTCAGTGCGCCAAAACCTCAATTGCTCAATTGTCATTTTCTGCCACATTCTCTTTTGCACTCTCCATTCTTTACTTTTCAATTATGGCACCACTCTTACTAGTATCCTTAGCCCTTGTATGAACATATCCGGATCTACAGGTATGCCACATGTTTGCGGGAAATTTGCTTGCGTGTGTATCACTATCATGCCACGGATTGCACATATTCCTGGTGTTGAGCACAGTATTCCTCTGTCAGTAAAGGATATGGTCATGTTAAGCTTGCTGAAAAGGTCCCTTCCCAGCAAGTTAATGGATGATTCTTCGTAATACAACAGGGGTGCCTGTACAGTTTTTCCCTCCACTATTATGTCTAATTCTTCTGTGTATGGAACCTCGACCACTGCCCCAGAGAATGATTGTGTTTTCAAAGTCCAATTAGAAAGCTGGAACCTGCCTTTTTTGAGGCATGATTTTTCTGCTCCCGAATCCACCATGAAAATGAACTGTTTGTTTTTCTATCCCCGCCCCTACGAGTGGTTCCTCTGCTGCGTTAAGGGTCGTCGACAGTACTGGACATGCAAGTGTTCTCTGTGGGCTGTCCTATGCTGAGTACCTTGGGTGTTCATCACTATCGAAAACATTCCCCGTTACCATTGCCATCCCTCTACAGGGTGCAGGTGCTCAACTTGCCGTTGTGGCATAGGCGTTCCCACAGATGGGGGCGGTACGCTCATGGCACTGGGGGTGTTGTGGTGCGTTTTGTGGGGGCACTTGGCACTCATTCATGTACCTAGGGTCGGGCTGATTCTCCCTTCTATTCCCACCCATTGGTAATCCATATGGGCTCCCTGGGTGGGGGTGTCCATACTGTTGTTCATTTGAATATGAATTAGTGGCATGCTCCGACACTCTCTCATGAAATCCCCCCACCTCCCGCAAATCCAACATTGTCCTTGTCCTCCTTCTCGGGGTCCTCCGTACCCGACACCCCCTCTCCTTGGACCTCTGAATCCTCCTCTATTGCCCCGGCCACCTCTCACTTGCCACTTTAATCCCTCATACTGATTTTCCTCTGGCCATGAGTCCTGACTATTACCTGTCCAGTTTGCTGCCATTTTCACCGGTATTCCCATCTGTCCTTCGTCTTCCTCCCACTCTCTTCCTGCCGTGCTAGTTGCTGCTACTGCACTGACCTTCAACAGTGTTTTGTACTAATTTAGCCTCATCTGCCAACCGCCGCTGGGCTATCTCCTTTTCTTTCTCTTTGATCCTTTTGCAGTGGTGCACTATTATGCTATGAATGTCTGCCCATCCCTTGGCTTCTATCCCAGCTATTTTATCAAGGGCCTTCTGTGCTTCCTTTGGGATTCCCCTTTTTATAATAAAATAAAATAGGAAGGTTGATTGGTCCCAGGCCATGCCCGTTTCTGATCTCCACATATCATGCACCCGGAGAATGAAAGACATAGGGCCTCATTACAACCCAGGCGGTAAGTTCCCTACTTTACCACAATGGTGTAAACTCCGTTTACACCATGGTGGATGGCGGATTTACCGCCCCATTCCAAGGTGAGTGGGGCGGTAAATCCCCATTCCCCATTTACCCTTCCCCATTCCCATTTTTGCCCCATAGGGCATAATGGGAGTGGGGAAGGCGCTAATTACGGCACCGTAAATTACGGTGCCGTAATTAGCACCAAGGCAGGTTAGCGCCTTGCATTTTAACGCCTGCTAAAAGCAGGCGTTAAAATGTTAATTAGGCGTTAAGGGTTAACGGCGCCGACGGCGCCGTTAAACCCTCAACGCCTGGGTTGTAATGAGGCCGATAGTGTCTTCCTCATCTCCAATTGTACACAGCATTACCGACTGTAAATCTAGTGTATCTGTAAATGTTTCCCTCAGGGCATCCCACACTCTTGCTCGTACTGTGTTGAACGAGGCCCCATCATGGCAGTCACAATACAATGTTAATTAACAAGGGGGGGTCCTGGGAGTCCCTCTGCCAGACATTAGTCCTGGTTACGAGAGACTTACCCAGAGTCCTTAGCTCACTATCTTTCACAGAGAAGAAATATCCCAAACATATCAGTCTTTGTCCTGCCCTGGGGCAGTCCAGCACCGAAATGCTAGGCAATTCTCCTCTGAACAAGAGTACCAACAGAAACCCCAGACACGTGTTTCCGTCTGGTTGGACCTCATCAGTAGGGTGGATCTGTGCCTCTCTAAGGCTCTTGCAACCAGGACTCATGACTGGCAGAGAGTCTCCCAGGACCCCCCTTATTATTAACAATACAATGTTATTCTGGGAAACCCCGCCTTTGCCCAGACCCGGTTTGCCTGGTCTCCCACTGCAGATACTAGCAATCTTTTTACATCCCCCACTGCCAAGGGTAACCCAGCCGTGTGTTTTTCAAATGCGTATATCCACTTGCTGGTGCCTCCAGACAGTGGTGGCAACTGTTTGAACAAGTTGGCTTTGTCCATTTGAGCCCATGGTATGTAATTTAGCCTTCCCGCCCCCCTGTGGATTAGTGGCAGCTGTAGATTTTTCTCCCCTTTTCCGGTACTCACCTTTTTTCTCTTCTTCCCTACTACCGCCATGCGTGCTGTTCTGTTCCTTAACCTCCCTCTCCATTCTTCCATGGGGGACAATCCCTCCCCAAATGAGGCCCCACCAGTAGCAGTTCCCAATCTCCTTTCTTCTTCTCCCTGCTCCTCTATGTCACACCAGTATTCTTCCTCCCTATCCAATGCCATCCCTTCAGCTTCCGCTTCGCTGTGGTTATTTCTATAATTCTTGTGGGGGTGTCATTTATCCGAAATAGTATCTCCCTTTTTCAACCCATCCTCCACTGCCCATTCACTCGGTTGATGTTTTGCGTCCCGCTCTGCCCTGGGGGTAGATAGCCCTCCTTGTTCCCCCAAGGCCCTGAGGCGAGATAGCTCTGTTCGAGCCATCATTAATCGTGAATCTAGATCCTGTGTGAATTTCTCAATATCTATTGTAGGAGTACTCACCTGTCCTGTCATGCCTTGGCTCTCATATGGGAGTGGTGCAGTGGCAGATGGCTTAAGTGTGGATGGTAAAGTGGATTGTGCTACATATACAGGGTCACTATATGCTTCTGCGGGCCTGGCTTTGTCCATAAGGGGTATATACGTGTAAACTCTGTCTTATTCTCATTCTGCTCAATTGACCCATCGCTGCCAGTTGTTGTCAGGGGAGATGCATTATACTGGCAATTTTACCTGGAGGAACTTCTTCAAAGAACCAACACAAGTCCAATATTTCCCTCCTGTTCTGCAATTGCTTCCCTTTATATTTAATGAACAGACAGGTGGCAACCATATCTAGCACAGCCTTACCAAAGGACCCTCCCTGGGGCCACACTTGGGGCAAGCCTTCTCCCTTTAGTTACGTGACCCTGGCAGAGTTTTACAGATATGGGCTAGGGGTGTTTCTGTGCCCATTTTACCAAGCTGAAGGTGTTACTCAACCAATAATCTTTTTCTATACTCTTACATTTCTTTTATAACCAACTCAATGGGCCTCATTAGGACCCAGGCGGTAAGGGGTTTACGCCGGCGTAAACCATGCCGCCCCTTACCGCCTGAGTACGAGTTCCCTTAGCGCCATGGTGATTTTAACGCCTGCTTTTAGCAGGCGTTAAAATCCATGGCGCTAAGGGACCTTGTTGTTAATTACGCCACCGTAATTTACGGTGGCGTAATTAACGCCTTCCCCACTCCCATTATGCCATATGGGGCCAGAAATGGGAATGGGGAAGGGTAAATGGGGATTGGGGACTTACCGCCCCGCCAAGGTCGGAATGGGGCGGTAAGTCCGCCAACCCCCATGGCGGAGTTGGCAGCTTAGCGCCATGGACCATGGTGCTAATAGCGCCATGGTCCTCCGCCAAGGTCCTAATGAGGGCCAATATGTGTTGCAACACCTCTTGAAATAAAAAGACAGTTTACTCACTTTTTGTCATTCATAAACAATACCAATATAAAAAACTTCTTCAGCACAATTTTAAATAATTTTTCATTAACATTCACCAACAAAACAATTCCTTTACATAAAACAACACCTTAAGACATAACACATAGAACGAATGACACAAACAACATAAATTCTACCTCACCTTCCCTCGTACCCCCTAAATAACCTTTCTCAATGTCTTTCCCTGATTCTCCAATCCCTTTAAACAATTCTCTCCCTACACCCTGTCTATGCCCAGGCGAGAGGGAGGAAAACCAGTAAGAAAAAGTAGGAAAAAGCATTTCTAAATACTACTCCGGGTCTTCCTTCGAGACCCCTACGTTATTTTCTTCACCTTATTTTTCCCATATCCATTTATCCTGTACTAGTCGAGATAGCACTATGTGGCGCCACCTTCCATCCCCCAATGGAGATAGGACCCCTTTATCCTCTTTTCACCTTATTTTCCGTCACTTTCCTAATGGCCATATGCGATACAAGGAGAATAGAATAGAATAGAATAGAATATAGAACAGACCCCAGATTCCCTGTTTCCTGCTAATGACCTCCCCTCTTATTTGCCCCTGCTGGTATACTACGTCCCAAACCACCTAATCTGACTCCCACCCCCCTTTTAATATCACCCACACTTGATACTCACATGTCCGTCTTGATGTGAGACCCTCCAGACCCAATCACTCAGGGCGCCGCCCTTGCTCAAAGACCATGCCCGGCTCCGGCGAGTGGAACAGTGGGTTTTGTAAAGGGGGGTCCCGTACCCCTTCGCCCTATTTGCTCTGCACGTCTAGGTGTACCGGTTGCCGTTGGCGGGTAGCTCTTGAGGGAGTGTGCTCTGCGTCGTAACAGGGGGACGTCTTGTGACAAAGGGACAAAAAAGAACGCTATCACGTCAGGGTCACCAATGAAAGTGCGAAGTCCCTAAAAGTTAACTTAATTCTCCCAATAAGGGTCAAACAGGACACATCCCTGGAGGGAATAAGACCAAGACCAAGTGCTGGTGATATCAAAAATCGTTTATCTAAAATAGGGCAAGCAGAATCTACTCTGCTCACGCTGAGAGGGCTCTGCAGAAAACATGTTACAAATCATTTTTATACAGCTTTTGCGTCATCTAGGAGAGCAGAGGCCTAAAGGGCACATGAAAAGTTGGGATTGGTCACTAAGGGTGAGCACCTATAGGTGCCATAGGGTTGGCGTGATGTGGTTGGCTTAGGATCACGTGGTGATGTGATGATGCTTCTCAGGACAATCGGTCAGCTGGGCTCATCCGATTGTCATGCGGCATTGGCAACTTTTGCAGTGTTACTTATTCAATAAAACACTTGACATTTGCCCTTGTGGCCACGCAGTCCCATTCATCCATATTACACTTCATCTTGTCCTGCAGCTTTTAAGGCCTGTGAATCTTGACACCAAAGGAAGACATTTCTCAAGTGCAGGTTAACTATCATTGGGCATAGGTCATAATGCATCTCTTTAGCTTAGTGTTAGATCTCTTACTGGGCGGTCCACAGTGTTAGTATAATACAAGATATACTGTTCAAGGGGCTAAGACTTTGAGACCGCAGTGTGGTCTGGAATGTCCATCTGGTGTAACAAAGAGGGCCCTAAATTTAAGGTCTAAATCATACATTAAACAAATGGGTCACAAAGGCACATACCACAATGGTCATAAGTCTTAGCGTGGGGGTTAAAGGCTGGTTATTTAAACATCATTACATCTCTGCTAATCTGCCTTAATGCCATGAGGGGTTGGAGGGGAATTGAAACATCTTTGAGGTGCAGTTCTGCATTGCACAGGGAGACAGGACCCTCCTGAAGAGGTTTTTTACATAAAGGCTTTTTACACGTATCTTGTTACATTCTGATTATAATCGTCTAAAGCATGTCATCATTTCTACTTGGCTGAATACTTTCACTCATAGTAATAATTTGCGTGTGCCCAAGTTATTTTCCATACTAAATTAAGCAGTTCATTATCAAATTCCATACATGTAGGCCTAACGCATATTATCATGGCAAGATCGTACTGTTATGGCATCTGATTACTGAATTGCTTTTACACAATGTACTGTATGTATCGACATTGAACTGGAAACGAGGTAGCTTTGTGCTGGCATATACAGTGTTATGTTCTGTTATGCATTTTGTTATTACAATCTATTTCTGTTAAAACGTCATACTACACATTAATACACATCACACTTATATATCTAGAATCTAACATTAGTGTTCTGATTATACATATAATATACAACACACTGGTACGCTTATTGTTCTACTACAATCCTTTCATTATTTTGTATGCAATGGAAACAGTTAATTAGCAACCTATTCTGATTGCATGCAGAAAGACACTTTGATTCTCTTTTATTAATGCGCGAACAAACAGGACATACTTGAGGGCCGCTCCTGGCTATTTGAACATGTTCAAATGATATGGGGTGGTATTCTTTATGGCCTAGGTCTGCATGGCGGGGCAGGTTTATAGAGATGAGCGACTTTCTGCTGCCAGGCCTTGAGCTGAGCCGCGGCAGGGTCAATGAGGTAAGAAGGAAGACAGAAGATACTGTGCGAAGTGTGTTGCATTTGCACGGCCAGTCTCCCATGAGACCTGAACGACTGCAGAGATGACAGAGGGGAGGAGGTGGGGAGAGTGGCTTGTTCTCTGTGCGCACCTTGCGGGGAGAGCTGCAAACCTGCGTTCTAATTTCATGGCTGGCCTGTCATTATGAGAAAACACAATGGAGTCGATAGCACACAAAATGGAGTCTGATTCAACTCTAGTCTAGGCTTTCTTCAGGGGGTCACAGTTCCTAGGGGTATTCCCGTGCAGGTGCTCCGCGGCCGAGGCCCTGAACCCAAAGCAGCTGCATCAGGGCCTATCCAGGAAGTGTGTTGTCTTAGAATGGAGGGGAGGTTCTTGGACCCCCTCCTCCCACATACTGTGATCAAAAATATAGGACACAAATGCAGATATACATCCAATATTAAAAAGGGTCGTATCCGGGTTATATTTATGAAAATCATCTATGCTTAATTATGTATTTTATACCCCACAATGGGACACCTACCATACACTCTAGTCTCATGCACATCTGGGCAGAATTCTGGAAAATGTGTCTGAACTTCTGTGTGTAGTATCTGTAATGATAGAACACATAGGGGATTAAGAAGGGCGCAGCACCCCTCTTGTGCATTTCTCCATGTCCTAATGCTGGGTATTTGTAATTTAGCTAGTTTTTACTGGTTATCTGCAGTGTGTGTGTGTGTGTGTGTGTACACCTGCCATAGGCCTGATCGTCATGCATCCCAAAAAGGCTGGTCCGGGGCAAAAAATGCAGGGCCTGGCTATTCTCCTCCTCCTGCGGTGTCTCACGATCAGCGCTGCGACACATGGGGCATTCATCGTAGCTGTGTATACGTGTTTGTTGTTGCATGCACTTTTATACTGTGCACAGGGACGCTTCTGCATGCCTTCCTGTGGCGGACGTGTTGACGCCTGTGCGCGTGTTTCCCGTATTCGATTCCATAAATACATGTTGTTCGCATGCGTGTGGGCGTTCCGTGTATTTCCCTGCAGTACTTCCCCAGTTTCGCCTTCTTTTTCACATGCTGTTCCCCATTCTGCGTGTTACGCCCCATGTCCCGCCCCTTTTTGGTGTGTGCGACAACGCTGTGCGCGTTGCGCACGGCCTTCACGAGGTTGGAATGACGTGGGTACGCGTGTGCGCCACGCAAGGATTTGGCGCACATCCCGCAGTAAACATGCACAGGCCCTTCCATGAATTGCACGCGTGCGCTTGTTTTTTCACGCTTGCACCAAGATTTTCGGCACGCATTTGTTCCATGAATCGGCCCCTTAGAGTGCTGCCAGGTCAAATAATGAAGTGCACCATTTCTTTTGGGATGCATCATGCATCGAAACTACATTAGAATATACATAACTGACTAAGATTATTTAACATGACTAAACTACTAATTCTTACATATATAACATTAAAATGCAGTCTTCTATGCAAAATGAGGTGAAATCCATGTTTTGGTGACACTGCTAAGATTAATTTTTAAATGCACACTGGCGTTTTCTTCAGCTTGTGGGGGACAGAAAAATGTGAGTGGCAGGAAAACAAAATGAAACAGTACTCTAGGCCTAAAGCTTTCATTGTTCTGAAAATGAGGAATGATACAGAGCATTTTTTTTTTTTTTACTATGATTGGTGGAAAATGTAGGCAGACAAACCACGTCAATGAGGGGTGGGATCAGAGTTCTCTTGGTAGCAATGAATGAGGAGAGCAGTTAGTTCTGGCTGGGATGAGGAGACGGAAGGAGGTTCCAGGGGTCAGAGCGCTAGCTTTGAGATATTCAGCTGGCGCTCCCCAAACAAGATTACAGAAGCATTTTGCGCTGACACTGGGTCTGCATCTGCAAATACCACAAGGTTGTGCAGCGGACTTCAAAGAAAAACCGACCTTGGTAAGATAGTACTAAGTGAGGCCCAGATAAAATACTGTGTGTGTGTGTGTGTGTGTGCAGCTAAGGTTTATTGCAGCGTAGAGAAGTTAGGGAATCATTGCACTTTATTTTTACATTATTTTCAGAATGTGGGACCATTAATCATGTGTAAAAAGAAATAGCTGCTTGTTTTGTTCTCTTGTATTACAGATGTTGCTGTAATTGAACTCATGGTAAGACTTGGTGACTTGTAAATAAGATAAAATACTTCTTGTATTTATAAAAACCAATGGGATTTTGTGTCATTCATGCATCTATTTATTTATATAGGTGATATATAAAGGGGAGGCTCATATCAGTGCAGTAGTGAATTTGCCAGTTTACCAATGCAAGTAATATAGCAAACAAGAATAAGGCAGAGGTTTGTGTGTGCCGTGTGATGAATGTTTCTGATCTGATATATAGATTACTGGATGTAATTAAGCCAGTAGTGTTTTATGGCACATAGATTACAGGATGTAAATAAGACAGTGATACCAGCCACAAACTGTAGGTGGCACTCTGAATAAAATCTTTGGGTTCTGACAGTGCATAGGTCTGGGGCTCTCTACAGACAACTAGGAGGTATTCTAATAGAAAGGAAAGGTTTGTTTTATGATGGGCTTATAGTATAAAAAAAAGAAAACAATGCTCACCGCTATACCACAGGAATAAATACTGCAAAAACAAAATACCACTAAAATGACCACCAATATAAGCTAATAAGATATGGTCACTAAAATAATGTGATGCCACACTCAATCTAAATGCAAGACTAATTTACCGCCCAGTTACTGCCAATATTTTTACAGTAAGAAAATACCCCCAAATCCCAAATATACCCCAATAAAACAAAATCTTCTACAAGCTCCCTATCCAATCTAAGGTCCTGATCAAATATATTTAATGAAAATGGGGTGGAGTTGACTCCTCCCTGTTTGCATCAGGGTACTGGTAATCTTTTCACATTGTTCACTACAAATCAGAAAGGAACACTAAAAAGGGACACACACGTCCCGAATGTGGTGAGAGAGCAGCAGACATGGCTTCAGGAATACGTCCTATTTTTTAAAAGACATTAGAACACATGTCTAATTTGTGGTTGCCAATGTGTTGCCGGGTTTGGGGTCCATGGACAGGCTCGTGGTACATGCTTCGGAAGTGTGCATCCTCAGTGCTCATGGTTCAAAACACAACAGCATTCTCAAGTTTAATGTATTATCAGCAGAAATATTGTGTACACTTAACGTAATTCCCATTACACTAAGTCCTACTCTTATTAATCACAGTCCTGAGTAATCTGTGGGAGTCTGAGCCCCTACCGTTTCGCACATAAGGGGCTTCTAACAAAACAGATATGAAAAAAGGCTCTTCAGTGGTGATAATTACTAGCCTTCACATGAGAGACATCTTGTACTTTATACGAAAGATTTACCAAGTCATAAATGTCGCATTTCCAGGAAGAGAGGGTGGGGAATGGGCCTGTGACAAAGAGGAGTAAGTAGGAAAAAAGAAATAAGAACACCTAAGTTACCTGCACAGCAAACTAAGTGTGAGTACTATTGGCTTTGCCATGACATTATAGGACAGGCCCTTCTGGCATTAGCACCTGAGAATAAAAAACATCAGTGTTAATTGTGATAAAACGACTTCTGCTCTGATATGATATGATAGGTTATTTATAATGCGATTCATACCCAGAGGTTTATAAGCGCGGACCCGGGGATAGAAACGGTGTTGCTCCATGTCGTCTTGCTTCCAAGGCGAGCATGTTGCCCCTGAGCTATCCTCCCGAGATCTGCAGGAATATAAGGATAGGTAGCGGTTAAACTGCCACAAAGTAGCAGTGATCCAATCATAAAGGTAAAATAGGCAAAGCTGAGATATATACCTCCTTCACCTTTTGTGGCAAGGGGGACTGGGGAATAGCTTTACTTTCAGGAGGAGTGTGAGTTTCATCCAGTAGCAACCCAAACAGCAAAGAACTACAGTCCAAAATAAAATAAATCTCCAATCAATGTTCAACATATATATATATATATATATATATATATATATATATATATATCATACTATATAATAAAAGGCCAGATGTATGTTAGTCTGACGCTGCCAAGCACAGCTGAGGCTGTCCGAATGCACAGAATGCTCTGTTAGAGGGAGCTGTTTTGGGAGGGAGCTGTTTTCTAAGGAAATACAGTGGTCCAATTTGCATAGCTTCACCTATGTTCACTGCTAGAGGGAGTTGTTGACGTAAAGATGCTCAAAACTATCCCATAGAATTTCTAAACGAGTTGGCTCAATCGGTAATGTCTCTGCATTAGTTGAAAATGAAAGATGGCAGTAGTATTATGTTGCTTAGAAATCTTAACATAAAAAGAGGACTGTGCAATGGAACCAGATTGTTAGTTAAAGATCTTAAACCCAATCTGATAATTACGTGGGTCCTGACAGGAACAGCTCAAAACCAGATCTTCTTACCATAGGCACACAGAGCATGTTGGCGTAGGGTGTCCTAATTGGCCTTGTGGATGTGAATGGGTGAATCCTTTGTAAGAGGTATTCGGGTGTGGAGAGGTAGATGCACGTGTGGTAAAGGTATAGGAATTCTCTCTTGTGTGTCTCAAGTTCGTATAGCATCTCATATCCAAATTGAGATATTTCAAGGCACCAAGCAAGGAATGATATTACCTGAAAGTGGTCACATTTTTTAAAAAAAACATTGTTTTCGAAGAAAATATGCTTCAAATAAATATGGATAATACCAATACCAATATAATGATATTTGTGATGTCATCTTTGATGTCCTGGATGTTAGTCTTAGCAGTGCACGGTGGTGGCGCGAGTTATGGTTGCCTAGCTTACCATAAGTGGCAAATTTCAGTTTCGATTTTACTTGTAACCAGAATGTCCTTTTAACAATGTTTTTTACTGCATTTCATAGGTTTTTAGTAGCGCAACTTAACCATAATATGCCTTTAACAACATGTTTTCATTGAATTGCATAGGTTTTTATTAGTCCAACTTAACCATAACGTCCCTTTCACAAAGTTTTTTCAGTGAATTTCATAGGTTTTTATTAGTGTAACTTAACCATAACGTCCCCTAAACAAAGTTTTTTCATTGAATTTCATAGGTTTTTTTAGTGCAACTTAACCGTAACGTCCATTTAACAATGTTTTTTCTGTGTAGTTCATGTGTTTTTACCAGTGCATGCTATTTTCCTACACCTTATTAATGTCATACTTACCAAATATAACAATATTTGTCCAATTTACAAAGTGTCACCTTAAAACTCTGTCATTTTCCACCTTCTAGAATCATTTTTAACACTTGTATACAATTTTTGCAACTATTTCAAAAATTTTCGCATCCGTAGACATCTACGAACATCTGACTTCATTACGGATCTTGCGGACAGTGCCATGATGATGCGTGGCATGATGACGTGTCCGAGAACCCGTCCGCACTTCACAATAAGATCTGTGCTTTGCGGACAGCTTGGAACTGCATTTTCTACTGATCTAGGAACTTTCAACTTCAAAATTTCCCTCGCACAGCTCCAACACCTATTCCTACTCAATATCCATTAACAATCTAGTACACAATACATACTTTTAGAAAAAAAACGCTATGTATCTTAAAATGGCATCCGCTATTGCCATCCCTCCTCCCCAAGAGCCACCACCACTGATGTAATCAAGGAGCATGAGAAGCACTGCCCCCTACCTTAGAAATAACACACGTGCAACATTTTCCTCTGTCCACCTGCCCCTCCACATTAGTGGTTGGTGCCTCTTCCCTCATTTCCCTCCCCACCTTTCGTTCTTAGCTCTCCTTCCAAAAAGAAAATACATCCAAAAACAAAGAAATGTTCCTTTAAGAACCACCATTCACAGTTAAAAAATGGAACTAAAAAAAAAACGTATAGACTCCATCTACATTACATTTCTCAGTAAAGTACACAGACTCAATAAGATTTTCGAACATTTCCATTTGCATTTTGTGTTATGCTAATGGGAATATTTTGACGTTCATCCCCGGTTCCAGGAACTGGAATGGTGGATACCAGCCCAGCAGCCCAAGTTATCAGCCGAAGTGAAGCAAGGGTGGATAACGAGGTCTCTGGGACCATTATCCCCAATTCCAGCCCCTGTAATGAGGGATTAAGGCCATTAGCCCCTTAGGTTCCCAAAGCGGGAACCCGGGGTGCCACAAAAGGATTTTTCAAGATGGCCACCATGGAAAGGGAAGGTGGGGTTCCATACAGGGCCCCTCTTCGCTTTCCATGGCAGCCTGCAGAAGGCAAGAGAAAACCCTATGACCATATTACTACAAGCAAATGTTTCTTTCCTTTCAAACCTATCCCAATTTCGAACAACTTTACCACAAAGCCGGTCGCAGGTGGGCATGGCCACTTTAACCCCATGTGTTGTCTCTCATGGTCATGGCCAGTAGCCAGATTGTCCTGGATCATGACCTTATTCCATGACCCGGACAATCTGGCCACTGCCCATGGCTACGGGCTATACCTCAGTCACCAAAAGGTATATGACTTTTTTTTGTACCTACATTTTGACAATTGTTTAAAAATAAAACACGGGCACATTTGCAAAACCATGCTTTTAGATCCTTGCCAATGCTCCTTCCACAAGTTTGTTGGAAATCCAAACGTTTTATTTTTTCAAAAGTGTCAAATGTATGCACATACAATAGTCAATTAACCTAGGCCCCACTTGACAAAATCCATATAGACTTTATGAAAACATTTATATCTAGATCTAAAATCTTTTTGCAAACCTTTGTATAGATTTGTCAAATTGCACCACATTTATAAGCCTTTAAAATAATTTGGGACCCCCCTCTAATTTTGCCCCCTCTTGACAGAATTCCACCAAACTTTGCAAAAACATTTACATCTAGATCTATAATCTATTTACAAACCTTTGTGTAGATTTGTCAAATAGCACCACATTTATAAGCCTTTAAAATAATTTGTGACACCCCTCTAATTTTGCCCCCTCTTGAAAGAATCACACCAAACTTTGCAGACTCATTTGCAATCAGGTCAAGAATATAAGTGCAAAATGTCATGCAGTTTAATTAAGTGGCGCCAAAGTTATAAGCCATCCAATAACTGCTTTTGACTAACCCTGTGATACAGAGGTGTCAGCAAACTACACAGTACACGGACATCCGCACTGTTCGTGGACTTTTTCTGCAAAAAAAACCACCTGTTTTTTTTGCTTTCTGCAGACATATACCATCCCATCCTCATCACCCCTCACCTCCCCAGAGATTATTTGATAAGTTTGACAAGTGCAATGTTGTGTTTTTTTATATATTTTTACTGTGATGTCCGTGCACACCGGCCGCTGTCCACAAATCCAAGATGGCAGGCGTTTCGAAAAATCTGACACACTTCACTCTTTTCACTATCCAATCAGCGGGCGAATCTGATGTCCACTGACACCACGTTACCCTTTAAGCCAATCAGAGTCCTGTACGCGGAGCGAACAGGGAATTGTGTCGGCGGAGCAGACATAGATATCTCTATTTTTTTTTTAAAACTACTGGACAGATTTCCACCAAATTTACAAAAGCATGCTTTTGCAACCAAGCCACCGCTCCTGCCGCAAATTTGGTGAAAATCCATCCAGCGGTTTGGGCTGTAGGTGTGAGCAAAGTTTTTCTCCATTCAGTCTATGGGAAAAAAAGAAATTATGGGACCCCCCTATAACTTTGCCCCCCTTGACAAAACCTCACCAAACTTTGCAAATGAATTCAGAGTGGGCCATATACTTTTTTTTTGGTGAGGATTCCTCCAGGGGGACTGAAGTTATAAGCCACCCAAAAAGTGTTCTTGCTATGGGTTTAGAAACTTAACCATAACTCCATGGCCGTTTAATACATTTATTTTCATTGTAATCTGTGGATTAACATACAAAACATCACAATTCTCCCTTACAGTGGGAGGCGGCAATAAAAAAAAACCCAGATCAAAACTGTTTTTACATTTTGCATTTCCACATGAAAGGAAGGAAGAAGAAATAGAAGGTTAAGGAAGTAAAAAAAAGAAGGAACCCACCCCCCTTTCCGAACCCTCCCACTTGCCCCCTTCTCGAGGCTTCTGTTACTGAATTAGAAGCTTGGACTCCCTATTGTTCTCTCAGAGACAGGCTGGTATTGGGTCACTGACATATGACTCACTTTCACTCTTGTAGCTGCTTAGTCTGGCTGCAAGATTGTACACCTTAGCTAGGGTCACTTAGAGGTAAGGCTCAGTGCAGGGTCATTTGTCGCCGCAGGTGGGTGTCAATGTTCGATGTCATGGAGGTGTGTTTGTGGGGGGAGTTGCTGAGATTGTGCAGTTTGTTTCGCAGTACACTAGGAAGGGGGGCCAGTGCATGTCAATGTGCTTGTGTTTCCCCAAGTGCTGCTGTGAGGCCCTCCAATATATATTTGGCTTTGCGCACACAGTCTTTCTTAGTGGGCAGTAAGGCTTCCTTCCATTTAATGGTCATACAAACTCGTGCTGCTAAGAGCAGGTTTCTTTGCATGTGGGGAGGACCAGGTAATGCTCCTCTAGCTTTTCCGCACTGAACAGGACCAGGAGTGAGGTGAGATCCCTATTGATACCTTCTATTTCTAGGATCTCCTTCCAATAAATCTGCTCTTTAGGGCAGTCCCACCACTGATGCCAATATGTGCTGATGTGTGTGCATCCTCTCCAGCAACAGGGGCTGGTACCCGCATACATTTTGGCTAGGCGATGGGGAGTGAGGTGCCATTGAGTGAGGTGTCAGGTGTATTGACCCACGTTTGAGTGATTAAGCTGCAACATTTGGTTCTGTGGGCTTAGAAAATCCAAGATGGCCAAAAAGCCCACATGTGCGCCAGAATCCAGGAGAACTGCGCAGTTGGCACAAGACCGCTCCAAAGATACAACCTTCTTGTGGGGGGTTCCACATCACCACTCTACTGTAAGGATGCCATCAAAACAATGTTAAGCAAGGGTCCTATTCTATCAAGCAAAAGACCACTCTATTGAAATGCAGTAATTCAAGACAGATCCCAAAAATGGATGCAGTACCGACAAATTCCCCAAGGCGGCGCTAGCGGTCTAAACTCTGACAGGAGAACTGGCTGACAAAGGGACCTGAGTCAACAGGGACTTCAAAGCTTGTTGGTTAATTGAAAATCTTAGCCACCTGCTGTTCCCAGAGGCCAAGAGGCTGAGAACTCTTAACACCCCAGAGACTCACCACAGGAGGCAGGATATCACATGGCCCTTCTGAGTGAGAAGGAGGGGGTTTCCCCTTCAGCCTGGAGGAGAGAGACAATAGCCCCTTTCTGTTGAATGGGGTATGTTAATTTTGAGTGTTTCCTGTCAACAGCCCTCTGCCAACAAGGAGAGACATGTGATCACTGACCCACCCAGACTTCTGGAGGCGGACCCAAACACTTTGGGGAGTTGAATTGCAACAAATATATATTTTATAGAAACAGTGATAACTTATTGTAACCAAATGACAGGAATGTACAACCTTGAGAGTCTTAGTATGGAAAATGCCCTCACGATTTGAGTCCAAACTCCGATTTGTACCATGTTCTGGGGCAAAACCCCGCTAATTATGATTATTGTAGACACTGTATTTAAGCTAGGGACATGGAAAGTTACTGGGATATATGTGGAAGGGAAATGTACCTTTGTATCATTTTTGATGAAAAACCAATGTTGCAAAACCCACTAAAATCGAAAATAAGTTGCCATTTTTGAATGCAAGCTCCTAGAAACGCCAGAGTCGGGACAGGGCCTATCTTTAGTAATATATGATGTATGTATGTGATGTCAAACAACTGTGTACCTGGGAAATATGTATTTGGATCAGGAATAGATTTGTGTGCACATTGACCAAGGGAGTGTCATTTCTGCAGGTCATAAAAATGACATCACTCTGACACACCATCCCTTCCCAAATCAGGGACCAAAGAATCTATTGACATATCAAATCAAGAGAGGGACAGGCTTAGTGATGCTAGCCTCTCCACCCACTTTTTAAAACACATAAAAAGAGACTGCTGGGACAGGTAGAGACATTCAATTCCATTTTCTGCGGGACGCTCTGCCGGGAGACTCCAGACTTCACATCCATCAATCTCCAAAGACCAGAACTTTACTTCAGAACTTAAAGCAAGGGCCTAAACCCACAAACTGAGAACTCTTCTCAGCAGGCCTCAGCATCCTTAAAATCATCTGCAAACTATTCAACAGCCGGGCGAGCTGTTTGAATTCTTTGCCAAGAACAATTGACAGAGACCAGACCAGAGATCCAGAGAACCACAGGCCGCTGTATCCAGACCAGACCCAGACCGCTGTGAGCAGAACCAGAGATCCGGATCGCTGTGAACAGAACCGGTGCCTGATTGACCCGCCGAGCAGAGAGAACCGCCGCCGGACGTGTTGACCAGATCTGTGACGATGCCTATTTCAAATTTATATTGTGAGTACCTAGCAGAACTATGCAGAACCAATCTCTTAGTTAAAATAATCTAATCCAAACTATTTTAACCTAAGTAGAACTGCCTCGTAGTAATCCTGTCATCTGTCATTCTAAAGCTGCGAGCTGTCATCTGTCATTCTAAAGCTGCAAACTGTCACCTGTCATTTGAGTTTTACTTTAAATTCGAAAATCTACCTTTATTAAATTGTCTGTATCTCCGGAACCGTTTGTCCTAGGAACGTGGTTTAACTTTCATTTTAAAGCTGGGATTCTAGGCTTTCCAACAAACCTAGAACCGACTTCCATATACTTTTTCCGCAATCGCGATTTACGCACTCACGAAATTTACCGCGATTTGCGATTTTGGCTCAATTTCTCCACTTGTCAAAATAGCAGCTCCATTCTTTCCTTTGTTAAAATCCATTTGCAACCTGGTAATAACTCATAGAGCATTGCTAAAGTGAGCCTGAACTAATACCAACAAGCATCTCTCACTCACCCTGAATCTCTAGAGGGAATTAAAATCAGTTAGCACATTTTCCCATCCATTGCCATCACATTTAAAAGCATTTTGGGCCTGTGTTTCAAACCTCTACCTGTTTTCCTCTAAGCTTGCTGGGGGGGAACTGCATTTCGTATTGCATTTTGTTGGGTTCTTGAAGACTGTGTGCTCTCCTTCCATTTCTTACATTGCATAGGGGGGAGTGAATTGTCAAGGAAAAGTGATTACATTGTATTTTGTTGAAGCCATATCAAGTTATCTTCTGTACTGCATTTCATTCATCATTGTGTTTCCTTGAACCATATAAAGCATTCTTTCCCACCTTATTCTTCTGTTCCTATTCATAAGTTACCTCTTGCTGATTACTGCTCATATTCACAAGTGTAATATCCATTATCAATTTATTTATAGAAGTGTGATATATATATATATTGTTTAAATTTTCAAATAAACCTTTTAATTTGCAAAACAAACCTACTACTTGGCTCAGTGGGGGCAGGGGGATTCTAAGAGGGGGGTGTTATACAAGGGTTGTCATCCAGAGTACTGAACTGGACATAAAAATACATCAATAAGGGTTTTCCTCAGCATCCCAGACTAGGCATTGACTTAGCTGTAGTGTTGATTGAATATCGCTTACAAAGTGGGGGCTAGGAGCCGGGATATTCTGGGTTAGATTTACCACTTGTGCAGATTAATACAGTAAGCCAACTGACCAGATACACATATCCGGTTAGATCACCACGCTGTTTTACACTGTGAAAGCATCCCTCAAAGGAACGCTCTAAGGAACCGGTCTGTTTTGCAAAATAAAATACAAACTTCTGTAAGTTAGGAAGGAACTCAAATTCCAGAATGATGACCTTGGTAGATATGAAAATAGCCAGAGAGCACTTCTTACATAAGCTATTTGTGAGAGGTGAGTGGACTCATCAGGACCAAACGGTCTGGTTGAAATTATATATGGCTTCTAAGGCCAAAGATGAACACAATAAGATTGCCAGGATAGCGGCATATTTGTATCTATATATGGGAGGCATGCAGGACAAATGTGCTGAAGGCCAAGATCTGGCAAATAGGTAACAGATGGCGTTAGAAAAGGCCCAATCTGACCTGGTCTCTTCTGAGCAGAGGCTGCAGAGGAGCCAGGAGTCAGAAAATGATAGTAGGCAGTATATCATTAAAATAAAAGAGGACATGGATATACTGCAACAGGAAAAGACAGATCAGGATACCAGAATTCTGGCTTTGCAGAAAGAGCACCAAGACAGTTTGGACTCCTTACTGCAGAGCCAGAAAAAGCTGGAGCAACAGATCAATTTCAACAGGGCATGCACAGAGCAGGTAGCCACCCTGCAAATCCAACTAGACAGAGAGAGAGAGGAAAGCAATACATTGATTTTGAAAGACCTGGATACCCAGGCAGAGTTTGATGAAGAACGCCAGAAAGCTGGTGCCTTTCAAAGGCAGAGGGACGACCTGGCGTCACAAATGCAGGCTCTTGGTCAGGAAAGGGATACCTTAGGCCAGGAAGTCTGCCATTTAAAAAGAAAAATTGAAGAAATTCACTTGGCCCTCCAGGGGCTGGGTGACCTCCAAAGAGAGCATCAGGGCTTGCTAGATCACACCAGGAGGGTGTTGGAGGCTCTGGCAAGAATGGAGCAGGCCAGTGGGGATGGGACTGAGGAGGTAACCCTCCTGCAGCAGAGACTGGCCCAATACTCCAGGACCAATCAGGAGGCACGGAGAGAAAATGAGGCTCTCTGTCAGCACAATGATAGGCTCCAGCAACAGGTAGCCATGCAGGAGAGACTGATAGAGTCTAGTAAGGTCTTAACTGAGGAACTGAAAGCGCAGCCTCTTGCATTGCAACAGGGAGCAGGGGCTGATAGAGACGAGGTTCGCTGGGAAAGGGAAAAGCCTGAGCATAACCTCCAGAGCCCTAGTGCCAGAGGCCTTCATCTCTCTCAGTCCCTGGACTCTCCCACCCCCATGTCCCCTCGCACACATGAGCCCAGGGCCACGGGGATGGCAGATTACTATCCAGCTAGAAGTATGGGGCTCATAGGCCAGTACCTCCCAGGAATGGATGGGCAGGCATCCGGGTATGGGCACCCAAGCACAGTGCAATTTAGTGGGGAACGCCAGGAGAGTAGGCCCTTTAAGGGCATCCTGAAAACCTCTGCCCAGTTAGGTCAGTGGGGGGGGTACCCATCAAATCCTGGCAGCAAGGAGGGGTCTGAAGACTCCTCTGAGCATTACAGGACACAGGAGACCAGGTCCCCACATTCTGCCAGCCATTCCCAGGCTCGCAGAATCCGGGAAAACCTGGAAGATCAGACGGGCACCTCTGGGAGCAGTGCTTCTGAGTCAGAGGATGAATGGACCAGGGTTACCCGAACCAAAAAGGCCAATAAGGCAAAAAGGGCCTTGCTTAAGGACCCATTGAAACAAATAAAGGCAATAAGGAGTGTGATCACGCCTTAGCATAAGAACGCCAAGTATTCTGTTTGGGAACACTCGGAGCTCTATGAGCAAATGATGGAGACTTTCCATTTGAAGGACAGCAGTAGCTGCATCCAGTACGTCAAATGGACCTTCTCACCAGAATACTTCAGTTTCTTTGCAGGGCTGGAGGATCAAAACCATTCAAGGTGGTCCACATACAGGGCGGCCATCTTGAAACATTTTTCTGTGCACAGAAATCCTCAAGAGGCTCGCAAGGCAGCCTACAATTTGCAATGTGGGGAGGATCAAGCCCCACAAGAGTTTTTGCAAGAATTAAAGCGTGCTTTTGCGCAGACCACCAGAAGGGTGCGCATGGATAGCAGAGAATTTATCAATACGTTTTTCCATGCCTTACCCAAATACATAATGACCCAGCTTGTGAGAGATTTTCATGAGAAAAGATCTTTAGACTGGGTCATTGAACAGGCTACCCGGATCTATGAGGTGCAGAAACCCATCGAAAATAAAAATAATGCGCCGAAAAACCCCAAAACCAACAGCACCCCTGCTGCTGCCGAGGTGGCAGAGGTAAAGGTTGCCCCCGTTTTAGATTTGGAGATGGGGGGGCCTAAAAACCTGCCTGCACCAAATAATTCACAGCCCAGAAGGCCCTCGGGCCAGTCACAGACAGGGAGTCGAGGAGGTAGTCCCACAAATGGGGTCCCCTACTCCCCTGACTATGTAAGTCCCCGCTACAAGGGAAACTGACCAATCCTGGGTTATGTGTGGACTCCTCCAGCCCAAGGGGGGGATCCAGCCAAGCACCTGACCCGGGGAACTTCCCTCCTAACTTCCCCCAGGAGGGCAGAAATTCACCAAATCCTGGCCAGAACTTTTTCCCCAGGTATCCACCCAATTTCCAGCCCCAAAATCATCCATCCTTCTTTCCCCAATTCCCTGAGCCCAGACAACCTAATCCGGGAGAGGGGAGGCCAAGGGTGGAGGGGTACCAAAATCTTCCCAACCAGGGGTTCTACCAGAGAAGGGATAGCTACCCTTTCCGGGATCAGCCCAGGGGAGAAAATAGAGCCCCGTATCAGCCTGAGCGGGTTTCACAACTTGAGCGCCAGGTCCAAAATATGGCATGGGATCTGGGTCACATACTGAGGGCTCAACAGAACCCTCAGATGAGCATTCCACCGCAGAATGCCCCAAACTCTGGACGTGGTGCTCCAGAACAATGACAGGGGCAGCACCCCGATAACCCACCGGTTCCCAGGGAGGAGGCACAAGGGGAAGGGGGGTGTAAAGCCTTGGAGGAAGCTTCCTTCCCAACTTGTAAACAGCCCCTGGAAAACCAGGAACCGGAAACAAAATCTCCTGCCCCTGAAAGTCTGCCACTGAAGGAGCAGAGGGGGGTAGGAGAAACAAAGGACCCAAACAGACCCACTTTGTGGAGGAGGTACAGGTCTTCCAATTTGAGGGAGAGGGATCCCAAGAGGATCCTGGGGAAAGGATCTTCTCCTTCAGAGATGGGGGAACTCCTCACAAGGAAAAATGGGTCCCAAGGGATGCCAATTCAGACTGGGGAGATGTGGAGACTGAGCTACCGCCGCCCATCATCTCATCCCAGAACCAACAATACCAAAATCCCAAGGGTCAAACCCATCCTGATGCCTGCCTCCAAAAAGGGGGGGCGGCCCAGAACCCGAAACCACTTCCAGTTGCCAACTTTTTCTTTCAGATTCCCCAGGCTCTCCACAGAATTCTGCCCAAATTTCTTTGCTAGCAATGTCCAAAACCAGAAAGTTAGCCCACCAGTTGTCCAAAAATGTGCATTATCTGTGCCCCCTTGAGGAGAAGGAGGGAAGATATTATGCCCCGGTACAAGTACAGGGGCAGGGTACAATTTTGGCACTGGTGGACACTGGATCCCAAGCTACCCTTCTGTCCAAAAGGGCCTTTGATGAACTAAATGCAGAAAGGGGGGAGAATTACCGAATTCCTCTCACCTCTCTTCCTGGACAACTGCAGAACTTTGACGGGAAGGAAATTCCCGTTGAGGGGACTGTAGACTTGGACATTAAAAATGGGCGACACAAGGTGAAACACCCGGTCATAGTAGTAAGTCCAGAGGGCACCACTTGTTTACTAGGGAATGACCTCCTGAGAAAATTGTCACCCCTAATAGATTGCGTAAACAAGGTCCTCTGGACCCAGACTAGCCGAACAAATAACATTAAAACAGAGCGTCAACCATGTTAGTTTAAACGGCACTTGCCACATGGTTGAACAAAAATCTGACCAAGTAGAATTTCACTTCCAGAACAACCATATTCCAGACGTGACAGTAATAGCAGTAGGACAACAGACTGGTGATGGGGGGGTCCTCTCTATTTCTGAAAATCAACCTTCCTTCCAGTTTAAGGTGGTATTCCACACTGGAAGGAAACACTCTGAAATTCTTTTCCAATCCACAATCAGACACTCCCACTCCTATAGTCCAGAAAGATGTGAAATCAGCTCAGAGCCTGGCTGATATTCAACAAACTGGAGAGCAGTTGTTCATCCCCGTTCAGTTAAATGATGGGAAGGACTCTGTTCTCGCTCGAGTGTGTGTGAACAACGGTAAGAGCTTCATCAGCGAAGCCATGTTCCGCCAACTCCCAAAAGATCCAGCCATTCCCACATTCAAACTGATAGAAAAATGGGAAATGGACCTGGAAGCACCTAATTCCAAACATCTCCTGCCAAGCAGGTGTATGCTCAAAATCTCCATTGGCAACAAGAGCATAGTCCATAATTGTTGGGTCGTGCGAGACGTCACTGCCGCCTTTTACTTAGGCAGTGACATTCTCAATCGCTTTGCCATTAGTTTGGACCTAATAAACTTCAAAGCTTGGTCCCGATTAGCGGATAATCCCATGGGCTTTGATGATCAAGAAAAAGCATTTAGGCAGCTCAATTGCTACCTTATGCAGTTGAAATTCAGCTTAAAGAGGAAGTCACCATCCCAGAAAGGACCCGACAATTCTCCCTGGAAGTGAAAGTTAAAAGAGGACAAAAATTGAAAAACCCTGATGCTTATATACATCTAAATGCTTCTCTCTAACAGCAAGGGTTAGGGGTAAACCCAACACCATTAGTCAACATAGAACATGACACCATTCCAATAGAGGTGGATAACAGCGACTTAAAGAGTATTACTCTAGCCGCAGGCACCATTATTGGAATGGCGGTTGATGACCGACATTTTTCCATTGATCTAGGAAATTAGCTGTTAGGACAAAACCCCAAGGACTGTTTTGACAGTGACAGTGATGACAATACAACACCAGACAGGATTTTCACCCGGCATGGTGGGAACTTCCTGGTGTACACTTCTTGCCCTTATGGTAAGGAAGATGTGACTTGTGACTTCAGGAGGGATGAGGTGATTTTCCAGGTCCATGAGGGCTGCCTTTCCCACCTGAAGCCTCCAGTCCAAATCAGCACTCTGACCAAGGACTCTCCACCCAGCTGGAGGAGGCCGCTGAGATAGCCAAACCAGAAGTCTTTCCAGGCTTCAGGCAGATGGTGGAAGAGAGGGTCAACCTAGCTGATGCCTGCGTGACTCTGGAACAGAAGCAAAAGTTGAAACAAGTTTTCTTGGATTTCCAAGATCTCTTTGGGGTAGACTCATATCACTGTGGTCGCACCGACATCCACACAACAACAATTCCCACGGACCCTGGAATGACTCCAGTGTTTGTGAAGCAATATTGTTTGCCTCTCGCATCCATGGAGTCCCTTACTGAAATAATTAAGAACCTTGAGTCCCGGGGAATAATCCGTCCAGTACACAGCACCTTCAATAATCCGGTGCTTGGAATATTGAAGCCAAACGGCCAGTGGAGACTCTGCGCCGACCTTAGGGAGCTCAACAAACGGGTCCATACTTCCCGATGGCCTCTGCCCTACATTGACCAAGGGCTGGCCCAGATCCAGGGGTCACAGGTATTCACTGCAATAGACCTGACCAATGGATACTGGACCGTGCCTGTCAGTAGGGAGGACCAATACAAACTGGCTTTTACCTTTGGGGGCCAGCAGTACACATGGACCCGGACTACCTTCGGATACCTCAACTCCGGCAATGAATTCAACATTTTCCTACATAAGGCCATGCCCGACCTGGGTGCGAGGGGTAACCTGGCTTATGTAGATGATGTCCTCATTAAAAGTTCATCTGTGGAAGAACACATAGCGGAGATCTGTTATGTTCTGACATAGTTGAGGGCCGCCGGAGCAAAACTTTCCTTTCAGAAAGCTCAGTGGTGTAGAACCTGTGTTAATTTCTTGGGGCATGAGATTTCTCCTCAGGGTCTCTGTCCCCAAGAAAAGAAAGTGGAAGCACTCCAGAAACTGAAAGACCCCACAACGCTGCGGGAACTAAGGAGCCTCCTTGGACTGACTAATTACAGCAGAAAGTTCATTGAAGGCTACGCAGAGATCCCTAGACCCCTGATTCATCTCTTGAAGGGGGGGTCAAGTAGGAATGGGGTCCAGAACAATCCGAGGTGGTAAGACAACTCAAAAGAAGCCTCTCACAAGCGCCTTGCCTAGCTTACCCTGTCAGAAACAAGGAGTTCTTCCTGGAGACAGGGTTCTCTAATACATGCTTGACGGCAGTATTATACCAAAAGCATGACAAGGTCAATAAAGTAATCTCCTATGCGAGCAAAACTTTATCCTCTGTGGAGGAAAAAATCATCGATTATGAGAAGGCACTCCTGGCAACAGTGTGGGCATTGAAGAATTACCACCCGTTTATGCAGGGGGAACACATCATAGTGGAGACTCCACACCAGCCTCTGTAATATCTCCAAAGTGACAGAATCCGGGCCGGAAATGTGAGTAACTCCCGAATTACTTCCTGGATTCTGTCAATGCAAGGCTTTCCTGTAGAGGTCAGATATGGCCAAAACAAGAAGAGTCCACTCGCACAAGGTCTGGCTGACTTGCATGATTGTGCCAGAGAAAACTGTCTCGAGGACGAAAGTCTAAAAATCAAGGACAACATGGAGGCATACCTTAATTCCCCACACAAAGTCTATGAAGAAGACAAGTGTGAGGGAATGCCCACTGTCTATGTGGATGGATGCTCTTACCATGTTGACAACAACGGGGAGAAAGAACTGGTGGCCGGCGTAGGGAATGCATGGGTGAAGGAGTTTCCAGAACCCTCCGCTGGATACAAAATTGGTCCCTGAAGTAGTAAGGTGGCAGAATTGATGGCTGTGCATCAGGCCATCCTCACTGCTGTCCAGCATCAACTCCACGAACTGGTCATAATCACAGATTCGGATTATGTACGGAACGGGTTCGTGGAGCACCTGGTCAACTGGAAAACCAGAGGCATGTTATGTGCTAATAACAAACCCCTGAAACATGGGAAGCTAATACAAAATATTGATGATCTGGTCACATCGAATGGGATGACCATCTACTGGAAAAAGATCAAGGGTCATTCCAAAGTAGAGGGACCAGACAAAACTGGAAATGACTTAGCTGATCAGCTGGCCAAAACCGGGGCCATCCAAGGGGATCTAATAGAAATAGAGTCCCTGTTGGGGGAAATCCAGGTCACTGCCATCACTAGGTCCCAGACCAATGCTCACAATGATCTTTCAACTGCACAATGGAGTAAGGAGACCCCTGATGCTGATTTGATTACAGCTCAGAAGGGGGATCCAATAATTGGTAAGTTTTACCAACACATTGAGGACCCTGAGAACTTTCCCCTGACGGATACCGATTACATTGGGAAGGAGGACCTTAGAGTGTTGATGAAATGTCCAAAGATTTTCCGAATCCAAGACGGTTTGTTGGTAAGGAAATCCCAAGCTGGCCATGATCAGTGGGTGGTTCCTACCTCATTCCGAAGCCTGATGTTAAGTCACGCCGATGATGCGGCCACCGCCGGTCATAGGGGGTTTCACACAACACTGGAGATCTTAAGAGAGGTTGCATGCTGGCTACACATGGGGCAGGACCTCGACCAATACTTGAAGAGGTGTCTTGTGTGTGCACAATTTCAGCCATCATCCCACACACACCGTGCGCCTCTCCAAAAGAGGAGGATGACACTGCCATGGTCAGATTTGCAAATCGACTTTGTAGGCCCTGTAGTTCGCTCGTCTAGAGGAAACAAGTACATGTTGACCATTACATGCTTGTTTACCAAGTGGGTGGAATGTCTCCCGGCCCCAAACTGCAAGGCAGAAACAGCAGCTGCCCTGATGATTAACCACATCTTTTCCCGTTTTGGTCTACCTCAAAGGATTGAGTCAGACAGGGGTAGCCACTTCACCATTGAAGTAATGACAAAGATGTGGGAGATACTGGGGGTCAAAAGGAAGCTACACATTGCTTACAGGCCAGCTTGTTCTGGAGCAGTGGAGAGATACAACCGAACCATTGTGAGCATATTAAAAAAGTTTGTGGCAGATTCTGGGCCAAGTTGGGATATCCGATTACCTCTGGTCCTAATGGCCATCAGATCTACCCCTTCATCTGCAACTAAAATGTCACCATTTGAGTTGATGACCGGACGCAAGATGGTGCTTCCCCAGCATTTGCTCTACAGGACCCAAGAGCAGACACTGATAAATGCCTCCACAACTCATGAGAATGTGGAGAATTTAAGGAAACACCTCCAACATGCTTTTGCCTATGCTCAGCAGAATCTAGAAAGATCAGCTGAGCGTATGAAAACGCACTATGATTTGAAAACCACCAGGAAGGAATATGATGTGGGAGACTGGGTCTATCTATACAATTTCCAAAGGAACCAGGCCAAACAGCGAAAATGTTTGCCTACATGGAAGGGACCCTTTGAAATTATAGACAAGATCTCCCCTGTTGCCTACAAAATCCGCATCCCCAAAGGTAATTTGGCGGAAGGGGAAGACAAGTGGGTACATATAAATCAGTTAAAGTGTTGCCATCCCAGGCACACCCTGCAGCAACTGGAGGAGTCCTCTGCAATACCAGAGGGGGCCGCTCCAGAGTAAGTCAGTTCAAACTCTAAAATATTCCACATATCAAAAATATAGTAACGTAATGCAAATGTTCCCTGTCATATATTGTTTTTAAAATCAGACTGCAAAATGCATTCGGATGTATAAAATGTACATGTTTGCCACACCATTAATAGTGGTGGAAAAATGTCTAGGAATGTGTATTGCCGCTCTTGCTTTATCATCCTAGGAGAGAGGAAACCATGGAGACTGACCGGGGACCGGGAGCAGAGACCCGAGGGGCCTGGGGTACCGGCCAATATTCCCATCAGGACCGGCGAGGAGAACCAATCGTTCCAACCGGATGGAGGAAAAGATGCTGAACTGTGCCATTTGCGGAATTGGAAGAAGATGATGCGGACATACCAGTGCGTGGGTCAAAACATTCTTCGCACCCGACTCCCCCTCGACTCAAATTCAATGTGCAGTCAGGTGGGGGGGCTTTGTCAGGTGTATTGACCCACGTTTGAGTCATTAAGCTGCAACATTTGGTGCTGTGGGTTTAGAAAATCCAAGATGGCCAAAAAGCCCACATGTGCACCATAATCCAGGAGAACTGCGCAGTTGGCACAAGACCACTCCAAAGATACAACCTTCTTGTGGGGGGTTCCACATCACCACTCTACTGTAAGGATGCCATCAAAACAATGTTAAGCAAGGGTCCTATTCTATCAAGCAAAAGACCACTCTATTGAAATGCAGTAATTCAAGACAGATCCCAAAAATGGATGCAGTACCGACAAATTCCCCAAGACGGCGCTAGCGGTCTAAACTCTGACAGGAGAACTGGCTGACAAAGGGACCTGAGTCAACAGGGACTTCAAAGCTTGTTGGTTAATTGAAAATCTTAGCCACCTGCTGTTCCCAGAGACCAAGAGGCTGAGAACTCTTAACACCCTAGAGACTCACCACAGGAGGCAGGATATCACATGGCCCTTCTGAGTGAGAGGGAGGGGGTTTCCCCTTCAGCCTGGAGGAGAGAGACAATAGCCCCTTTCTGTTGAATGGGGTATGTTAATTTTGAGTGTTTCCTGTCAACAGCCCTCTGCCAGCAAGGAGAGACATGTGATCACTGACCCACCCAGACTTCTGGAGGCGGACCCAAACACTTTGGGGAGTTGAATTGCAACAAATATATATTTTATAGAAACAGTGATAACTTATTGTAACCAAATGACAGGAATGTACAACTTTGAGAGTCTTAGTATGGAAAATGCCCT
Source organism: Ambystoma mexicanum (assembly GCF_040938575.1). NCBI lineage: Eukaryota > Metazoa > Chordata > Amphibia > Caudata > Ambystomatidae > Ambystoma > Ambystoma mexicanum. The sequence goes on from NC_090939.1 coordinate 134,840,821, forward strand.
CACGATTTGAGTCCAAACTCCGATTTGTACCATGTTCTGGGGCAAAACCCTGCTAATTATGATTATTGTAGACACTGTATTTAGGCTAGAGACATGGAATGTTACTGGGATATATGTGGAAGGGAAATGTACCTTTGTATAATTTTTGATGAAAAACCAATGTTGCAAAACCCACTAAAATCGAAAATAAGTTGCCATTTTTGAATGCAAGCTCCTAGAAACGCCAGAGTCGGGAGAGGGACTATCTTTAGTAATATATGATGTGTGTATGTGATGTCAAACAACTGTGTACCTGGGAAATATGTATTTGGATCAGGAATAGATTTGTGTGCACATTGACCAGGGGAGTGTCATTTCTGCAGGTCATAAAAATGACATCACGCTGACACACCATCCTTTCCCAAATCAGGGACCAAAGAATCTATTGACCTATCAAATCAAGAGAGGGGCAGGCATAGTGATGCTAGCCTCTCCACCCACTTTTTAAAACACATAAAAAGAGACTGCTGGGACAGGTAGAGACATTCAATTCCATTTTCTGCGGGACGCTCTGCCGGGAGACTCCAGACTTCACATCCATCAATCTCCAAAGACCAGAACTTTACTTCAGAACTTACAGAAAGGGCCTAAACCCACAAACTGAGAACTCTTTTCAGCAGGCCTCAGCATCCTTAAAATCATCTGCAAACTATTCAACAGCCGGGCGAGCTGTTTCAATTCTTTGCCAAGAACAATTGACAGAGACCAGACCAGAGATCCAGAGAACCACAGGCCGCTGTATCCAGACCAGACCCACACTGCTGTGAGCAGAACCAGAGATCTGGATCGCTGTGAGCAGAACCGGTGCCTGATTGACCCGCCGAGCAGTGAGAACTGCCGCCGGACGTGTTGACCAGATCCGTGACGAGGCCTATTTCAAATTTATATTGTGAGTACCTAGCAGAACTGTGCAGAACCAATCTCTTAGTTAAAATAATCTAATCCAAACTATTTTAACCTAAGTAGAACTGCCTCCTAGTAATCCTGTCATCTGTCATTCTAAAGCTGCGAGCTGTCATCTGTCATTCTAAAGCTGCAAACTGTCACCTGTCATTTGAGTTTTACTTTAAATCCGAAAATCTACCTTTATTAAATCGTCTGTAACTCCGGAACCGTTTGTCCTAGGAACGTGGTTTAACTTTCATTTTAAAGCTGGGGATCTAGGCTTTCCAACAAACCTAGAAGCAACTTCCCCATACATTTTGCGCAAACGCGATTTACGCACACATGAAATTTACCGCGATTTGCGATTTTGGCTCAATTTCTCCACTTGTCAAAATAGCAGCTCCATTCTTTCCTTTGTTAAAATCCGTTTGCAACCTTGTAATAACTCATAGAGCATTGCTAAAGTGAGCCTGAACTAATACCAACAAGCATCTCTCACTCACCCTGAATCTCTAGAGGGAATTAAAATCAGTTAGCACATTTTCCCATCCATTGCCATCACATTTAAAAGCATTTTGGGCCTGTGTTTCAAACCTCTACCTGTTTTCCTCTAAGCTTGCTGGGGGGGAACTGCATTTCGTATTGCATTTTGTTGGGATTCTTGAAGACTGTGTGCTCTCCTTCCATTTCTTACATTGCATAAGGGGGAGTGAATTGTCAAGGAAAAGTGATTACATTGTCTTTTGTTGAAGCCATATCAAGTTATCTTTTGTACTGCATTTCATTCATCATTGCGTTTCCTTGAACCATATAAAGCATTCTTTCCCACCATATTATTCTGTTCCTATTCATAAGTTACCTCTTGCTGATTACTGCTCATATTCACAAGTGTAATATCCATTATCAATTTATTTATAGAAGTGTGATATATATATATATTGTTTAAATTTTCAAATAAACCTTTTAATTTGCAAAACAAACCTACTTCTTGGCTCAGTGGGGTCAGGGGGATTCTAAGAGGGGGGTGTTATACAAGGGTTGTCATCCGGAGTACTGAACTGGACATAAAAATACATCAATAAGGGTTTTCCTCAGCATCCCAGACTAGGCATTGACTTAGCTGTAGTGTTGATTGAATATCGCTTACAGAGGATTCTGCTGTTGTGCATTTTGTATTGGACCGCTATCGACGATCTCCAGACTGCTCGATATATTGCCTCCCATCCGTCCTGATTGTTCTCCCATCCCAATGTTTTCTCCCATTGCGGGGCATAGGCAGGCTTCCCCTTTCTAGAAGGGATCTGTACATTCTTGCAATCAGGCCTTTGGTTTCTGATTGTGTGTTCAGTATATTTTCGAAGGGGGTCAGGTGGCGTTGCAAATGTGTTTTCCATCTTGGGTCTGTGAGGACCCCTTTCAATTGTAAGTAGGGGAGCAGTTTAATTTTGAGGCCCTGCTGCGCTTCCTCTAGTTCCTCATTGGTTAGGAAAATTCCCTCCCTCCGCATCTGGCCTGCTCTGACCAGCCCCTGGCTGGAAGCAAATTGGGTCTATGAGGATGTCTGTAATAGTGGGGGCTCAGATGTAGATGAGGGGGGATGGCCAGGAAGTTATTCCCGACAAACTTGGCTTTCCTTTTTTTCCAGATCGATCATAACACTCCCAGGACAGGGTGTTCCAGTGCTTTACGTGGGATGGCTTTTTGGGGAACCCAGAGCCATTACCCCATGGTGACCGGGTCAAAGAGAACAAGAGAGGAATCCAGTGAGGATAGCTACGTCCCCTGCACACTTTCTGAAAGTCCAGAGATGGCCTAATGGAGATTAAGTATCGAGTTTTAAGCAATTATAATCACTTGGAATTACATATGAGTACACTTTCAATAAAGAGTTCAATAGAGGGTTTGTGTTTATAAAAAACAATTTTTGCTTTTTATTTGCATCTTGATATGCCCAACGCGTTTCGAGTTGTGTACACTCTTCATCAGGGGCAGCATATTCAACAATTAAAGTCTACAAAAAGAAAGATTGTATAAAACAATATATTAGTATTTGTTTAGTACAATTTGTGTTAATTGAACATAACATCAATTCAAAAAATCACGATTGTTATTTTTAAAGAATTAGTATCTTTTTGTAACAAAACATCCTGTCATTTGTTTAGTGACCCCATTGTGACTCATCACTAGAAGAGCAAATATTAATGTGGAGCGGTGTTAAACTGTACGTGAGTATTAAAAAAGATATTTGATACGTGCCAGAAGTGGCCTGGTCCGTCTAACTCTTGCACTCAATGCGGGGAAGAAAGGGATTATGTATATATAGAGAGAAAAGATATAAGAGGAAAACAAGGATGATGTGCAATCTAAACAGGCATAAAGAGTGAAATGGAAAATCATTATCTTACCGAAATAAATTTTCCCAAAAAAAGGAAAGCAAAAGTTGCTGGATAAGTCAGTTGGAAGTAGCTGGATGTGCTCCAGACGTTCAACCAGGTAAATGTTGTAGTGTCTTAAATGTAAGTAACCTAGTATCTACAAAAGGAGGAATGTATGACAAGGGATTTAGTATACTCAAAGTATCTAGGCGTAAGCCTAATTGTATTTGCTGTAAAGAGTACTTACTAGATCATCACTGGCGAGAAGGGAAGCATCCGAATGCGGTCAGGAGCCGCGAACGAGTGAGCTAGTTGATGCACAGCCGTGTATTTATATAAATGGTGGCTATGATGTCATACGCGTTTGGTTAAGAGCCTAAGGGTGGATCGAAGGGGGTATACCAGAGAGTACCAGGTGATAGTGTGGAGTAAATGATCCTATGTCTAAATAACCGTATTGGGAGTAATATGCTCGGAAAAAGACCGGGCAGGCCGGTGATAAACAGATCCACGAAAAGTGGATGTAGCTGGTGTATATCAAAGTGCCTAGTGCATTATGTAACAGTAAAATAAGAAATCCTAAAATCTCAATTTGTACATATTTCACAGCAATACAAGCAGATGTTTTTGAAGTGTACAAAGAATTGTAGGTAGTCACTGACCCAACATTTTGTGGGTGTACATTCTAATGCCAACTAGTGGCCAACATGAACACAGAATGCAAACATTAGGAAACAGCAGACGAATCTCAGACATGTTCGATGTAGAATACTTAAATTGTGTCTTAGCATGTAGAATGTGATCTGAATTATAGAAATGGGCCCAAGTAGTAGTCCTCATTGATCAAAAACTTCACGCTTCAACTCTCGCACAATACTATAGAGCCAAATATATTCCAAGGGGTCTCAGAATCTACCTTAGGCCCACTCTTTGTAAAGAAAATAAGGACTTTGTCAATCGATGGGAACAGATCCTTAACAAGGGTTCATTAGACCTCATTCTTCTCACCATTGAAGAGCTCTCCAAATCAGTCACAACTTTACAACAAGAAATTGAAGAAATCTCGACACAGCTTTTTAACTCAAAACAGACACATAATTTATACAGATTCTAGAAGATACTAACAGAAAACTAGAATCCTACAAACAGGACATAGAACAGCGTAAGATTAGGAAATTCTGCAGAGATAATTTGGACAACGCTCGAGACATTGTCTATTCCTGGCAGGAATTTTATGCAAACAGTCGACCTACACCAAGAAAACCCCCCAGACAACCAGCAGAAGCAGGAAATCATACAGAAAGCAGTGAGGTAACCAGTGGCAAACTTGAAGAGATACCTAGCACTGGATCAATTCCCAAAAGAGTCGGGATCACGACACTTGATTTACAAGAAGGTACATCCGGCAGACCAACAGCAGCAACTCCACAAATTCCTTTTTTAGTAAACAGAAAGCAAGACGAGGACAGAAAAAAGTTACGCCAGAAAAAGAAATAAAAGATAAACTTGTCATTAACATCTCCTCTAAACCTCTTTCTTTGGCACAAATGGACACACTTAATTTGGGAATTTCATTCATACCAACTAACTCCACTTCCTTCTTTGAAGAAGAAGTTCATCTTTTTTAAGCGTATAAGGAAGATGCCTGGAAGAAAAACAAAAGTAACTTTTATCCCCAGGTTAATCACCCATTGATTAATCTCTTTAAACAGAAAACTACCAAAGACCTCAAAAGACTGAAATACTTCCCACCTAGAAAACGGAATATTCGTAAATACCAACTGAGACTGATTAAACAACTGGCTGAAGATAGTAGACTTACATTAAAACAAGCAGATAAAGGTGGTGCCCTGGTTTTGATGGACACCAGCCTCTATGATAAAGGCTGTTCTAAACTTCTAAAAGACACTCTGACCTACACACCTCTAGATAGTGATCCAATTCTTGGGATTACAAACATCATCAAAACTACTGTGGATAAAACACTAACAATGGATTGCATATCAGAAAAAATAGCTGAATTCCTGATACAGAAATATCCTATAACCCCTGTGTTTTACGGGTTGCCAAAGATACACAAAAATCACCATGATCCACCATTTCGCCCTATTGCGGCTGGGACGGAAAGCATTTTTCAACCGCTTGCCATATATCTCGACACATCACTTCAGCCACTGGTACAAGCTACAACAACCTATCTCAAAGATTCGACTCACTTCTTAAAGATTTTACAAACATTACAGTTTACAGAGGACAACTTGATTCTGTTCACCATGGATGTCAACAGTTTATATACTTCTATCCCACACTCTGAAGGCATTGAGGCTCTAGAATGGTTCTTATTAACACATAGACAAGTTGATATTCAAAAAATCTTTGCATTGGAATTACTTTACATCATACTCTCCAATAATTATTTCAGACACAACGGCCAATTCTACCTACAAATTTCTGGAACTTCCACGGGGTCCTCGGTGGCCCCATCCTATGTGAATATCTTCATGTATCCTTACGAAAAAACTCACGTATTAGACAATCCTCTTTGGAAGAATAAGATGAAATTCTGGCAGAGATACATCGATGATATTTTTGGAATATGGATGGGTACTGAAACGGAATTGCTCAATTTCTGGAACTTTCTCAATACATGCAATCCTAAAATAGGATTCACTATTGAAATTGGCAAGCTACACGTGAACTTTCTGGATGTCACAGTCGAATTAACAGGGACCATAGTGAAAACCAAAATATATAGAAAACCTACGGATGTGAATAGCTGTCTCCATCACACAAGCCACCATCCTGAACATCTGAAGGAAAATTTACCATATAGCCAGCTACTAAGGCTGAAGAGAATAACTTCAGAAACAGACACACTCCATGCAGAATACAACACAATGAAGAAAAGGTTCCTCGACAGAGGTTTTCCACCCAAAGTGATTGACAGAGCCATATCACGCACAGAAACTCAAGAAAGAAACACACTACTGGAAGGTAACCCTAAAAGAAATGAAAAAGCGTTTATTCATACACTGAGATACTCCAGCCAAAGTTTCCACATCAAAAGAATTATATACAAAAATTGGGACCTAATCAAATCGGACAGTACGCTTGCTGAATTATTTCCGGATCCTCCCATGATGGCCTATAAAAGAGGAAAGAACTTGAGAGACCAATTGATTAAAGCTGAAAAACCCAAACTATCACCTCAGATGACTCTCAGCAAACAAAAAACAGGCACCTTTGCCTGTCTACATTGACAACAATGTAACACCGTTATAAAAGGCGACAACATCAGACATCCCTACAATGGCAAAAAAATCATGCTAAGGAACTTTGCAACATGTGATATGAAAAATGCAATCTACGCCATCCGCTGCCCATGCAGCATATACTATGTAGGCAAAACGAACAGGAAAGTTAAAGACAAGTGGACAGAGCACAAATCCTGTATCAGGACAAAAAACTGCAAATCCCCAGTGTACAGACACTTCCGGGACAAGAAACACAATGTTTCACAAATGAGATTTGTGGTACTGGAAGTTTTACGACCTCTGAGCAGAGGTGGTAATCTTCCAAAACTCCTGGCACAAAGAGAACTCTTTTGGATTAATAAACTGGATGCCATGACCCCTCTTGGGATCAATGAGGACTACTACTTGGGCCCATTACTATGATTCAGATCACATTCTACATGCTAAGACACAATTTAAGTATTCTACATAGAACATGTCTGAGATTCGTCTGCTGTTTCCTAATGTTTGCATTCGGTGTTCTTGTTGGCCACTAGTTGGCATTAGAATGTACACCCACAAAATGTCGGGCCAGTGACTACATACAATTCTTTGTACACTTCAAAAACATCTGCTTGTATTGCTGTGAAATATGTACAAACTGAGATTTTAGGATTTCTTATTTTACTGTTACATAATGCACTAGGCACTTTGATATACACCAGCTACATCCACTTTTCGTGGATCTATTTATCAACGGCCCGCCCGGTCTTTTTCCGAGCATATTACTCCCAAAACGGTTATTTAGACAAAGGATCATTTACTCCAAACAATCACCTGGTACTCTCTGGTATACCTCCTTCGATCTACCCTTAGGCTCTTAACCAAAGGCATTCACGATCCTTTGCATCATTTTAATTCATGATATTATTTCGGCACTTACTTCTCTTTCTGCCCTTATGTTTCTCAAAGAGGGCATTATGTTTATCAATAACGGCATCATCCGTTCCTCCATCCATTTAAATAATTCGACACTTACATCTTTCTTGGCATTGTTTATGTTCGTTCGCGCATGCGTGAGTGACGTCACAACATCGTCTGACGTCGCTGGCGCATGCGGGTATGACATCATAGCCGCCATTTATATAAATACACGGCCGTGCATCAACTAGCTCACTCGTTCGTGGCTCCTGACCGCATTCGGATGCTTCCCTACTCGCCGGTGATGATCTAGTAAGTACTCTTTACAGCAAATACAATTAGGCTTACGCCTAGATACTTTGAGTATACTAAATCCTTTGTCATACATTCCTCCTTTTGTAGATACTAGGTTACTTACATTTAAGACACCTACAACATTTACCTGGTTGAACGTCTGGAGCACATCGAGCTAATTCCAACTGACTTATCCAGCAACCTTTGCTTTCCTTTTTTTGGGAAAATGTATTTCGGTAAGATAATGATTTTCCATTTCACTCTTTATGCCTGTTTAGATTGCACATCATCCTTGTTTTCCTCTTATATCTGTTCTCTCTATATATACATAATCCCTTTCTTCCCCGCATTGAGTGCAAGAGTTAGACAGACCAGGCCACTTCTGGCACGTATCAAATATCTTTTTTAATACTCATGTACAATTTAACACCGCTCCACATTAATATTTGCTCTTCTAGTGATGAGTCACAATGGGGTCACTAAACAAATGACAGGATGTTTTGTTACAAAAAAGATACTAATTCTTTAAAAATAACAATCGTGATTTTTTGAATTGATTTTATGTTCGATTAACACAAATTGTACTAAACAAATACTAATATATTGTTGTATACAATCTTTCTTTTTGTAGACTTTAATTGTTGAATATGCTGCCCCTGATGAAGAGTGTACAGAACTCGAAACGCGTTGGGCATATCAAGATGCAAATAAAAAGCAAAAATTGTTTTTTATAAACACAAACTCTCTATTGAACTCTTTATTGAAATTGTACTCATATGTAATTCCAAGTGATTATAATTGCTAAAAACTCGATACTTAATCTCCATTAGGCCATCTTGGGACTTTCAGAAAGTGTGCAGGGGACGTAGCTATCCTCACTGGATTCCTCTCTTGTTCTCTGTATATATCCAGCCTAGATACCAAGGCTGTGTTTTTCTCCCCCGCACCTTGAACAATTTACCATAATGTTTATTTTTCTGATTACCTTTCATTGAATTACACTTATTTTGGTGTGTAAGTGTGTTTTCCTGTGTCGATCGGGTCAAAGAGCCCATTTTCCAAATTAACCCATTGTTTGTGCTTAGCTTCCTGGATATGGTCTGCGAGAACTCAAAGCTGTGCTGCTCTGAAGTATTCCTGAAAGTCAGGGTATGCTAGGCCGCCCTTCTCTTTGGGGAAGATTAGTGTGCTATATGATATATGCAGCTTCTTTCTTTCCCATAATAATGCAAGCAAAGTGCTTTTGACTTCTGCTAGGAAGGAGCCTGGCAGGATTGTTCGGAGGGATTGAAACAGGAAAAGAATATGCGGCAGGACATTCATTTTTATAGACGTGAACCTACCCACCCAGGAAAGACCTAGTTTCACCCAGTTCTCTGTGTCGCGTTGAATGTGTGACCAAAGTGGTTTGTAGTTTGCTTGGTACAGGTTGTTTAGCTGTTTTGTTATGGTTATGCCCAGATATTCAAAATTGTTGTGCACAACATTCATGTTCCAGTTCGCTTGGTTTGAATCCAAATGTATGTCTCCATTTTTAAGGGCAAGGCTACTGTCTTGCTCTGGTTGATATGGAACCCAGAGAGTGAGCCATATTCTTCCATCCTGGCCCGGAGTGCTGGGATGGTCTGAGAGGTGTGGGTTAAATAAACTAGGACATTGTCTGCAAAAAGGGCCACCTTATATTCTTTGCCAAATTTCTGAAATCCATTATCGAGTTTTCATTTTGGATAGTCTGGGCTGGTAGTTCCATGACCAAAACAAAGATCAGCAGCGAGAGGGGGCAGCCCTGTCTCGTTTCTCTAGTTAATTTAAATGGGGGGGATCCTATTCCATTAACCACAACCCATGCGTTTGTGTTGTTGTAGAGCGCTCGTGCTCCTTGAATCCAGCCAGGTCTGAGGCCCGCCTTTTCAAGCATCTGATTCATAAAGCGACACTCCACTTGGTCGAACACTTTTTCTGCGTCGACCAAGATGAAGGTGGGGTCTGCATCAAACAGGTCTACTGCCGCCATTAAGTTGAGAGTTTTTCAGACATTGGGCCTCATTACGACCCTGGCGTTAAGGGTTTAATGGCGCCGTAAAAGGTGTCGGCGCCGTTAAACCCTTAACGCCTCATTACGAGTTCCCTTTGCGGGACCCGACCTTAACGCCTGCTTATAGCAGGCGTTAAAGTAGGGTGCCGCAAAGGGACCTTGGTGCTTAGTACGGTGCCGCAATTTGCGGCACCGTACTTAGCGCCTTCCGCCTTTCCCATTGAGCCCTATGGGGCAAAAATGGGAATGGGGAAGGGCCCATGGTGAATGGTGAATTACCACCCCGCCAACCTTGGAATGGGGCGGTAATTCCGCCATTCACCATGGCGGACCCCGGCATGGACCATGGTGCTAATAGCACCATGGTTTAGCGCCCTGGTCGTAATGAGGCCCATTATCTGATCCTTGTCTACCTTGCACATATCCCTCCTGGTCGCTGTGAATTAAAAGTGGAAGGATGCTACTTAATCTGTTGGCCAAGATGCTGTCATATAGTCTTATATCTTGGCGTCCACGTTTAGTAGCGAGATTGGCCTGTACGAGCCGCACTCTAGTTTATCTTTACCCTCCTTTGGGATTACAATTATACTAGCCTCTGTGAATGAAGGTGGGGCTTGGCCTGTGGACATAATGTCATTGAATAATAGGGTCAGAAATGGGGTGAGTGTGCCCACAGCTTATAGAAAGCTGGGGTAAAGCCGACTTGGCCCGGGGCTGAGCCTGCTTTCAGATTTGAATTGGTGTCATCAATCTCTTCCGTCGTTATAGGGGCGTTGAGCTTCTCGCAGTCAGTGGACTGTAGTGGAGGAAAGGAGATTTTGGCCATAAATTTTGCCCAGCTCTCGGGGTAGGAATTGCAGTCAGAGGTGTATAGCTGTTCATAAAATTGGGCAAAGTGGGTTGTTATGTCTTTTGGGTCAGTTAGGATGGCTCCAGATTGAGAATTTATTTTGTTTACTACCCTTTCAGCTCTTTGCTTTTTGAGCCTCGCGGCCAGCAATGTGTCGGCTTTATCGCCCTTCTCGTGATACCTTTGTTTGATAAACCTAAGGTGGGCTAATGCTTTCCCTTGCCAGATTTCATCAGTTCCTGTCTAAGTTACCTTGTTTCTCTTAAAGTTTCTTTAGCATCTATTTTATCTTTTCCTAGGGCAGCCTCTTTTTCACTGATTCATTTCTTAAATTGGGTTTCTCAGAGCTGTTGGGTCCTTTTGACTGAACCCCCATGGGTGAATATAAGGCCTCTTATCGTGGCCTTTGCCTCTTCCCATACGGTGTTGCGAGGGGGGGTCCCCAGTGTAATTTATTTCAAAGAACTCCCTTATCTCTGTGTCCAGGGATTCTCTAAAAAGCCTGTCTCTAAAGAGTGTGTCGTTACATAGCCAGCGTCTGTCTATTTGTTTGTTGGGACCCAGGTCTAGAGTCTACCACAATCATATTGTGGTCTGTCCACCCACTGGTTCTATATTGCACTTCTCAGATGATGCTCAAGGTCTCCTTCCAGGAGAAAATGATCTATTCAGGTAAAGGTGTTATGCAGGGGCGAGTAAAACGTGTATGAATTTTGCCGGGGTTTGAGGGTTCTCCAAGCATCTATCAACAAATGTTCTTTTACTAGGTTCTGGAACGCTCCCGTGTCCTGTGGGGGGACTGCTCCTTCCCTGTAGGATTAACAATCTAGTGCCGGGTGCATGATCAGGTTGAAATCACCTCTGCAGATCAGGGAACCTGCCCTTTCATTATCTAAATGTGCAAGGAGGTCTTTGCAGAAAGTTAGTTGTTGGGTGTTGGGGGTGTATGCTGAGCACAGTGTAACCCTTTTTGTTCTAATGGTGCCCTGTATAACTATGAATCTTCTGCTCTGGTCCCTATTCGTCTGAGAGATGCATAGCTCTAGGGAGCTGTGGTATATGATGCCCACTCTGCCCTTTTTGTCCGGTCCTGAGGCCCAGAACGCCCCTCCCACTTGTCTTCCCCGTAGTGAGAATTCCTCTTTGTGTCTGTATTTAGTTTCTTGAATCATCAACAAATCTACCTTGGATTGTTGAAACAGCCTTGTTAGCATTGACCTTTTCTGCGATGAGTTGAGACCCTTGATATTTAGAGACCCTATGTGTATTGCATCAGCTGCCATTGGAGTGATGTAGTACATGCATTGCATGCAACATGTTTGAGTGAGTGCGTACTCCTGCGCTCAATGTTTGTGTGTCTATGTGCCTACGATGCACGGTTGTCACTGTGTGGTGTGTGCTCGGGCACTTGGAAGTTGAGATCAAAGCTTGTTTGCTAACAGAATGGCTTGGGTGAGGTACGTCCTCCTCAGGTCTCATGTCTCCTGTTGTGATCCTGCCACTTGGGTCTCAATATACCTACCCAAACTTTATAACTTTCAAACTCCTTGACCTTAAAGAGGGTGGGTATGTCCTCTGCCACTCTGGTTGCTGCCCAGCCCGGCAGACTGTGTTTGTTGGAGTCCAAGGTGGGGAGAGTCGCTGATTTGGGGTACTCCTCAGTCCTTTTTTCATGTAGCATAACCAGCTCAAAAAATTCTCACTTTTACCAATCACTGCGGCCACCTCTCTGGGAATCTGTCTGTCCAAACACTTCTTGAATTTGCTTGTCCTGTTTAAGAGGGATTTAGTCTTTTGTATTTCCTCGTCTCCTTTTATCGCCCTCTTCTCTGGTTTGGTCCTAGCCGTCTTTGTGTCAGTTCTGATGACGATGGCATTTCTTCTCCCTCTGCTGTGCCATCCCTTATTCTTAGTCCCTTGAGAACTTGCGCTGCTTCCTGCCCAGAAACCACTCTATATTCTTCATCAGCGTAGTCGTAAGTGAGTGAAAAGGGGTGGCCCCATGTGTACCTTGTGTCGCGTTCTCGCAGCCAGGTAGTTAGGGGGTGGTAGGCCCGCCTTTGGGCAAGGGTATCGGTGGACAGATCTTGATATATCTTTACTCTGGAATCCTCAAACTCTATGATCTCCTGTTCTCTTTCTCACCTTACGATTTCAGCTTTTTGCCCATATTGGTGGCATTTTGCTAATACTGATCTCGGTTCCGCTGCGGGCCGCCTGTCCGATGGACTCTGTCAAATTCAATCTCGGGATTTAGGGGTGAAGAGAAGAGGTAGTTTACCAATGCCTTCAATTTTCTTTCTAGGCTTGCCATGATCTCGTCTGGGGTCGCTCTCAGTCCTCGGATACGAATATTCAACCTACGTTCTCTGTTTTCTAAGTCATCGACCTTTGCCGCTAGGACAAAATTCCTTTGGTCTAGGTCCTGTAGTCAACCTTCCATTTTCATTTCCATGAGGTCTGTGGATTGCTGGCAGTTCTCCAACACTTGTACCTTATCTTCTATTTTGTGCACTCTTTCTTGAGGGCATTGACTGTGGCCATCATGCTGTTGCTTAAGGTCTGTATTTCTCCGATAGGTACCGGGTGGAACTGTCCTGACCTTAGTCAATCTTGGTGTCCCACCCCATATTTAGCTGGTATTGTTGAACTGTGCTACGCCCCATAGTTAGCCATTGGGTCTTCCCCCATAGTGGTTTGTGTTGAACTGTGCTGCACCCTATTGGCTGGCCACTGCATTGAGCTGAACTGCAACCTCTAGCTAATGACAGCACTACACAACTAGACTGCACCAACCCTAAAAGAAACCAAGATTGCAGGGAACTATAACGTAAAACCAGGAAACAACCCAACCATGACGGCTCATGCCCCGGGTTCACAGTTTACAATTCGCAATTAATCAATTAAGAAGTTACAACTAACAACAAACATAAACCTGAATCACAAAATAAACTACAAAAGATAAGGAAATACTACCGGGGACCAGGAAGCAGCTTAACCAAGAGGACACCGGCTCTGGGAAATTGTAACCAACAACTTAACAAAAACACCCTGCCATACCTTGCCACAAGAAGCAAGAAAGGAAAACGGAAACAGGAGGGAAACCATAACCCTACAAGAAGAAGCCCAACCTCCAGAATTCACAACACACAAGAACCCCATGGAGACACTACAAAATGGACAACAAATTCAGACCAAGAAAAGAGCAAACACAGAATACTTCTCTCGCTACCTCTCCACCTACAACTCCATCACAAGAGATAATAGACAACTGACAATCAACCCACATGCAAGAACCCAAACACATGTGGACACCACCAGGAGGCTCCATCGCCAACCTATTCACCTACCATGACAACTTAATCATACTGGGAGATTTCAACATCTGGTTTGAAAGAGGGCACAAAAACACAGCAAACTCACTCTGTGGACTCCAGGAAACACTCTACTTCAAGCAAATAGTAAATAGATCCATCCAAAATGCCGGACACACCTTGGACGCGATCTTCTGCAGAGAAGGACTCTGTGCATCCGCCCCACCAATACCAATGATATGAGTGATCACTATCTAATACCATTCTACATCATATGTCAAACCCGCTAAACACTGGAAATGTAACACTACAGGTTACTAGGAAAAGAAACTTGGAATCCTTAACAGATCTGTTGGAATCAATGCAACCAAACACCACTGAGCTGAATAGAATGACCCCAGACTCAGAGGAAAACATACTCAACACCTGAATCACCAAGGCCCTACACCAACCAGCACCAGCAAAACCGTTCAAAGCCACAGCAAAGAACCTGGCAGCAAGATGGTACACTGAAGAGCTGAAAGAACTAAAAAAGATAACCGCATAATGGACAAAATATGGAGAAAACATTACAACCTACCGAACAAAAGCAAAAGACCAAAGACAACTCAGATCATACAAATCGACAGTCCTAGAAGCAAAAATAATATACTACGCTACAAGGATCTAATCAGCCACCAACCCACAAAAAGAACTCTTCAAAATCATCAAATGGATAAATAACACATTGTCCTGCAACAAAGGTGCTATTCCAAAACAAGCACTATGCGACAACATCACCAACTACCTCAGATAAAATAAAGAAACAATCCATAGAACATTGACATAAACCGTGCAAATATAAGCACAACAATGGAATCACAGATAACTGGTGGAAAACCAACATCACAAGGAATTGTCTGCTTTGAACCAATAAACAAAGAAACTTTCTCCACACTTACAAAGGACACCAACCTTGTAGGATCTCCAAGCGACCATTACCCCAGGACATCTACAAATAAATCCTCAAACATAGCACTCCAGCGTCAGTCTTCTGGCACCTAATGTACCTGTGCCTAAACACAGGAATCATACCAAAGCCCTTCAAATTGGCATACATCAAACCACTGATAAAAAAGGAAACTGAAAGTGCGGAAAAACCCCAGCAACTACAAACCTAAATCCAACCGGCCCTGCGCGGCAAAGATACTGGAGAACCATGCCTACAAAATCCTACTTAACTACTCAGAAATTCATGGAATACTTGACCACTCGCAAGTTGGCTTCATATCAATGAGAGGAATGGAATCAGCACTCCTATCCATATGAGACGGCCAAAAAATGAATGCAGAAAATTACACTCAATCTGCCATCATCGTACTGGACATCTCATTGGCATTCAACACAATCAGCCACACAACACTAATAAAAATACTAGTGAAATGCGGCATAAAAGACTTTGGGCCTCATTACAAGTCTGGCGCTAAATGTGCCGGAAAATCCAGCAGGCTACCGCCGGACCCGTCTTAACATTTAGCCACGATGATTCCCGGAATCACGGAGGCATTACAACCCCAGTGACCTGGGAATTCCGGAGGCGGAATTCTGTAAGTCCCCATTCCCATGGAGACCAATGGGACTCCATGGGAATGGGGACAATGGAAACACTGGTTCTATCCATGATGGAGCCGGTGTTTCCATTTGCACCTGCAGGCGGGTGGATTTACTCCTGGCAGGAGTGAAACCTCCCACCTGAAGGACCCTGAATCAGCCGGTCTGGAAAGAACGGTGGTGACATTTTTTCTTTCCGAAAAGGCAGGGTCGTAATGAGTCCCTTTGCCTTAAAAGGGATAATCTCCTTCCTCACAAATAGAACTGAAAGAACTTACCTACCACCTTTCACCTAAAGCACCATAAATATCTCCTGCAGAGTGCCACAAGAAACCCAACCTCTCACCCCTCCTATTCAACGCCTACATGTACACCTAGTTGAAAATTATTTCAACCCATGTGCTGACCCCCACACAACTACACAGACAACACATAACTGATTGTGAAGACAGCTAAGACCCAAGAACCAAACAATGCCCTCAACAATTGTCTCACAGACAAATACAGCTGGATGAAAACGTCAACCTCAAACTGAACTCGGCCAAAACCAAAATAATGATCTCACCCCTAGAGGGAAACTGAACCAACCCCCAAATGGACTGGCCGCCAACCCAACCCGGAAACTTCAAGTGTGATGAACAACCTAGGAATGCTCATGGACAACAGACTTTCCCTGGAACGACAAATCAAAGCTATCACAAAGAAGTGCTTCCATCTCAGCAGACTCGTCAGGGGATGTTCCCATTCCTCTAATTGTGAAAACACAAGGGGGGATCTGGGAGTCCCTCTGCCGGCCATTAGACACAGTTTTGAGAGTCTTAGCCAGATTCTTTAGATCACTATCTCTTTCACAGAGGAGAAATATCCGCAACATATCAGTCTTTGTCCTGTCCTTGGGCAGTCTAGCACCGAAATGCTAGGAAATTCTCCTCTAAACAAGCACCGACAGCTTCCCCGGCTAAGTGTTTCGGCCTGGTTGGGCCTCATCAATAGGGTGCCAGTTGTGCCTCTATAAGAGCAGGGAGCAAGGGGTCCACGTCTGGACTACCCTAGTAACGCAGGGTGAGTTACTTTAATTATGCAAACACAGGGGGGGTTCTCGGAGTCTCTCTGCCAGCCATTAGTCCCGGTTTTGAGAGTCTTAGCCAGATTTTATAGCTGGGTATCTTTTTCACAGAGGAGAAATATCCATAACATATCAATCTTTGTCATACCCTGGGGCAATCTAGCACCGAGATGCTAGGCAATTATCCTCTGACCATGAGTACCGACAATAACCCCAGACACGTGTTTCAGCCTGGTTGGGGCTCATCAGTGGGGTGGTAGCTGGGCCTCTCTAAGAGCAGTGAGCAAGGGGTCCACGTCTGGATTACCCTAATAACTCAGGGTGAGTTACTTTAATTATGCAAACACAAGGGGGATTCTGGGAGTCCCTCTGCCAACCATTAGTCCTGGTTTTGAGAGTCTCAGTGTCACGACCCTCGCCCAAAACCCCCTCTGGCAAACCCATTGGCCAGGTGGAGTCAGGACTCTGGCATCTAGAGCCTGGCATCCTCTTCAAAAGCCCTCATGGGGCCAGTCCTGGTGCCTATGGCGCCAGTCTCATACACCATGAAAAACAAATGAACTTGGGAACTACTTTATTGTATTGTCAGCCAACATGGAGGCATCCACATAGCTTGGTTCCTAGGAACCAAGCTATGCGGTCTAGTGTTTTGGGTGTGGTAGTCTAGGGACTACTTTATCTGGACTATTTTGTTGGGGCTATTTAAACCACACCCGAGCAAGCCAACACGCTTTGCGTTACTTTGCAGCTTGCAACGTGATGCTCATCGTGTCCAGCTATTCCCTCGAACCTCAGAGAACCAGAACCTGCAAGGAGACAAAAGGAACATCATTAGCAGCAGCATCTTACCTGCAGTCTTCATTTTAAACACTCGCAGCTACTGTGAACAGCTTCCTCGAATCTGCACGCCTCCCGGACAGAACGAACTGAAAGAGGAAGATAGAGGCAACATTAAAGAAAGTAGTAGAGACATTTACAAATTACGAACTGCTCAAAAGGCTTACCTGGCTGGTCGTCTCTCAGCTGGCACCACTCCGGACATTCCACTCGCGCTGAAGAACACCGCGACCTACAAGGAAGGAAAACACAGGTTAGCAAAGGCAAGACTTTGCAGCGCTGCGCATAGCACTTACTGCATCATAGCGCTCTTAATGCGCCATCATTTACCAGCGGGCCTCAACCAAGCCAGTTCACCGCGCTGAGGCTCTGCATACCTAAGGGAGAAAAAAAGAGACATTTTAAACAAAGAAAGGCATGCAGGATAGCAACAAAACTAAAGAACAGCAATAAGACCTACCTGAACAATATCAAACGGGCCGGCGTCAGTGAAGTAACTGGACTGCACTCGCCCATGAAAGACAAAGCACCCCTGCAAAGAAGGCAGGACGGAGAGCACACCTAATTCTACCACAAGGTGAGGAGAGGGCTTCAGAGGGACTGAAATCATACGGGGTTAGAGGGAGGATACTTACACCAGTCGGTCAGTCTTGAACACAGTCCTCCTGTATTTTCAGGCAGAACCTTCCCCGCAGACCACATCAGGGCAAAGCTGAGAAGCATACCAGCGAGTAACCCGGCTGGATGGCGTCCCTGTGGATACCAGGTGAGCGTAACACTCAGCCAGATTCTTTAGCTCACTATCTCTTGGACATTTTTCTTCTGTGAAAGATAGAGAGCTAACAAATATGGGTAAGGATCTTGTAACTGGGACTGATGTCCAGCAGAGGGATCCCAGGACCCTCCTTGTTTTTTGCCCATTCCTCTTTTTCCCACATAAAACCCGTACAATGATATCCCTGATTTTGTCAAGCATTGACTATGCAAACAGCCTCTACCACAGAATGTCTGAAAGGCTCACCAGAAAACATCAATGCATCCAGAACACTGCTGCAAGGATACTCCTGAGATTAAACAGAACAGACCATATCACATCAGCACTGAGAAGCATACATTGTCAAACCAGTACAAAAATGCATTAAATTCAAGGCTCTTTCCATTGCCCACAAGGCCCTACACAGACAAGCAGCCAAATTTCTCCAGGCAAAGATCAACTGCAATCAACCAAGAAGAGACCTAAGATCAAGCAAGGACCTTCAAATAGAGAAGAAACCATTTTTTAAAAAAAGGATATTCTGAGGAACTGCATTCTCACACATAATTGCTGACTTATGGACCACCTCACCTTTAGGAAATGACTAAAAGCATGGCTACTCAACTGCCAATGACCAGCACGAAGGGACAACAGCAGCAAAACCAACAAGGGCAGAAACAAATGCCCAACCCCTCACCCCCCTGCCTTCCAGTCATGTGGCACACCATGATATAGCTGCGAAGAGTTGGCATGCCTCACATTAGACTGATCTGTGAAGACACCCCATGTGCAACATCTTGACAAATCTCGGAAGATCAGCCATGCACCACATTTGGTTGAAAAATTAAGATTAACCATGCGACACTGTAAATAGTTTGGGTAAATCAGCCACACATTCACTTCCTGAAAGTTTGTGAAGATTAGCCATGCGTCACTTTAGCTGCTAATCTTATAACGCACCTAAGCATAATTTTACACAATAATTCTTGCTGAATAGGGACCAATTGGGAGCACCCAATATGCTGCACTCAGAGAAGCCCACTAGAGAAGGTAGCGATATGCACTTGGAAAGATGGTGGCGGCGGCCAACCGACCTCAGCTGGAAGACTTAGAGGTCACCTCTGTATTGAAACTGGATGAGCTTTGAGGCCATATTTGGACCTACTCTACAGATGGATAACACCAGTGCATACAACCCATAATAAAGCACCAGCCAAACCACACACAAAACACACTTAAATACACAGCAACATAACCTGGTTGTGCATAAAACAAACACTGGGCTCAGCTTTACGGATACAAAAAACCAGTGTGCACAATTATACTACCACCCAAACCGCACATAATCCACACAGCCAACATCAAAACCAGAGCCATGCAAGTGCCTGGAGACCACTGCTGCGGTGGTAGCGCTGCACGGTATAAGTCACCATAGCATAACATAACCTGTAATGTCAAAACCTAAAATGCAGTGGGTGGACGTAACCAAGAAGGTAAACGTGTGTGTGGGCGCGCACGTGCGCAGGACGCGCCTTTCGGTGTGTTGAATGTGCAGTCACTTAGGCCTGTATCTGTTGACTGGGTACGGACATACATATATCAAATGGCACAATTCGTGTTGCTTGTTATGCACATACACTGTTGCTGTTGTCAAAGCGCATTTGCTACTGAAAGTGCGGTGCGAAATGTTGCGTTTTCATCCTCCACTGTGCTTTCCCTTGCTCACTTTTTTTAATCGATTTCTCCTCTTGGCATGTCTTCCCTTTTCTTCCTCGAACCCACTCTTAATGGATCACATCAGGATTTGTTTCCCATCCAATACAAATGAGTTTCTCACTTGGATCCAACGTAATCATTACGCTGATTCCTCGCCGTCTTTCTCCAGCATCGTTGTTCTATTTCACTCAAATTGAAAACGCAATTCGTTCCCTTCAATTGCATTCCGAATCCATTAGCTGACCTTGGTAGCTTCGGCCATTTCTTAGTTTTTAAAAGGGGTCGACAAAACAAACCCTTAAGGTCTAGCTCATCAGGGCCCTGCCAGAGGAAAATGTACAGAAAAAAAAAACAAAAAAACAATTTCAACCGCCGGGCTGCATTTGCCTATGCCAGCAATGACTCCAGTGGAATTCAAATGAGACCCGAACATTTTATTATTTTTTAATCTCCTGCACTTGTTTTCCTCAGCAGTGCGAGTGTGTGCTTTGCCACCCCCCTTCTCATGTAAAATTCATCAGCTCCTCTGGTGCGTGTCAAAGCCTGCCCTGCTCCCTCTCATGCGGTGGGCGATAACGCGTCGCTCCAGCCGGCAGCGCTGCTGAACCTTCGCTGGGATAAGGAGATGCGCCATGTGAGGAACAGGAGGGAAAAGGCTGAGGGAAGCAGCGACTCCAGGGACTTTATGCCGGCGCCCTAAAATGTCACCGCCGACGCCCTCGTTTTGACAAACGTGCTCTCTGATTGGCTGCCCAGACCTCCACCCCATCAGACAGGAGAAAGGGGGTATATTCATTTCTTGCTCTGCTAGGCAGGAGATTAGAGGCATTTCGACATACGCGCCGTGGCAGTGTTTGTTTTTGCATTTTTTTCTTCTTATCGTAGGGCCAAAAAAGTTATAATAAAGTTAGCTGGAAAGGGCTTTATTTTCTTTTGTGGGAAGGCATTCAGGAACGGTTTATCACCTGGATGTTGGTTTCCAATGATCAATGTTTTCCTTGATTTTGGAAAATGAGACTGCCTTATTCAACACCCCTTGGAGAATAGTAAATAAAAAAAAATAAAACCGCATGTACTGCTAAATAAGGGATTAAATAATCTTCTGTTTAATGATGTGAGTAAATTATATGAGTTCAGTCCCCTCCTTTCCGCCTTCGGCTTGACTAAATGAAGGTATTCAGTATAAACCAAAACTAAAAAGTGGCAACAATGCACTGGTGAAAAATTCCAAAACACATTTGGAATATGGCCTGAAAGGTGGTGCACCCTTTCCCTAGATATGAAACGCTTTAACTCAAGGAGCTATCGCAAACACTTTTATTTCTGTTTTCCCAGTCAACGAAAGTTCTGAAGGGAAACTACACTGTAGGGTTTTACATGGGCCCTGAACCGTCATTCATAAATGATCACGCGGGAGCCGGGGCTGCATACAACCTGACTTTATTATAACACAGCAGTAACTGCCGAACTCCCTATCCCCCTCCCTAACCCCAACGTCACTTCCTGTCCCTTGCAAGAAAGAGACCGCAACAGCGATCTGCCCACATAACGACGTGGGCGGGCAAATGCCCATGCAAGGCGAGAGACGACCTGACATCTCCCCCCTTTTTAAAGTATCACCTCTCTTCATTCCATTTCTTCAATAAGTCTGTGAGGTTTTATATAACTCCTTTGGGGTCTCCTTGTGCTGCGAGGAGTCGCCCAGGTCTGAAAGTGGTTTGCCTGGCTGACTTCACCCTCCGAGGCCTCGCTGTCCCCCAGATAGGGTTCATCTTGTTGTCTTTGCTCCACGCTGGGTGTGTCTCTGTCCGCGGTGTCTGCGGGGTGAGTCCTCATGCACTTGAAGTGTGAGACGTTGCGAGTTACAGAGGATTGGTCCTCTCTTTGTGCCGTGATCATTGTTCCCTTCTTCTGTGTCACGGTCAGTGGTTCTCTTGCGAACGTGGCATCCTCTTTCCGCTGTTTCAGTTGACGCATCCACACCTGGTCTCCTAGTTCCACCGTTGATTCCCACACTCGCCTTTTATGATCGGCTGCGGCTTTCATCTTGGCCTTCGTGTCGTCATCCTTATCCTTGGCTTCCTGTTCTAGTGGTGTTGCAGTGCCTGGGTTGGTGTCTTCTGGTAGCCGCGTTCTTACTCACCTTCTGAACATCAGGTCAGCCGGGCATATAGCAGTCGTGCTATGGGGGTTGTGCCTGTAGTCCTTCAAGAGTTGGTAGAGAGCCTGTTCGAACGGCTTGTGGAGGATGGCGGCTATTTGTAGCGTTCTTTGACATTGGCCATGAATCTCGCAACGATGCCATTTGCCTGGGGCCACCGGGGTGTTATTTTTCGGTGTTGGAAACCCATGTACCTGGAGAAGTTCTCAAAGTACTGACTCATGAATGGCGCACCATTGTCTGACTTCATCAGCCTTGGGATTCCATAGGCGGACAACATGCGGTTCAGGGCCGGGATGACACTTGATGAGGCTGTGCTCTCCACTATTTGCGCTTCCGGAAACCACGAGTGTTTGTCTATTAGCACTAGCACGTAAGTGCCGTCTCGTAGCGGCCCAAAGAAGTCTACCGCTAGTTCCTCCCCTACTTGTGACGGTAAGGGTGACATCTGGAGCGGGTTCGGGTGTGGTGGTGGTGCTATTTGTTCACAAGTCAGGCAATTTCCCACTATTTCTTCCACCATGGCGTCGAGCCTCGGGAACCATATCTTCTGTCTTAGTAGCCGCTTTGTGGCGACTACTCCTCGGTGGCTTTCATGCGCCATGTGTATGTTTTTTTCTCGCAGGGCCTCCTGGATGAGCACCTTGTAGCCCTTTAGTACTACGTGCTCGTCTACAATGGAGAGTTCTTCCCGGACGTGGTCTATCCATTTGATGTCTTTTTGTACTGCTTCCGGTGCCTGTCTGGCCTGCTTTTTCATGTGTGCTCTCCTTTCTGTCTGTATGCAGTGTCTAACGATCCGGAGAGCCAGGTCTTGATCTGACTGGGTGATGATGTCTGCCCACCCCACTGGCATGGGTTGAAGGTTATGTACCACTTAATTGATATATGCGTCCGCTATAGATGGCTGGGTGCTCGCTGGACCTGAAGGGTGAAGGGACAGGTAGTGTGCCGGGTTATCCTCTTTGTGCGGGTTGTGTTTGATGACAAATGTATAATCTTGCAGACGCAGACCCCACCTGGCTATCTGCGGGGGCATTCTCGCCTTGGGGTCTCCGTATATTGTGAGCAGGGCTTGATGGTCTGTCGTGATCGTGAACTCTTTCCCATACAGAAATAGATGAAAGTACTCACACACCCATACCACCGCCAAGCTTTCTCTTTCTGCTTGGGAGTATGCGTGTTCTGTGGGGGTGAGGCTTCTACTGGCGTATGCTACTATGTAAAGATTTGTGGATGCCCCCGAGTCCCTCTTTGTGAGAATGATCCCTAGCCGATCGGGCTGGCATCAACTATTTCCTCTGTGTCCCTTTTGGCATCAAAGTAGGCCATGTCTTCTGCTTTCGCAATGGCATTTCGTATTGCTTCAAATGCTTTTTGGCAGTCGTCAGACCAGACGTACGGGTTGATCCTCCCACGTTAGTAGGCGTAGGGGGTTGCTGACCGTGGCATAGTTCTTTAAATATCTCGAGCAGTAGCTGGCCAAACCCAGAAATGATTGCAGTTCCGTTGTGGTAGTAAGGCGCGAAGCCGAGTTGAGGGCAGCTACCTTATCCGGTTCCGGCCGCATGACTTTGTTGGAGAAAATATGTCCGAAGAAACGTAGGGAGCCTTTACCGAACTCACATTTGGCTTTGTTGAGTGTGAGTCCAGCTGCTTCTACGGGCACACACACCCTGTGTAGAGCAGTGTCATGTTCCTCCTTAGTTTTGCCGAAGACTAAAACATCATCTGAGTAATTGAAGCAATTGGGCACGTATCTGATCACTTGATGGATTTCCTCTTGAAAGATCTCGGCGGCAGATGAAATACCGAAACTGAGTCTCTTGTACTGGAACAGTCCTAGATGGGTTACAAATGTTGTTATTTACCTTAATTCAGGGGCTATCTCGATTTGATGGTACCCTTTTGTTAAGTCCAGCTTGGAGAAGACTGTAACGCTCACCTGATTCCCACGGAGGCGCAGATCTTGACTGGGTTGTTACCGTGTCTTCAATTGTAAAGCGCAGGACTCGGCTGGTTCCCTGGGCTGGACCTCTTCTCATGGTATGCCTGACTTGAAGAGTGAGGTGTCTGCAGGCAGAAGAACAAGGGGTTCATGAACGGTGGTTGGACAGACTTCTCTTCCTCACTCTCTCTTTCCTTGAGGCCCAAAGGATAGGTGTGCTCACCTTAAGTAGGTGAATGCTGGGCTCTCCATCCTGCGACTGGTGCAGGGGCGCGGGTACCAGTTACTCCACTGGTGATATTGTAAACCTCTTACTTGCAGAGGACAACTTTGAGCGCAAGGCCGTCGTTAACTGCACGATCGGTTCCTTATATGTATCTGAACACCTTTAATGAAGTCCTTTTCTCTTACAGGCTTTGGATGCGGTTGGCGTTGTTTAATGGACGCCAAAGTACGTGCAAGCGCGTAAGTAGGTGGATGGCGCGCATGAAGGCACGTAAGTTGAATGGCTGCTGATGGTTTTAAATGCACTCTTTAATGTCTCTTTTTCTCTTGCAGGTTTTGGATGCGGTAGGCGTTGGTTCATGGACGCCAAAGTTCGTGCAAGCGCGTAAGTAGGAAGATGGCACGCGTGAAGGCACCTAAGTAGAATGGCGGCTGATGGTTTTAAAAGCGCTCCTTACTGTCTTTCTTTATTTGCAGGTGCGGGTATGCAGCGCTTGTTGGAATCCGGAGCGTGCGTCGCACAGGTAAGCAGATCAAAATATGCAAAATGACTGATCAATGTTCTTTGCCTTTACAGGGATCGATGGACTGCCAAGGAATGCGACGTGAGGATTGGAAGATGCCGATGGATCGGGTTAGTAAAAATGCTGGCTTTTGGCTTTAAGTTGGCTTTTGCTAACCTGTTGTTTTTTTGTGCTGGCAGGTGCGGCTGAAGACAGGATCCCGGGAAGGTAAGAGTTTGTTCCCACAGGTGCTGGAGCTGGAGTTTTCACTGGAAGACTGGAGCTGACTCGGTGAGCGTCCTGCTGCTGATGCAGAATAACGCGAAGCACGTTGCATCAATCGGGCGTGGTTTAAATAGTGTGCAGGAGTGCTTAGGCGTCTTCTTCCACTGCCTCGCCTAGGTAAGGAAAGAGTTCCAGTTTCCAGAAGAGTCCCAGTGTTCCTGATCCAAGGAGTGGAGCCTGCCCCACCCAGGTAAGAAAGTAGTCCCTGTCAGAAGAGGATGTGGACGTCATCTTGTTGGTGAGTATGCAGCATGGTCTGCTGTAGGTAGGTCCACCCAAGCACTTTTACACATCTTATGAGCCCGACGCTTCCAGTGCTGGGACCGATGATCTTTATGAGCCTGGCACCACCGGCGCCAGGAGAAGGTCCAAAAGGTCCCAATAGGGGCCGGCTGGTGCCCGGAATGAAGGTTATGAGCCTGCTTCCAAGGATGTTGGGCAGGTCCTGCATTCTTGGAAGTAGTGATCATGACAAAGACTTATGCTCCGTGGAGAAGATGGATCATGTCTGTGATCCTGGCGCTTGTTGCCTTTCCCTCTCAATCGCTACATTTGCCCTTCTCATGTCTACACACAGGCGTATTGACCCGCCAGGGGATTTCTTGGGGACCGGGACTATGGTTGATACCCACGTAGTTAGTCCAGAGACGGGTTCAATGACATTTAGCTTGATGAGCTTGTCTAGCTCTTCATCTACTTGTTGTATGTTGACAGGTATGCCGCGGTAGTGCTGGGCAACCAGAGGGATTTCCGGGGTTAATGTGGATTTGCACCTTCCTGTTTTTCAGCTTCCTGAGGCCTTTGAAGAGATTTGGAAAGGCTTGTTCTATGGCGTCAGGCTGGGCAAAGTATTTGTGAGCCATGAGTTGGTAAAGTATGTGGACCGGTCGCATTTCTACTGCTGTCTTAAAGCTTAGTATGCACCCGCTGTTGGCTTCTGTCTTCAAAATGTATAGCGTGATCTTTCAGGCATGAGATTTGTGTACGCACCATGCTGAGATCGTGCCATTACAGGGTAGCGGGGTTGTAGCTCCGTATGGATAGATGTCTACGGTGGCCTTGCGGATCTTGGGTGGACTGATGAGGGAGTCGTATGCTTGTTCGCTTATAATGTTGACTGTCACCCCAGTGTCAATGAGGAATTCTAGGGGTGTGTTGTTCACCTGTAGTGTGAGGGTGGGGCTGTGTTGGGTGGCCGTGGTGTTGTTGAGAACCCACACGTATCCTTTCTTCCTCTGGTCTTCTTCCGATGACTGAGATGCACTGCTGGATGGGGATCGCATCTCGATGTATCTTACGAATCTACTTCTCTGGGATCTTCTGGAGCCTTCTGATGGCCTCTTGTCATCACGTCCATATGAGGTCCTTCGGGCTCTGTCTTCCCTTCTTGGACCCTCTTGTTCACCTTCTCCCCTATTGGCTGGTGGGCTGAGGCGTGAATTCCTCTGTCTTTCCTGATATCTCTGTCTGCTGGGTGTGGGTCCCGGCGCATTATTGCAGACCGCTCTATAGTGGTCCATTCTGCCGCATGCGGCGCAATGTTGCTTCTGTGGGGCATTCAACAGTGTGGGGATATTCATATCCACAGCGATAGCAGGTGGCGTCCGTGTGTTTTCCGCCTTGCGTGGGGGTGTTATATAGCTTGTTGATCATGTCCGTGTTAGGAGTCGACTGCTGTATGATGACTTTACCCAGGCTGTCCAACTGTGATTCTACAGCTTCCTCCATCCTGGCTAACGCAAGTATTTCCTCCAGCGACCTTTGTTTTTGAAGCAGTTGCTTCCTGAAAGGTTGTGATATGCACCCTGGGATTACCTGCGATCTTAGCGCCTCTTCGTTTGAATATTTGTGGAATTCGCAATATTTTAATTTGATGCGTAGTAGCATCACAAAGTTGTCCATAGATTCCCCTTTTTCTTACCTCGTGGTATGGAATATGTGACGCTTATAGTCTATGTTGGTGTGGGGGGCAAAATATTCTGATAATTTGCCATGGAGTTCTCCATAGGTCACTGTGTCTACATTTAGTAATTCACTGGCACTGTCTCTGACCGCTGGGCCAAGGGCCATGAATATCGTGTTTTTTAGTCCTGCATCATCCATGAGACCTATAGCCCCTGCGTAGATTTTAATGTCACGTAGCCATATGACCCACCTGGGTCCTAGATTGGATGTGTCTCTTAGATCAAAGGGGCCGGGCATGGGCATGTTCTGGGACGAGCTTCCTGCCCCTGGCGTCTGTTGTGCGTCATCTGGTACCATACCTGTTGCTGCAGATGAGGACGCT
This sequence comes from Ambystoma mexicanum, assembly GCF_040938575.1. Classification (NCBI taxonomy): domain Eukaryota; kingdom Metazoa; phylum Chordata; class Amphibia; order Caudata; family Ambystomatidae; genus Ambystoma; species Ambystoma mexicanum. Next base: position 134,868,139 of record NC_090939.1, read on the forward strand.
CCTGGACTCGATGGGTTGGACATGGTGCCTGTCTTAGAGCCTGGACTTTATTCCTCTGGTGCTTTTGAATGTCTTTTGCTGGGTTCACTGTTTCTCCCTGTCTAGTGTGTGTCACACATGGCCTCCAGGACCTTGTGTCTTCCCCTGCCTTCACTGCCTGTGGCATGGGGGGATGGTGCAGCACGTGGCTGTTACGCTCACCTGGCTCCCACAGGGGCGTCGGTCGGACCCGAACGACTGCGGTCTCCACCAACGTGATGCGTAGTGCAGAGATGACTGACTGGACTGGCCCTCCTAATCTTGTCTGCTTGACCCGTAGAAGTATTCTCCTGCAAGTGGAGAGATGGATTTAGCAACCCATGGATTCAAGTGATGGCACCCCCCACAGTCCTCCCCACTAATCACCTCCAAAGTGCCCTCTCAGCAATCTTACCTTGTACTCTTGAAAATCAATCGCATGGATTGCAGGGGCGCGTTGATGCCAGTTGCTTCACTGGTTTGAAGGCGTGGGAGAGTTCCGGAGAGTATTGACTCTGAGGTTCCTGGCGTGGACCAGTAAGTATCAAGTTCATAGAGTTCAATTTGTCCGATGTTCACTCTTGTTCCCCCTTTCCTTCCTTGTCTTGCAGCTGAGTTTGTGAGAAGATGCTCTCGTGATAGCTGGTGGTGCTCAGGTAAGAGTCTGTATTACCCGACACGTCCAGTAAATGTTGCACGTGTTTAACGTGTTGTTTTCTCTATCTTTGCAGGTGCGGCACATGAAGAAGTGGAGAGTTATAGAATAATGCCTCTGATGGTAAATCAGGTAAGTCTATGGTGATATGAGTTATATTTGTTGGTTTTCCCAGCTCACCTTGTTGTTTTCTTTTGTCCCCCAGGTGCCGGAGTTCGGCAAAGAAATGATGGAGGCAGTGCCGAATCGAAAGATGCTGCGAGCACTGGTGAGTATGGCACAGCTCTGCAGCTGGAGATGTGGCGCATACAGAAATTATGTTCTTACCAGGTCCGGAGGCGAGATTGATCCGGAATCAGGTGACGAATTCGAAAATAGTTAGTTTTCTAACCTTGTCCTTTTTCTTGCCTCTTTGTTTTAGGAGCTCCAGATTCGAGGCGGGCGTGGCAGAAGACTGGATGCTGACTGCAGGCACGGTGAGCGTAACACTGCTGGATGCAGAATAACGCGAAGCGTGTGCTGCTGTTCGGGCGTGGTTTAAATAGCCTCCAAAGTAGTTCCAGGTAAGAAGTTCCCCAGAACTACGCCCGAGTAAAAAATAGTCCCTGTAATAAAACCATCCCATCCAGGCCTCACGTTGGCTTGGTCTCACTTGCAGCATGGTTTGCATCAGGTAAGTAAAGTCTATGAGCCTGGCGCCTATTGCGCCAGGACTGATTTCTATGATGAGCCTGGCGCCTAAGGTGCCAGGACCGAAACCAAACAGCCCCCAGCCGGGGCTGTTAGGGTTTTAATAAGTATCTGGATGCCTGCTCCCGGAGCTGATGGGCTTGGTCCTGAAGCCCGGGGGTAGGCATCATGACAGTGGCCTCCAGGCCCACGTGTCTCCCTTCGCCTTCACTGAGGCTAGCACGTAGCGCGCGCGCGTGTTATTGCCCCCAGGGTGCGGTGTAAAGCCTGTTTACGGCCGGGCTGATGCGGCGGGCCGCTTCAAAGCCCAGTACGCGCTCCAGCATCCGTGCTTCGGGGCTCTATGATCGCCTCCCGGTGCGTGCTGAGAGTGAGGAGCGCCGATGCGCCAAGCCGCTCAACTGCAGTCCTCTGAGTGGCACGAGTGGGTGTCAAGCACCCCTCTTTGCCAGATGTAGGGTTTTACATGGGCCCTGAATCGTCATTCAAAAATGAAAACGCGGGAGCCGGGGCTGCATACAACCTGCCTTTATTATAACACGGCAGTAACTGCCGAACTCCCTCGCCCCCCTCCCTAACCCCAACATCACTTCCTGTCCCTCGCAATAAAGAGACGACAACGGCGGTCTGCCCACATAACGACGTGGGCGGGCAAATGCCCATGCAAGGCGAGAGACGACCTGACATACACATCTTCACAGTTTGGCACTAGACACAAGAGAAATGTTTTTGAACACAATTATATTTCACTGCCATTTCATAGGCCAACACGTGTGTCGTCCACTGGTCCTTGTCAATGCTCACGAATGGCACAAATTATATAAATGCTATTACATACACCCTAGTGATAATAATGAATAGTACATACCATAATTGTATCATTAGGTTTGTAGAGGGATAGAGAGCACATCGATTGGAGCAAACAAATATAATATTGGTTATAGTTGTGTATTATGGAACAAAGACTACTGTGATTGTGGCACAAATAATGGGAAACATGTAATAATAGCATGCTGACAGCACATCTACTTCTAAAATCCTTGAACATTGGACAGATCCAGATAATATGTAGTTATGCAATTTATTTTGATGTGCACAAGTTTCTTGTGTTTCACTACAACATGTTGACGCATAACCAGAGTGATGCGTTTGATTGAAAGATCCATTTAGGTGTTTTTCTTCTATTATCCAGGTGTCCCAAACTTAGGTGCTACTGTAGTTGACTGTTGAAAGACCCATTAGGCATTTTTCCCATTATCAAGGTGTCCCAAATCTAGGTGTTACTGTATTTGACTGTTGAAAAGACCCATTAGGCGTTTTCTCCCATTATCCAGGTGTCCCAAACCAAGGTGCTACTGTATTTAACTGCTGAAAGACCCATTAGGTGTTTCTTCCATTATCCAGGTGCCCCAAACCCAGATCCTACTGTATTTGACTGTTGAAGGACCCATTAGGTGTCTTCTTCCATAATTCATGTGTCCGTAACCTAGGTGCTACTGTATTTGACTGTTCAAAAGACCCATTAGGCATTTTCTCCCATTGTGCAGGTGTCCCTAACCTAGGTGCTACTGTAGTTGACTGATGAAAGACCCATTAGGCATTTTCTACTATTATACAGGTGTCCCAAACCCAGGTAACACTGTACTTCACTGCCTACAAATCTAGATGCCAATCTATTTAGTGTCTACTGCTCTACCCCAGTAAGGCGTTTCTCCTACCACCCAGCTGTTCCCAAATCCAGGTGCCACAGCATTCAACATTCATTGTTACCCCTCTCATCCCAAAATCCAGATTCTAAAGCGCCTTACGTCCTACTGTAGTGCCCTTTGTTAGGCGCTCCCCCTCCCCCTATGATCTCGCAAAGGCACTCCACAACAAACATTGGCTCTCACAGTGACATGGTCATGAAGTCAGAGGCACAGACATGCAGGGGTCGCATGCACGGGAGACCTCGGTGGACACTGTCCTGGCGCCTTTGGCACCAGGCTCATGAACAAAAGTAAACAAGAACATCCATTTAACACCAAAACACTTTTATTATGGACATAGCACTTCAGATACATTAACCTTGAACATTCCATCCATTAAGCAGGATGAATTAACCTTGAACATTCCATCCATTAAGCAGCCCCATGTGTATTCTTGTGTGTGGCTGCTAATGGATTGCCTTCGCACATGCTCACTCTCTAGGAGTGGCAGGCTGTGGTTGGTAAGCCTGCCCTAATGGGTGTGCCCAAGATCTCAGCTATATAAGCTGCCCCGATCCTCAAGACAGACGCTTTGCATTATTCTGCACTTGCAAGCAGCGTAACGCTCACCGTCGCCTGAGGTCAGGCTTACCTTTAAAGATCCTGCTTCCTGGACATCCTGCTTCCTGCCAGCATGCTTACAAACTGGGGGAAGCACTGGGGGAAGCCGTTCTTACCTGTACATCTCTTCAGTGAACCAATTATTCATCTTTACACGTTCTGGAATGCTGAAATCTTCATCTTGGCACGCAGCACGACACCCTCCATCATCGACGGCAGCACCTGCAAGGAAAAACAGAAGACAAGGATAGACATAAAAAAAACAGTCAGTTTAAGGTTGCACTTCGCCATACTTCGCACTTTTCCTTAAACCATCACTTACCTGCTGTCGAACATTGTGGTAGCATCCATCTTCCATCCGGCAGCGTCTCGCGTCTCACAGCTACATTGAGGCTGCATTTCCATCTAAGGGAAGAATACAGAAGAGAGACATCATTGGGGGCATAAATAGGAGCAACATATATAGACATTAAAAAGAAGGAACAGCATCACATGAGCTCAAGAAAGACTTGCCAATCATAAGGAGAAGCATATTCGCAGCTGGACTGGACGAATCCTTATCAGGGATCAGTGAAGGAACTAGATCCCATTCGACACGCCCCTGCCAGAAATAGCAGACCGGAGGAATTATCTTCCATAATTCACAGGTGAGCTTTATGGGCCGGTGTATGCTCACAGAAACCGTACTTTGGGCTGAAGGGTTCGAGAGGTACAACAATCACAGATTGGCGCACTCACACACTCTTATCTCCACGCAGGAGCAGTATCACCACGTACCACTGCTCACAGCTTTTCTACTGAGGGAGAGGCCTGAAGGGGGTGATTCAAGTTCAGGGAGGGCTGCAACCGTGCCCCAATGCCTCCGCAGAGACCAGGTGAGCATAACACACAGTTGTCCTCCCTCTCCCCCTATTGTCCTTCTCTTCCCCATGCCCTCCCCCCCTTTGGGACTCACCCTGCTGCTCAGACTGAGAGACCACGAATATCGAGACCATGCCGTCCCCCTTGGACAAAGAAAAAGACTGCTGCAGTTGAACTACATCAAAGCATACGGTACATATACCTTACATCACGTCTGTGGAAACAGGCATGGCCATCCATCCATGCACCATAGAATGCAGCTATGGCTATTCCTTTACAGTCTTGCAGTGCACATAGCCACCCAACTGAAACCCCTGACGTACCTCAACACCTCTGCCACTAGCATACAGCGACAATCAATGAAAATAAAATTTGGCATAGCTGGGCACCCATAGAATCTTCAGCAATAGCTCTCAATCCTAAACTACCAACAGCGCGCACCCACGTGCCTGGCCTCTGGGCTGCTTACTGGAGCCTAGCCAGCCACCTAAATCCTAAGCTGGCAATAATGCACACACGCATCTCTTAATCTAAACACTTAGAACCTCCTACACATTGACTGCATCACCGAGGGCGTTCCAAACACAAAGCACATTGAGGCCATACAAATGGGGAACTAGTGCTATATAAATAACACATGCAATATGATAAGCAAGGGAAATGCATATGCAAAGATATGTACAACATATTAAGTGGCGGTTGTTGTATGCAAGTTTAATATGTTCAGAGTGTTATATGTAGAGTTTTTTTTTTACTTATTGGTGGATTTATGTGTGACTGTTTGAAAGCAGGCAATGAGGGAGTGCTACAAACATAACTGTAAAAAGGGTAGAAGGCTGTTTGTGCGATGGTGTGCACGTGCAGTCCTTGTTTTTTAATAATGTATGGCCTGGAGAGGTGAATGAGGAGACTGCAGAATGTCATAAAGAGCCATGGATTATGGTCTTTATTGTATGCTAGAGAATAGTATTTGGGACCAAAAATTGTTTCTGTGTTTTTTTCTTTTTCTCTAATATACAATTGTCCATTATTTCCATTAGAATAGTATAAACTGCTGATGGCAATGTTGGAGAATCTTATTGAGTCTAAGTACTTTACTGAAAAATGTAAAATAGATGAATTCTATAAGCTTATTTTTTTTTTACTTCTGTTTTCAAACTGTGAAAGCTGGTTCCTAAAGGAACATGTTTTGTGTTTTTGACTTTGTATTTTCTATTTCATTTTTTTTTGCAGGAGAGGTTCAGAAGTAAGGTGGGGGAGGGACACCTAACCACAGATATCGAGGGGCAGGTGGACAGGGGATGATGTTGGGCATGCGTTAATTTTAAGGTAGGTGCAATGTTTCTCATGCTATCTTCCGAAATGCTCCCTGATGTCTGAGTTGGCTTGCCTGCTCTGTGTGCCACCTTTTCCACGTTCCCGGATTGGGGTACCTGCCTTCTCTATTGCTGCAGCACAGCTATTGGGCAAGCTGCCTGTGACATTGAAAAAGACATCCAACCATTTGATTGTGGTTGTCTCTATCCTCTCCAGCACCATGATGGTTTAGGGAGACCGTGCGCTATATAAGAAATATTAACATAACATAACATAACAGTATTGGTTGAGAAAAATGAGGTAGAGGAAGACAGTGTACTACTTCCTGAGAAAAGAACAGCCTTTCTGAGAGCATTCCGGTGGTTGGTTTAGTGTGCTAGCACATTGAGTTGGACCTGTAGGAGTACTGCCCAGTTGTTCCGTAACTGAGTGCAATGTTGCACTTTGTGCATTTCCCCTTGGTAGCCTTAGCCTTTGGTACACCCCCAATGGCGGTAAAGAACTCCCACACCTATGATTCTCTATGGGTGCTAGAGGTAGCCATTTCTTCTACTTTATCGTCCTATTCCTCCTGATATTTGAATGCATGATTGTGCTTCTTCTGTTGTGTAGGCCATCCAGCTGGTGGTGTTGATGGTGGCTCCTGGGGAGAACGGATGGCAATAGCTGATGCCACTTTTTAAGATTAATAGCAGTTCTGCTAATATTCTTCCAATCATGTGATCTGTCCAAGATTGCAAATGGATAATGAGTAAAAATAGGTCTAAGAGCTGTGCAAGGGTACATTTTGTTCGCGAAGCACAGACCCGTTTGCAAAGCGCCAAGTAGTTTGCAACACGTCATCATACTGTGCACGGTCATGTGGTCACGTGTCACTGTCTTAGAGCAATGACGTCAGACGTTCACAAACCTCTAGTAACACAAAAACAGTGGGAATAGTGCAAAAGGTTTGTAGAAGTGTTAAAAATGTTGGTGGGCAGTGAGGAATGACACAGTTTTAAGGTCAAACGTTATACATCAGCTGAAAATGCTGCTATATTGGGGTAAGTATGATATTAGGAAGTTGTAGTAGATTAGGGTGCACTCGTAAAAACCCATGAAATTCAGTGAACAAACATTGTTAAAGGGACGTTATGGTTTCAAGTAAAACTGAAAACCCCCAGAAATTCGCCAGTTATGGTAAGCTAAGCAGCCATAACTCGCACAACCACTGAGCACTGCTAAGACTAAAACCCATGACATCAAAGATGACATCACAAATGTCATTGAGGACATCACTGATGATGTCACAGATGAAATTCATTTGGATGAACATTTCTTACAAAGGGTTGTGTTTACAATGTTGGTAACAAGATGTTAGGGCTGAACAGAAAACCTTTCATCAAGTACTAAATTTATTAAAGAAGGTACTCATCTAAACAAAACATTATATTGGAGTGTTGTTGTTAATATAGGAACCAAATCATACATACACATAAGCAATGGCTGCTTCATGCATCATATAAGTGAAATATTTTCAATCTGCTAATTGTGGCTAGTAAAATAGAAATCTTACTGTATCAGAGTTTTGAGTAATGTTAAACATGGAATAAATACCTAATAATAGAAGACTTACTAGATACTTGTGTTAATACAAACAATAGAAATGAGGACCCACGATGCATACACATTAGAAGCACATAAAGGGAAACTAAAGTAAGGAAGAGGGAAACATCACTAGAAAATGTCAATAACATTTAAGTTCATCATCGTGTATACAAATGAATTGTGTGTTTGAAGCTTGCTTATTGCCCCATACATATGCACCATGAGCTGGGACCAAACCGTAAGGAAAGTACTTTAAGGACGCAAGAAGGTTACCATCTAGAGATATAGCACCTTTTCAGTTTTTAGATTTTGAATGTCGGTGAGCAAAACCACCTAAGTTACATATGTCAATGAACAAAAACAATTGTCCCAGATATGTGATGTCATCAGTTATGTCATCAATGACATTTGTGATGGCATCTTTGATGCCCTGGGTGTTAGTCTTAGCAAAGCACGGTGGTGGCGTGAATTATGGTTGCTTAGCTTACCACAACCAGTGAATTTCGGGGTTTTTTCGGTTTTATTTTTAACCATAATGCCCCTTTAACAAAGATTTTTCACTGAATTTTATAGATTTTGTTAGTGCAACTAAATCATAACTTCCCTTTAAGAAAGTGTTTTCATTATATATATATATATATATATATATATATATATATATATATATATATATATATATATATATATATATTAAGTGAAAACACACAAATATATGGGCCATGCATTGCCTTCCTATAGACCTCACTTTGGTTACCCAGAGGCATCATCATGGCCACTGTTGTGCATTACATTCACTACCACCTGAGATTATTCCGCCATAGTTTATTGAAGAAGTACAATGGCGTACAAAACCATCACACGTGGTATACAGTGTTTATATCGAATCTTTTATATAGAATGAACATATATCGAATATTGTATATTGAAAAATGTTATAGTGAATTTATTAGGGGTGGGGTAAAGGGTTAAATATTTTTGGAAAATGGTTGGGGTGGGTTTTTAGGGGTGGGAAACTGGGATTTGGGGGACCCCCATCCAAAAAGGTGCCTTCAATATAAAATATTATGTTATAAAATATTCGAGATATGTTCATTCAATATAAAATATATTTCTCCTTTGCAAGCCGTTTGTATAGCTACTGTCAATTCCTTTTAGAATTGAAACTAGATACAACAGAACTGACAGACTAACTGTGCTTACCTCGAATGAATTGTGCAATAACTTAAATCCCAAAATTAACTTGGTTTCTGTGCATAGATTGTAAAAAGGCTGATTAAAAAAAATATATATATATGATGTGGAAATTCTCAAAAGATTTTAGAATTAATTATTTTAGAAAATTGTATATATATGAAATTGTACCGGAACTTTTTAATATTTTAAAACGCAAAATGTTCCTTTTCTTTTTTGATCTGATGAAATGTCTGATGTAATTTTTATAATATTGTTGTTGTTGAATATGTGTTAAATTGAAAGGTTGATTCATCAACCAAACAATTAATAAGAAGACAAAAATTCGGTATAAAGACATGTAGCCATCACACCCTAGGCAGGGCAGCTGGCAAGTGGCATGACTGTTTTGGAGTAGAACTCCTGACACCGGGTTATACTTTGTAAGCCTACTGTGGAATCAGAAATACAATATTTAGGCTTTTACACCATGCAAAGAGAAAAACACTGACACAGGCTTGTAAAGATTCCCAGGATCTTTATTGCAATTCTGTACAGTTAACAAAACAAAGTACACAAATAGCTATTTGGCCGTCAATACATCACAGAGACCACCAGCATGGTTCAATGTGAGCAGTGAACATGATTTGCTAGGTGGACATCAGCGTATTTATACAGTTTCATCATAACGATGTCCAGCCTCTTACAAGTTAATCATGTACTGGGCTAGGGTCGTGCCAGGTTCATTCCTAATTTACATATCTCGTGCATGCAGTTTACTTTTTAATACATTTGCTAACAAACACTATTATTCTCTAGGTTTAACTTTACACTCTTTACACATTGCTTTAATACAGATCATATGTTTCACATATCGTGTTTTAGATAGCGTTATTGTTCTTGTATACTTTTAGGTTAACATCGCCGATTCAAGTAATCCCCTGATCCAGAGGATAACAAAGGACAAGGTCTACATGGCCCTAACATGTAGCCTGAAGGCAGGTTGGACATTAACTCTCCTACAGAGGTTGAAGAGGTTAAAGCAAGAACAAGAGAACACAAGACGGCCATTTTAGGCCACAGGGTGACTTTGTACAATAAACTAAAATGGCGGCTTTAACCTAAAATGGAGGCTTGATTCACTTAAGGTCACGACCTTGCAATATGGATTTCCTCGCAAAGCGACTGGGCATAGGCCAACATATACAATGAGGACGAAACAATATTATATCAGTTCTAACAAACCCTCCTTTTGGCCTATGCAAAGTGCCAAACTACCTTCAATCACTTTGCGACTAACTCCACATTTCAACATCTATACATCCCGAATCATTGTCAGACATATCTATTGCCATTAAATCAGACACTAGAGTTTCTTTCAACACATACTCCTTGGAAACTTTATCTGGGGCGTATATTTTATGCCCTAATACACTTGTTGCTTGCTCGCAACACCCCCCTAATACTGAGCATATACCAGGGAGACACTGTATACAACAACAAAGCAACAGAAAACTACCCAAGATAATCAGCAGGGCTGAAACCAACTTCCATCCCCACGACCGTAGGAGGTCCCAAAACCATGCACTAAGTTCCCAGTTCCCCTCAGGAACATGCACTTCTGAACTAAGAACATGTAGATTCTGGATAGCCCTAAAGATCGTTGGAGAGGAGTCTGGTATGTAAACGCAGCAAGCGGACCCCACTAATTTACATACTCCTCCACGCTCAGCCAGAATGACATCTAATGCAATCCGGTTCTGAAGAGCTACTAATCTTATCGCTTTCTGTTCTAACGTCATATTATAGAGTATGTCAGTGGTCCGTTGATGGTTCTCGCCAATACTCTCGCTAGTCCCCTGATATCTTCTGAATTCGTAATTTGCCCAAAAAATGGCACAAAGGATTTCATGATGTCTCTTAGAGTTTGTGCTGGAATATCTCCTTTCACACCTCGTCGTGGACGAGTCTTCGAAATTTCTGCAGTACTGGCAATAAATACCCCAGGTAATAGAATCCCTAAATAACAGGTTCCTTGCCAATCCCTGGGCAACCATGGAAATGCCACATTACCGCAAACAAAATAGACAGGTTCACCTATGTACAGAGGTCTGTTCTCACTAGTCAAATTCGCAACGTTGGCGCATTTCCTAAAATTACCCATTGACCGTGTTCCATTCCTCTGTATGAAGAAGGATACTGAATCGGGGCTATGGTTAACAGAATAAGATGGAGGCGTGGCATCCTTATTGCCTATAGGAGCCATTTTGAAAGAGACCAAAGACTGAAAAGTACGAGACAATCTATCAGAGGGCCTAACAGAAGCAACATTTGGCTTACTCCTATTTGCAAAAAGCAAGCATCTGAGGGGCATCAAAACATGTTTTTCAAAACTATTCAAATTTGTACCTTCAAAGTTCCCTGAGATGCTGTCATTCCAAAGAATAGTGCTCTTAGAGAAACATAACAAGCAGTTGTCAAAGGTAAAGGATGAATATACCAACCTAGCCCCTTATCCCCATGTTGCGGTAGATGTGAGCAGATCCAGCAATTGGTCCTATTTAAAATTGCATGAGTGGCATTCATTATTATCAAAAGGGTATTATTCTGATAGTTCCGTCTATGCGAAGAATCTCTAGGCGATAAGGTATGCAATTGCACGGAAGGAGTGGGGAAAACAGATACATTTTCAACAGGCAAAAAGTCCTATAGTGGATATGCTTCCTCCAGATACCATAACCCAAAACCAATAGTTACTAAAAACCCAGTTATTATTACAAAAAGCCAACAATACACTTTGGGGGTCCCATTACATGTTTGATCATTGTCTCTGCTAGTCACATATTTATCTAAAAGTTTGGTACGAGCGGTAGCGGGTGCAGGCATCGTAGTCTTCAATCGAAAAAACACCAATTGTTTGTTTGCTGGCGACTCCTGTCGCGCATCTTCTTAATGTCTTTCCCACAACCCTTAGCCAACAGAATCCTTTCGTACAGTCGGGCCAAAAGGCAAGCCCTCAAATGATTTCCTCAATCGCACAGTCAAACCATGCCGTACGTCTATTTCATTGGACATAAATTATATTTCACTATTTCTGGTGCCGAAGGATCGGATAACAAAAAGTCATCACTTCCCACTGGAGTTAGCGAGTGAACGGAAATGGGATCAGAAAATGATTGATCCGGAAGTACCACTGTTGGAGAGTGCGGAGACAAGATGGCCGTTTGGTCTGGCCTTGTGAACTTGTGAACTCTGGAACGGTCTCTGGTACTCTTGTGTCAGTTTTTGCTGTTTCGGGCACGTTGGTTACAGCAGTGGAAAGGGATTCTGTGCCTTCTGTATCGTATGGCACGGGCTGCAGGATCCGTTTGGTGTGCGTCGTGTGGATCCAGTTCTTACAACCCGCTACCCGCACAGCAGTCTGGGTGACTAGCAGGACCTGGTAGGGACCCCTCCACTGAGGTGCAAGGCAAGACGACCTCTGGAAAACTTTCATGAGGATCCAGTCCCCCGGTCGTAGACTGTGACCAGGACCCTCGTAACGTACAGGTAATGCCTCTCGCACCTGGTGATAAATTGAAAACAGATTTTTAGTCAACTGGTTACAGTAATCTGAAAGAAGCACATTCTCTATATCCCGCAACGAGCTACTTTTTGGCATACCCCAAATATTAGCAGGCCTCCCCATCACCACCTCAAAAGGAGAGAGCCCAGTCTTAGTTTGAGGGGTTGTTCTCATCGACAGCAATACGATCGGTAAGGCGTCCGGCCATTTTAACTTGGTGCCAGCACACGTTTTAGCGAGCTTGTTCTTTATAATGCCGTTATGCCTTTCCACTAATCTGGCACTTTGGGCATGTCTGGCCGAATGGAACCGTTTATCAATCTGTAATCCTTTGCATATTTGTAGGATTACAGCAGCAATAAAGTGTGGCCCATTATCCGACCAGATGACTCTCGGCAGCCCGAACCTAGGAAAAAACTCTTTCAACAGAGTTTTTGCCGTGGATATGGCCATTGCATCTCTAACAGGGAAGGCCTCAACCCACTTACTAAAGGCACAAATGACGACCAACACATATTTATGATTGTTGCAACGTTCCATTTCAATAAAATCAAAGTGAATAACCTCAAACGGAACAGAAGGTGGAGCAAAACTTTCTTTAGGAGTTGAGGTACCTTTTCCTACATTGTGCTGCAAGCAGACCATGCACCCTTGGACAAAGCACTCCGCAATTTTGAAAATGTTATCATTGGCCCATACACTGTGTAACATTTTAGTCAATTTACGCGCACAGATAATGTGTCGGACCATGAGCCATAATGACCATCATTGTAATGTAGGCGTCAGAGAGAAACCATTTTCCTTCAACATTGTCCACCCAACACCCATCATCATCCAATCTTCCTGCACCCTCAACCCATTTCTTGGTTTCCTCTATAATAGAATCTGCTTGAATGTCTTTTACAGAATCGATACTTTCATCAAAAGTGCAAATATTTACATTTTCTCTTACAGCATACATTTCTGAACTAAAATCAGTGGCAGTTTGCTTAGCTATCTGATCAGCAAAAGCATTCCCTTTTCCTATATCATCTGTAACCTTTTGATGTGCTGCACATTTTATAATAGCTAACTGAACAGGGAGTGTGAGTGCTGAAAGTAATCACACTATTAAAGTGCCATGCTGGATTTTCATGCCTTGTGAGGTCAAGAAACCTCGTTCTTTCCAAAGTCTATCGAAGTTGTGAACCACCCCAAAAGCATACTGACTTTCGGTATATATCTTTACTGTAAGCCCTTCAGAAATTTCACAGGCTCGAGTTAACGCTATAATTTCTGCGGCCTGCGCGGAATTATGCATAATTCTTTTGGTTTCCACAATCGTGCTTAAAGTAGTGACGGCATAAGCAGCCGTGGATGTACCATTCGGAAGTTTAAAACAAGAGCCATCACAAAATAGCTCTCCTTGTGGGCTATTCAAAGGTGTGTCTTTCAGATCGATTCTACCTTTAGTCTCTTGTTCTGTCACATAAGGGCAATCGTGTGACTTTTCGTCACCATCAACAATATCTTGCGGGACAGGTAAAAGTTCAGCCAGATTTAATACACAACACCTCTGAATTTGAATGTGGGGAGCAAACAAGATCAATTCATAACTTGTCAATCGTGTGGAAGTGAGGTGTTGTGTTTGAGTTCAATTCAATAAAATATCTACAGAGTGAGGTACCATTAGGGTTAACGCATGACCCAGGACCATTCCCTCACTCTGTTTTACATCCGCAGCAGCGACAGCTCTCAAACATCTCGGCAAAGTGCATGCAACAGGATCAAGTGCGGATGAGAAATAGCCGGACGGCCTATTCTTCCCTCCATGTTCCTGCGTTAACACAGCCAAAGCACATCCATCATGTTTATGCACATACAACACAAAGGCCTTTTCATAATTCGGAATTCCTAAAACCGGCGCTGAACACAGCGCGGTTTTGAGTAAGTCAAATGCTGTCTGGTGTTCCAAAGTCCATGGCAATGGCAAAGAAATGCCCTTCTTTGTCAAAGCAAGCATTGGTTTAATCGTTAACGAAAAGTTAGGGATCCACAATCTACAGTAAGAAGCCAAACCTATCAGAGCTCTAACTTCCTTCTGCGTATTTGGGACAGACATGCCAAAAATAGTTTTTATTCGTTCAGGTGTCAACCGTCTTCCCTCCTTTGACAGGAGATAGCCTAAATAGGCGACCTCCTGACAACAATATTGGAATTTTTTGAGTGAAGCTTTGTGGGCATGTTTTGCTAGATGACAAAGCAACAACATGGTGCCTACTTTACAGGCACTCTCAGAATCAGCAGCCAAGAGGAGATCATCTACATTCTGTAGTAATGTGCAAGTAGTAGGCAACTCGAGAGTATTGAGCTGCTCTTTTAATGCCCTACTATAAATATTTGGACTCTCAGTGTACCCTTGTGGTGCACGAGTGAATGTGAACGAGCGTCCACCTAGGGTAAACAAAAACAAATACCTAATATCCTTGTGTATGGGAATACTAAAAAACGCGTTTTTGAGGTCAAAAACGTTAAAGTGAGTGGCAGAAGCCGGAATCATGATTCGTACCGTTGTAACATCAGGTACAATAGGGAATTGAGGAGCCACAATTTTGTTAATAGCACGTAAATCAATTATAAACTGAAAGGGAATCGCATTATCACCTTTTTTATATACTGGCGAAATCGGGCTGTTACACAAGCTACCCGTAATTTCCTCAACTACTCCACGATGTACAAAATCAGAGACTCTACATTTCAAAGCCTGTTCACCTTCAACGGAGATCTTATATTGTGGGATGCGAGGCAATTTAACTCCATGTTTCAGAATAATTCTAACAGATTCATTTTGAAGAATGCCCACATCATTATCATCAATTGCCCATAAGCATTCTGGAATATTACTTAATTCTGGTGTTAAAGGTCGAGTCAGAAACTGAGAGGCGAGTGATTGCTGAGGTGAAATTGTTAACCGAACTCCGTCCGGAGAACAATGTATTACTGCATGCAATTCCTTCAACAAATTTAACCCCAGCAAATTCTCCCCACAGTTTGTGGTAAGTAGAAATGGACACTGCTCTGTGAAGGGACCCAGTGTTATCGGTACCGACAAAGAGACCGGACAAACTACAGGTGTGCCTGAAAACCCTACAGAAACGTTGGACTGCCCTGACAGGGGAATATTTGGAACCCGCGAATGGTCAATGGAACATTTCTGTGCTCCCGTATCTACTAAAAATAGATGCTTCCTTTTTCCCACCGCCATCTCAACGTAGGGGCCTTTCTGATGAACGAGAATAGGCGTCGGTTCCAAATCCTGCTTCGGGCAATCCTAGCGAAACAGAATATCGTCAAAAGGAAGCTCTTCAGAAAGGTATGCGGCAGAAGGGTGATCAAAAATGTTTCTATTATCCATATTCCAAACTTGCTTAACCTGTGAAGGAGGTTGCTGTGATTCTGGTGCAAACTGACCTCTGCCAGGGCCACCTGCACCTGGGCGACCTCTGGATTGTCTACCCATGTTCCCAAATGACCTTTGCTGCAAGGTCGGACATTGTGCGCGCCAGTGGCCTTCCTGTCGACAATAGGCACACTGGTTAATGGTTACCAGAGCCAGGGGCGTACTTCCCTGTGGAATGTACTGACCTCTAAATTGATTACCCCTGCTAGGGTTTCTAACAATCTTTTGTAATAGGACTTTTGTTTTCAGGTCACCCTTTTTTTTCTCAAGTTTTTCCTTTTCATTATTCACACAATATTCATAGTACTGACCCATGTGCAGTACTTCTGATTGAGACTTCGCCTGCCAAGCGCTTTCGGAAGACATAATCTGTAACTGGATGTCAGGCAGCAATTCAGCCTTTTCCCTGACTCTGTCCACTGAAATCTGAAAATATCTGCTCAAACCGATTGAAGAAATCGGTAGCACCCTCAGACTTTCCTTGGACACAGGCCGTAAGCTTGTCCCAAATGATTCTTTTTTCAGGAACTATAGTTTTTAATTTTACAATAATCCTATCAGGCAAAGTTAATATCACTTGAGGCGGTCGCTCGCCAGCTGGTCTTTCTCTGTCGAGCCTAACCATGTTATCCCATGTATCTCCTAACCCAGGTACATCATCTACAGTCCTAATCTATTTCCACAAATCAACTGGCAGGAGTACGGGAAATAATGAATCAATATCACAAAAGGTGAATATCGATGATTGTAAGACCGACTCTATTTCTTTATAGAACCCGGTCAGATTCTTTCTTACATCGGGAATAGATTGCTTTATGGTGTTCACTTCCTGTCTTGAAAACGGGACCTGAACAAACTGTGATACGTAATGTGCAGGAATTTCCCCCGCAAGTATTCCTCGTGCAGCATCGGCCGCAATCTCAACTTTTGGGAAAAATGTTGGAGGAACCTCTCTCATAGGCAACTGAGAAGTAGGTAGCTCCGAACGCTTACTAAGCAACACAGCCAAATCAAGCGCTAAGGCAGTCGAAGAAGTATCAATCGAAAAGGCTCTTTTATAAACACTCAACAATTCTGCGGGACAACAAATCTTTCTTTTTACACACTCATTCTGCAGGTATTCTACCATAACCTGTATCACTTTCTTTTGCATTTCTAACCGTATACTGACTATATGTGTCATATACTTCATCTGGAGTTATCGACATATCCGAAATCCATCTTATCGCATTCTTTGTACAAATTCGCACTTCCTCCCCTTTTAATTCACGTCGAGGAGAAATCCGCTTCTGTAAGAACATACTACCTAAACTATCACCATCTGCTTCCACATTCCGTAACCCTTCCAACTCCTTCCTATACACAAAAATCTTCTCGACATGCTCATATACTTTCTCCGCAGTATCTCTGGATAACGCTAAGGCGTTCAAATCCTGTAACCCTTGTGGGAAATCTACATCGTTGAATCTATTCCACATTATACTCAAATGAATCCCTAAACCTTCAATAAAGACATTTTTCTCAGGAATACCTTTTAAATTTTCGAGTGTGGAAAAAACATTGGCTTGTTCACCCTTTTCCATGCAATGTTTAGCCCAAGCAATCAATTCCTTCTTTTTATCTGAGGACACAGTATTACGAGTCACAATAATAATAATAATAATAATAATAATTAGGCTTTTATATAGCGCTACAAACCCTCAGATATCTGAGCGCTGCTTATTATTACCCACGGTGTGTGGTGCTCATTTATCGACCTCGGAAGGATGAAAGGCTGAGTTTGGCCCCGCCGGGATTCGAACCTGCGTTAACAGGCTCTGCACGGGTGTCAAAGCGGGCGCTCTACTCGCTGTGCCACTTGACCGGCGACCCTTGATCCTGCTCCCTGGTCTACTACATGTCAAGTGACTTCAATTCTGCAATCCCACTAAGTCAGTGCCTCGTCTGGGAAGCCCAAGGGAAGCCCTTATTTACATATTTTTATGACAAGTTATACTCTGGATGATAAACCCTTATATAACGCCCCTCTCTTTGAATCCCCCTGACCTCACTGAGCAAGAAGTAGGTTTGTTTTGCAATTTAAAAGATTTATTGGGGAAATTAAACAATAAATATATATCACACTTTTATAATAAATTAATATTTGATATCACACTTAAGAATATGACGGTTATCAACAATGGATAATATTACAATTGTACGCTTATTTAATGACTTAGGAGTTGGTATAGGAAGGACAAGGTAACTGAGAATGCTTTTATGGTTTCAAGGAAAAACAATGATGGAAAGAATAAAGTACAGAAATAACTGATAGGGTCTCACAAGATATAATATGTTCCCTTTTCCCCTGGTGGCAATTCACTCCCTCCCTATGCAATATAAGGAGATGGAAGGAGAGCACACAAATTTCAGGAATACAAACAAAATGCAATACAAAGTTCCAGTTCCCCCCAGCGAGCTTAGAGGAAAACAGGTATGATTTTAAAGCAGGCAAATCCTTTTAAATGTGGTGGCAATGAAGTAAAATATGCTAAAAATGCTTTTAATTCCCTATAGGAGGTTCAGGGTAGGTGATAGCTATTTAAGATTAGTTCATGTCACACTGGCAATGCTCAATGAGGGATTAGCAGGTTGAAAACGAATTTGACAGGAGCTCATTTTTCAATTTGCGGCAATTTTTCCGAATGTGTCGATCGCGATTACGGAATAACTATAAGGAATAGAAAGTCGGCTTGTTGGAAAGCTTCGTATCTTAGCTTTAAAATGAAAGTTAAATCTCGTTCCTAGCACATGCGGTCCCAGAGATACGGATGATTTTGTGGAGATAGTTTTTTTCGAAATGAAAGAAAACTTCAGAATGACAAAATTCACTTTTACAGCTTTGAAATGACAGAATGAACACACGATTCCTAGGATGCAGTTCTGGACAGGTTCAAATGTTTTGAATCAGATTATTTTAAACTAAGATATTTGTTTTGGCACAGTTCTAGCTGAGTACTCACACTATAAATTTGAAATAGGCCATCAAGGTCTGATCAGGTTTGGACTGGACTCCTGGCGGGTGGTTCTGAAGTCACAGCTCTCTGGGTCAGCTCTGCTCTGCACTTCACAGCGGTCTGGTCTCTGGTTCTGGCAAAAGTTCTTGGCACTGCTGAAAAAGTTCTGGATTCTGAGATCTGGAGATGGTCCTTCTGGATATTGTCTGGTCCGGGAAAATGCTTTGCAAGAAAGTGGAAAGTGAATCTCCTGCCTGTCCAAAGCAGTCTCTTTTTATGTGTTTTGAAAATGGGTGTGTACGTGGGCATAACTAAGCCTGCCCCTCACAACTTATCATTGGCCAAGCTCTCCTCTCTCCCTTGATTGGGGGAAGGAATGGAGCGTAATCAGGCATCAATTTTATGGCATACAGAAAGAACACCCCCCTTTGCATTTACTTAGAAAAATCAATTTTACCCAAAACACATATTTCCCAGATACACAGTTTGTTGAAATTACATGTACACATTGCAGATGAATTAAGGTACATTCTTGCCCAACTCTGATCTTTCTAAGAGCTTGGGTTAAGAAATGACAACATTTTGTGCTTTTTAGTGACTTTCGCCATATTGGTTTTTCCTCAAAATTTAAACAGACCTGCACCCCTTCCCTGAGCATATTACTGGAAATTACTATGTCTCTATCCTAAACACAGTGTCTGCAATATTAATAAATAGCGGGGTTCGGTCCCAGAGCACTGCACAAAGTAGAGTTTGGTCTTAGATCGTGAGGGCATTTTCCATATTAAGGACCCCCAAATTGTACATTTCTGTGAGCTTAATACAAGATTTTATAAGCAATTTAACTTAAACATATATTTGCTGCAATATGAATCCACAATCCAGTCTGGCCCGCCCCCAGAAGCTTGGTGAGTCAGAGATCACAGGCCTCTCCTTTCTCCAGAAGACTGTTTACAGTCCACACCCAAAATCAGCATACCCCATTCAATGAAAGGGTCTATTGTGTTGTGTCCTGCAGTCTGCAGGGGAAACTCCTTCCTCTCAATCAACAGGGCCATGTGATATCCTGGGCTGTTGTGTGTGTCTCTGAGGTGTTAATGGTTCTCAGGAAAAGCAAGTCTTTTGAACTTTTAATTACATAAACCCCCCTTCTGTTCACTGCACAGTTCTGCAAGACAGCTCTCCTGTCAGGATTTATAGAGCGCCCGCACCGGTCAGTGTCCAATGCAGGTACTGCACCTATATTTGACAGCTGTCTTGAATTAATACATTTCAAAAAGAAAGGATTTTACTTGATAGTATATGATCCTTGCTTGACATGGCATTGATGTGTTTCTGCAGTAGAGTAAAGTAAAACACTCAACCAGAGTTGGATTTTTGTTTGGTGGTTTCAGGCCCATGATTTTAGCAAGTTTTGAAATTAATAAAAACTGATTTTGAACAGAACCATCTTCTTTGCACTGGTGGGTGGCAGGTCAGGGGACCATTTGGTGTGCGCAAAAATGCGCGGTTCTCCTGGATTCTGGTGCAAATGTGGGCTTTTCCGCCATCTTGGATTTCCTAAGCCCACAGCGCCAAATGTTGCAGCATAATAACTTGAACGTGGGTCAAGACACCCAACAAGCCCCCCCACCCGACATCGCTTTGATTTCGAGTCGAGGGGGAGTCGGGTGCAAAGGATGTTTTGATCCACGCGCTGGGATGTCTGCATCATCTTCTTCCGATTACTCAGATGACAAAGTTCAGCATCTTTTCCTCCATCAGGGTGGATCGATCGGTTCTCCTCACCGGTCCTAATGGGAGTATTGGGCGGTACTCCAGGCCCCTCGGATCTTTGCTACTGGGGCCGAGGTCATCTTCTGTGGTCAGTCTCCAGGTTTTTTTTCTCCTAGGATGACAAAGCAAAGCGGCAATAGATATTCATAGACATTTCTCCCCCACTATTGATATAGTGGGGCGGCATATACATTTTATAAATCAATAGACATTTACATTCTTATTTTTTTTTAAAAAACAGATATAATCAAGAATTATTCAAGAATCATAATATTTTAGAGACTATATGTGGGATATTTTAGGGTTGGAACTGAATTACTCTGGAGTGGCCTCCTCTGGTATTGCAGAGGACTCCTCCAGTTGCTGCAGAGTGTGCCTGCGATGGCAACACTTTAACTGATTTATATGGACCCACTTGTCTTCCCCTTCTGTCAAACTACCTTTGGGGATGCAGATCTTGTAGGCAACTGGGGAGATCTTGGGCCTCATTACACGGATGGCGGTAAGGATTTACCGGTACTGGTTAAATACCGGTACCGGTAAATCCTTACCACCTTACTACGAGGTGCTTTTTGCAGGCGTTAAAAACCAACCCGCAAAGGGACCCAGGGAGCTAATTACGGTACCGCAATTTGCGGTACCGTAATTAGCGCCTTCCCCATTCCCATTATGCCCTATGGGGCAAAAGTGGGAATGGGGAAGGGCAATGGTAGGAGGGGGAATTACCGCCCCGCCAACCTTTGAATGGGGCGGTAATTCCCCTTTCCGCCAAGCCGGTGCCCGTATTTTACCGGCATGAACCATGGCGCTAATAGCGCCATGGTTCTCTGCCATCTGTGTAATGAGGCCCCTTGTCTATAATTTCAAAAGGTCCCTTCCATGTAGGCAAAAATGTTCGCTGTTTGGCCTGGTTTCTTTGGAAATTGTATAGATAAATCTGGTATCCTACATTGTACTCTTTCATGGTGGTTTTCAAATCGTAATGGGTCTTCCTGCTATCAGCTGATCGTTCTAGATTCCGCTGAGCATAGGCAAAAGCATGTTGAAGGTGTTTCCTTAAATTCTCCACATACTCATGAGTTGTGGAGGCATTTATCAATGTCTGCTCTTGGGTCCTCTAGAGCAAATGCTGGGGAAGCACCATCTTGCGTCCAGTCATCAGCTTAAATGGTGACATTATAGTTGCAGATGAAGGGGTAGATCTGATGGCCATTAGGACCAGAGGTAATCGGATATCCCAACTTGGCCCAGAATTTGCCACAACCTTTTTTAATATGCTCACAATGGTTCTGTTGTATCTCTCTACTGCACCAGAAGAGGCTGGCCGGTAAGCAATATGTAGCTTCCTTTTAACCCCCAGTATCTCCCACATCTTAGTCAATACTTCGCTGGTGAAGTGACTACCTCTGTCTGACTCAATCCTTTGGGGTAGACCAAAACGCGAAAAGATGTGGTTGATCATCAGGGCAGCTGCTGTTTCTGCCTTGCAGTTTGGGGCCGGGAGACATTCCACCGATTTGGTAAATAAGCATGTCACCGTCAACATGTACTTATTCCCCCTAGAGGAGCGAATCACGGGGCCTATGAAGTCGATTTGCAAAACTGACCATGGCAGTGTCATCCCCCTCTTTTGGAGAGGCGCCCGGTGTGTGAGGGATGTTGGCAGAAATATTGTGCACACACAAGACACCCCTTCAAGTATTGGTCGAGGTCCTGCCCCATGTGTGGCCAGTATGCAACCTCTCTTAAGATCTAAAGTGTTGTATGAAACTCCCTATGACCGGCAGTGGCCGCATCATGGGCGTGACTTAACATCAGGCTTCGGAATGAGGTAGGGACCACCTACTGATCATGGCCAGCTTGGGATTTCCTTACCAACAAACCGTCTTGGATTCGGAACATTTTTGGACATTTCCTCAACACTCTAAGGTCCTCTTTCCCAATGTAATCGGTATCCGTCAGGGGAAAGTTCTCAGGGTCCTCAATGTGTTGGTAAAACTTACCAATTATTGGATCCCCTTTTTGAGCCGTAATCTAATCAGCATCTGGGGTCTCCTTACTCCATTGTGCAGTTGAAAGATCATTGTGAGCATTTGTCTGGGACGTAGTGATAGCAGTGACCTGGCGTTCCCCCTCTATTAGATCCCCTTGCATGGCCCTGATTTTGGCCAGCTGATCAGCTAAGTCATTTACAGTTTTGTCTGGTCCCTCTACTTTGAAATGACCCTTGATCTTCTTCCAGTAGATGGTCATCCCATTCGAGGTGACCAGATCATCAATGTTTTGATGTACTTCCCATGTTTCAAGGGTTTGTTATTAGCACATAACATGCCTCTGGTTTTCCAATTAACCAGGTGCTCCACGAACCCGTTCCATACATATTCTGAATCTGTGATTATGACCAGTTCGTCGAGTTGATGTTGGACAGCAGTGAGGATGGCTTGATACACAGCCATCAATTCTGCCACCTGACTACTTCGGGGACCAATTTTGTACCCAGCGGAGGGTTCTGGGGACTCATTCACCCATGCATTCCCTACGCCGGCCACCAGTTCTTTTTCCCCGTTGTTGTCAACAGGGTAAGAGCATCCATCCACATAAACAGTGGGCTTTCCCTCACACTTGTCTTCTTCAAAGACTTTGTGTGGGGAATTAAGGTATGCCTCCATGTTGTCCTTGATTTTTAGACTTTCGTCATCGAGACAGTTTTCTCTGGCATAATCATGCAAGTCAGCCAGACCTTGCGCGAGGGGACTCTTCTTGTTTTGGCCATATCTGACCTCCACAGGAAAGCCTTGCATTGACAGGATCCAGGAAGTGATTCGGGAATTACTCACATTTCCGGCCCGGATTCGGTCACTTTGGAGATATTGCAGAGGCTGGTGTGGAGTCTCCACTATGATGTGTTCCCCCTGGATGAACGGGTGGTAATTCTTCAATGCCCACACCGTTGCCAGGAGGGCCTTCTCACAATCATTGAATTTTTCCTCCACAGAGGATAAAGTTTTGCTTGCATAGGAGATTACTTTATTGACCTTGTCATGCTTTTGGTATAATACTGCCGTCAAGCACGTATTAGAGAACCCTGTCTCCAGGAAAAACTCAGTGTTTCTGACAGGGTAAGCTAGACAGGGCGCTTGTGAGAGGCTTCTTTTGAGCTGTCTTACTGCCTCGGATTGTTCTGGACCCCATTCCCACTTTACCCCCCTCCCCTTCAAGAGATGAATCAGGGGTCTGGTGATCTCTGCGTAGCCCTCAAAGAACTTTCTGCTGTAATTAGTCAGTCCAAGGAGGCTCCTTAGTTCCCGCAGAGTTGTGGGGTCTTTCAGTTTCTGAAGTGCTTCCACTTTCTTTTCTTGGGGACAGAGACCCTGAGGAGTAATCTCATGCCCCAAGAAATTAACACGGGTTCTACACCACTCTGCTTTCTGAAAGTAAGTTTTGCTCCAGCGGCCCTCAACTGTGTCAGAACATAACGGATCTCCGCTATATTTTCCTCCACAGATGAACTTTTGATTAGGACATCATCTACATAAGCCAAGTTACCCCTTGCACCCAGGTCGTGCATGGCCTTGTGTAAGAAAATGTTGAACTCATTGCCGGAGTTGAGGTCTCCGAAGGGAGTCCGGGTCCATGTGTACTGCTGGCCCCCAAAGGTAAATGCCAGTTTGTATTGGTCCTCCCTACTGACAGGCACGTCCAGTATCCATTGGTCAGGTCTATTGCACTGTGACCCCTGAATCTGGGCCAGCCCTTGGTCAATGTAGGGCAGAGGCCATCGGGAAGTATGGACCCGTTTGTTGAGCTCCCTAAGGTCGGCACAGAGTCTCCACTGGCAGTTTGGCTTCAATATTCCCAGCACCGGATTATTGAAGGTGCTGTGGACTGGGCGATTATTCCCCGGGATTCAAACTTCTTAATTATTTCAGTAAGGGACTCCATGGATGCGAGAGGCAAGCGATATTGCTTCACAAACACTGGAGTCATGCCAGGGTCCGCCCACAGCACCAAATGTTGCAGCATAATAACTTGAACGTGGGTCAAGAAAGCCAACATACAAGCGATACAGAATCACTTGGAAGAGGAAGAGTTGGCACATTCTGAATATCAACAGGTGGAAGCAAGGGGGCAGGCAAAGGAGCGACGGCTGGAAGAACAACAGGGGGAACAACAGGGAGGACCGGAGGAACTATAGGAGGAGGAATAACAACGGGAAGGGGCAAAGCGCCAGGAGGAGGGACGTACGGGGGTGGCGCGAAGGCATCGAGCCTTCGTTCATGCAAAAGTGTATTAATCAATTCATCTGACTTATGAAAATCTTTTGAAGGGTACAGTTTTTGAATGCCTAATTGAAACACTCTGTCCGTGTTCCTATCTGACTCCAATTGTTTATTTTGATCATATAACCGTGCCTTTTCGACACTTGTCATATGTCGACGCATATGTTTCTCTCTACTCTTTTGTTGCTGCTAAGCTTCTGTTTTCCAACTGTGTAATGCGTCAAATGCTGCATTTCTAGCCTTTTTCTTTACCAATACAGACTCTAGATATTCTATATGAGGGATTTCAAAGCTACCATTGGTTATGTCTGGTCTGTCTGTGCCAAATGTCATTAAATGCTATACTACCAAAGCCTTTCTTACAGTACATAGTACACGCCGGCAACCCCTCCTGTGGTGCGGGTCGCCTATTTGTGGTGCGGCTATCTTCCAAAGATTGTCTGTCACTGCAGAATAATGCCCTAAAGCAGGCAGACAATTTCCCAGGCATATCAAAGTTCTGCTGTTACCTGGTCAAATAATTGTGCTCGCAGTACAATGCGCCAAATTCAAATTGTCAGGGTTAAATTAAGAATCGGGTCACGATTCACCTGACCAAAGGACTGGGAGGCCTGATCAGGTTACTAAGGACAATGCTAAGGACCCACGTCTCTGGTGATTTCGGCAAATTTACCCACCTCGATATATGGACCCTCGTCAAGACGCCGTCTCGGGCTACAGCTCACAGTTCAGGGATCGGATCGTGCTGTTCTGTCGAGGAATTCACTTCTCGTCCAGAGGGGCCGTTTCTGTTGGCACCGTCCGATCCCGGTCCGATAGCCGAGCCAACCTTCAACGAGATGAAGTCGATCTTGAGGGTCCCTATTCGGGAACCATCTGTGGAATCAGAAAATACAATATTAAGGCTTTTACACCATGCAAAGAGAAATACACCGACACAGGCTTGTAAAGATTCCCAGAATCTTTATTGCAATTCTGCACAGTTAACAAAACAAAGTACACAAATAGCTATTTGGCCGTCAGTACATCACAGAGACCACCAGCAGGGTTCAATGTGAGCAGTGAACAGGATTTGCTAGCTGGACATCAGCGTATTTATATAGTTTCGTTATAACGATGTCCAGCCTCTTACAAGTTAATCATGTACTGGGCTAGGGTCGCGCCAGGTTCGTTCCTAATTTACATATCTCGTGCATGCGGTTTACTTTTTAATACATTTGCTAACAAACACTATTATTCTCTAGGTTTAACTTTACACTCTTTACACATTGCTTTAATACAGATCATATGTTTCACATATCGTGTTTTAGATAGCGTTATTGTTCTTGTATACTTGTAGGTTAACATCGCCGATTCAAGTAATCCCCTGATCCCGAGGTCATCAAAGGACAAGGTCTACATGACCCTAACATGTAGCCTGAAGGCATGTTGGACATTAACTCTCCTACAGAGGTTGAAGAGGTTAAAGCAAGAACAAGAGAACACAAGACAGCCATTTTAGGCCACAGGGTGACTTTGTACAATAAACTAAAATGGCGGCTTTAACCTAAAATGGAGGCTTGACTCACTTAAGGTCACGACCTTGCAATACGGATTTCCTCGCAAAGCGACTGGGCATAGGCCAACATATACAATGAGGACGAAACAATATTATATCAGTTCTAACACTCTAGCGATGAAAAGTTGACATTCTACAGGTAGGATCTATGTGCAAAGAAACACAGCAGGTTTGGTTATCAGACTGTTTTTTTAAAACAAATAATAATATGATAATAAGCACAATAATAATAATAACAATAACAGAAAGCATATTTCCACTCATTGATATATTTAATCCCTTGCTTTTGACCTGAATTTTCTATTTTGTATTGTTTTATTTCACAGGCATCGCAGCTCAGTGATACTTCAAAAGTAAAGTGCAGGATTGTATCTCTTGCACCTTTTGAACAAGTGGGTGCTCTGCAGTTAATGCAAAGCAATGTACACTTCTCATGTATGCACTTCCCTTTTATAGGGTCTTAACCTTTGCAGCTCATGGATTTTGCTGGCCGAGCCTCAGCTCTGACATGATTGACTGATTGCATTTCACATTGTTCTAAAATAAAAATAGGTGTTTACGAGACTCCATTCATTCTGTTGACATCTTTCATTTGTGTCACCGGGTCCATATGCGCTTCCATTTCCTGATTCCTGTCTGTCTCATCCAAAACACATGAAGGTGTTCCTCCCTCTATAGTCATGCTTTTCTAAAATACCATTGGCCTGCAGTTTTAATATTTGAAAGGGGTATCAACTCAAGTGATGGCCAGGGAATAGTCTTTATTTTTTTCAATGTTGACTATAGTGTTGTGTCTAGAATGAGACATAAAAGCAATGTTTCAGTTGCAACTCATTAAAACCTGAAATAACAACAAAAACATGACATTTGAGGCAGGATGTCACAGGCGCCCATAGATTGCAGCATGTTTGAAACACTTTGATTCGCAAAGACTTGCACCAGAGAGAATGAGGAGATGCCAGCGAGCACCACAGACTTGCACCTGCTGTCTTGTTCCTGATTCACAGTGCCTACACAAGGAGCAACACCAGGCGTATCAGTATTACAGTATTGAAGATGTTCAAAGCACATCAAAGGGGCACCTTGAAGGTGTGCACTGAGACCCAAATCCTCAAAATGTGAAGCAAACAAAGGCAGGTATTTTTTTGTTTTTATTTGTGTGATGTGCAGCTCCCCTTATTCACAAACGTGACCTGCACATTTCTGGGAGGCTGCGTGGCATGCAAACAATGTGATGGCCAGCCCCTTGCATCCATTAATGTCAGGAGCAAACTCCCAGCACTTGCGGATGATTAATCCCTAGCACGCACATGCACGCTGGGAGCGTCTTTCATAGTGCCATCCATCCATGTTTGGAGGCTAGAAATGGAAATGGAACAGCAGAAGTTCATGCAGGTTTGGTTCCAGTTCAACACAAATGCATGCTATGGTCAGCAATGACCTTTCATGAATTAGGCAACCCTGTGTGCTGGTTTAAAAAATATTCTCAGGGAAATGTGTTTGTTTTTTGGGCATTTTAATACACATCCTGTTTGTGAAAGTATGATTGCATATGCAAATCGACAACAGAGATGAAGATGGGTATCAGAATGGGTTTAAATTATGGACATTCATTTATTTTATGTATTTAAATACAGGAGGAATAATGCTCTTTTGGTCATTAAAGATATAAGATTTGACGCAGGGTGAATTTGATGGCCATTCAGACCACGTTGTTGAGGGGAGTAAATGGAACATTTAACGGGGACAATACATGCGTGGACATACATAGGAGGACAGCAACCATTGGACATTTTGTAAATGCAAGTAGGAGTATCACGTCCCCCTCTTTTCATTTAAGACAACACAGTTCAATGTGTTGGCTTTCTGCACATTTTAATGAGCAACCCATTTGTGAATTCCTGATGCAAATTAATATGTGTGGATATAGGCCCTCTCATTTGGTGCACAATGGAATCTAAATGTGTGCTTCTACAATGCACACAATCAGATGACCTTTGTGCATAGGACGCACCTTTATTTGACACAAGTGATGAAGATGTGCTAGGTCCTGCGATGACTTGCACTAAAACACCTGTGACAATCACCCCCAGAGCACGCACTGGACATCTGCCAACAGGATGTTAGAAGTGAGTGTGCTTCCTCCGGTCCTCTTTGCCTTGTGCATGGTTAGGTAATACAATTATGCACACAGGAACATAAATTCTATGTTGATTGATAGTTCTTTGCATTTAGTTATATTACTGTGATAGAAAGAGACCAGAAATAATAAATACTTCTAGCCCAAGAAAAACAGTAGAGTTGATCAACAGCAGCATCACTCTGATGATAGCAATGTAAGTATAGCGTTTTGACACAACACAATTTAAAAAGACATAATTCAGCATAATTCTACATTAACAATGTTTTGTAAAATCCAGATGAGCCTGTAAAACACATAATTAATGTAATATCTTTAAAATGTATTGCCATACATAAAAATCTGTCAAACGAATTATCAGATTATTACCGGAATATTGATTTTTATAGTATTGTTATACGTGTTTTTTTATGTGAAATAATGTGTATGCGCGTTTACTCTATTTATTTTTGTATACACGTGTAAGGTTGTGTATGAGCAGCCAAAAAAACAAATACAATTGAGGCAGAGAAAGAAGCTACTTTTGTAAAGCAGGATTCAAGGCCTGAATCTTAGGTATACTCTTGATCTGAGAGGGGGGACTTCCAATGGTGGGGAGCAGCAGCCAAGAGAGCTTTTGGTGCTGGGGGGTGGATAATAGGACACCAATGGGGGGGGGGGGCACTGGACAGGAGAGGTGATCCGGGGGGAGGCGGCCACCACCTCTGTCCCTCCCCTGGCGCTGCCATTTGCGGGGAGGAAGGAGGGTGAAGGAGCAGAAAGGGGTGTGAGTGCAGGGTGGCGAAGTACAGCGAGGTTAACTAAGACTTACCAACACAGAGTGCAAGTTGGGGAATTGCATGAGACAGAGTTGCTGGATGGGTAAGGAATGATGTGAACGGGTTTGAAAACACGAAGAAGGACTTTGAAGAGGGAATTGTGCTGGTTGGAGACACACACTGCATGGAGATAATGGGTGGAGGTAGGAGTGAAGTGGGGGAGGTTAAATAAGTTAAATAATGAGCACACATGTAATCTAGGGGGAGTCCCACATGTAGAGTGAAGCAGCAGCCCAGCCTGCTGAGGACAAGAGTGCAGGTTTTGGAGGAATAATTAGTACGTTGGTGTTGTTGTTTGCCGGATGTTTAAGAGATCGATCTGGGCCACACTTGAGATGCTGGTAATGAGTACTAAAACAGATGGAGCGTGAGATACACCAAAACAGTTCAGGTGTGAAGGAGAGAATGCTGTAAGAGACGTCAAAGGAGAACTGAAGCCTGCAAAGACAGGAGGTGTAAAGGGCAAAGAAGAGAGAACCACAAACAGAAATTTGAGGGATCTGTACTGGGAGGTGGTTGTCAGAACTGATGCCATTGTTGGATGGGGAAGCAGTGATCAGAGATGTAGAGGGCAATACAGATGAAGGCAGTGTGTTGGACGCCAAGGTCAGAGACAGGTAGGAGACTGATTGGCAGTGTTGAAGGCATCTGAACGATCAGGACGAAAACAGATGTGCAAAGTATTGGAGCAGTGAGCAGAGGTAAGGTAGTTAGATAAATGGGTGAGTGATTTTTCAGTGGTGTGACTACTGGGGGATCTTAATAGAAGAGGGTTGCAGCATCCGATACGAAAGAGAAGGCTGAGGAGATTGGAAGTGAGATGAAAACAGATAGGAACAGTGTGAGGAGTGGTCAGCGAGACAGAGAGAGAGAGAGAGAGAGAGAGGGACTATTGGATAGGCCTGAAGAGTTAATACAGGAAGAGTGGAAGTCTACGTTCACAGAGGTTCCTTAGAGGTGTGTTGATTGATTATGGATGATGACATGGGAGTGGTCTTAGAGGATAGGGACCAGGTGCAGAGAATGGGTGTTGGACATATGCAGGGGGATGAAATCACCCATGAGCACTCAAGTAGAGAGAAGGATCCAGGAGCGCTCGTGAGCATTATCTGGAGTCTCGCGAAGATAGCTGAGGGGCAATGTGCTCGCCTTGGAAGCAAGAAGACACACAGCACCACAGGTTCGATCCCTGGGTCTGCGCTTAGAAACCTCTGGGTATTAAGCGCATTATAAATAACCTATCATATCATATAAATAGCCGGAAAGAGACAGATATGGTTGTTTTGAGGGTTCCATGTGTTAATATCCCCGCAAAAATATAGCCATACAAAACTATCACCATATTTTTGCGGCGATATTAAGGCATGGAACCTGCAGAGGACACCCCTGCAACCCTGTATCATTTTTAATGGACCGGGGACACCCCAGCAACCCCCGCTCCCAAAACCCCCCAAAATTATCCCCCCAAAAAATATCACCTATGGCCGTTCCTGGCGACCATACATACGGCTATATTTTTGGTGGGGATAATGTGTAGTGATACCGTTTTGAGATCATCATGCTGCCTGAGTCAATCTGCCAGCCCCACAAGCAGATGAGGGTACGCCTTTTGAACTGCGCACCTGAATCATCAGTGGCCACACGCTCTGCAATAGAGAGAGTGCTGTTAGAAAGGGCTGTTAGTCCCTTCCTGCTCCAGGATACGCACACCGGGCGCCATTTGCGCAGGAACTCTGTGAATCCCACTCCAGCTTGACTGCACTGTTCTTATTTGCATTGTTCTCCGCTCTTGAAAAACGACAGAGAGGAAACTCCCACTAGGCCTCACACCGTCCACTTTATTATCATGAGAATCATTTACTCACAACATTTTAAGTATGGATTAGGATATCCAAGAACATGAGAAGAATGGCAATGTATTTTGACGTGAAATTTAAAGAGTTCATCTCCCAACCGGCAACTAAAGCTCTGCAGAGTTGAATATATATATATATTTATTTTTTATGTGAGCTAGTTTTACAAATTGTTACACATTGCAATGTTGGTCATTCTCCAAAATAAATGTTTGTCTATAGTCCGAACTGTTTCCTCTATAAATCTAAAAAGTGCAAGTAGGATTGTCCACCATTAGTCCTCTAATTGTTACTAGTGTGTGCCTTCTTTGTGCCTTGTCCTATTCTTTTCACAGTTGTTGCTCCTTCATTAAACTGTTGAATATATGGTGTCAGCGTGTAATGGCAGCAGTGAGAGGTGGTGCTAGAGTTCCAATACTCACCCACGCATGCCATCTTGCACGCTTCTCTCGGTCACTTGGGACAGATTCATAAGAGCACATGTTTTATTAGGAGACAGGTGGATATTTGAGTGCTGACGTTTTATAGCTACCTCTTTTCCACTGATTACAGATCAGGGGTCTGGTCATCGGGCCTGTAGATAACTCAGTGGGTTGAGCACTCGCTACTGCAATCTGTGTGTGCTCTGCAGTTTGCAGGTCCTAATCCCTTCAAGGCCAACTCAGCCTTTCATCCTTCCGAGGTTGATAAATAAGTACCAACTCTGGTTGGGTGATATTGTATGTATATGTGTTCTATGTAAAGCGTGCAGGCGTAAGCGGGGTATAAATAACACATCATTATCATTGACACATCGTTCTCGAACACAAAATCAAATGCATTGAATCTAAATGACAGCTATTGTCATAGCCAGTGGTTATGCTGCAATGTTTGTTGCCTCATCAGATCAGAGTTGAAGATAGCAGTAATAGGTCAAGCGATGATAGCTCATCATGTCCCTTGTATGCTAGAGGCAAGGTCAGAGGAACTTCCGCATTCATGCTTTAAACCAGATTGTGATGTAGGTTTGGAATCAAGCTGCTTCTCGGACTCTTCTATTTGTTACTCGTTGTTAGTGCCTTGCAGTGCCCTCACGCCTTCGGGTTCATGGCCGCGCTATATAAATGTACTAAAGTAAAGTAAAAGACCGAAGTTCATGGCTTTATCAAACTCATTTTACAATTGAGAGAATATTGCAGCGCAGGCTTGCCAGCATGTCTACCTACTATTGCAATTGCAGCTCTAAAAATGCCCATCTTGCAGGAAATCGAGTCAAGCCTGGTTTAGGAGAAGAAATTCAGGGAGGCTTGTAAAATTTACAAAGGACTCTTCGTGTCAAGAGATAAGTCCCTCATCAGTTATATTAAGACCAGCAACGTATAGGCATACAACTCCATCAGAACAAGCAGAAAATAAAAAAGTAGAAAATAGTCATATGCACAAATGCATTTATTTAGTAACAAATAAAGTGTCTGGGTCCTCAGGGTAACCATGACAAAGTAAATGAGATTCAGGATGCTGAACAAAGATAAACACATGGTGACTATACAAATTGAGTAAGAGCTACAGTACAAATATGGCGAGCAGATAAAAAGGGCATCATAGGTTATGATCTGTAGGTACAGGAGACATAGCTAGGGTAGCAAATGTGTCTATGCTCTTGCCGTTTAGGAAGTTAAGTCCTTACTCTTCAATCACTCCTTAGATGACCGCATGGCTGGAACATCCGAAGCCACATATTGTAACACCCCCTCCATACATCATAGGTTACCCACAGCAACATGTACAGGTCTCCATTACTTCCTAGGTAAGCTTGTGTTATATGTGCTAGCTGGTGATTAACACAGCGAGTTGAGCGCTCGCTCGAACATCCATGCAGTAGCCTGCTGATGCAGGTTCGAATCCCGGCAGGGCCAATTTAGCCTTTCATCCTTCCGAGGTCTTTAAATTGAGTACCATGCAGTGGGATAATAATAGCAACTGTTCTTGCAGCGCTGTGATACCTGTGGGTTTGCAGCACTATATAAAAACGAGTTATTTGTATTATTATAGAACCACAAACAAAATAAAATACAACGCAAAAGTAAAACAAATCCCGAATTATTAGGATTTCTGAAAAAAAAAACATGCATCAATAAAAATAAACTTAAAACAGACACAACTAAATGTACCTCTGATTTAGAGCAAGTGTGGAGGGTTGGTTGCCTTTGTGTACAGGAGGTGCGGGGTGTCCCTCCATTTTGGAAGTATACTTTCACCGTATGAAATTGATAATTACAAAATTACAATTGCAATTACAAAAGAAGCTGCACTGAGTTGAGCTGGGGGTCCCATTGACTCTCCTGAAAATATTGAATGAATGCAAAGAAATAAATTGTGTGGAATTGTTTTTGTATGCCTGCAGTTACTGCCTCCTAAAACTGAAATGCACTGGACATCTATGTCAGCCCTGGACTAGGTTGTTTAAGCCTCTGCATCAGCCCTGTCCTGGGCCTGTGCACCCTCTTTAGAATATGTTTATGGGATGACAATTAATGTGGGAAGTCCCCCCCCCCCCACAATCAAGAGCTACAACAATTGGGAACGTAATCAGGTTCCTGACTAACTCTGCTTTTGATGCATATAACACCACTGTAACCTTAATCTCTTCTGCAATATATATAAGCCAAGTAACATGCCGTTGGTCAGAAAGAATATATATTTATTTTTCTTTAATTAGTAGACAAAATCCTTATTCACACAATGATTATAAATAGAACTGCCATGCCACTCTGTGGCAGGAAGCTTGTCCTTCTTGACAATGCTCTCACTACCAACAAGTTGAAAACACAGTCTATTTTTAAAATCACAGGTCGCTTACATATAAGACACAACCATATGTACAGGTCTACATTTCTGGTCTCTATTCCCCGCTCTATTGCCTTTACAGACTCTATAGAGGAGGGAAAGAGCACAGCATCTCAGTGCACCATTTTAGGGTGCAAATCTAAGGTGAATGTTGGATGACACACTTCCGGTAACATGTAAGAAAGAACCTTGGTCTAATGAATACTAAAATAAATGTGTCAAGAATAAAATATCCCTTATATGAAGCAAATTAATGCAGCACCCTAAAACGTGATGGGCCAATGTTGCTATCTAGTCTGCATGGTATATGATATAACCTAAATAAAATATCACGTCCTTCTGTTGAATCAAAAGAAATTGATATGCACAATTCTCTTTATCTCTGACCTCCATGCACACTTTCCATTTCTAATAATATCCTAGCGCAACAAATCTTTGTGAAAATACTCTTCTCAGGTGATAATGAAAGCCATTCCTGTGTCACTGTACAGTGAGAATATCCCCCTTTAATTTGGAGTTCCTTTCTCACTCTCTATAGAGAGTGTGCTTTTAACACAGCTTTCTTCGATTTGCTTCACAAAGATTGCACGTTTATGCACAGCACAGACCCAGAGATTCAGATTACCATTGGGAACCCTTCTGCTTTAATGCAGGGTTTGTGGAGAGTTAAACAATTTGGAATTTCGTTGTTGAATGCACCACTAGCTTTAAGGGATTTTTGGGGTTGGCAAAAGGGATACAGGGGATCCAAAATTACTTTAATTACTATATCATTATCAGCACTGCAAGAGATATTGGAGATTTGAAATTTTCCAGAGAGCGCCCTGTTTCCCTTTGGCTTTGTGTGAATTAATTGATATATTAATTAATAAGAAAATGCTAGGGATCTAATCTGGATGTCCACCACATTTATGTCTATATATTGGAAGGGAATATTCAAATGGATCCCAACCAATGGGTATGTGCCATTCGAGTATTGCACTTACTTTAAACATCTCTGGGTTCTGCACTGAAACAGTCATTAGGCATCCTGGGTCATCTCATTAGAAGAAAGGGAATTTGGTTGGACTGCCTTCCTGTCTCTGTTTTGGAGGGCCTCCATCATCAACCCTTCTGTCTGCCTCTCAGGGACTCTGTCATCGAAGACACTCCAGACTCAACTCGTCTCCTGTTTCTCTCTCCAGATTTGAATTCCACCTTTCTCCTCCTTTTTAGATCTTCATTTCCTCCTTGATATGTTAATTCCTTTTCTCTGATCTTGTCTGATCCATCTGTCCGATCCCTCTGTCCCATCCTGTCTGATGATACCCTTTTTCCACTGTGCATTCAGTTTTTAAAACCTCCTATCCTTTGGCTAATTACTCTGATTAGACGTCTATTGTTCATCCTCTGCAACAAGACCTGTCCTCTTTCCCAATACTTGGTCTTCAGGTCTCCAGGTTCCATTTCTGGGAGTTCTTACTCCACCATCTGAAATTACATTTCTGACCAACTCAAATATGATATTAAAAATCTTCAACATGGCACTTTTCTCCAATTTGTTTTACGGGTCACAACCCATAGAATTCTAAATTTGTCAGATCATACAGATTGTAATGTTTGGTGTCGGCAGCTGGTTGCCTGCACGATTGACAGCTTTCTTTTATTTCTACAGAAAGGATTATCATTCGTATCAAGTTATTTTAAATACAAGTATTTGATTCAATAAGCTACCAGTTACCTGGCTCTCCGTTCTGTAATTTATTCTGGGAAGCTGCAATCATATTTTACCATATAACTTTGGTTCCCAAGGTCGAATTTTGAGTCCTATCACCACATGGTGCTTGTTATGTGATTTCCAGGAATATATGAACAATCTGTGAATCTGTCAAGGTTCCCAAGTTTATGAGACAAATATGATTTCCCGTAGAGACCTATGCAATCTTCTTAATGATAGGCATAATATTCGGTCAGTGAAATAACATATTTCTATTCCCAAGTCCTGTAGCGGGCCTAGTTTTCTCTTCTGATGACATATTCTGCATCAAAACCTCTTTACATTCCTCCAGGGATAATGACCCGAACATGTGTTTCTTTATCCCTTTGGGCAGAGGGATTTCAACACCACCCCTAGAATCATTTGGCCTTCTTTTGTCTGTCAAAATGGTTTCAGACTCTAGACCTTTCACAAAACTGAATTCAATGTTGTGTATTTTAGCAATTTCTGCTACATGGGGTGCACTTTTGTTTAGTTAGTGGACACCCTTCCATTCCCATTAACCTCTGTCACAGGCCCATGCCCTGCCCCATCCTCTGCTCTGGTAAGCTTCAAAGTTTTTTTTTTTCTCGAAATGGGCCTTGCAAGTGTTATGAGGAGCCAAAGGTGAGTTTGAACTTTGTATTTAATTGGGGTGACTGTCTATGTGAGCTAGACACAGCTTTAAGTCAGCTCTGTTAAAGATAAATTGTGTGTTTTAAACTGCTGCATTTTCTTGCCACATGTGGCCTGCACCAAAATCTTGCATTACATACTATACATTTTTCACCTGTACCATGTCAACATTGTCCATATTTACTTTGCAGAATATTTTTTAATTATTTTGGCAATGGAGTTTCATCTTTAATATGTTCATTGTTCCATCATTCTGCTGAATGCACAGAGTTCTCATTTTAGTACACTTGTTAGGCAAAGCTGTACTCCAGTGCCTCATATGTTTACAAAAATAAATGAGCTTCTGGCCCTGTTGCTGGGCTTTTGTCTGGCAGCCAACAGTTGGAGTTCCATATTTCTGAAATTTTGGGCCTAACTTAACCTGATGCAGTTTGTCTATTTCCTGGGGCTACAAATACCCCACAAACCGCCCCTGCTCTTCTTCTCAAATTGGAACTATGAAGGAAAGGGAGGGGAGAGCGTTTTTTTTAGTTTTTAATTTTTTCCTGTAATCAGTCCCAGGATCTTTCCATTCGATTGACAATGGCACGTTCTCTATTTTTCCTTCAGGAGTTGCTGCTATGGTTTTCATCCATCTACTGGATTGCCAGGATTAGGAAAGGGCTTTCTTCCTGGATTTCCATTGCTTTCCTTTCCTTTCGAGGTTTCCGGGGTCCTCTTTTGACTCCTCTTCATCCAATGCACAGGCTGGAAGGAATTTGAATTATTTTTTAAAAGAGAGGAGTAAACATAGTTGTTAAGAATTTACAGAATTAGAAAATGTACAATCACAAACAGTTTTAATTTCCATCAGCAATCATGGGCTACAAGATGAGTTTTCATTATCCACCAGTCATATATTTTAATTTACATCTTGGGGTTTTGATTTTACCTTTTGTTCCTCGGAGGGTTCCTCAGCTATACATTTTGCAGACTCCTCAATCACTCTTAGAGCTAGTCTGGGATGACAACTTTTAACTGATTTATATGGACGCATTTCTCTTCCATCTGTTCTCCTTTTGTGATGCGGATCGTATAGATATCAGAAGAAGTTGTATCCACATTTTCAAAACTCTGGCACCAGGACATAAAGAACTTTCGTTCATTTTTCTCGTTGCTTTGAAAATTATAAAGTTAAACCTTTTCACCTACCTCAAACTCGTTTTTTGAAGTCTCCAAGTCATAATCTGACTTCACCCCCTCAGCCAACTTCTCTACATTTATCAGAGTCTACTTTTGAGTTCTATAGGGTAGATGTTGAGGTAAGACAATTTTTCATCCAGTCATGAGTTCGAATGAAGGCATCTTGGTTGTAGAAGAAGGGGTAGACCCAAGAGCCATCAGGACAAGCCACAATTGAAGGTCTCAACCAGGCCAGAGTCAGCCACAAACTTCTTTAAAATGGTCTCATTGTATCTCTCAACACCTCTGCTTGATGCCTGGCAGTATGCTATGTGGAGGTTTCTTTTTAGCCATAGAATTTCCCACATCTCGGTAATCACCTCATTGGTAAAATAAATTGATAGAACTTTCCATCAATAAGGTCCTCTTTTTGTGCAGTGATCAAAACTGAATCTGGGGTTTATGTCACGACCCTCGCCAGAAACCCCCTCTGGCAAACCCATTGGCCAGGTGGAGTCAGGACTCGGGCCTCTAGAGCCTGGCATCCTCTTCAAAAGCCCTCATGGGGCCAGTCCTGGCACCTATGGCGCCAGGCTCATACACCATGAAAAACAATGTGTTTGGGAACTACTTTATTGTATTGTCAGCCAACATGGAGGCATCCACATAGCTTGGTTCCTGAGAATCAAGCTATGCAGTCTAGTGTTTTGGGTGTGGTAGCCTAGGGACTACTTTACCTGGACTATTTTGTTGGGGCTATTTAAACCACACCCGAGCAAGACAACACGCTTCGCGTTAGTTTGCAGCTTGCAACTCGACGCTCACCGTGTCCAGCTATTCCCTCGAACCTCGGAGAAGCAGAACCTGCAAGGAGACAAAAGGAACATCATTAGCAGCAGCATCTTACCTGCAGTCTTCATCTTTAAACACTCGCAGCTACTGAGAACAGCTTCCTCGAGTCTGCACGCCTCCTGGACAGAACGACCTGAAAGAGGAAGATAGAGGTAATATTAAAGAAAGCAGTAGAGACATTTACAAATTACGAACTGCTCAAAAGGCTTACCTGGCTGGTCGCCTATCGGCTGGCACCACTCCGGACATTCCACTGGCGCTAAAGAACACAGCGACCTACAAGGAAGGAAAACACAGGTTAGCAAAGGCAAAACTTTGCAGCGCTGCTCATAGCGCTTACTTACCGCATCATAGCACTCTTAATGCTCCATCATTTACCAGCGGGGGTCAACCAAGCCAGTTCGCCGCGCTGAAGCTCCTCATACCTAAGGAAGAAAAAAGAGACATTTTAAACAAAGAAAGGCATGCAGGATAGCAACAAAACTAAAGAACAGCAATAAGACATACCTGAACAATATCAAACGGTCCGGTGTCAGTGAAGTAACTGGACCGCACTCGCCCATGAAAGACAACGTGCCTCTGCAAAGAAGGCAGGACGGAGAGCATGCCTAATTCTACCACAAGGCAGAACCTTCCCCACAGACCAAATCAGGGCAAAGCTGAGAAGCATACCAGCGAGTAACCCAGCAGGGTGGCATCCTTGTGGATACCAGGTGAGAGTAACAGTTTACTCCAGTGAGCCGCTGAGAGTTCACTGTTGGTACAAAGATGAGGCCTGGTCATTGCTGTAACTTGAATTACTCCCAGAAGGGATACCGTGGACCTCATTATGAGCATGGCGTCAGCCGTGCCTGTATAGCAGGCATGGCTACAGCCATGCTCGTATCCGGCACTGCCTCCCGCGATTGGGCAATAACCGGCCCATTACGAGATGAGTGGGCCGGTAATTGCCCATTCATGGGAGGCGGTAATGCCGGGTTCCCGATCCCCA
This sequence comes from Ambystoma mexicanum, assembly GCF_040938575.1. Classification (NCBI taxonomy): domain Eukaryota; kingdom Metazoa; phylum Chordata; class Amphibia; order Caudata; family Ambystomatidae; genus Ambystoma; species Ambystoma mexicanum. The sequence goes on from NC_090939.1 coordinate 134,907,372, forward strand.
TTCTGCCCCATCGGGCATTACGAGTTCTGCTTGTGGGTGCGGCACAGCCTGCCAGGTAAGAACTGGCGGACTGCCAGGAACCCGCGAGCAGAACTCGTAATGCGCTGGCCAGGTATGAATGGTAACGGTGCCTTACCTGCACCGTTCATACTGTGGCCGCCAGCCTCATAATGAGGCCGGTATCTATGAAATCCCTGTGTAGAGCTTCACTTTTAGCTAGCTGATCAGCCAGGCCTTTCCCAATCTTATCGTGCCCCTCTATTTTGGAATTACTTCTAATCTTTTACTAGTAGATGGTCATCCCATTAGAGGTCACCAGATTGTCAATGGACTGGATCAATTTTCCATGTTTTAATGGTTTATTTAATGATGTGTAGTTTGTTGTCAGCACAACGTGTGCCATTATTCTTGCAATTAATCAGGTGTTCATCAAACCAATTACTGACATAGTCGGAGCCAGTGATTATCACCAATAATCAGAGTTGGTGGTGTACCGCAATGAGGATGACTTTATATATCTGGACATAATTTCCACAACGTGACTACTTCAGGGTCTTATTTTGTAACCAGTAGAGGTATCCGGAGTGGCATTGACCCATGCATTCCCAATGCCAGCAGCTAGTTCCTTTTCCCCATTGGTGGCAACATGGTAGGAACACCCCTCCATGTAGACTGTGGGTATCCCCTGGCAAGTGTCTTTTTCATAGACCTTGTGTGTGGGGACACTAGGTATGCCTCCAGATTGTCTTTTGTCACTACACTTTCATTCTTGAGACAGTTTTCTAAAGCACAATCATGCAAGTCCACCAATCCTTGTGCTAAATTACTCTTCTGGTCTACCAGACCTCCACAGGAAAGACTTGCATGGGCAGAATCCAGGAAGTAATTCTGGAATTAGATGCATTCCAAGCCCGGATTCTGTCACTTTGGGAATACTGCAAGGGTTGGTGAGAGGTCTCACCTGGATAAAACGGTGGTGGTTTTTCAATGCCCATACTGTCGCCAGGAGCATGAATTTCTCCTCCACAAAGGACAATGCTTTACTTGTGTGAGAGATAACTTTGCTAACCTTGTCATGATTTTGTTACAATACTGCTGTCAGGCAGGTATCTGAAAACCCTGTCTCTAATAAAACTCCTCATTCTTAATGGGATAAACCAAACATGGAGCTTCTTTTCAGTTGTTTAACTGCCAACTAATTGTTTCAGACCCCACTCTCACTTGACTTTGGCCTTAAATCAATGGATCAGAGGTTGGGTGACCACTGCATAGTCCTCAATTAACCTTCAACTGTAATTAGTGAGTCCAAGAATGTTTCTCACAGAGTGGTTGGGTATTTTAATTTCAATAATGCTTCCACTTTCTTCACATGGTGCTTGAGACCCTAAGGGATAATCCCATGCCCTATAAAGTTCACCTTGGTCTTACACCATTGTGCCTTCTGAAAGGACAGTTTTGATGCAGCTTTCTGCAACTGGGCCAGCACAAAGAGAATTGCTGCAATATGTTCTTCCACAGTTGTGCTCTTGATCAATTTATCATCTACACAGGCCAGGTTTCTCCTTTCAGCCAAGTCGAGCATGGCCTTATGTAGGAATTTATTAAACTAATTCCGGAGTTTATATATAAGGGTGTTTGGGTCCATGCGCATTTCTGCACCACAAAGGTAAAGGCAAGCTTGTACTGGTCTTCCCTACTCACGTGTACTGTCCAGTAACTGTTGGTCAAATCAATGGTGGAGTACACTTTTGATACTTGGTTCTGCACCACTCCTTGATCGATTTAGGGAAGTGGCCATCTTGACATGTGGACCCATTTGTTCCACTCCCTCAGGTCTGCACATAGTCTCCATTGGCCATTGGATTTCAGTATGCCCAGTAACGGGTTGTTAAAGGTACTGTGGATGGACCAAATTATCCCATGGAATTTCAAGTTCTTAATAATATTTCTGAGGGACTGCTGGAAAACGAGAGGTAACCAGTATCATTTGACAAATACTGGAGACATCTCTGGGTCCATGGGTATCATTGTAGAATGAATCGATATATGTCCATAATCATAAGCATCAACTGAAAAGATATTCAGGAAGCCCAGGAATACCTGTTTCAGCGGCTGTCTTTTTGCCTCAGTCTCACAGGCATCAGCTGAATTGATTGATTCCTCGACCATCTGCCTGAAACCTGGAAAGATTCTCAGGCTTTGAGATCTGAGCAGTATACTCCAGTTGTGTGCAGAAATCTCTTTTAATGGAGTTTACCTGGAAATGAGGTTCAATGGATTCAAGGTAATTGTTGTTGACTTTATATACCACACCATTCTTCCTGATGTCACTGGTTACTTCTTCCACCCCATAAGGGCATGAAGAGTACACTAGGAAATTTCCCCCATGATGGATACACATCTTTTTCTGGAGGGATTCTGTTGATGGTGTCATGATACTTGTAAGGAATTGGCCCTATAATTTCATTCTCTAATTCAATAGAATAGTACAGGGCATCAACCGCCATTGCACTAGACATTTCTGCACCCAAAGTAATACTTTGAGGGTCGCTGTTATCTACCAATACTCAAATGATGTCATGTTATAAATCCACTAGAGGTGTTGGAGATAAATACAAACCTTGTTATTTGAGGTGAGAGTTCACATTTATGTAAGCGTCCTTATTTTTGAGGTTTTGTCCTCGCTTAATTTTGCTTAGAATTGTAAATTGTCGCACTTGTCCTATGATGGTAACTTCTTCTCCTACTTGGACTTCAACTGAATATGGTATGAATTGAGCTGACTGAAATGCCCTGTTGATATTGTCAAAGTCCATAGGGTTACTCCCACCCGTGACCATACTTTGCTGTTAATCAAATCTACCCTAATTCCGAATCGATGGAGCATGCCACTTCCCAATTAAAAGTCAGAAGGGACATCTCTAACAACCTAACAATTATGTTTGATAGTTTTGTTGCCAATGGACATTTTTAGCATACACCTGCTAAGCAGGAAATGCTTAGAATCTGGTGTTCTCCAAACCCAATTCCCATTTATTAATCAATCTAAATGTGGGAATGGTCTGATCTTTTTGGAGTTGCCTAAGCTTTCTACATTATTTAGAAATACTCTGGCAAGCAATGGCTCATTCCACTTGTTTATCTGAATAGGGAAGAACTGGGGTTGGTCCTTTTCCCCAACATCAGCCAGAATTCAAGTTGGTTTTTCATCATTCTTTTTCAAAGTACTTGTTGTTTCTTCTAAATGTTGATATGTATAAAATCTCAATCTGTCACCTTCCAGTATGGAGTAAAACTTGCAGCTAGGAGGAAGATTGATCTTCACTAGTTGGGAAGAGTTCTAATCTCCATTTTTTTTCCCTTAAAGATGATGGGGATTTCTGGTGCATGGTTGTTCTGGAAGTGAAATTCCAATTAATCTGTATATTACTCAATCAAATGACAGGTTCCATTCAGGCTAACATAATTTGTTCTCCTCTTGAGTTTGAGGGGCCAGTTAGTCTGCGTGCAGAGGACCTGGTTCAACCAATCAATCAGCAGTGATAACCTCCAAAGGAAATTGTTACCCAGTAAATATCGGGTGCCCTCTAGACTCATAACTATCAACTGGGGTTAGAAACGGTGTCACACGATTTCTAGATCTGCAGTACCTTCGACAGAAATATCTTTCCTATCAATGATTTGGAGTTCTCCAGATAGAGGTGTGAGATGAATCAGGTGACTTTCCCCTATTTTTAGATTCAGTTGGTCAAAAGCTTCATTAGACATGAGAGTAGCATTGGATACGGTATCCACCACAGCCGATTATTCAAACTGACCCTTTACCTGTACAAGGGCATACAATCTGCCCTTCTTTGCCTCAAGTCTACATTGAAAGTGTGAGTTACTTGCCAGCTCGTCGGTCATCTTCTTAATGTTGAACTTAGTCACTTTGTGATCTTGGCTGATTCCCGTGGAAACCTCATCCTGTTTGAAATCGTGTTCCAGTGTCTGAGACTGGGAATCTGTGGGAATAAACCTGCATTTGGAAATATTTGCAATTGGTGCATCCTCTTTCTCACCAGATTCTTTGCAGTCCCTTTGTATCTGAAGACAGTCCTCACAACCTGTTTGCGGGGAGGATACCTCTATGGTCTTAGTATTAGGTGACTTATGTGGTTGAGATCTAGGGGTTTCTCCACCTGTGTTTCTATATCTACACTTTCAGTCTGAGGGTCTCTTGAGACCCATTTTTCTTTGGGAGGGATTCCCCCATTCCTAAAAAAGAAGAATTCCTTGCCGGACTCCTCTGAGGGTTCATCTCTCTCAAATGGAATTATTTGTTTTTTTTTCTCTTTGAAGCAATTCTTTCTTTGGCCTCTTCTACCTAGTCATTTCCCCGCGCCCCCAGGCATCAGACCCAGCATTTGGGGCATTATGAGGAACATGGTCCGTCAACAATTGTTGGACCTGTTGCTTCAATAGGGTAAATGTCTCTCTTCCTTTGGGGATGTAGGGAGATCTATCCTCATACCTTCATTGTTCCCTAGAAGGGCAACTATCCCTTCTAGCAAAGTAACTTGGTTATTGTTGAACATTTCCCCCATCATTTTCAGTCCTGGTTCTCCCTTCTCCTTGGTTCTGGGGTCTATTGTCCTGAAACAGAGCAGAAGGAAGAGGACTGTTTTGAAAATTAGGATTTGAAGGGAACCTGTTGGAATAATGAATGTTTGGAAGTGGCAGGGTACTTCTTTCCTGCAAGAAATTGTGAGGGAAATTCCCTGGGAATATACTTACCTGGTTAGAATCCCCCCTTTGAGCTGAGGGAGTATAAATAAAACCTGGAATGGGCCTTGTACAGTTCAGGCTAAGAAAAACATATTAGCACGTACCACTGTGGGAGCATATTGAGGCTTATGCAGCAGAAGGCACATGGATTGGTTTGACACACATTAGATACTCACATATAGCAACACAGAAAGAGCAACAAACGCATTCATGTTGCAGTTGCAGAGGTTATAGAGAGGGCAGTATCATAGGCCCTGTGTTTGGTTGTCATATCCAAAGTTATTTTTTGTATTGAGACGTGCACAAAGAGCTGAAAAAGGTGGAAGATGTAGTCAGAAATGTACTGTGGTTGAAGTAAGGTCAACATGTTAAAATGGCAGAAGTGTCACCATCTTGGATGTTAAGACAGAGTACATGCTGAAACAGAATAGAATGCAGGCCCTGATCTGTAGTTGCATATCTGTTGAGGTAGGCTCCAAAAACAAATCCTCTTTCCCATTCCCCAGGAGAAAAGTTGAGGTCAGAGGCAATAAGTTCAAACCAACCAAACCTGTACCTCGATTCAATAGTGATGATGTAGTGGGCCATGTGTTAGGTGTATGGGCTTAGATAAGGTGTTACCGATCAGCCCATGACCTATAGGGGGGCATTAGTATGTTCAATAGGTGGTAGCCAATGAGTGTGATGGGGTAGTGAGGGGCTACGTGATAGTGCAGTGCTACGGGACCGGTTTAGACCTTTTTGCATCTAATAAATCTTGTTTTTCCTTGCAAAGAGGTGAAGTGATTACTTTTCCTATTTGATTAATTTTACTGTTCTGTTTTTGGGTTGCTATTCTCTTTACAAATTGGTGACTTTGACGTGATCCCAGACCCTCCGTGAAGTTGACGGGTGTCTCCGTTCATCCTGCGGCGCTCATCTGCAGTGATCAGTCCGCTGTGCACAGATGAGGTTGGCAGGTGCCGTGTTGCCAGAAGTTCTGCCTGCTCCTTGGAGATTGATGGGACCTCTGTATCAGATGAACTCAGGAGAACACACATATGTAAGTGCACCTTTCTGGAGAAAAACAACAAGAGGAGAGTGTGTGGAGAGTGTATTGATGGTGAGTGCATGGATGGTAAATACGACATGGCAATATATAGTGGTTGCTACGTATAGAGGTGGCAAAATGGATCTGCTCCATTGCAAGGAAAGGTGACATCATGATATTATTGCTTGAGACAAAGTGAAGAGAGAGGAAAACGGGATATCCTCAATTACAGAGGAAAGGCAGCACTGTAGGTAAAATACGAGGTGAGGACCAGTACATGGAGCACATGGAATTCCTCCACTCAGCAAAATCAGGTGTGAGAAGATAAATTCCTTCTTCCTTAGGCAAAGGGATAGAGGAAGAGTCTAAACCATTGTATAAATACGTGTGATTACTGTTGTGTAGGCCTATTATATGGCGGGCCCGGGATCCCCAATCCCAGGATATGGTGGAGTAAGGAGGCAAATTCCCTTGTTTCCAAGTGGAGGCTGAGGAAGGGTCTATGTAGTTGGGAGGTAAGTCATCAAGTTCCAAAGATAACCAGTGATAGAATTGCATTACTCTTGTGTCCCAATATATTCAGGTATTTAGAGTTTGCATTCTTATTTGTATTTGTAAGGGGGCAACTGATGGCCATGCCCCTAAAGCTGTGGCACCTGTTTGTGCTCTCACTATCTCTGTGGGTTGAACCCATGAATCAAGTTCATTTTTGATCATTCTCATGATTTGGCTTTGTACACTTACAGCATACATGAGCATGTCTCAAATCGGCAACCTGTCTTGTATCTTTGTATTTCCATGCAGGGTCATTTTCTTGCTCTGGGTCCTAAAGAAGGCAAGGTAAAAATATCCTCCTTCCTTCTGAAACGTCTCTTCAAAGCGAGAGTACTGGTTAGTTTTTGAGCATCATCTGCAGCAAATAGAGATGTACACCCTAAAGACTAGTAAAAAGCGAGGCATTTGTAGTCCAACACAATACCCCCTGGCATTAGGAGACTTTTTTCCATGTGTTCACCACTCAGAAGGTAGCTCAGATATAGTTCATGCACCCAGGAGGTTGCCTAGAATAATGGGCCATTTTTGACTGACAAATGTGGCTGCTGTAAGTAATTTGCATTCTTTGCTCAGGCATTGCTGCTAAGTATGTACTTTTGTTAGAGTTGGCATGTTCTATTGTGATGAATGGTCTGATTGAATGTGACAAGTATGAATATTTCACATTTATTGCACTGATGTTGTTGCATATTTGAACTTAGATGTGACAGTATTTACACATGTTAGTAATTTAAATGTATTTCTTCTGTGTCCACTTTTTTGACATTTTTATGGTGTTAGGGCAAATGTTATTTACAGTTTTCATCAGCTAAATGTCTATCTTTGTGTATAACATTATTTGTAATGTACGTCAGTTCGTCAAAACGTTTGGGTTTCAGCCCTGTGTACTTGGTGTTTTGCAGACTCTAAGTGATATGATAGTTTTACACTGCACTTTATGAACTTCGTTCCAGAAAAAAATAAAATAAAAATATATTGTTAATTGATATTCATTGAATTTATTGAAACTCATGTGTCCATTGGGAAAATGTTCTTGTATTTTGAGAAGGGTCTAAACCAGTGTCTATATAATTGTGTTTATTTACTTGTAGTTCAAGGTTTGTTTGTTTATTTGTTTATTCATTTATAATGCGCACCAAACCCGAGGGTAACAGGTGAAGGTGTTTTTGAATTGTTTGCAGTGTGGAGTTGTGGTTGTTGGATTGTGTGAAGAGTGGTGTGTTGGGTGGTGCGAGAAAAACGGGGAGGGGCAACGGGGAGTGTGGGCAGTGTTGGGACGGAGGAGTTGATTGGCACAGCTGGAGTGGAGCACAGGAAACATAAGATTATTACGAGTGCAGGATTAGCAGTAACATGTGTTCCCTCACCCCCCTCGAATACATGTGTACAGCACTCCAGTTTTACCAGGAAAGAATTAAGAAATACCATACGCAGTGGGTTGCTGATACGTGAGGAGGGATGCATAAGCCTGGTCCCGAAGAAGGAACAAATAATTAAGATGTTGTGAGCCACATGTACACTTATATAGCGACAAAAAATAAGGTGAAGAAGATAAAGAATAGGAAGAGCATTCTTGAGCTTTGGAGAATGGTTGAAGATTTGGAAGAAGTTCCAGAGTACCCTAAAAGGGGAGAAATTGTAATACAAATGCCCTATGTCACACCTTCACCAAGTGTAGCTCCTGCATCCTGTGAAACACCTACAACCTCCATTGTCCTGCCACCCCCACAGGGGTGTTACCCTATGCAAGGAGCCACAGATTATACTAATCCCAAGCATGTGTCCCATGCAGCCCAATGACAGCAAGCACCCACAACATATGAAAACGTCCTGCAGCCCCCATCAGTGAATGCCAGGCATGATCCATTAGTGATGGAGACAGAGAAGAGGGTCCGGAGAGATTTAGAAACAGAGACAGAGACAAAGCTGGCGTGAGTAAAATGAGAAAGGGAAGAAGGGTGAAGAGCCTCAATATGGACAGATGAATGGAGAACAGTGATATTTTATTTATGACTGATAGCACCAATATTATGGACATACATGTTTAAAGGATGATGGTTGTAATGATGAGAGGTATCGAGAGGGACTACCGCGGGCAGACAGTTTGGATTATGAATCAATCAGATAGATGCTGATGTCGGGATAGCGGACGAGGAGGAAGGGGATAAATGAGGACCCAAGAGATGGGGTGCTGCTCAGGGTGACACCATGAGCAGAGAGTTTGTGGGGTCCAAGAATAAGGGCAGGGCGTGGTATGTGCCCTGGTCATACATGGATAGAAACAACTTGATGAAGGCACTGCCATCACTCACAGCAAAAGCAGGAAAGTGGATATATGTAATTGAAAAATAAACTACAGGTATTATGCTAGTGGTAGGAGACATGGGAAGTTTGTTTGCTGCATTATTAGGAAAACAAGTGAATGATATATCAAACAAAAAAAAGTAGGGTATCCAGGGGTATGGATGCACAATGACAACCATGATGGGACACATTTTAACTAGTGTTGGACTAAAATATGGGCTGCTCTTAGAGTAGCATATCGCGATGCACAGGACATACATTTAATAATGGTGCAAACTATGAAAGACGATGAAGACCCGATTCATCACATGAATCCAGATTCAGGAGATGCAGGAGGTAGAGACAGGGGTACATGGGATAGGAATATAGCAATAGCCTATCATATGTTAAAGAAAGGCTTCCAAAGCAGGTGCAGAAAGATGTGGACAAGGTAGTTGGGATCAAGGTGAAGGGTTGAGCAGATATTCAGGCAATCATAGTACATCATTGCCGGCGTTGGCAGGGGAAAGAGAAGGAAGTAGTGCACAACATGCAAAAGGCAGGGGCGAAGTGAGTACTGAAGAAGCTAGCGAAGTTGAGCATTGAAGGAGCGGAGGTTACGGGCCTGCCTGTAGGGCATGTAGAACCATGAATCGTGCCGATGTAAACGAGAATGGTGCCAGAGTGGACATGAGGGTATGAAGGCTATTCTGGCATAGAGGTTACCAGGTAGGGTATCAGGGAGATTATCAAAGAGGGGGAGGGGATTCCAAGGAATGTCGAGGTGGGAGGGGAGGAGTAGGATGGGTAAAATTCAGAGGCATGGGCTGAAATCTGGAGGACCAGGACCGTGTTGGTCATGTGGGAGAATGGACCATATTGCAGTCCATTCTCCCACACCACCAACACAGTCCTGGTCCTCCAAACGTTGGCCCCACCCCTCCTCAATTTTGCACAAGAGTATGGGAGCAGGCAAACAGCAGCGTAAGATCCCTGCGCATATCCCAGTGGACCAACAGCCCCTGTCACATATCAACAGTAGTACGGAATGATGCCTCCTGCGCAGGTGCCCCAACAGGGCCAACATCCCCTGTATGAATAATCAACATTAAAAGCAACCTCCCATGCCAAATTAACTTTGACTTGCTACAATGTCAAAAGACAGTTCGATGATTTTATTCATATTTCTTTTGTTATTATTGTGAACTAATATATAATGTAAAACAAATGTGACAACCATATATAGCTTCCTTCATATTTCACATATCTCATCCAAAACATTATTTAAACACATACTCTCTCAATCTTATATAAATACAGCCTAATGAAATCACTACATATCATAGCTTGTGAGGATAGCTATTCACTGAAACTGAAAAGTAATGGACTTTGTGTATTTTGTACATGACTTTTAACATATTTATGTGTGTCATTAGTATATTATTGTAAGATTCACTCAGGTTTTTAATGTGTTTTAGCAACTTATTTTTTTAATGTGCATTTGTTTTATGTTTGTATTTTGAAATAAACAATTTGATGATGATGATGGTGATGATATATGGAATGATGTATGTACTGAACCCAAGTGTCAGTGTATAAACAAGCAAAGAACAGTGTGACTTGGACAGACCATCCTAATGAGCATAAGGCCCATGACTACCTTTCACCTAAAGCAAAGCTGTATCCTATAAAGGCATGCATTGGAACACACATAGACAGTCAATAAACGTTGCCCTATTGCTTGCCGTCCAACATTAACTTCAAACAGGATGTATTCTGTAAAAACGTGTCACCAAGGACATGCTGCTCCTTCATTGAGGAAAGGCCTAGCACACACGCCTATGTCCTTTGAAGGCGGACGGCCCAAAGTTCAGGAGGGTGTTAGCAGGCAACGGCCTTGTTCTTTGTCCAGACTTTAAGGCACGTCCCACCTAAAAAGCTTGCTGTCAGTACCTAGAAAGGGACTCTGTGTGCTGGCTGGGTACCAGTTCTGGAGCTGCTGGAGAGGTCCTCTGAGTCTGGTATCTCCCTCTGTTTCCTGGGAGATATTTAGGGGAGGGATCTTGCTTCCCCGTTGGAACTGCTGGCCTTCCTTCACTGGCAACAGATGTAAGGTAGAGTGTACCTTCAGCTTGGGTTCAAATGGGGTCTTCTTCTTACTCCTTGCAAAGTCTTCAGATGATCTGATCCATGAGGGGCTCACCCCTGCTTTAAAGCCAAATAGGCCCCAGTGATTGCTGCAGGCTAAGCCCACCTTAATGAACCAATCCTGGGTCCCCACCAACAATCTTCAGGGATACTTCAGGTCAGAATCAGGGCACTTGGCAACAGACAGGGGAAGGATGACAACATATACTTCTAAGTACCATCCATCTTCCTGTCTGCTGTACATCAAAGTGTCTCCCTAATTAACTGAGCCCTATGCAGTGCTTGGTCACAACATGGGTCTCCTTTGAAGTAGGGGATTGCAGATAGGCTTTTCTCTCCTACAATTCACATAATTCCCTGCTCTGAAAGGAGTGGTTTTAGACAGACACTACCCTTTCATACCAAGTAGGGGTGTTAGTACCAAGTTGGTTCATTATATTACAAAGAGGGGTTGGTCTCTGGTCTCCATTGTCAGTTCCTGCACCCATGCCTTCCCTGAGGCCTGCTAATTAACATTCTTCAGTATTCACTGCTACCAGCAAGGTGTAACAATGTAAATGCAAATCCATGGGGCCTTGAAATGCTAATCAGGCTGCCCATGGCCAGAGGCTTTTGATGTACCCACAGCTGTAAGGGGTCAGCTACACATAACAAGGGAGGGCGGCGCTGGTAAGATGTGTCCTCCTAGAGTACGTGAATATTTTTCTGCTCTGCAGTGAGCGTGGAAAATATGTGCAGGAATGGCCCTGCATATTTTCCGGAGGCTGATCTCCCATTATTTATTCTGTTTAATAAACAAAACATCAAATAGCCCAGGCGAGCGCAACCTCCCTGTTTGGTGTGTCGAATTCCTCACAGGATGGTTATACAGAGAATTAGTTAAGTGCCTTTTTATTTTTATAAATGTGAGATGCAAGCAATGGGAGACGAGTGTGTGAGAAGGAGGGCAGCGAACAACTTTCTCAGAAATCAGGCTTCAACGGTTGGAATGCAGCCATGACTCACTCAAACTCAACCTGTCTCCCTGGGCAAAACACCATTCATACTATCAGAAAACCTCAGTCCCCCTTTCCAGAGAGCAGTGAAGTTTACCATCAGACACGGGCAGAGCATTCCAACCATACAGGGACAACCTCCCACCCAGCTCTCCTCACAGCTAGATGCAAATATCAGAAAGCTTTTCTTTAGAAGAGCTGAGGTTTTTGCTGAGATGGAAATGGATAAAAATGTCCTGTCTCCTTAAGAGCACAACAGCTTTCCGGTGTCTAAATTGTACTCTATTGTATAAAGTGTTCTTTAATCTTAAAACCTAAGCTAGGTTTAGAATGTCACACTATTTGTCAAAAAGCCCATGATGTCTGCTTGCTGCATTTTGCATTAATCGAGCAACGCTATCTGCGAAGTTCCAGGGACAAAAGCCCTGTTTATGTACATCACTCCACCACTGGCCCAATTAAGGGCTACAGCTTCAGCTGAATCCCATATATTCTGGCAGCAATGAGGCTTCTAAGGTCTATTCTTCAATAAATGTCAAAGTATTCAAATAGAAGAAAGCCTCTACGGTTCCATTTGCCTAAAGGTTTACATGCAAGCTGAGGGCAGCTATTGCCCCTAATTACTGTACATTGTGCAGGGCTTCCAACCCTTGACACCTCACAATACGCGAGGCTGCCGGAAGCTGTGCGCAGCGCTATAAAATATTCCATGGAAGGGCAATAGAAAACGCTTCCTCTCAGGCGGCAGATTTCGTGGCTCGCAAAATAAAGCACTGAATGCAAGAGAGAGAGTTTTGCACTGGATTACAGCCTGGCCTGACATCATTAGCCGCCATCTTGCCCTGGGAGGCCACTTATTACAGGATTGGCAGTCCTGAATGAAACCCTTAAAATGGATGACTCTTTTCTTCACTGGAATTTTGTAATCCACTTCATCCAGTGAATTAATATCCTCTTGCCTGGCAATTATTTGTTTGCTCGTGTGAACAATTGCATTTTACTTTACAATACCAGTGAACGTAGTTGAATTCACTCAAATTAGTGAATTGAAAGGCATTCGGAGAAAGCACACTATGGAGTACTTGGAATGAACATATATTTTGATGTTGTGGTGGGTATACAATTGTTAAAGTTACATGACAGTTTATGTCGGTAAAAAAACATTACTTGTTGACTTTTGTTCTCATGCATGATAATTCACCAAATGTGGTAGGCACATGTCTGACCAGCTCCCTCACGTGATATTTGGTGTACACCTGTACAGGTTTCCAGCAGGCCAAAACATACTGATGAAAGGTATTGTTTGCATTGAGTTCTCCATAGTCCCATAAAAAAAAGATTCTTTCAGGACACAATTCTAAAAAATGTCCATGTGATTTACAAACCTTTCGTCAAACACTTCACACGTACCTTGCCCTAGAGCACCCCACAAAGAGGTCAGAAATCAAATCAGAATCTCTTTAAGAAAAGAAAATCCATTATGAACTCATGGTCTTGACTCTGTAGTTAAATTCACATCGAACCGTAAATGTAATTATAATTGTTTATTTGAAAAGCGCTTATAAACAAGTGAAATGCTTCAAAGCGCTTTACAGCGGGAAGGGAACACAGGATGTCATCGTCATTCTTAGGCTTGAAGATTCTGAATGATCTGACAGCATTAACTAGCATACTAGGCCAGCAGCATTTCTACTAGTATAAGTGCATGACAAAGAGCGGGGGGGTTAGGGTGGGAAGGGAGAGGAAGACGGAACATACAAAGATAAAACAAGGTTGATCATCAATGCGCCTATACATGCAGGCGCAACCAACTAGGGGGGGGAAATAGAGGAGGACAGGACAGACAAACATGCTAAGCCTAGTACATTCAAGGTCGTGCAAGTGCGCAGACAGAGGTGCCAGGGAGGGGGAAAAGTGTGCCCAGTCCAGCAGGGCACAGGGTTAAGTGCGGAGGAGTTGCCACTCTCATGGAATGTAGTCCGAGTGCAGTAGTGCAAAGCAGAGTGCAGAAGCCCGGAGGCAAGTGCAGGACTGGTAGGCGAGCCTGGGACTTGTGAGCCTCTGGAGGTGCACCAGGCGACCAGTCAGCGGACTGAGCAGGTTGGGAAGAGAATGAAGGGGGGAAGCAGGCGAGAAGATAAAGGAGGTTAGCGAGGGAGAGAGAAAGAAAGAGGAAGAGAAGAGGCATGAGGCATGTCTTGAGGAGTTTCCAGAACTTAAGGAGGTCCGGCTCAAGACCGAGAGAGGAAGGTAAGCTGTTCCAGAGGAAGGCACCTGCAGAGGATAAGGATCTACCCCCAAATCTCTCACTAGAAATAGAAAAATGCAAAAATGCTTTCCTTTAATCATTTTGCGGTAGTTCATGAAAGATCATCAGACTCAGCTGGCCACTGATCTGGCTCAATCTACATAATCATGGCAAATGTAACAAAGTTTCATCAATATTTTTATACCGAAAGAAATTGCTGTAAACAACCTGTTTTTTGTTGTTGCCAGAGGGTTCTCATAGAAGCTAAACATGCACTATGTAGCTCACAATATCTCAAAATTGTTTAGATTTTTTGGCACAGTCCTGCGTCCTAGATTAAAGTATTGCATTCTGTACATGTTTGACAATTGCATCGAGATATTCCTAAGAGTTTATGATGGTGCGGTGCTTCCCTCTACTTGATATGGTTTAAAGGTATTTGACCTTGACTTTCAGAAGCAGGGATTTCTGGACACAATTACTGAGCCGCCATTCGGCTCTCCCTTACGTTGTGTTGAGACATGAGCTGGGAATTGTGTATCAGAGATCTAATATCTTCTGCTCTAAATTAAAATTGCATCAGAAAATTCTTTACCCTCCCACCCTTGGACTCATTGTATGTATCTCTTAATCATGCATTGCCCCTTTACATTTTTTTGCACTAGAGTGTGACAAGTTTCTTACCAACATTAACTCACAATGTCAAACCCTATTGGATAACCCAGCAAGCATGTACAAGTCAATTAAAAACACTGAATGGAGTCAGGATCAGGATTGCATGTCTAGTCACAGCCTATATAATGAATACGGAAAAGCTGCATAGACCTATGGTACCCTGCCAATGTATTTCATGCAATTTCTTGATCCCCATTTCCTTCATGTTTTATCCGGTTCCACGTGTCCTGTGAATCCCTGGAACACTTACTGATTAATTTTCACAACTTTGTAGATATTCATGGGGATTTCTCTCTTCTCGGGTTTCGGGCAAAAAATAATGCGTGAAAATGTGATTTCGTTAATTATTTTTCTTGTGCATTTTTTGATTAAGATAGGAGAAACTGTTTATATTAAGTAATCATTTTAATCAATTCCACTGTTCTTGATTGGTAATTAATTGTGATTTTTTTCTTCTTGTATATATATCTATGTTTTTGTATCTGTTGAGTTTAATATTGTCTGTTATGTCATTAAGCAGGATTTTGATAAACTGTTAACACTAATAAAATGGTTTAAAAACGTATGCCACTCCTTTTCTAAGGAGCAAAAATGTACCAATATGTTTTAAATATGCACAGTAGGTGAGGATGGGCAAACCGAATGAAGTTCATACTGCTCAACACAAATAAACACCATAACACGTAATCTGCATTGCACATTGTTAAGATGGGTTTTCAGAATCCACCCTTGGTGAGCACAAAAGCCACTGGGTGTCAGACGGGTCTAAGGCTACAATGAGACATACAGAGCACTCCATTAATCCCAGTTAGACTGAAGAACAGAAAAATATACAGTTATTTACTAGGCCTTTAAGATACACAGTAAGCAATTAAATCCCCAAGTAAATATTATCACACAACTACTATCCTGTACATGTATATGTCCACCTTTGGGGATCTACTAATAGGACACAAACATTGCACCTTTAGAAACAGTTGTTCGATAGTTGGCAAAGTTAGAAGCAACACTGTAAATGAGAAGCAAAAAAACTGTACAATTCAAAAACCAGTAAAGACAGGTACGTAAAAATAGGTAGAACACCTTACAGATCAACTTAGGAAAAATTCCCTATTGCTTAATAAGTCCAGCCCTGATAGGGGATGAGGCCTAGTGCTCAACAGTCACCAGTTTCGCAAACCATACTGTTCAGATGCGTGTACTATTAAATTGCGATAATAGCTACCCTGAAAACTACAGGCTGCAGGTAAGTTTTCCAAGAGATAAGTAAAGTTCAAGTAGGGTTCTTTCCCAGTCCCACCACTCTAGGGAGGGCCAGGGGATCCTTGACCAGACCACCACTGATATTATTCAGACAAAGTAGAGATAGGTTGAAGACTTAACACATGTGCAACCGTATGGCACAGCGGGTGGCAAGGAACGCTATGCTTAATTACCTTCATACTAAAATTTCTCCGTGGACCAGTTCAGAGGTTCCTGAATGTGCTGGGCCCACTTACTTCTGTACTGTGTCCAGTCAAGGGAGGTCCCAGAGTCGCAGGTGCAGAGGTCTTTTTCACCATCAGGATTGGGTCTGGCTAGTACGTGGTTATAGGCTACGGTAATATGGTTATGAAGACTGGCCATCTGGACGCTCTTGTCACAATATGATGCAGACCTCCACAGGACAGGTGACCTCAGGATATTTCCAGGACATGAAGAAGATGGGATTTGGTGGTCTGACGACAGTCAGGTGGCAACTGGTGATCTTCATAGTGTGAACAAACAAACTGGACTTGCACAGCTTCTCTTGGGTTCAGAAGGCTGAAACTTCATGAGTGGATAAGCTGAAGATACATGAAATTCCATGGATGCAGTTGGAATTGCTACGGCTGAAGTGAGATATCCCAGTAGAGAGCTGGTCAGTCTACTGGTTGGTCCAGGGATTTTTCTGAATGCTCAGCAAGAACGGATCCTCAAGAATGGTTTGTGATATATTATTCCCACCAATCCAGTGGTCGAATCACCAAAGAGGGGTTACTTCAGATAAGGACAGAGAAGCTGAGCTTCACCGGGACTTGGCTGGAGGAAACGTCAGTCAGCTGCAACAATTGTCTTCAACAGGTTACACTTCTTCATAGGAGTCTTTGTTCCAATGATGATCTGTTCAATGGCTGCAGGAGTCCACCTTTTATCCAGGATTTGGACAGGATCCGCGCCCAGGTGCACCGATTGTAAGGATCTGCATCATTCTTATTGGCAGGGTCTGTTCAATCATGAAAGCCACTGTTCACAGATTCTGATTATTAGCAGACATGCTGTGGCTCGGATGTGGACTTTCTCCAATCAGACCCAGACATCACATCAGGCAACACACAGACTGCCACTTTGCCCTGGAAGGCAGAGGCTATGCCGAGAAAGGGCTTTCCATATATGTTAATTCTGGACCCGAGAAGGCAGGAAGAAATCCAAAGTACAAAATGGTCAAAGAACAGCAAAAAATTGTGTGAGACAGCAACTTTAGAGTATATGATACACTGTATGGCATCTTGTGTTTAAAAGCAAAAATACTGTAGTAAAATATCAGCTGCCCCCAGCCCATCTTGGAAACAATGTAATTGTAACCACAAAGTTAGAAAAGTAATGGTTATAAGGATACAAGAATATCCTAACCACACTTCCCTTTAAGGTGATATGTTGTGTCGGCCGCCTTACAGGTTTGGCTGTGTGGGTAAAAGAACGTTGGTAATTCTGCTTCTGGCCCTTTTTTTGGTAGCAGCAGAATTACCACTGTTTTAATGGGACTGCCTAATTTCAGGTTTGACTTTGAATTGGAGTATTTTCCTCCAGCATCATGCTGGAGGTAAATCCACCACTTAAAGCTAAAACATAGGCAGAATTGCTGTCGCAGATATATCACTTTGGTTAATTCCACCGAAATCCACATGGAGCGCTATGGACTCTAAAACAACACATGATCAAGTAGTGGTTCATATTAAAAGTTTTTTGGCTGTAATTCGGTATTTTTAAAGTATCAGTCTTAGGGACTGAATAGTGTCCCCTTAAGATTGAGCAAAAAGCAAGGGAAGTAAATATGACAGCTTTACCTATCTCCAAAAAGTCAGTTCGGGAAATAAATAGTAGCAAAAGATTGGATGTCCAATAGACGTCTATGGGAAGAAAGCAGCATAATGAGAATCTTTCCAAATGCACATAAAAGCAATAGGGCCAGAAAACATCAACTATTAACTGACTGGCACTTAAATCATCGATAAAAAGTATATCACATATGAAACACAATGAAAGGCGGATTATACCGCTCAACACACAAATATCTGCGGCACACCATACACTGAAGACAAGTGCATGAAGGTAGGACAAAGGGAAGTAAGGTATGCACAGCGGAATGTACACAATCATCCTCAGCATCCAGAATAAACACACACACACACACACGCACACGCACACGCACACACTCACACACACACACACACACACACACACGCACACACACACACACACACACACACACTCACACACACACACACACACACACACACACACACACACTCACACCCCACTAACCCAAACTACAATCTACCATTAAAAAACATGCATAAATGGTCTCAAAGTACATGTATTGCCAGAATGCTCAATAGCCCAAGCCACCCAACATGTAATCAATAATATACCATTTACCACTCGATTTAGGAACAAAACAAAGATTTGCTACAACACAGCAGACAAAGCCACCTGCCTGTAATTCCTTAGTGGTGGCATGTCCCACTATGGCAGTGTCTTGTACCAGCAATGCCCCTTCCATGGTATACTTAGCCAGTTTCTCCTGTAACAGTTTATTCTCCGCTTTGGTGGCATTTTCTCCTGCCTGCCTCTCACTCTCCTGCTTTTGTTTGCAATAGTGCACCATCATTGCCTGCATTTCAGGCCAGCCTTTGGCTTCAATGCCCAGAATCCTATCCAATAAGGCCTGCACTTCTGTCCGCAGTCCTTTATCAGTATGTGATAGAACATAGGTATACATTCATCCCAAGACCTCTGCGTAACTTGTGTCCATAAATCTTGTACCCGTTTTATATAATCGGCTTGGTCATCGTCCCTTTTCATTTTATGAGCTATTAGTGTCCCTGAGTCATAACTGTCAGTATACATACTTTTCAGAACCTCCGAGACACGTACTCAGCAATTAGGGAGCCCTGTCAAGGGTATTTGAGCTCAACCTCACTACTGTGTATCCTGCCTTGCTCCATATCTTGTCTGCCTGCTCGCCTATTATGGCTGTGAATAAACTGTTCATGTTCCCAATCTCTAATTTCACCCCTGTCGTCTTTTTCTTTAGTGCCTATATCCATTTACTGGCCCATGCAATGAGGGAAGGCAGGCTGAAAATTAGAGTGTGCCTGTCCATCGCCTGCCATGGTGTATAATGTGCGTTCCCCTCTCCCTTTCTGTAATAATGGCAGTACTTGTGTCTTTGGATCTGTTCCTCCTCCCAGTGTAGTTGCCTGAGTTAGACCCATTTTACCTTGCCTACCCTGCTGCGAAGGGAGGTGGACCAGTCCCTGCCACTCCTGTCACTGTCATGTCATTTTCGCTCTTTCATCCATCTCCTCCTTGCCTTGTCAGGTGTCCATTTGTCACTCGCCCCATCGCTCCACTTGATGTCCATCATCTGATGCCCTATTTTCGTCATCCCTTCTTCTCCTTCCTCCTTCCTCCCCTGATCCCCTT
Organism: Ambystoma mexicanum; assembly: GCF_040938575.1. Lineage (NCBI taxonomy): Eukaryota > Metazoa > Chordata > Amphibia > Caudata > Ambystomatidae > Ambystoma > Ambystoma mexicanum. The sequence goes on from NC_090939.1 coordinate 134,926,801, forward strand.
CGTCATCTAATCTGAATTCTATTCTTCCTGATAGCCTTTCCCCCTTATCTCATGTACTTATCCTTTGTACTTCATCTTCTATCACCCTCTCCACCTCACTGAATAATGCATCCACCTGGTGTTGCATGTTCTTCTCTATATCTTTTAGGTATTTACTCTCTCCCCATTGTGTGCAGCTCTTCCCTTCATGTGTCTTAGTCCTTTTCCCCTACCCCTTTTGCTCCGTCCCCTCCTGGTATTTCTTGCTGGGGATTAGTGCACCCTGCTGCGGGCCGTAATGAGGAGTAGACACCAAAGGGTGGGGGTGGTGAGCTTGATCCGCTCCCTGACACAAACTCTCCCTCCTCCATTTTCTTTTTTTCCCCTTTGGTTTCTTCATACAATTTCCACAGCCCCAGTATGTTCTGTCTACTTTTCAGCTTAGAACCCTTGATTTTGGTTAATAGAAAAAAAAAGTGACTCTGGCCCTCTCCACAGGCCCGACCAGGCACTCCACTGGTCACACTGGCCTTCTCCATAGGCTCAAACATTCTCTCAGTGTTAGTATGAGACAGCCCTCTCTGCGGGCTCACTGTGCCTTACATAATAACAAAATGGACAGTGTGTCCTTATTGTGCCACCTGCACTCAACTGCTGCTACAATGCCAAGTGCACTATTTTACAATGAGGTACCTCCTGATACTGACTCTTCCAATGACGCAATTATACGATTGCTGGTACTTTGCACAACACTGTCTAAAGTGGTTCGCCACACACTACGCACTGCCCCTGCCTAATGCAGGCATGCACACACCTGAGTCCAACCCCTGTTGGCTGAATCACACTATTTTCTAACTACTACTTCGGGCGATCATCCTCCCTCCTTGAGGATGCGTCCTAGACACCATACAAAATGTATCTCTCCCCTGCTGTTGGCATGCTACCAGGATACAGCACGTTATTGCACGGTTATACTTATGTCATCGAGACCCTATAGTCCACCCCGGCACTGAGCCTCCAGCACGATCCCCCACCCACCGACTGCAGGCAGTGCTCCAAACCTGGCAGACCATCTGCAAGGCCTCCTCGTTGATTCACGTTGATCAGGTCTGTGGTCGCCGGGCTCACGCACCCTGGGGAAGGCGGCCCAAATTCTCTCAGCTAACCGGGAGGACGGAGGATCTCCTTGCAGCTTCCAAAATTGTATAAATGAGTCATGTGATCACACCATATTAAAAAGATTGTAGTAAAAAGAGCACACACCGGGCAAGAAGTAATGCTGTTTATCACAGCCTAGAAAGCACAAATCAAACACTACAGTGGATAGGCACTGGTTGATGAGAGCTTACCAGAGGGTGCACAGCAAACATTTGTTTAATAACGCAAGCACAATATGTTATGTTATTTGGCATTTATATATCGCTCTATATATCATTGGTATGACCTCAAAGCGCTGGTAGGTTGAACACCCTTCGGGACCGTAGTGTTGGTCAGTTGAGAGAGTAGGGTGTCATAGGGTGCTTGGGTGCACCAATTATGTGCACATCCGATGCAATTGCTTGATGGTAGCTGCATTCTAGCATTAGGTGTGGTGGTATTTGATATCAGATGAATGTATGCAGTCTGGATGTTGGACACCAAGATTGGGTTCTGGCTGTTTTAGGCCTGAGTGGGACGCTTATGTGTGCAGCTAGGATGGTTTTCGTGGGTGTAGCTGCATTTTATTAGAATGATGAGGTGTTCATGGAGTAATGTTCGTATGTGAGCAGCTAGGCTGAAATTGATCGAGAGGTGCAGCTGCACTCTAATTGTGTGTAGGTGTAGAGCAGAGACTAAGCATATTGATATGGGAGGTGAGTATTTGGGTGAAGTTATGATCTAACGAGCTTGCTGTTCCGGATTTCAAGCATACGTTTGCTTATTAGTGACTTAATAAGCGTATTCAGTGGCGTCATAGCTCGGGATTGCACTAAGATTTTGGCATCAGGTTTCAAGTTCTCAGTAGCCTCAGATGGTCGTAGTCGGCATTACGGAAAGAAGCACATTCTTAGAGTTTTAATGAAGGTCATATAGTCTTGGGTGTGTGGAATATGAGTGGGGAGTGAGTTCCACAGAGATGGTGACAATGTTGAGAAAGAAGGCGGATCCTCCGACCCTGACTGACTTAGAGGTTGGAATCACTAGAAAGAGGGCAGTGCTTTATTTTAGGGGGCGAGATGGGAGGTAGGGTTTTATCTTCTCTTGTAGATGCTGACCGCTGGGGGTTTATTATTCTACCATAGGTCAGCACCATTGAGAAAGAGATACAAGGCACCCTGCTTCTGGTGGCAAGGGAGTCAGTCACACGGTACCTTTCAAATATTAGCCTTTTCAGTGCTTGTAGTGGATACTCTGAAGGCAGGCCACCTCACAGGGACACAAAACCTACTGCTTCATTGGTTCCTCCAGGATTGCTACTTGGCTCAGTTTCTTTTCACATGAACACCTGCCGATGGGCATTGGAAGCCCTGTGAACGGACCGCTGGCTCAAGTTCACCTCCCCTCCATTCAAGAGGGTGCGATTGATTGGCTTGCTGCCCTGTGTTGACATCACCCAGTGAGTTTGCTGCTGGCTCAGTCCGCCACTGATGTACTGTGTGAGTTCTGACCCCCACCCACCTGACCCGCGGAAGGTTGACCATGTGTTTGGAGCAGAACCTCCCAAGCATGGGTGTATCCCTATTGAATGCATCCTATTTAGGATAGGTCCCCTCTGTTGTGTTCTAATTTTACTTAGGCCCTTTAGGCTGTTATTATACCAAAGCATCCGCACTCTTGCAATTTCACCACGTGGTTTCTTCTCAGGTTATGACTATATTTTGGTTGTGGTATGTTTTCCCCACCCCCTTTTAGGGTGCCCTATGCCCCTTTGCTCACTCCTGCAGGTTGTAGGTCTGACACCCTATATGGTGCTGGCTCAGCACCTTCAATACACTATTCTGCTCTGTACTCCTCTTGGTTTAATGGGTCCTGTACTTAAATGGATCCACTCTTTCCTTTCTGACCACACATTCTCCTCCCAGGCTTTCCTGCTTTCTCATGGGGTACTTCAGGGCTCTGATCTGGGCCCTTTTTTATTCTCTATTTATACCTCTCTTATTGGCTCCATTATTTCTTATTTTGGATCTTTATGCGGACGATTCACTGATTTTTCTATCTTTTTTGGCCTTGTCTTGTCACTATTTGCATCTTAGCCCTTCAAAAGCTGAAGTTCTTTTCTTCCCTGATTCTACTATTCCTACCCTCCTCCCTTATCTGTTTCATTTACCCCCATTTCCACCTCAGCTCGTAATTTAGTAGTCATGTTTTAATCCTCTCTATCCTCGCTTCACATCTCCTCCTTTTCACGTTCTTGCAGATTTGATCTATATAAGAGCACATCTTCTCTGCAAGAAGAATCATTAATTTGCTCCCGTTACGGGAATGGATCATGTTGAAAACCTTGTCAATCCCTCACAGATGCCATACCAATGTTGCTCCCCCATCTTTCAGAGAAAATTCGGAAAGTACAATCCTCCAGACTGACCATTTTGTTCTACACACAATAACTCATCCACCCGAAATTCAAACGGAGAAAACGCCAGAGTTTTAAGTTTCCCTGTGATTGCAGCAAAACATTGGAACTCTCTGCCACGAACCTTGTGAGCTGAACAATCATACTGGGCCTTCTGGAGGGCCTTAGAAAACATGGCTCTTTTCTACAGTAGTCTGGGGAACCTCCCTTGTAAAAATTCCCACTCTTATGTGTAACATGTTGTTTAACAGCATCTTGACACCCCCTGGTTTAGGGCACTTTATAAATAACATCCATAAAGCCTGCTGGTTTCTAAACTTTCATGCTTCTCAACTCCTCATCGTATCCTTCATCTTTTCACGTCAATTTTATTATTCAAGTCTACTGCTTTGTCTCCCAACTGATCACCTTGCTCCTCTTCGATTTATCTACCACTCCTGTATTCACAGTCTTTGCATCCTCTCTCCCTATGATTCCATGGCCACGGCTTTAAACTCTCTTAGATGGTTGTATTTTGAAGCCTGACTTCTCTTCTCGTTCTTATGCCTGGTATTCAAATGTCTCCATGGTCTTGCACCCCTTATCTTTCGTTCTATCTTTCCTCCTTGCTCTCTTTCTACTCTCCATCACAACCTTTGCACTCAGTCTCTGTTTCTCCTAGTTGTCGAAAATCCACCCTGTGACTCTTCGCGTTTCCACTCCTTCTCCCTTCTCACCCGAAAGCACTGGAATGCCCTTCCCCTTTCTATCAGGTCTCTATCTTCTCTTTCCCTTTTCAAAGCAGGTCTGAAAGAGTATCTGTTCTCTAACTGATTTCTATATTGATCTTGTCATTGTACCATTTTATCCTTGTTTAAGTGCTTAGGGGTTAAGCGCAATATAAGTAAAATGAGACACAAACACATAAACAATTTGTTATCATTCTTCATGAGACATGTTTATCTCCTATATGTTTGTTTTGCTTCATGTTTCCTTAAATTCTTTATAGTTTCATGATTGTATCTTGTTTTTACTGTTTACCATTCAGATGACACAATTTATACTTTCTCGCATTACCACATTTGTAACCCTAGTCTATATTGCCCTTCCTCCACACTAAACTAAACCCTTGTGTATTTTCTAACCCTAGGTTGCGCTGGTTGCTTTGCTTATATAGGGTGAGGGGATAGTAAAAAGAGAGCTTGCCCTATCACTAGTCTTTTTCACACAATTATTGTAATTGTTTAACCTTTGTTAAAAGGCACATGTCACGAACAACAGGGCATGTGCCATCTGCTTCACAAATGACATCACTATATTTGTGTTCATCGTCTTTGTTTGGCAATCTAACAGGGTGTACTTGTAGCCATCGCAAGCACTAACACACCTCCCAAAAGGTGTATATTAAGTTTTGCCTTGATTTGTAACAGCTCACATAGAACCATTAAAAACGGCAGACAGAACAAACTTTCGTCTGGACCCTCAGGTAAAATAAAACATTCTAAGAACCCACCCACGTTTCCTAAAAACAGAACATTCTCATTACAGGTCACATTGACCCCTTGAAAAATGCACATGGAGCAAACTATACCCCCCACCATCAGTCAAGATAACACATGTGAACAACTAACATAACGTTCTTAAGAACAGGGAATTTTCATGGCATTGCACATTCACTCCTATGAAAGCACGTGTGGAATAAACTTTCATCTGCACTGTCAAGTAAAAGAAGAAAGAAGGCCTAACACAAAGTAGTGTTAGTAGAAAACATCAACTGTGCAAGTAACCAAAAAAGGACATTGCTTCCCTATCTATAGTTGGCAACAATTAAAAAAACCTAGGCTAACATATCTAAGAGAAAACGAAAAACATGCAACTATTAACAGGCTAACTAAATAAAAAAAAGCTGTAATGGGTAAACTGGGGAACTACAAAGGTGGACATATCCAGATGAACACGTATGTGGGCCTCAGAGTGCTTGCAGCACTCTAACACTACAAGCCCATAAGGCTCCTTTCAGGCTGCTGCATTCAAGGCCTAATCCTTGGTGCATTGTGAATCATGTCATAATGCCTTACAATATATATACATATATATATACACACAAACCATAACTATTAAAGGCGCATTGGCCACAGGCACACCCACTAACGTACTTGACACCCATTGACATCCCCACAACACACACTAACACAACGTCATGTAAACCTGCGGGAACTTGCACTCTTCAATATGAGCACACAACACACCCCAAACTGTAAATAGAGCCACAGCAGTGACTTCCCCCATATGCCTGACCATTTGACAAACAAGTGCTGTCCACAAGTACAAACATGACCTGAACAGTGTCAACATTTAGGCTGCACAGTCACAACAAAATAGTAAACACCACACACACATACACGTTACTTCTATGTTCTGAATGTGTTGAGTTTTCTTCTTGAGGTTATCTGGCATGTCGTGATAAGTGCTGTTGGAGCACTTGCTTCTTGGCAAGGGTCCTGTCTGGGTTAGTGATGAACAGCATTACCCGCATGACTGAGAAATGATGCTGGAAACATTTCTTTACTAGAATGTTTGGTTTTTTGGTAAGTCTATTTTCAATAAAGATCCCCAAATGCCCATTTACTTTCACATTTTTTGGGCAGCTACCCATTAACGGAGGTCAAGGTAATGGTGTTTGTGGTAGGGAATTGATTGAAACAATCATGCTTTCTGATTTCTTCAGGTTGAGTTTTAAGTTGTTAGTCGTAATCCATGTGCTCACTTTATGAAGGCAGTGTTGGTGTCATTGTTGCTAATCATTGTATAGATGACGTGTCTGTCATCCACATATTTTGTGCCATGGATATATTGAAATGGATGAGAAAATGTCTCAATCCTTGAGAGACTCCACAAGTTATTGTGTATGATATAGAAATGAAGGGGGCAAAAATGACCAAACCACTTTCTAGGGACAACACAAAAAATTGATACACAACACTTCAAGCATAAACAGAAGAAACTATGATATCTGAAGTGGACGGATATAGAGGCTTGAGGGTCTAAATGTTCATAAAGGATATCTTTGTTAAAGTCCATAGACCTCCAAGATGGCCCACTGAATTTCAATCTGTGTTTAGGGTCAGGTCAGCTATCTGGGTTGCTATCCAATTCCAGTACTGCCTTCCTTAAAGATGGCAACCGAACATGGAGGCTCAGTCTCCTCTGGCACTTTCTCCACTAGGTGAACACACCACAGGCAGCACCCTGAAAGTGTCACTCACACCTGTCAAAGCATTCCTTTGAATGCGTCTTGTGACAGGTTCCCTGCCTGTAGATCCTACTTCCCCGTTAATGGATCAGAAGAGAGGCAGTCGACCGGCTCTGACACCGCCTACACACTCATCTCCTTTACCCGGTGACAGAAACCATTCTAAAAACTATCAAGAGTAAGAGAAAGCTCTCAATAGGCTGTGGATTTTAGCGGACAGCCAGCCATTTCCTCTTAATTAATTAGTTCATCTTGTATTACTCTCTTTACACGGAAGACCAGTCTATTATTGTGGGAATAGGATTCAGACCTGTGCTTCTCTGCGTTGCCTTGCTTCCAAGACAAACGCGTTGCCCCTGCTCTATCCTCCCAGCCTATACCAGTGTACCAGTCAAGCGGAAAATGGAGCTGAAAGCTCCAAATGACATGTGTGGTTCTTGAATCTGAGTTCCAGTTGACATTAGAGACTCACTTAGTCCTAGAGAGCTAAGACTCACAGGTTCCTCACACCAGGCCTGCACACCTGAGTACCTTTAATGCAGAGTTAGGCTGCAATTCAGGACATGTGTGGCAGTTGAAAAGAGGAACCCATAAGGGAGGGACAGGATAATGGCAAGTTCCACACCAGGGCTGTAAGCCATTCCCATGTGTGGAGCATGACTGCCAATCTCCAACCCAACTACCTCACTTGAGTACTCTTGCATCAGTGAGGGGCAACAGAGAGGGGGTTTAAGGTGGGTTCAAAGCCCTGTGGTGGTTTTATTTATTTAATTAATTTATATGGCAATTATAATGCACCTATACACAAGTGTTTTGAAGCGTAACAAGACAACAGAGTGGGGGAACAGAGTGGACAAAGAGTAAAACCATGTTACTAGGCCCTGTGACATTCAGATTGTGCAAGTGCAATATCGTGAAATGCAGGGGGGGGGGGGCGAAGAGGGGTAGTGCAAGATGAGGGTGGAGTGGCCTGAGAGAAGAAATGCCTGGGGAGGCTAGATGGACAGGGCCGAGGAAAGTAGGGAGTGCAGGGTAAGGGGGGGTCCACAAGGTAAGTGCGAGGCAAGTGGTTGAGATGGCAAAGGGTGCAGGCCCAGCTAGGGAAGTACAGGCGCGGGGGCCCAAGGGGCAAGTGCAGAAATGTGCATGGGTAGACTGGATAAGGTAAGGCTCTGAAGGAACCAGGCCATCAGTCTAGGGCAGACAGGGACATTAGCAGGGAAGGGTGAGGGGGGAGGAAGAAGAGAAAAGGTAGGACTTGAGGAGCTTCTGGAACTCAAGGAGATCCGGCTCAAGTCTGAGAGGGGGCAGGGAAGCAATTCCAGAGGGAGGCATCTGTGGAGGAGAGAGATCTACCCCCTACTCTCTGTTTGGAAAAATGTCCGGTCTGCAGAGAGTTGGAGCTGGATGAACGAAGGGCTCTAGCATGGAGGTATTTAGGGAGAGAAGGATGGATGTAGTGTGATCCAAGGCCCCAAAAAGCCTTGTGGATGATGCAGAGGGTTTTGAAGTTGATCCTTGAAGCAACCAAGAGCCAGTGGAGAGATTTGACTGCTGGAGAGATGCAGTGCTTGGGCTTGAGGCCAAGGATATGTCTTGCGGTCCTATTCTGGATTAAAGGGGCGAAGGGTGGAGTTGGGAAGATTGAGGAAGAGGCTGTTGTAGTAGTCCAGCCCTGACAGGTCCGTAAGGGTTTTGCGGAGCTGATTAATCAGGATGCCATGGTTAACAGTATAAAAGGCAGAGGAAAGTTCAAGAAGGATAAGATCGGAGGTAGAGCTAGAATCTAAATTAGACAGCAAGTCTACACAGGTGTTTAGGAGAGCAGTTTCCATGCCTCTGGCAGCTCTGAAGCCAGACTGGTGGTTGTGGAGACAACCAACAGCTTCAGTGTGGTGGAAAAGCTGGGAGATGGCAAGCTTCTCCAAGAGTTTGCCAAGAAAGGGGGTGATGGAGATAGGGCTGTAGTTTGCCAGACAGGACGGGACGGCAGAAGGCTTTTTGAGGAGACAGCCCACAAGGGAGTGCTTGAGGAGTGATGGCAAATATCCAGTAGCGAAGGAGTGATTGCAGAAATCGGCCAAGGCTGGAGCAAGGGTGACAATATTGTTGTTTATAGTTCTGGAGGAGAAGGGAAGCACCTGTCTGGATGAGACTTCCATAGAGCGGACTTGGGCGGAAACCTCATCAGGTAATATGGGAGAAAAAAGAGGGGTGTAAAAGGGGACGGGAGAGGAGGGAGGCCTGAGAGAAGGCAGGGCTGGACTGGGAACCAAAAGTGGCCCAGGAATTTTCTTTCAAATGTGGCCCCATACTTCACCGAAGGAGCGAGCACAGCGCGTGAGCCCAACACTTCTATGAGGGGTTTGGGAGTATCCCCGAAGAAAATGTTGAATAAAATTAGTCAAAATGAAGGCATTTAAAGTATGTTTTAAACAGATATGGATTACAAAATGCATGTTTTAAATAAGTTTATGATCTTGCAAAGTAAATATTCAATGATAGAGGGACAAACCACAAGTGCAATATCAGTCTCGATTAAAGTAAGAAACACGTCAAATAACAAAGCATGAACTGCAACAAATGTAAAGAGTTTGCAGTATGCACTGTGAGGAACCTGAGTGAGGGCGTCCTCACTTCTTTTTCACCAGGATCCTCTGCGTAAGTGGCCATGCAAAGGCCATTGCTTGTGGATCACGACCCAGGGTGTATATGCAAGGCAGGATCATCTGGGTGGACGGTCCTTGGGGAATGGGGACAGGACGTCCTTCGGTGAGACATGGTACCCCCTTTTCCCTTTCCACAATGAGCCCTTTTTCCCTAATACCTTTGTGGGATATTGTCAAACCTTTATAAACATACCAGACTAAAAAAAACCCTACAAAACATTATCTACTTCACACACACTCTGTAACACACTTCGGCAGTGCTCAACCAACATTTAAAACCATACGCTCTCTCATGCAGGCTGCCTGCCACTGCGCATACACAAAACTAAAAATAACTTGCTTACACATACCGTTGAAATGAAACTCACAATCACTACCACTTCAAGCACGAATACACAGTTGAGCACAACTCATGTAGCACTTAGAGCTCAACAAAACATAAGCCACACTCAAAATAATACAGTCTGAGAAGAAATCATACTGCAGTAGAAAATGTGAAAATCGATAACAGTCAAATAGTAAATCACCTCATAGTGGGCTGGGGCACCTTCGAGCACAAGAGTAGGCATGAGTGGGAATGGTAGTTTCAGAGACCCACTCAGGGAAGATCAGGGCCACTTTGCCCCCGGGCTGGTTTGGAGAGGATCTTGTAGCCCTCAGGGAGGAGTGTCAAAACTTGTGACATAGCTGGCAGTGAACCACGCCTTTGTGAGTTTGATGACATCGAGATTGAGGTCCTCAGATGTCAGAGGAGTGTTTGATGATGTATCACACTTAGACAGATTGTGAGGAGTAGGAAATGTATTGCACTTAGACAGACTATGTTGGTGGGAAATGTATCACACTTAGACAGATTGTGGAGGGTAGGAAATGTATCACACTTATACAGATTGTGGGGGCAAGGATGTGTATCACACTTAGATGGGCTATGGGGTGTAGGAAATGTATCACACTTAGATGGACTGTGGGGGGTAGGAAATGTCTCACACTTGGATGAATTGCTGGGGGTGTGAAATGCATCACACTTAGATGGTTGTGGGTGGGAAATGTGTTGCACTTGGATGGACTGGTGGGGGTAGGAAATCTGATTCTGCCAACTAACCGTACTAAAGACTCAGCACTCTGCATACTCACTCTCAAGCTCTGAACCAAACAGAACCATACCTCTACCGCACCACAAACAACAAGCACTTCACAAAAGACAACATGAAACCAGACCATGGACAATCATACCTCAACACCACATGACGGCTACCAAATGAAAATGCAGCTAAGCTCAGTGAGCGGTTTCTCAGAACTGAAGCTGCCAACAGCACATCTAAACGCTCTTGCTCTTCTCCCTCTCAATCCCACTACAAACCCCCAACCCTCCTTCCATTGCAGATCTGCTAGAGAGCTAAAAGACCACAAAGGTGGCAACAGTGTACAGTACAAGACCCCATAACATTAACATTAACATTAACATTAAAAACCCGAGTCATCAGTCAGTTGTTTTGGGACTTTTAAGGAAGAATGTCAGGGTCTGGAGATGTAGCTGGTGGGAAGAGATTGGAAGAAGTTGGAAGAAGGAGTTTAGTGAAGGGGAGACAGCCCTTGTGAAGTTGGAAGAGCAAAAGGAGGAGGTGGTTAGGGGTATTGAGGAAGTGGCTTGAGATTCTGTAGAGGAAGCTGAGAACATCAATAATTTGGAGACAAAGTTATTGAGGAGCTTGCTCAAGCTCTGGAAGTTGACTGGAGAGTTTTAGGAGACAGAGGGGTGTTAAGATCTGGGGTGGTGACTGCAACGCACAACGTACATAGAAGTGGTTAGGAAATATTAGAAGATTGTCGTGGATAAGGAGGAAGAGCATGAAGAAAAGGTTTAAAAGTATAAAGCTGAGATTGCTGAATTTAAGGAGCAAGGTGGTGTTTTTAAGAAGGAGACAGGCAACCACCAGAAAAGAAGAAGGTTGCTGCATTTAAGGAGGGGGTGGTGAAGATCTGAAGTATGTGATAGTTGTGGTTAAGGAGAAGGTTGAACATGTTGAGATGTAGAGCAAGGTTAAGGTGGAGGATATTGATGAACATCTGTGGGGAGGTGACAGGGACATTTGAGGAGGTTGGAGTAGCTAGGTACATCTCTTGAGAAGAAGATGCCAAGAGAAATGTAAGAGACTCGTATATCTCTTATGGACTATGAAATAATGTAATGGTAGAAGAACTTATAGAGGCAGTTGGAAATTGTAGGAGGTAACTGGAGATTATCATGGGGAGACAGTAGAGCATTGCAAAAAATAAAACTAGGAGCAGTAGGTTGTGAGAAGGAAGTTGCGAAACAAAAAAAAATGATTGGAGGAAGGTGAAGTAGATAATGAAAGGAGTTTGGTGAGGAGGTTCAAATAAAGCCATTTAAACCCCGCACTCGGGAAGTTGTTAGGAGAATGCCAGCGAAAGGTTGGTGTGAGACACGAAGGAGTGTAAAGAATATCAGGTGGAGGTGACAAGATGATGTGAGGAGAATGAACCATTTAGGAAGATTGAGGCCGTTCAGGAGAACCTGTCTCGGTGCAGGCAGGCATTAGATGAGGGAGGAGTGTGAAGAATTATCCAGTCCATCAGCTGGAGTTTGTACCACTCAAGTGGGTGGTGGCTGACTAACTGCATATGGCTCAGTCCATTGTGGTAATGAACTGCAACCTGCTTACATATGTGTTTAGATCTGTTTAAATCCGCCAGACATAGTGCCACAGGCCATTGTTGGTTAGAATCCCACTCTGCATAACAGTTTCAGCTAAAATACTGGCCATGCTGCACAAACACAGACAATGATCCATTGTACTGATGGCCTTATCCTCAGTCTGTCAGACAGTCTTGGTGGGAGGAAGTTCCTGAAGCAAAAGTCAAAGCCATCTACCAGATGGTCAGCATCAGGAACCATTAACAATTCTTTGGCGTCGACTGTGGGCTACGGCAGAGGGAAACTCATTGATAATCTGTAATGTGACCAGTTAAGAGGATTGTGAGCCACCCCGTAAGGAACTGAGAGTCACCACAGAGACTGATACTGGAATGGTGCCCCTTATCCAGGCCAACACAGAGGGGAGCAGTGAACCAGTGAATCTCAGAAGAGACCTGGAGCATGGCATCCTGCTCCAGAAGTGAAAGACATTTGTACTAAAGGGAGGTCTGTTGTACAAGAAATCCACACACCAGGTTGTGTTCTCCCACTGCCTGGTCCTGCCCTGAAAGTTCAGACCCGCTCTCCTATTTGCCCAGCACCACCAACACGGGCACCTGGACTTCAAACTCATCCAAACCAGGTTGTATTGGCCTCATTTGGCTGCATAAATCAAGACCTATTTACAGCACTGCTCCTACTGCCTTGTCAGAAACACACTAGCTTTCCCACAAACGATCAGAAGACAGTGAGTGTTGTAAAGATTCTGAGGAAGAAGTTCTTTGTACACTATGGCAGGCCAGCAGGGAGTCACTCTGACAACGGCCCATATTTTGAATCAAGCCAAACCAATTATCGTCTTCATTAAGTCCTAAAATGGGACTGTTGGTTATGGAAATCGTTTTGTTGTTCCCAACGGGCCAATATCCTACTTGCACCAGACCCTGTGTTGGAAGCACTTCATTACTAATATTAGAAACTGTGTATTGCCTGACTATTCTATTTTTAATGCTCATATATTATTTCTAAAAGCGAATAGATATATACCAATGCTAAACAAGAGAGGGAGTGCATTATGATTTTAAAAGAAACTATTTTGTAAGTGCAAAAATGTGTTGGTTTAGTGATAAAACTGTGTTCCTGCCATTAGGATCACCTATACATCACTCTCCCCACCAGTAAGTTTGTGGAAAAATGCTGTCACCTGTCCCCGAAAGCTCCAGCTGTTGCACGAGGATATCACATGCTGCATTAACAGCATACACAAAGGGAAGCTTGAAAATAGGCTATGTTGAAATGACATTTAGATTAACTGTAAATCCTGGTGGTAGGCATTCACAACCATCTGACACGAATGTCCAAATTGCTGATCCCCACGACTGCAAACTCACAATGACAGACAAAACAAAAGGCAAGCGTGTAACCCTTATTCTGCGGGTCCATGCTAATTCACTTACAAACACACATGATCAGGAAACCCCTCCTTGACTAAATGGCCTGCAGAATTCTTGAAGTACGAGAACTTGTGTTATCAAAACTAGAGCATTGCAACTAACCTTATGCAGAACTACTACAAAAAGACATCCCCCAAATGCAGTTACTACAAAATAAAGTAGAACGAATGACACAAGGCCTACAAATCAAAGAGTACATGAAAAAAGCCCTGAAGTCCCTTCATTGGCTGCCCATAAGGGATAGGGTCAGATTTAGAGATTTTCCATGAGTCAGTGTATTGTCTGGACCATGGGATCCATGTGCATGTCAAACCACAGGAACTGCAATACACCCTATATGAGAATCTACTAACATGCACAATCAATCCGGCGTTACAAAAAAGGATGCAGAAAGGCAGAGTTCTCCACTCAACCCCTCATCCCTGCAGTAATCTCTCACTACAAAAAGCCTTCCTTAAATTTAGAAAAGCAAGTAAAAGTGAAATATTCGAGGCTGACTGCAGGGACGTCATTTCACCAAAATGCCAGGGGTAGCAGAAATGACATCACATGACTGCTGACATCTGATGACATCACAGGACGTGATGCCATTTGACCCCACCCCGAAGTGACATCATAAGAATTGATGACACACAACCTTTCACCCCTTGACAAAACAGGAAGTGGCATCACATTGCATTGCTCCTAAGTGCACTGCGAAAAATATGTTTCCAATATAACTATAATGTGATGTGTATTTCATACAAGAATGGATTACCATGTTTATCGTAAATATCAGTGTGTATAGGCGCATATTAACAAATTACTGTGAATGCAAGCAGATATCCAGGGCCAAATGATAATGATTTGTTTGTATACAGCACTTACGCCTATGCGCATTATATAGAGAAAATATACATACAATATCACCTAACCTGTGTTGGTACTCATTTATCAACCTCACAAGGATGAAAGACTGAGTTGAGGTGTTTAAGAACAGACTAAAGCTGTGACTCACACCCTGGACTTGCCTGAAATAAACCTATAATGAGTTTAGAATTATTGTCTAGAATTCCTGAAAGACACATTATTTGTTATTCCTATTCTTTCTTATTTAGGGTCACTGCTCAAAGGGTTACACTTGTGCAACCCCCTGTTTTTGTTTTTAGGAGTCCAGAACAAGATAGCCAGCCACTCCAGAAACAAAGAGCCATGTGGTGCTGGCCACAGCGCAGGAGATTAGATTTTAAAAATAAAATGCATTTCTTTTTTTAGGGTTAGCAAGGTAGACCTTAGGGGCCGCACTTGTGAATCCTGGAAACCCCCAAATGACGTCCCTGGCTGACTGTCCATCACTGGGACCAGCAGGCACCAAGCCATGGATTGCTCTTACCTGAATTTCTCGATGAATGGACTAAAATGGTGGTCCGCTCTTTTTCATCTCTCTCCGTTGGGATGACTGCACTTGATTCATGTATTGTGGTGTTGTTCTGCATCCACTTCACCCTGGAATGCAGGTCCCAACATGTCTTTGAATGATGTACATGTTCACTTTGCCTATACCACATACATGCCAACATTCTGACGCACCTGGGTGGGAGATATCCACAGGGAAATCGGGAGACATACATTTCCCCGTAGGAATGCATTGGGGCTACAGTTATTTTAGGCAGGAGATCTTGGAAAATAGCAATATGTTTCCCAGGAAAAATCATCGGGAGTCCTCCGCCTAAATCGGGAGGGTTGGCATTTAGGATACCAGCATCAGGAATTGCCCCAAACCTGCAGGTGCTCAGAACCTTGCCATCCCTACACTTGCATACACACCAGGATATACAGACCCCTGCCATTTTTGTTTATGTTGTTTTTTTTTTATTCCATCTTTCTATTGACGTTCAAGCCAACAACAAAACATAAATCAATAGGGGCATCATAGCAATAACGATGGTGTATCGTTTGCATTATTGTCCTTCTGCTACTGTGACCCAACAACCCCAACTTTCCCGCCCACCCAACCTAGTGCAGACTACAATTTGAATGTTCATAATCACTCTATACACTTCATATACATACTCCAGAGTACATCATGTCCTGAGGTCTCGTAAAAGAATTGCCACAACTTCTATACTTAAACTCCCTGATCCTACAGTCATACGATTTTCTAAGCATTTCCTTTTCGCCTGTAAAACCAAGTCTGTCTTTTTGTGCTGTAGTGTGCCAGAAAATATCGCTTCTCCAAACAAATATGTACTTTCTTTGTTTTTAGTCGTAAGCACCCATGGCACATTAGAAGAACGAGAGCGCTGCTTCATTCGCATCAATCTTTCAAATCAACAAATGTAGCTGCTGAATAAAACATGGCGAACATTTTCAGAGAGCGTTCAGTCTGGTCGGGCGCGCTTCCGTCACGTGCCCGATGCCTGCATGAGCTCACAACAAAGAGACAGAGAGGAAGCGAGAGATAGAGAGAGGAAAGAGCTCTGAGACGCATGAAACATATCGTAAAATAAATGGGCAACTGGCAACCAGCACTGGAGGCTAAATCAATTCCCAAAGCGGTTTTGAATATTTCCAATTAGGCAAATGGGGTTCACAGGCTATATCATGCCTCATGATTAAGCGGCTAGGTCTAAATAATGAATAAAATCGGTAGTAAACAACGGCGGCTAGGCACAAGCAGAAAATGACAATTTAGACAGCACACTCAGGCAGAGATATGGGAGAAGGCGCCCCCCTCTGGGAGAAGGCTAGACAAACAAAAGACATCTTGAAGTTGCGTCCCTCCTGCAATCATCGACTGGTGGGGAGGGAAGGACCGAACCTCGGGGAACACATCTGCTGCAGCAAGGAGGCCGCACGAGGGCCCGAGATCACAGTAGCAGCCGCCTGGCAAGGCGCGCCGGCAAAATGGAACTTTGCATTTCTTAATTAACATTTCACGCTCCAATCATTCGTCTCAATAAAGAGAGACTCCCGTGAAAACATTATTAAAGATTAAGAAATGTTTCCCACGCGACAAAACTTAGATATGTAGTGAAACGAGTAAAGTAACTAGAAAAACAATTGGACAAGTTTGAGCTGGAATGTTCATGGAAGGGATGAAGCCAGGGTGTGGGCAAAAGGGGTCAGTCTCCCCCGGTTTCTCCATGGTGAACCTTAAAGACCTCCAGCAGGTCTGGCCCGCCTTCAGTCAGGGTTGGCACTAAGTGAGCACCAGCGCTGACATTTTAAAAATAACCTGTCAGTGGTGTGCCGATGTCTGTGGTGCAGTGTGCCGCACACATGCTTGCATACTTGCCAACCCTACTGATTTAGGCAGCACTTTACTGCTTTTTAAGCAGTGATACCACTTACAGATTTGGGTGACAGATCCTACTGCTTTTTACAGTGGCAGGTAATTTTTGACTCTAAGGCAGGCTGCTTGAGACCGGGCCTAAGATAAAGCATGCAGCACATTAGTCTGTCCATGTGGTGGGCGGGTGTTTACTTTGAGTGATGGGCGATGGGCTCAGAACAATCATTGTCCTGACAGCTACATGACTCTGCCCTGCGCTCTTGCCTGGACAGACCTTAGGTGAACTACCAGTGAAGGCAAGTGGCAGGGCGTACCGCCATCACAAAGCATCTGCTTATCAGTCTGAAGAGGGTATCAATCTACATGTCGTTTAGTGTTTAACTTGCACTGCAGGAATGAATATGTACTGCCAAGCTGCTGCTACAGACCAGTGACAAACGTTGCCTAACAGCTCTGTGTCATTACCTTCTGTTAAGTTACATAATTGAATTTGGTGTTAACTTCCCATTCAGAATTGTACATTTTAAACATTTGAACATATTTCCATGTTGTGCTGTTTGATGGGTTGTGTATTTTGGAATGCTCCGTTGGTGCCTGCAGTGTATGTTTTGTATTTTCCTGTGATGCCATTGTGATGCTAATTATTATTTTTGAAACTTGAAAAATCCTACATCTTTTTGGTCACAGAATGTTGGCAAGTATGTGGTTGCTTGGCAAGCACATTGCCATTGCTGTGTGTGGCACAGGTGTGCCACCAACTTGAAATCAAATGCATGAAGCTGCTGCCACAACCTGCCTATGCTAGTAAAGCATAATGCAATCAACTGCCTATGCAAACACTTGCAAAGTCCCACCCCTGCTGATAGAACACAAAACAATGCAGAATGTATATGGGAGAGTAAACTGGGTAGTCGAACAGGGATGAATAGGCAAGAAATTGCAACAATGTCAATTGAAACGAGATATGTCTCTGAAAGAAATGCAAATGGTGGCCTGTCAGTCACAATGGTTCAAAAATTGGACCAGGGCATCTAGGCCTCGCAACAGTACCTTTTTTCAGTTTTAGGTTGGTCTGACAACATCAAACTGGCCTTCTCAGTGGACTTTTGGAATTAACCAGGTTTGAGTGTGATGGGTCTCATTGATCCAGGTGGCGAGTCAGCTTCGAGTCGCGTTCCAAACAGAGTTCTGAGCGGTAAAATGCAGCGTTCAGCATCCAAGGGTTCACTCGGTCTGCGGGAATTGGAGGAGATAGGAAGTAAAGAGAGCCAGATAGAAAAGCAAGATGGTGAAACTCTTCTTGGTGCTACTGCCTCTCTCTGACTGTAGTAACTCCAGGTCTTCCCAAGGCAGCAGCTTCAAATGCCATTTGTTGTGCAACACCCTGGTGTGAGGCAGGCTTTTGTTATGTGATTACCACTTTAAAGTATGGCTCCCATGAGATCTCCTGCTGAGAGTTCCTGTGCTTGAGGTGAGGCGTTATCCTTACAACCACTCTCTGGAGTGGAAAAAAGTTTGATGCTCACTATCTCGAGTTCAGACAGCCATGCTGCCACAAATACATATTTCCCTCATTTAGTTTGTCTGGGCTCACCGGGTGGAAACATTGTAAGATGCCAATTTGTTGTAGATTTAGTAATTGTGTGCACTATCAGTCAGCATACCAAAACCAGGTAAGGCTTATTCTTTGAATTTACCCTGCCACCAGATAGATAGAACCACAATTATAAGGTTTTAAATCAGAGGTGCAGAAGTTAAATGCAGCCTCCGACCATAGTGACTGGTTACAGCACCTGTCAAGAAGGCACATGTGACCTTTGGACATGTACTCAACAAATAAGTGAAGAATCCCTGGTTGCACTCTTAAAACAAATATGAGTGCTGTCTCTGTCTCTTTCTGGGTAGGTTAATCTGCTTTAAATAGTGGGATAGAGACTACTCTGACAGGTCAAGTGTGTTTCATAAAAAACAGTTTAATCATTAACATAGGTAAATCAAAACATAAATCTTTTAAAACACACATACAAATCACTCATCAATGATTCTTCAAATCCAGCGATGATGGAGTGAGTACAAATCAATACATGAATGTATATTAAGTTGTAAGCATAGTTCTCTTATCAATCCAATAACATGTGAATTGGAAGAGGTGTGAGAGCACATAGCTCTTATGGGTCTTAATGTCTCTGTGTAATCTTGCACAGGTTATATTCTGAACATGTTTCACTCCATATGCACATTAATGTCGAACATTCTTCAGGAGTGTGGTCACTCAGAGGTTGTCAGAAAATAGTTCACTGATTAGTTTGGATTTATTCACAAAATCGTATATCATGGCCTGTCATGTAAAAGCAAAAACGAATAGGGTGAGCTATAAATGCTACAGTTCTATTCTTGCTCTAAATGTGGACTAGAGCACTCTGTAGGAAAAGATGTAAATGCTTTGGCTCTGTGGGGGCATTCATTACTTATATCAGTTATTGTCAGGACCTGGTTGTGTCCTTAATCGTGCCTGTTTGCCCTTGTAAAAAACTCCCAGGTTTTTAACTCAGTACTGGAAAGCATAAACGTTGACTGTAATTTCACTTATATTAGAACATTTGTGTACCCACCTACTTGACTGGCAAACTATGTTTACAACTTAATATACATTCATGTATTGATTTGTACTCACTCCATGATCACTGGATTTGAAGAATCATTGATGAGTGGTTAGTATGTATGTTTTTAAAGTGTTATGTTTTGATTTATTTATGTTAATGATTAAACCGTTTTTTTAAAAAGAAAATGAATCACACTTGACCTTTCAGAATAGTCTTTATCTCACTATTTAAAGCACCTTTGGCATGTCCCAGGCCATCAAATAGCAGGTGCTGTCATTATCAGGAGACTGATACAGCATGGCATATGTATGCACTATTATTATTTTTATTATAATATTATTATTATTATTATTATTATTATTATTATTATTATTATTATTATTATTATTCGTATTATTATTATTATTATTATTATTATTATTATTATTATTATTATTTACTTTATTTACTTTTTATAACATGCCAACACGCCCATGGCCCTCAGGGTGCACATATAACAGACAATACAAACAAAATGTGTTTTACAGTGGTAGACGAAGAGAAAGAGGTAATGACATCAGCTCTGCTCAACCCGGCATCAGCTTAAACAGGCACGTTTTGACAGATTTCTTCAACACTGACAGTGAGGAGGACGTCCTCAGAGAGAAATGAAGGACATTCCATTCTTTGAAGGCTTTCACATCAAAAGTCATTCCACCAAACTTCACAAGCTTAAAGCGTGGTTGTACCAGCATGTGTTTATTAGTGGACCACAGATTTTGCCTGTGTTGATCAGTTACAAGGCAGCTCATTAGATATTTGGGGTCCAAAGATGTTTGACATTTGTATGTCACTGTCAGTAGTTTGTGGGTGATCCAATGCACCACAGGAAGCCAGTGCAAGGTTCAGCTGGATGGTGTAACATGATCAAGCTTAGATCACCCATGAAAGGATCTTACAGCTCAGTTTTTCAAAGTCTGAAGAACGTAAACTTTAGCTTGGGGATGTTGCATTTAACAGACTATTGCAGTAATCAAGACTTATGTTAACAAGAGCAAATGCAAGGAAGGATCTGTTTTCAACAGCCAGGTACGGCCTTATCTGATGTAGAAGCTTTGTGACATAGAGGAGCAGGCATGGGAAACATGAGGCTTCATGGAAAGCTCTGCATCCAATTTGACTCCGAGAGTTTTAACCTGTCTGACCGCCGGAATTTCACAACCCTAGACTGAGAAGTGTTTCTAAAGAGGGTCTAGCTTATTGAAGCGAGAGCCTGAGGCAACAATCAGAAGATCTGTCTTCTTTATTGAGAGCAAAAGAGTTAATGGGCATCCAGGATGGAAAAGCCGAGTAAACTCTATTAATGGCTTTGATGTTTTAGGAATGATTACCTGATAGTTCAAGGTGAATCTGGGTGCCGTCAGCATTGTTGGTGTACTGGAAACCCAGACTATCCAGAAGTTCGAGCAAAGGCCTGATGTATGTGTAAAATAAGGTTGGTGACAAGCAGGAGCCTTGAGGCACTCAACAGGTGGTAATCTGGGAGTCTGGGCGTCCTTTATCACAACTCAAGATCTTCTAGGGACCATAAAGGATTGAATCTACTGGGCAGCTGACTCAGAGCAGCATGCAGTGGGCTTGAGCCCGTCCACCAAAAGTGTATGTCCACGAGTTTGAAGGCTGCAGAAAGATCCAATAACATCAACGATGTCCCCTTTCCAAAATACTGATAATATTATACTTTAAATCCAATAGTGCTGTCTCTGTACCATGCTTACATCTGAACCCTGATTGACAATTGCATACGATGTTATTGGTTTCAATTAATTCTTGGTGCTGCAAGTATGCCAATCGTTCCTGGATTTTCAGATGGTGCAGGACATTTGTGATAGGATGACAGTGTTTTTCTATTGAGCGGTCCACACCGCTTTTCTTCAGAAGTGGAGTCATGCATGCTTCCTTATGCCAAAAACGGAGCAAATCCATCTCTGAAAAAGGTGTTGATGATTTGGATCTATGTTATCACTGCACGATCCAAGTTTCTGACGACAAAAATGCCGAATATGAAAATTGCACCTTGCAGTGTTCACATATATCTCTTTTTCTTGTATCCCCATACTCTCTACCACTTCACACCCTTACTCCCTACTCTCTGTGCAATGTCAGTTACCTTTCACTAACGTGGGTTGGAATTGGTGTTGCAGTGTCATTTCTTTTATTTTAATTTGTACTTTATTGTCCACCTCTATCCATGTAATGGAACCGAGGGTGACCCCCACAACTCCCTAACCCATTATTTAGAAAAAGGGAACCGGGGGACAACCTTGCAACCCCACCTCCCCTTTTTCGGTATAATAGGATTCAATATTTTGGTTACTGCCGAAAGTGCAGTAAACGCGCATTCAGCATTGTTGTATCACAGTAATGTAGCTATAGCAGTGATTTTAGTATTTCAGGGAGCCAGCAAGTCAAGAGACACTTTAAACATATTGGCTGGACAAGCATTGCCAATGCAAGATGTCGGTTTCAGGTTAGATACTATTTTAAGGATCTCTGATGCAGTGCATTACCTGAACTAGAAGCTGGGAAGAATGGGCTTAATTAGAGGACTGTCTGTAATCTGATAGAACCCAGTCCCAGAACAGAGTTTTTTAGGGAGTATTGTCACAAATTGCCTCTTACACTATGTTTTTGGCATGCAGCTTCATGAAAGGGGGGTCTGATAAGCAGACCACCCTTTTGGAGATTGATCAACTCCATTACCTGAATCGTTTAATTTATTAAAAATCGAAAAAGCTTGGGCTATCTCACCAGGTAGCAGTCCTTCACAATTTCAATGAACGTGTGCACATAGGGCATGCTGACATGATGATGTGAATGAGTGTGCTTCATCTGTGAGTTCTGAGTGCATATTTAGCAGACACAATGTGCTGCTTGGAATGCGACCTTTCAGGGCAGATTTAATGGAGAAGACAGGATTGGCAACATCACACATAATGCAGGTAGCACGAATATAATACCAATGAATGAGCATTCCTTCAACAGGCACAACAATACAACTTTTTATTCTGTGTATATGCAAGACCATAGGTACACACAGACAACTATATTCATAATCTGCTCACCTGACATGGCTAGGTTGGGACCTCCAGTCCATAGTACTGTGTGGTTCCACCTCATGTGTGCAGTCCCTGGTGTTGGGGGCCATGGGCATGTATGCATGAACAGTCTAGATGAGCTCTGAATGGAACACCGCTAACACACTGCTAGTATGTGAACAGTCCTGGTGGTGTGAAAGGATGCTGGAGAAGGATGTGAAGTCTAGGGGGACTTTTTACAGACCGTTGATATAGGCCTGCCAAATACAGTAGCTGCTGAAGACACCTGGTTTGGATAAAGGGCCAGAGGTAGTTCAAAACTGTCACTGGGTGGGTGCAGAAGATGTGTGAATGGCCATACGTGATTGGTCAAAGGAGGGGCAGTAATCCAAATGTCTTTGTGATGGAAGTCTTGATGGAGGGAGTTGGTTAGAAATCTGCAAAGGGTTTATAGACATATTCAGTACGGTTTTAGGACATACACCATGCTGTGTACAGCCAACAAGGGCTCAGGCCACGCCTGGCATAAGGACTCAAACACAGATCATTCTCTCTGTGTGCATGTTCTGGCCGACTTCAGGGTCAATGACATGCCCCTCGTGCAGTGCTACTTTCTTCCCAACCTCAAACGGGATTCCTTCCCACCCAACTGAGTTGAATTTCCTGGGGTGTCAGCCAATTGTACTCTTCTAGCCGTGTTGTAAGAGCCTACCTGAAGTCCCCACAAACTGCCAATTTGGCTGGCCAGCTGCGTAAATCTTTTCTCGAAAATATGAAAGTAGACTAAGTAATGTATTTATTGGGCATTTCTTAGGCGCCTTTACAACAGAATTGTGTTGTCAGACGCCACAAGGCAACGTGGGGAGGGAACAAGGGGAATGAAACACATTTGGCAAAATAGTCAATTAGTGCCAAATCACTCATGCCACAGTGTCACCAAGTAACCATCACTGGAAGTTCACCTCCAGTTCAGAGCAACATGAGCAAGGCATTGTGGGTATGCAAATTAGCTCAAATTCAGGCCTTTCACTCCAGACGATTGCCTTGTCTCACATGGCACTGCTATTTTATCCATAAATTAATCAACCCAAGACAGACATTTCTCAAGACTGCCTGACAACCACATACCAGATTTAAAATATTTGGCTTATTACAGGACATAACGTGAGCATAAAATGCACTCTTGCCATCTGTATGGAATTTGAAGCAATACCTATCTGTGCTGATTGTCTACCATACCTCTGATCACTCATGTCTGGTTATTGGAAATCAAAACTGTAACACCTCTGTTGGAGCCCTGTTATCAAAATCGCAAGAACAACCCCAGTGATTTAGTTTTCAATTCCATTTTTACTCAATTTCAATTAAAATGTCCAAAAGAATTGGGAAAGATTCTGTGACTTTCAGTTGTTTCCATGAAATATCATATGGAATGAGTGAAACAGCTATCTACTTGGAGAAACAGCTCCTACATGCTATTGTGTTCTTCCTTGATGAATCTTGATGTTCTATGGGCATGGCATTCAGTTTTCTCTCCCCTAACCTCCTAAACCAACCTTGAGCTAGCCTTAGCATCTTAAAGTCCAATTTTACATTCTTTGTTGGATAGGCCACCTGATGCTGGCCGATGTTTTACAACAGGGAATAGGGATTGGATTGAGTCGATAAGTTAAAATAATGATTTGCAGACCAAAGGGTCCACAATCAATAAACATCATAGGGGCGCTGTGTGGCTTACTGGAAGGCTGACTGTTATAGATGCCAAAATCGACCTCTCCAGTCTCACCTGCAGCATAGCTCGGTGATTCTCGTGTGCGATCATACCTTGCAGGAATATTGCTATCTTGTGGGGCAGATCTTGCTGTGGTTTCTTTTTTTCCTGCGACAAAGTGGCAGGCAAGACACGGCTCAAGCATGCTCCTACATGGCGTCAGCAAGGAAGGAACGCAAGAACCTGGAGTCAGTAGTGGGAAGGACTGTGTTCACATTGGAATTTAACTCTGTATCTCAGATGTGCTACAGACTTCAAAACTAGACTCAGTGAACCAAGGCACAGGAGAGATGGAATGGACTGCACCATCCAAAACAAAATACAGCCTCTGAGCTATCATTCGAGCTCCTAATTGAGATGGGGGGGCTCTGGTTGTGGAGAATGCGAACTACAGAATCCTCACTGCAAACCAAAAACAGACTCGAAGACATAAGATTTTGGCAAGTCTGAACTGCTTAATCACCATCTGAAGCCCTTCACTCTGTGGTGGCGGGATTTCCCTTTCCGTTTCTACCTGGAAAGCATTCCGTTGCACTTTCTTTAGTGACTTTCAGTTGGCAGAGATCCAGATGCACCCACAAGTTGAGAAGATTGAGAGTGCGAATGTGAAATGACAGGCTTCCAAGTACACAAATACATGGCCTCTGAAAAAAACTCTATTACTCCAGGCACCCATGAGCGAAGTCAGAAAACCCCATTACCAAGTGTAACAACTTTGAGAAGTAGGGGAGAATCAGGGTGTTATGGGGGAGTACGGACATGTGCTTCCAATCAATCAATTAGTGCCCCCCTGGATGACCAGAAAGTTCACGATCATATAATTCTTGTTGTGAGTGGCCTCCAATCTCCCAGCAGTGGACACGCCCTAGTTATATTGGCTAGGACGCTCAAAGAGAGTGAAATGTCTGTTTGTTAAAAAATGTGAACCGGGTTATACCTGTGCCCTCTGTCATGCACCCATTTGATGGCAACCATGTTTGCCACTTACAAGAATTGAGCTCAGTGTATAAAGTCTGCTGTAGGTTTCAAAATGGAAATTAATAATGTTCTGGAACTGGTTACACTGACAGCACAGTCTGAGTCACAGAGGAGAAGTGATCTCAGACCTCAGTCCAGTCCTGCTAGTTTGGCCTTACTTATCAAAGAGGCTAGTTTGCATAAGTATATCCATTGGAGAATCACAGTACAACCGCTGGAGGTTGAATTGCTGGTGCTGCTGGGTCTGGCTGGATTGTATAATGTAATACAGGCGAATCATGACTCTCTGGAGACAAGCCTGATACCATCACAGATCTTCACCATTCAGTCAAACCAATAGCTGCAAGAGATAGAAGTGAACATTTGACATCAGAATCAGAAATTCTTCAACAAGCGATAGACACATGTTAGAGCTGCAGCTTGAATTTCCGGAGATTAAGGAGAGATACAATGATTTAAAAAATACATTTGTACCCAACTATTAAAAGTAATAGCCGACTCACATATCACCTTAAAAAAAAAAAATGATGGAATAGACTTTGGATTTTTTATCGATGTCGAGTTGGCTCGTAGGACACAAAACATCAACCATCCCAAGAGACAATATCCATTATACTTCATTTCTTCTGGATATTGCCCTAAAGAGAGATTGAATGGCATATCACATGAGAACAACTCCTTTCTTTTTGGGGATCACCCAGCCTTTTTCCTACCAGATGAATGTCCTGGAAATTGTAGAAGATATTGTGGGCTGAGTGTCTGGTGTGCTGCCGAGGCTACGTGTGCAGTGACCTGCTTTTCTGCTTCATTGCGGTCACTTTTTGGATATTCCTGGAACTTTGATTCTGCAGCGGACCTTGAAGTGGAGAAAACAGAATCTAGTCCACTGTTACTTTCCACCACCTAAGCACCAGTGCCTCGCCTCCAGCTATGTTCGCTTAGCTAAAAGAACTGCCCCTCTAGCGAAGTGTAACAGAGTGTGGGCAGAGTGTATGGTGTGCTGCCGAGGTTACGTGTGCAGTGACTTGATTTTCTGCTTCATTGCGGTCACTTTTTGGATATTCCTGGAACTTGATTCTGCAGCGGACCTTGAAGTGGAGAAAACAGAATCTAGTCCACTGTTACTTTCCACCACCTAAGCACCAGTGCCCCGCCTCCAGCTACGCTTGCATGGCTACAAGAACTGCCCGCCTAGCGAAGCATAGCTGAGTGTGGGCAGAGTGTCTGGTGTGCTGCCGAGGCTACGTGTGCAGTGACTTGCTTTTCTGCTTCATTGCGGTCACTTTTTGGATATTCCTGGAACTTGATTCTGCAGCAGACCTTGCGGTGGAGAAAACTGAATGTAGTCCACTGTTACTGTCTATCCACCACCTAAGCACCAGTGCCCCGCCTCCAGCTATGTTCGCTTAGCTAAAAGAACGGTCCCTCTAGTGAAGCGTAGCGGAGTGTGGGCAGAGTGTCTGGTGGAAGGTGGTTGATGGACGGCGAAAAGTTGAAAGGCTTCATGACCCACAGAACAAGAAGGTAAGTGAGAGACCAGATACACCAATAACATTGTGAAACACTGTATTAGGGGGGTAAGGGCAGGCCCAACAAGTCCATCGGGCCAGACGGAGGAAACTTTGCCACTTTAGCTACAATCCCTAATGGGTGAGCTGATTGGGGATGCTCAACTCCACTGGAGCCCCAGTTAGGTGCCGACATGGAGGCAATGAAGAGGGCGAACGCCTCCAAAATAGAGCTGTAAACGAACAACATTGCTTGCCCTTTTAACGTGGATGTAAAAATCGGCGTGAGCACTGCCTTGTACATCGACAGTATAACCGCCGACAAACATTTGGAGTGGAATGAGGGGAAGGACTGTATGACCAACTCGGAGGGGATGGAGGCCACTAGTAACAACAGTACAAGGTTACCACAAACCCCATTCCATCACATGACATAGAAGAATGACAGACTGTCGTCAGGTGGGAATTCGATTAACAACGCTTGAAAAACAAGGGACAAGGAGGAGAGAATAGAGTCTCAGGG
The DNA here is from genome assembly GCF_040938575.1 of Ambystoma mexicanum. Taxonomy (NCBI): domain Eukaryota; kingdom Metazoa; phylum Chordata; class Amphibia; order Caudata; family Ambystomatidae; genus Ambystoma; species Ambystoma mexicanum. The sequence goes on from NC_090939.1 coordinate 134,954,078, forward strand.
TGACTCTGAACAACAACATATGAGTAACCCCAAAGATCAAGATGGTTAGGACGTGTGACAGATAACCAAAGGTTTTCCCCGCACGGAAATTTGACAACAGAGGAAAAGAACAGGGCGGCAAAACTTAATAAAAGAAAGAAGTCCATTGAAGACGTGGAAGACAGTGAAGATGGTGAAGAAGAAGTGGTCGAAGAAGGTGATAAAAACAGGGGGGTGACTCCATTGGAATGCATGGGAGGACTCAGATGAATGAATTAACAAACTAACAGAAGAGCCACAGCGGAAAAAAAACTAAAGATGGGGGCTGAAACAGAGACAGTAGTGAGACAGAGAGAAAAACCAGATGTGCCTGGGACTTCCGGAGTCAAGACGCTGTAAACATAAATAAAAGAGGAGTAGGGGGAGGTTCAACAAAACTGAATACGAACATAAAAAGCTGGGCAACTCAAGATAAAAACATCTAGAAGTCTCGAAGATTAACCCAGGGGGCAGATATGAAAGGGCAAAGATTCTTCTTTAATGAAATCCAGCACAGAGGGCGAGACATTTCTATCCAAGATCTAGTAAATCAGAAATAGGAAATAAGGAACAACGAGGTGGAATTGGAAATACCGGGTCAAATCTTACTGGAGGACTCATTATGCATAGAAAAGAAAGACCAAGAACTATCCATAGCGAAAGTGGATAACCAAGGAAACCCCAATTACCCAAGAAAAGATATTTTAACAAAACGAAAAGATCACAAGACAGTCAAAGTATGCAAGAACAACAGGCAAGGAATGCTGAAGGAGGGGCTCCTCTGGAAATGAACGACGGCGCAACAATGACTGAGGCGCCCAGATATGGGGAGATTGGAGCCCCTAAAGAACTGCACAAGCAGCAGAAAACTAAGAAAATGACTTTCTACTGGTATCAACACTCGCAGCGACACTAGCACCTTTCAAGAAGCTGTATGAATCCATGGGTGAAACGAGATCATACTACTATGTTAGCAATGGTCCACATGAAAGTGGTATTTGTAGAACGCTTCATCACCGTCATTCAGGATAAGATATAAAACAGTTCTGCAAGACTCTCCCAACTATTGCATAACATACTGGAGCCCATCATCCAGATGAAAAAAGACAGGAGAGTGGCGCAAAGGTTTGAAGGGGTGGCTCCGATGCCCCAGCATCCGACATGGCACATGAAACAGTCTCAAACAACTACATCGCTAAACGACAGCAGCGAAACCAGAGACGGAACAGACATACGTCCTAATACGAGGATGAAAGCCCGCCCAGAACCTCAGAAGGGAAGGGGAACAAAGGCCTCCCTCAATACTCTACGAGGAACTGACAAAACAAGACGCACAGTGGGAACGAGAGTCAATGAAGGAAGACGACTTAAGAAATAATACTATGGTGGGGGCAAACAGACTGGAATTAGCCCTGGAAGTCGGAGTGGTCGACCTGATCGATAATGAAGAATCTGAAAAACTAACAGACAAGAATAAAAAAGAACTGGCAAAAGATTCACCAGAACAAAAATCAAACGGAAAGGATAAGAACAGAGCAGGTTCCTCAACAACTTCAGACAAAACAGAAACAACTCGATTGAAGACATCAAAAACGAAGGTCAAGGCACGCAAAAAAGCAAAGAACGAAGCTAACTTCCCAAAGCAGAAGTCAAATGCTAGTCACACCTTTATCAGAAACTTGACACTCCCACATTCAATACCAGGGATAAACACTGGAGACAAGAACCTAATTTCAAACCCAAAGTCTCAAACAGCAGACAAGAGGAAATATCCAGAGGAAAAAGACATCTACGAATACGCAGTAGATGAGGTGGCAGAGTTGGACTTGATGGATTTATCAACCTACACAGCCTCGGAAGGAGAGAACGGAGATGGAGGGCAGTAAAGCAGGGAACAAAATAACCATTGATGAACAATCAGATGTGGAAGAGCTGGAGCCAGGAAATAAAAGCCGGGACAAACCAGTGCAGGACAGACAACCTGAAAAAACAAACTTAAAGCGGAGTGGTAGAACACAACGTAAAGAAGAAGGAAAACAACATCAAACATTTAGAGAAGACTCTGTTCAGGAGGAAACAGAAGCTACATTTAAATTCAGAGGCACTGCAAAGCAGTGATAAAGAGACAAAAGCCCCAACGGAACGTGCAGAACGCACCTTGACAGAAACAAGAAGGACGGAATCAACTAACTACAATCCATGCACAGATAAGGATGGGGAGAATTGGAAATGGCCAGCAGGGCTGTTGGCTGACAAAATCCTCAATCAATAATGCCAAAAATAAAGAAGCAAGTGGTCCCTGGCAAGCAGGAACACCAGAGACTTCTTGAAGCTGTTTAAAAATACGGAACTGAAATCAGATGGGTTAGAAGTCATCTGCCTACAGGAAACCTGGATGGGTACAGTACCATTATTAGCGGGTACTGTGTTCTCTTGAATCCAGCAATTATAGGGTCAAAAGGTGCACCAATGTCAGGGCTCTTGGTAGCTTTCAAAAACGAGCTACACTGGACGCTGCGATACACACGGAATACCACCCCATATATACAAATAGTGGTAGTCGAACTGCCTAAGGGCAACTGACAATTCAGAGTACACTAGTATTAATCATTTTATACTGGAACCCTGAGACTCAAAGAAATAACAACCTACCGGCAGACATTGTAACCCTAATAGACAAGCAAAGGGCAGAATGGAAAGATCCGCTATTTATCATCTTAGGTGACTTAAACTGTACTTGTCTGGGCGAAAAAAAGTCAGATGTTTGAATCTGATACTTCATCATCAAGTAAGAAAGAAAAGAGAGGTGTACTGTTGAGGGCGATGATGCAATCCAGAAACATCACCACCCTGAACGGGCCAACCCACGGTGATATTCCGGCCAGAACAACCTGGAAGGGTACACAAAGTGAAAAAATACTAGATTACATATGTGTTTCGGAGAACCTGACCGAAGCAGTAAAACGTATGGAAGTGCAAACAATGTCAACGAGTGATTATAACCTAATAAAACTCACTTGCAGCGATTTGACCAAACGAAAGAACGCACTATGGGCACAATATTACCGCTAATTCTGGCAGAAATAGATTGAAAATCCAAAGTACCAATATGCCAGCCCTCAATGAGAAACTATCAGGGTTAATAACAAACCTAAAATGACAAGATGATAACCAAACAATAAATTGTGTGCCCTTATTTAAGGATTACTTGATGGTAACTAACACAGGCAAAACCAAAACAACAATGACTCTTTGCCACGTGTGTGATTCACAAATCGCCGATTGAAAATGAGTTCTGAAGAAAAGCATTAGATCGCTAAAACACAATTTGATGTTGGAAAAACTAACAAAGATCCACAAACCTAAGCAACAATTTCACAATTGGATGCACCTACACACAAAAAAGATGTTAAACCAAGATTCAGAGCACATGTTGAACAAGATAAGGACAAGGAACTGTGCTGCCATATGGTCTACGATCAACGAGATGGACGCCCCAAAGGAGGCGCTGACGATAAACACGATACCAGCTATATGCTATACGCCAAATACCAGTACACAGCATTTACAAGTGTACATACAGCTCCTTTATGGGATCAAAGAGCTTGTATTCCCTCTTGGGACCCACCCCCGATGAGATCAAAGTATTGGCTTTCCGTTTCGAGATCTCACATCGCAGGGGGCCCCAAACCAAAGCATGTGCATACTAAGTTACTAGTTGGAAGAACATAAACACGATAAAAATGTTACAAAATAGCACATTAACCAATCATGTTTGCCAATGAGATAACAAATGTATAATATAAAATGTATATTAATTATTAAGAGAATAGTGCCAATGAAAATGACAAATTTATGGCAAAAGCTAACCGCAATCTGACAAAAATAAGTAAATCACAAGATAGAGGAAAACAAGGAGAGTGGGGGCCACACATCTGCTCAGCGGGCATGCATAGTCCGATTCCCCCTACACACTCTACCGTGGACAGTAATCCAGAGTCCCCTTTAGAAATCTGCTAGGTGTAAAATGAAGACTAAAGGATTTGGGAGTTAAAACCCACAGTTCAGAAGTGAGGATGAAGATTTCACAATTGCCAGTGTTCAAAAGCCAGCAACAACCTCATGCAAGCTCCTACCAAGCTCATCCTAACTCCATGGACTGATCATGTCAGTTCCATAATAATCCACATGGAGGTGAAATAACGAAGTCCCAGTGTAATCAGTTGAAACGCTTGCTGCTTACTGAGCAACCATGATCCAACTGGCTGAGGCAGGAGAAGACATCCAGCGGCTGCCTCACACGAACACCCTCTGCCACACACACACACCTGTGCCCTTGTCCTCCATGCGCCTCACCGCTGCAGGGGACTACCTGTGATTTTGTAGGGTAGTGGGCATGGAATAATCAACAAGCACAGTTCACTCCTTCATTCTGGATTTATGTGGCGTGCAAACACCCAGCCCTTGTCCCCCACAGGCTTCACCACTGTAGGAGATTACCAGTAATGTTGTATGTTAGTGGGCTTGGAATAACCAACAAGCACAGCTCACTCCTTCCTACTGGATTCCAGTGGCTCGCAAACGTTTGTGCCTGTGTCCCCCGCAGGCTTTACCACTGTAGAGGCCTACTGATGATTTTGTTTGGGTAGTGGGTGTTAGATTCCTCCTGCCGGTGCTGCCGGCGGGGGGAGAGAGCAATGGGTGAGCTGCACTGTAGGCTCACTGGTGCGCATCGCGGGAGGTACAGAAGATGTGTCACACCTGTCTGCACTTGCGCCCGAACTTCCTGACTTGCGGCAGGGCGGGCACTCTATTACGCCTCACGTCACTGAGCATGCGGGACCTGAGGCGGATATATTTCCAAACACAAAATAAACACAACTTCATAACAGTATTCAACAACATCAACAAATCTCCTGTGCAAATCAAGTCCAGTACAGGTGCATTTTCTCTGTTTTTTCTTTCACCACATAGCCTCTCTGGGGACTTCGGGGCTGCCCTTAGGTTATACCTACCTCTCCTCTGCCGGGGTGCTGTCTCTGGGTTTTCCCCCCCCTCTGGCTCACCTCCGTCTTCTGGATACACCTCCTAATATTCTTCTTGCTGCTCCCCTGGTTCTCCGCTCTGTGTCACTTCTTTGTCGCATCAGTGACTCGGGGCGTGCTCTGACTGCTCCTCGTCTTTATGTGATTATCTCTCTCCATCTGTCCACATCTGCTGGGGCACCCTCTTGAAACTGGATGCATTCATGGTGATGGTCTGCAGTCCTTATGTCGCTATCACCATCGTACCATCCATTCGGGTTACTGTCCAGGGTGCATAGTAATAGCATGTTTCCAGCTTGGACTTGGTGGGGTTTCGCCGTACCAGTACATGATCTCCAACTTTGTGCTTTGATCTTCTTGTGTGTCCCCTGTTGCTCATGTGGTCGTTTGTTGCGACTCTCTTTCTTTGGGTGCGGTCACTGTCAAAAAGATCAACCTTTCTGTTGGGGTGGTGTGGTATGATTGAGTTAACCATGGTTCCATACATGAGGTCCGCCGGGGGTATGTTGGTGGAGCTGTGGGGCATCAACCAGTAGTTCCGTAAGAATCTGTACAGATCCACTTTCCAGGGGCTGTTTTGGGACCTGGATATGTGCAACACTTTGTTGATCATCCTCATGAATCTTTCCACATCCCCATTTGCCCATGGCCACCTGGGTGTGATGTGGTGATGTCTGATGTGTAGGTTGTCCATGTATTTCTTCAGCTCCATCCCCTGGAATGGCAGTCCATTGTTGCTCCTGATGCATCTGGCAGTCCATGTATTGCGAACATCTTTTCGAGTGATGATTAAACGGTCTCCCCAGCTGTAGAGAATATGATCTGCACTTCCTGGTATTGTGAGAGGTCATCAATAGTCACCAGCAGGTATATCCCTTCTTGCACCATGCAAAAATCGATGCTGATGGCTTCCCACCTTGATGACCTGCCTTCTGCCGACTGAATTGGCTCAGGATTTGGAGGTGCCCCTGTGATTTGGCAGGGATGGCAGGATCTGATGACCTGCTCAACCTTGGTGTCAACGTGAGGGAACCACATATGGTGTTGTTTTCTGGCCTTTGTCCTGACCATTCTCTGGTGGCCTTCGTGTGCAAGTGCCATGATTTTGTCCTGCAGGCTGCTGGGGATGACTATGCAAGTTCCTCTCAGGATCAGCCCTTCCTGTCGTACTGGGAACATACCTGTGAGGAACTCTCTAGCTGCTTGTGTGCAGTTGTGTACATGGCGGAGGAATGATTTCCAATCACCAGATATGATTGTGTTATTCACTTTATCGCAGCAAGGGTCATTTTGCGTGACCTCCACAATGTTGTTGATGCCGACCGCCCTCAGCTTCATGGTGTGTACGATTTGACATATGTGCTCTTCCATTTCCTCTGCCTTGTTCACTTCCTCCATGGTCGCAGCCCTCAGGTGCCTGGACAGGAAGTCCACCGGATTTTCCATGCCCACCTGGTAGGGCAGTTCAAACTCATACTGCTGAAGGTGGAGCTGCCACTTCCCAATTGTAGCCGCAGGGTGTGCTGATGACCCTGTGAAGATCGGGTTGAGTGGCTTGTGGTCCTTGTATGCTCTAAACTTCCATCCATAGTGGTAGATATATAAGTGTCGACAGCCCCAGAGTACCGCTATGGCCTCCTTCTCGATGTGCGAATACTGCTGTTACATGGGCGCGAGGGCTCACGAGGCATATGCAATGGGCTTGGTTTCCCCTGTCCATGACTGTTGGACCAGGATGGCCCCAAGGCCAACGGGCCTTGTATCGGCATATGGTTATGTCATCAGGGTTGGGTCATAATAGGCCATCGTTGTTTCTGAAGAAAGAGATGTCTTTATTTGCTCAAACGCTTCCAGGCATTCAGAGCTCCAGTTCCATTTGACATTTGACCTGGTGAGCTCCCTGAGCGGCTCGGACATGGTTGCCAGGTTGGGAATTAATCTACTGCAATATGTTGGCATCCCCAAAAAAAACAGCATACTTCCATGGGTGTTGTGGGGGGGTGGCCTCCTTTATGTCTGCCACCTTTTGTGGGTCGGTGGATACCCCTTCGCTGTTGAAGGCATACCCGAAGAACGTTATCTCTTCTTTCAGGAATGTACATTTGTCCCGTGGATGATTAGACCTGCAGTCTCCAGCCTGCTGATCACCATTTCTAGGTGATGCATGTGCTCCTGCCTGTCGCTGGCATGGATGAGGATGTCTTCACTGACATTCAGCACTCCTGGGATCCCTTGGATAACCTCCTGGATGGTTTGTTGGAACACCTCGGACGCTGAGGAAATGCCAAAGCTTAGTCTCTTGTACCGCTGCAAACTCAGGTGAGAGGAGGAGGTTGTAATTCACCTCGAGTATCGTGTAATTTCAATTTGTGGTAGCCAGCATTGAGGTACATTTTTGAAACAATCTTCGACCCCGTGAGGTCTGTGACTATCTCATCTAATGTGGGGGTGATGTGTTGCTCCCTTTTGAACGCTGCGTTCGGTAGGCGCATGTCTATGCAAATCCTTACCTTCCCAGGTTGTTTTGGGTTTTTTGTGACCTCCATAGGCGATACCCATGGCATTGGTCCTGTGACTTGTTCGATGATACCAGCCTTTTCAAGTTCTTGTAACTGCTTTGCCACCAGGTCTCTCATGTGATATGGAGTTCTCCTATGGTGTGCCGCCCGGGTCTGTACCGTAGGTTCAATGTGTATATTTATGATTTTGCCTTTCAGGCATCCATTGTCTTTTTGGATGCCAAGGTGTTTTTCTAGAAGGTCGGTGATGTCAGTGGAATCTGCAACATCACAAATGAAACGGATTAGTCCCAGGTCTTCAGCTGCATCCCTGCTAAGTAGGCATTTGATTCCAGTGTTAACAACATATATCTTTGATTTGTTGGCTGTCTCACCTCTGCTTAGTTCCGTTCTGAAACTTCCTTCTAATGGGAGTGGTGTTTTGCTGCCACAGACGAATAGGAGCGTTTCTGTAGACTTGAGTTCTGGTTGAGGATCCAGTGTCCAGAACATTCTCATTGGCAACACATTTACTGATGCTCCCGTGTCTATTGTCATGAGTGTCTCCTGACCCTGTATGTTCACGAGGCACTTGCGTCTTTTCCGTCCCTTTCTAGGCTCAGCGTTTTTTTGGTCGAGTGCCAAGATCAATGGATTTTTCTCTTCCTCCTTGTTCTCCCTGTCCCCACATTGGTCGCTGTTTCTCTATGGTCGTCTCCGGATTTGTCTGTTGACGAATTGTCCTTGGCCGCTATATGACGGATATCCGCTTGCTTCTTTTTCTTGGAGAAAGATTTGGTCTGTTGCAGTTGTGGGGGTTGAGGCTGCCCTGAGGATATGCAGACGCATGTTTAGTGGTCTTTCCAGCCACATGTGCTACATGTGGTTCCATGTGCCAGGCAATTTTTCCTTCCGTGACATGATCCATCGCACCATCCGCACTTGGTGGGCCACGGGATTCTCGCTTGCCACCACAGTGATTTGTTTGTTTCATTGTAGTCATCCCTCGGTGCTTGGCGGTTGGACATTTGCCAGTTGGCGTTTCTGTAGTGTGGTCCCCATTTGTGCTGCAAGAACAACCATCAGGTATTGCTACCTGATAACCCTATGGTGCACTGCTCATGGGATATACCATCCCGGTGATTTACAGATTTTCTTACAATTTTTCATTTTTAACCTATACACTTGCATAGTAACTAAGACCAACAGTGCAATTTGCTTCAAATTTTGCATTTTATAAACAAAATCATTTGGTTCAAAAGTTTAAATTCCTGCGTTTAAATTCATGGCGGAGAACTGCAATCACTCAACATTCACTCAACATTGAGTAATGCATGGTTGCCATGACAGTGAACACTAGTATGCTGCAAGCACTTCTAAACCTGTATTGGCTACTTGCAATCTACAGCACTGGCTTTAAATATATATGATTGAGGGATACATCATATTTTAACAATAGATCATTGTAACGGAATAAATAGGCAACCCCGAGGTTAAACAAAATGGTAATGCAAAATGATGCACTTTTGTGAAAGTGGACTGTGCTAATCAGACCTCAATGTATTTAAGCTCTGTGCTGAAAAAGTATAATGCACATGTGCTCTCTTGACTGTGCCCAGTAACGTGCATTATTGACAAAGAGCCTCTTGCTATCTACATTATTACCAGCCCTGGCCCACCCTTAAAATTGCATCCCATGATCCAAACGATATATAACTGTGTACCTGCAAGGCCCGATGGTAGACGGTGAAAATATAAAAAAGCGATTCTGTACTCAGTGGAAGGGTCGCTCTAGCTTAAACATGTTTAGGCAACCCTTCACTCCTGTGCTCCCTCCCAACTTCCAGCAGCAAATGCACTTTGGGAGCTGGCATCATAAGGCAAAACTATTTTTGCAACATTCTTGGCTGGAAATGGCAGAAGAAAGACTTGACCTATCTTCTGAGACTCGGGAGAGGATGCCACAGCAACCCAGGAACAAAGAAACAGCTTTGGGTTCTGTATATCACATCAAATTGTTTATAAGCTGACTTGACCACTTTCAAGCCTACATCGAGCCACTGAGAAACTCACGGAACTGCCTTTCACCTTATATGCATTTTGAACTCTTTCAATCCCTTTTTGAGCTGCCTTGATGCTGACTCAACCCATTGGAAAGCACCTGACAGAAACCCATTGGAAATCATCCTACTTGACGCTGACTCCATCCATTAGGAAGCATCCGGCGTGAATCATGTTAACGCTGCCTCCATCCATTGGAAAGCATCTTACTCAAACCTTCTCGCTTTACACCAACTCAACCAATTGGAAAGCATTTCACTGAACCCATGAAGATGCCGGCTCAAGTCATTGTGGAAACCTCGAGTGGAACGTCTAAATCAGTCGACGCACAGACTGTTTGACATCTGATGTTGTTTTCGCCCTGAAAAAATAAATGCATTCTTGCTTGAATTGATTTTCTAAAGAGCAGCGCATAGGGTCATGTGTATAATATTGTAGGTCATTCCAGCAAATTTGCATCGTAAACAATTTAAGACATGCTGTCCCCTAGTGAAGCAACACTGCTGAAAGCACAAGGAAAGCCTGACTAATCGCAGTGTGAATCACACATAAAGGCATGCAATACATAGGAATTATCTGCGTGTCTCCCATCGCAGACAACGGAGAAAGGTCACCTTTGATTGGACAAATGTGTGGGTTCAAGATTCTTCATTCGTTAATTCAAGAACATTTCACTAATTAGGATTGAGAGCATAATTTCCAGACATGATTGTTTAGCTACATATGGGAGGGGCATCCAAATGCCCCACCCCCCCTACACCTCACTTGCTCTAATCCATGCTGCATGTTGGACAGGTGACGCTCATCATGATTCATGTATTAAATAGTAGGGCTATTTTTGCTTTCTTCTTTTTGAACTTCATTATTTTTGACAAATTGTATTTTGACCTCTTCATTTTAAGTGTCTGTTTTAGTGGAGTTATTTTTTTACTATGTAAGATAACACGTAAGGGAAATGATTTGAGCATGGACATGGAGATGCTTTATCTTATGGGCTGGGACAATTTGTGTAACAAGCGTGTGAAATGTGATTTGTATTTTATTTATTTGTATTTTATTTATATAAAGTGCCTTAAACCAAGCATGGAGGAGACAAACAAAATTTTGGGTTGTGGGTGGGGGCCATGCGCTCTTGTTGACAAAATAACAATCCCTTCAGTGGGCTCTGGACATCAGTACATCAGTGTCAAAATTAAATATATAGAACCTATCAGTCCGGATAGAAACTAGTAATCAATGGGCCAAATCCCCACATCATTGTTGCAGGGATTTGGCCCATTGATTACTGGTTTCTATCCGGACTGATAGGTTCTATATATATAATGTTGACACTGATGTACTGATGTCCGGAGCCCACTGAAGGGATTGTTATTTTGCAAGGCAATGGATGCCATGTTTTCTATTGAATGATGGTTTGGCAACATATCTGCAGTACTTGAACTGGAATGATATATGCGCCTTGAGAACGACCCGTAGGTCGAAACATGTGTCGGCTGTCCAAACTATGAATAAAATGTACTCTTCTTTAATACATGTGATTTGAAGAGATCTTTCAATCAAGACATACACATCCATAATAATTATTTGATTTTTCTTCATAACGTATTGTGTCAACAAGAGCGCAAGGTCCCCACCCACAAGGAGAGGAGATATTGCTGCCAGTTACATTGAATCTTTTCTTTAGCACTCACAGATTCAAGAAGTGGTCAATAGTGCACAACTTAACTTTATCAAATCCACATTTTCTAATCCCTACAAGCATGGAGGAGGTTGCAGTGGAAAAAGGGGTAGAGAGAATGATAGAGCTGAGCCTGTTGGGGTCTGCAACAAGTGGCTCTATAGAGGTTTTGGACTACCACTCCCATGATGCCATACCATTGACTATGCTGGCTGGGGCTAATGAGAGTTGTAGTCAAAAAGCATCTTCTGGAGAGCCAAAGGTTGCACAGCCCTGAAAGGGATGGATTGGGAAATGAGTGCAGCAGTCGGACATGTTACAGGGCAAGAGTAGGTTCTGCTTACTATGTAGCGCAATGTATTATAAAGGCAATGCGTCTGGTGTGTGCTTCACTCTTGAGGACGGTTGATGTCTTAAGGTATCACTTGGTGGTAGTTAGTAGTTTTAGACAACCAGTACAATTTGCCTTATTTTGACGGCCATAGCTCACGCAATGTAGAAAGGCCAAATGCCTCAAAAGACCAGGTAAAACCATTAATAATCGGTCAGCTGGCATTATCAACAGTGTGTGGAATGGGAACGTGATAGTCAGAAAGAATAAACAAAGGAATATAAATAAAATAAAACAAAAGGAATGTAAATAAAATAAAACAAAAGGAGAGTAAGCAAATAAATAATATCACCTTTTTGTACAGTTCGACATGGATAATGGCTTCATGCGTCATGTTGCAAGTCACCAATAAGGATGTACCTTGCTTCTTACTACAGTGAAAATAGGCCTTATCATTTAATTCAATGGTGTTTTGGAATCAAATCAAGATTTGAAACCCAGATGTTTCACACAGGCGACTGGCGATGGACAGGTGCCCAGCAATGGAGGACAGATGGATTGATATCATCCGTCGCCACCCTCTCCCACTATAAAGATCTCTGTGTTCTCTGAGTTCTGCTTAAGCCACTTACTGTGAGGCATTGGTGAAGAGGATTCTCCACCCCCTTCCACATGGAATAAAATTATGGCATAGGACTAAAATGGAAGACCAAAGTTTGGATCCATTGGCTGCACAAGCAAGAAGGGCGATATGGATAAGTCTTGAGGTACTCAAAATGAGAAAGTATTGATCTCAGAGCAGTGACTGCTGCTGGTCTGACAAATAGACAGCACTGTGCCCCGATAGCAGCGTCCAGCAGCCTCTGCTGCAAAACATGATTGTCAACGCCATTGAACAGTGCAGAGAAACGTTACGGCAGCTGCACATCAACAGAGCCTTGGTCCACCATCTGTGTGATGCTGGAAATTCCTTTTGGAGGGACAGGGCCTCCTAGACCTTGTCCTACCACTTCTCTGTATGAGTTTTCTTTATATTTTCTGCCACTGAGGTCCAGCCTGGATCTCTGGCAATGCAGCTCTTCATGTTTTCCTTTTTGTGACAACACCCGTGGGATACCCTTATGGCACCCATGGGTGAGTGATTATACAATTACTGCACCCTGTTTACTTTGACCGCCATAAATGCAGACCTTTTTTGTATTTTGACCCCCTTTTCCCCCCCATATACATTTGGGGGGATGGGTACAGTATATAATGGATGAAGGGGGTGTCTCCCCCACATATGTATGGAGTTAAAAGGGTGGCAGAAATAAAAATTCTGTATTTTCGATGTCACAATAAACAGGGCACATTAATCACATAGATCAAAGTGAGGGTACACCCTGGCACCCCTTATGTGTGTTGCCCACAGAGCAGGGCATGGGCTGGTGGCAGCTACATGCTGACTTAGCAATGATTCTGAGTGTCTTCCATTTTTGGGACACCCAGGCCATGCCATAGGAATCAATGGATTCCTGAAGAAAGGCAAGATGTCCACTGTAGCCTCTTGGTTTCTATTGCCCTTTACCTAGTTTGCCAAAGTCCTGGGAAGCCCTAACTCTGTCCCTTCCTCCGGACTTGTTTTTGGTTGGAAATTCCATGTATGGCTCTGGGGCTGCCTCCTGTCAGACTGACTGGAACCTTCCAAGGGCCTATGTGTAGTGGGACCTGTATGGATGGAGTCTGAAGTGAACTCACATTCTGTTTGTGGGTGTCTGGGTGTGGTTGTATGACATAATGCCTGAGACGGCCCTGACTGAAACTGTCGACATTCTGTTTTATGTGTGTCTGAGAGGAGTGAATGGCCTGAAAGCCTCTGAGCCTGATTGGCTGCCTGCCGGCATAAATGCACTGTGAGCCAGATTGGCTACCTGCCTGCATGAATGCACTCATGAATGGGAACCAAATGTATATAAAAGGGGACCTCTCACTCACCAATTTGTTCTGAAGCTGAATCTTGAACCTGAAGCTGTTCTGAAGCTGAAGCTGTAATCGAAGCTTGAATAGGTCTAGTTGGAGCAAGAAGTCTGCACTGTCTCCCTTCAGGGAATCTGAAAACTGTTAATCCGTCCCAAGGACAGATCCAAGAGAGATCTTGTCCTGGTCCTGGTTGGTCCTGATCAGAAAAATCCAGGGCCTGGCTGTTCTGATCCTCCTGCGGTGTCCCACGATCACTGCTGCGAGGAATGGACATTCATCGTAGCTGTATATGCTTGTTTCTTGTTTGCACATACTTTTATGCTGCGCGGGGGTGCTTCCGCCTGCTTTCGGGTGGTGGAGGTATTTGTGCGTGTGTTTTGACTTCCGCGTACTTTCCCTATTCAATTCCATGAATATGTGTTGTTCACTAGCGTGTGGGTGTTGTGTGTGTTTCCCAGCAGTACGTCCCACGTTACGCCTACATTTTCACACGTTGTTCCCCATTCCCTGTGTTCCGCCCCCTTTTTAGGTGTGTGCGTGAGAAGTTGTGCGCTTTCCCCGTTCCTGTCGTGCACATGTTTGGAAAGTCGCAGTGACGTGTAAGGTAAGCCCGGATTTGGCGCACATCCCGGGAAAAATACGCGCAGGCCCTTCCATGAATCGCACGCGTGCGATATGCACGCGTGCGCTAGCTTTTTCACGCTTGCGCCACAAATTTCGTTGCACATTTATTCCATGAATTACCCCCAAAGTGTTATTATTTATATGTATATGTACACCTGAATGTTATTTATGTAACATCTTGATGGTGCTCTGTGCATCTGTCCCAACCATATAGAGGGCAGAAGTACAGATACCCCCTCCGGTCTTTACACTGCTGGTACAGCGGTGGGATGACTGGTTTTAAGACTCATTGTTTAACCTAGATACTACAAAATATCCACACCTGTGTTAATTATAGGGTTTAGTGGTGTATACTGGTATAACTACACTATAAGCAATGGAAACTAGTACTAATGGTAAATTGACTAGTATGAGCATAGAAGCTTGAGGAGAAGACTAGGGCAGAGTGTATAGCTTCCCTTGTCAGGACCTTGCCCTTGGTGAAGTTACTGTTACTACCAATGGGAGTACCACCTCTCCTGTCACTTATATTCCTAAACCCAGCATTGTTCCTCTGGGGAATGCCCTGAAACGTGCATAATTGAGGATGAAACTAGCCTTTGAATACAAAAAGTTAGATACTGAAGCTGAGTTGAAGAAAGAGGAGTTGGAACAACAAGTTATACTCAAACAAAGAGATCTTGAACTCAAAGACAGAGACACTGAATGTCAAAGACTCCAGCTAGAGAAAGCTTGGGTGGAGACTTCAGCTGTCATGATCTCTGCTTCCAAAAGGTCAGGGTTTTCCCAACTCCCTTGGAAGCAGATCCATAACCCAGGTTCCGAGTGCCAACCAGTCCCAATTGGGACCTTTTGGACCCAGTCGTGGCGCCAGTGGCACCAGGCTCATAAATATGCCCAGTCCCAGCGCTGGAAGCGCCGGGCTCATAATGCTTGGGTGGACTTACCTGCAGCAGACCATGCTGCTTACTTGCCTGCCAGTTGAGCCTCTGATCCTCTTCTGTTTGGAACTACTTTTCCTGTTGGGTGGGGCAGGAGCCACTCCCTAGATTCAGAACACTGGAACTCTTCTGGAAAGCAGGAACTCTTTTCTTACCTAGGCGTGGCTGTGGAAGGAGACACCTAAGCACTACAGGAGGCTATTTAAACCACGCCCGATGGATGAATCTTGCTTTGCGTTATTCTGCATCCTCTGCAGCAGAACACTCATCGTGTCTTCTGCATCTGATCCTGGGCCTAAGGAAAAAGGCTTACCATCCTGAATCCAGTCTTCAGCAACACCTATAAAGACAAGAAAGAACAGGTTAGCATTACGGTCTTCAGTGACAGCTCTTCACTTACCTGGTCCATCGGCTGTCACCAACGCCTCGCGCTGCATTCCGGCATCTGAAAGACAAAGGCTTACCTACTCTTCGTGCGCTCCGGAGGTCTTCACACTGCATTCCGGCATCTGAAAGACAAAAGCTTACCAACTCTTCGCACGCTCCGGAGGCCTTCGGCGCTGCATCCCGCATCTGAAAGACAAAACAAGGTGCGTTTAAAGACATTGGGGAACTTTAATACTCACGTGCCATTACTCCTTTCCACATCTAACCCAGTGGGTATTCCGGCACCCTGCAGCCGCTTCGAACTTGTACCTGCAAAATAAAAAGACAGTTAGAGCGCATCGTGAAGCAGGCAACAAGCGCTTACTTACGTGCTTCCAGGCGCTTCTATTCATCACACTGGCTCCATCTTCAACTCACTTCAGCCCGTCATCCGCCATCGCCGGAACCCTGCAAAACAAGAAACATCATTACTAAAGACTTTAAAGACATTAGAATTACTCGAAACTTACCGTTCGTGCAGTAAACGACGGACAGCAGTCCTCTGAAGTCAAGAGGCCTGCTCCCCTTATCCAGTGAAGAAACTGGTTACAGCACCCTGCCCCGAGGCAGATGGAGAGCACGGCGTTCACTTACCTAAGACATCTTACCCTTCAAGTCAGACATACAGTGCACAGAGGTCCAGCCCAAAGAGCCAGCCGTGTGTTACACATCACCTTTGCAGATACGGTACGCCCAGTCAAGACCGGCGCCTCTATGGGAATCAGGTGAGCGTTACAGAACGCAAAGCCTACCACAAAACTCCCGTCCAGGCGCTATGGAAACCTCGGATACCGACCAGCTAGCCCAGTTACTTGGGGAACTAAGGGCAGAAGTGCATGCAACCCGTCAGGAAACGAACGCTCTAAGAAGGGAACTGATTATTTCCAAGGAGCGAACAGATGATCTCGCTAGACAATTGCTACAGTCACAAGCCGGACAGACCCCGTTACCCGCATCTGGGGGAAATCTTCCTTCTACATCCGCTATGAATCCAGTGCAGATCAACCTATCTGGGAATGTACCTCTGGCTCCGCCCGAACGATTTTCTGGTGACCCAAAGAGGTTTGCAGTATTTATCAATCAGTGCCGGTTGCATTTCTTATGCCGGCCAGCAGCCTTTCCAACTGATCAAGCTAAAGTAGCTTTCGTGCTTTCGTACCTTAGTGGCAATGCGGCAGACTGGTCGATCCCTCTAGTAAATCAAGATGATCCGGTCCTCCATGATTTTCAAGCTTTTCAGCTCAGTATGGAAAAACTGTTCGCAAGACATTCAAAGGGGCAGGCCTTGGACAATGAGCTTCTTTCGTTGCGACAAGGTAATCAAGACCTTTTGGCTTATATTGCGTCTTTCAACAGACTGATAGTGGAAACTCAATGGCCTGAGGACAAAAGGATTACGCTGTTTTATAGAGGTCTACGTGGAGAGCTCAAAGATGTGTTAGCCCAAGTAGTGAATCCCCCACAAGATTGTTCGGACTATATAGACTTAGTCGTTCAAATAGATCACAGACTGCAGAACAGGAAGGCCGATCGTTCCAAGTTTGATGCTCGAGTATTTTCCAAACCGCCAACTCCTTCCAAAGGAGTAGACTCCGGGGAACCCATGCAAATAGGGGGTCTGAAAGGTCCTCTAACACAAAAGGAGCGGGAAAGGAGAAAACAGTTGCAATTATGCCTCTATTGCGGAAACTCAGGGCACTTTCTTCGAGACTGTCCGGTGAAACCTGCCAAGAAGGCAGTAGGAGCTGCAGTTACCAAAGTTACAAACTCTGAGCAGGGAAACGACCTCGCCCGACAAGAATAGAGGTCCTCTTGCCGAGCGTGAAAACCAGTTCCGTGACCTCGCATTTCGTGATACCTATGGTCCTCATTAGCCCTGATAATCCGGATCGATTACATGCAATTGAAGCTTACGTCGACAGCGGTGCCATCGGCAATTATGTGGATCATGAAATGGTTTTGAGGATGAATCTAACTCTTTGTCCCAAGGCTGTAAAGGACATCATTACTACGGTGGATGGTACGGAGATAGCCTCCGGGCCAGTAACGCATACCACTCAAGAGGTGACGCTAGTAAGTCAAGATGGACACCATGAGAAGATCGTGTTCGATGTGATCAAGGCCCCTCAGTTTCAGATTATTCTAGGAATACCTTGGTTAGAGAAACACAATCCTCTGATCGATTGGCGAGCAAGAACGGTCCAGTTTCCAGAATGTGTCTCTACTTGTCACCCTCCACCTGGTGTTGCACTGGCAGCAATTTCTTCAGAGACTCCCCAGTTACCTCCCGAATACCTAGAATACCAAGATGTTTTCCGGAAGGATCAGGCTAACTCTCTACCTCCTCATAGGTCTTATGACTGCCAGATAGACCTGATACCTGGATCTACTCCTCCTTGTAGTAGAATTTATGCCCTCACCGAGCCTGAGAACCTTCACCTTCGACAATACCTGGATCAATACCTGGCAAATGGGTTTATTCGTCCTTCCAAGTCCCCTGCTTCTTCAGCTTTGTTCTTCGTTCCAAAAAAGGAAGGAGACCTTAGAACTTGTATAGATCATCGCTCCCTGAACCAGATCACCGTTAAGAATAGATATCCGTTACCTTTGATCCCTGAACTCCTGGACCTAGTCAGAAAAGCATGCATATATACAAAGCTGGATCTTAGAGGAGCTTACCACTTGGTACGAGTAAAAGAGGGCGATGAATGGAAGACGGCCTTCCGCACCAAGTATGGACTATTTGAATATCAGGTCATGCCCTTCGGACTTTGCAATGCCCCGGCCGCCTTTCAATATTTTATGAACGATGTCCTCAGAGAGCTCATAGATGTGTGTGTTGTTGTTTACATTGACGACATCCTCGTTTATTCTTCATCGGAATCTGAACATCGGAAACACGTGAAAATGGTCCTCGAAAGATTGCGTCAACACAAACTTTTCGCTAAGTTGGAAAAATGTGTTTTCAACGTGACTGAAGTTGAATTCTTGGGATTCATATTATCACCTGGCGGAGTGCGTATGGATTCAAAGAAGGTCGATGCAGTTCTCAAATGGCCATCACCATCCTCCGTGAAAGGTGTGCAAAGCATGTTAGGCTTCGCTAACTTTTACCGCAGGTTTATCCCCGAATTCTCTCGAATAGTCCAGCCCATCACTGCCTTGTCAAAGAAAAACAAACGTTTTGAATGGTCTACCGAGGCGGAACAAGCTTTCCAGGATTTGAAGACTAAATTTATCTCTGCACCAATCTTAAAACACCCTCGCCCCGAACTCCCCTACATCGTGGAAACTGATGCTTCAAGCCTTGCCATGGGGGCAGTTCTATCACAAAAGGACCCGGTAACCAATCAGTTGCATACCGTGGCATTTTGGTCCCGCAAATTCTCGCCTCCTGAAATCAATTACACGATTACTGACAAGGAACTTCTGGCTATCAAGTCTGCCTTTAAGGCTTGGCGGCATTATCTGCTGGGGGCCCGACACACCGTTACTGTGATTACGGATCACCGAAACCTGCAATATTTGAAAACCGCAAAAGCCCAATCCTCTAGACAACTCCGTTGGGCATTATTCTTTGCCGAGTTTGACTTCATAATTACCTATCGACCTGGTACAAAGAACGGTAAAGCTGATGCCCTTTCTCCGATGGGAGTGGAAGAACACTTGATCTACCCTAAACCTGTACCAATCATTCCCGAACAAAGAATTCTGGGTGTAAAGGCCAGGCAACTTGTAACTCCAGCAGACATACAGAATTGGCATCTGCAGGGAAAGGACTTTGCAGTAAAGGACAACTTATTGTATTTCCAAGAACGATTATACCTACCCAGCACAGATTTACAGAAAAAAGTAATCTCTTGTTATCACGATTCTTTAATGGAAGGACATCCCGGTATGGCCAAGACCTCAGAAAAGATCAAGCGCTACTTCTGGTGGCCGTCTTGGAAAAAAGATATCAGAGACTTTATAATGTCCTGTGGAGTATGCGCCCAAAACAAGAGTCAAAAGGAAAGACCAGCAGGCCTCTTACGCCCTATTGACATCCAACCTCGCCCTTGGCATACGCTTTCTATGGACTTCATCACCGATCTACCTCCATGCTCCGAATACAATACGATTCTAGTAATCGTGGACTTATTCTCCAAGATGGCGCATTTCATTCCGCTCAAAGGCTTGCCAACAGCAGCAACTCTGGCCGAGAATTTCTCGAAAACATCGTCCGACTGCACGGTTTTCCTTCGGTTCTAATTTCGGATCGAGGTAGTCAATTTATTTCTCATTTTTGGCGAAGTTGCTGTCGGTCGGCTCAAATTGATGTGAGACTATCGACCAGTCACCACCCTCAGACCGACGGACAAACCGAGAGGACCAATCAAACTCTGGAACAGTATTTACGCTGCATGCTGCAACAAACTGAAAAAACTTGGAAAGACATCCTTTGGATAGCCGAATATGCCTACAATAACTCTGTCCATTCGGGAACTGGGAAAACCCCGTTTTTTCTTTTGTACGGCAGTCACCCTCGAACCTCGGAGTTGGATCCCCTCCAAGATCTTGAAACACCAGCAGTAGACTACCTGCATTCTACAATCACCCAAGCCTTTAAGGAAGCTGTTTCTCACCTTCAAAGGGCTAAAGAACAATACAAGAAAGGAGCAGATCAACATCGGAAGGAAGCCCCTCAATATCAAGTAGGGGATCAAGTCTGGTTATCCACCAAATATCTACCTCTAAAAGGGCCACGCACATTCAACCCAAGATACCTTGGTCCCTATTCCATCACTACCATAGTAAACCCAGTAGCGGTCAAGTTGGACTTGCCCCCGCACATGAAGATACATCCGGTCTTCCACGTCTCTCTATTAAAACCCGTGCAACCTCAAACCCGACTAACTAAATCTCCAAAACCTATCCTAGTTGATGGAGAACTCGAGTTTGAAGTCAAAAGCATTCTGGACTCCAAGATCTCCAAATCTAAACTATTTTACCTAATTGACTGGAAAGGCTACGGCCCCCAAGAGAGATCCTGGGAACCTGCTGAATATGTCCACGCTCCTCGCCTAATCAAAAGATTTCACCGAACATTTCCTGACAAGCCAAAACCCCCGGAGAAGCCCGGTTTGGGAGGGGCCTTGAGGGGGGGTACTGTCATGATCTCTGCTTCCAAAAGGTCAGGGTTTTCCCAACTCCCTTGGAAGCAGATCCATAACCCAGGTTCCGAGTGCCAACCAGTCCCAATTGGGACCTTTTGGACCCAGTCCTGGCGCCAGTGGCACCAGGCTCATAAATATGCCCAGTCCCAGCGCTGGAAGCGCCGGGCTCATAATGCTTGGGTGGATTTACCTGCAGCAGACCATGCTGCTTACTTGCCTGCCAGTTGAGCCTCTGATCCTCTTCTGTATGGAACTACTTTTCCTGTTGGGTGGGGCAGGAGCCACTCCCTAGATTCAGAACACTGGAACTCTTCTGGAAAGCAGGAACTCTTTTCTTACCTAGGCGTGGCTGTGGAAGGAGACACCTAAGCACTACAGGAGGCTATTTAAACCACGCCCGATGGAAGAATCTTGCTTTGCGTTATTCTGCATCCTCTGCAGCAGAACGCTCATCGTGTCTTCTGCATCTGATCCTGGGCCTAAGGAAAAAGGCTTACCATCCTGAATCCAGTCTTCAGCAACACCTAAAAAGACAAGAAAGAACAGGTTAGCATTACGGTCTTCAGTGACAGCTCTTCACTTACCTGGTCCATCGGCTGTCACCAACGCCTCGCGCTGCATTCCGGCATCTGAAAGACAAAGGCTTACCTACTCTTCGTGCGCTCCGGAGGTCTTCACACTGCATTCCGGCATCTGAAAGACAAAAGCTTACCAACTCTTCGCACGCTCCGGAGGCCTTCGGCGCTGCATCCCGCATCTGAAAGACAAAACAAGGTGCGTTTAAAGACATTGGGGAACTTTAATACTCACGTGCCATTACTCCTTTCCACATCTAACCCAGTGGGTATTCCGGCACCCTGCAGCCGCTTCGAACTTGTACCTGCAAAATAAAAAGACAGTTAGAGCGCATCGTGAAGCAGGCAACAAGCGCTTACTTACGTGCTTCCAGGCGCCTCTATTCATCACACTGGCTCCATCTTCAACTCACTTCAGCCCGTCATCCGCCATCGCCGGAACCCTGCAAAACAAGAAACATCATTACTAAAGACTTTAAAGACATTAGAATTACTCGAAACTTACCGTTCGTGCAGTAAACGACGGACAGCAGTCCTCTGAAGTCAAGAGGCCTGCTCCCCTTATCCAGTGAAGAAACTGGTTACAGCACCCTGCCCCGAGGCAGATGGAGAGCACGGCGTTCACTTACCTAAGACATCTTACCCTTCAAGTCAGACATACAGTGCACAGAGGTCCAGCCCAAAGAGCCAGCCGTGTGTTACACACCACCTTTGCAGATACGGCACGCCCAGTCAAGACCGGCGCCTCTACGGGAATCAGGTGAGCGTTACATCAGCCAAACCAGTTGAGAGTGTCAGGTCTCCTGCTACCAGGTTTATGACATATTTGGTTTGAGTGTATGTGGAGGGTTTTGATATCCTCCAATGGATAGAATCATTTGAGATGACTTGTGGTGTCCATGATGTTGACCATAGTGATTGGGGCGAAGTGGTTATTAAGTAGAGTACCTCATTCTGGTTATGACTGTATTCTGAAACTGAGTGTGGAAGAAAGAGGCCAGTATGAGTGTATGAAAGCTGCTTTGGTTGCCAAATTTGGCAAGGCACTGGTTAAGAGGTTCAGGGATTATAAGAAGAGAGATAATATGTCTTGGGTGGATTGGATGAGTGCTGCACACATGAACATGATGGGATGGGTTGATGGTTGCAGAGTGAATTCTTTTGTTGAATTGTTTCACCTCCTGTTCTTTGAACAGTGATGGACAGGACCCTGCTTAGGCCAGCTGACTATGTAGGTGCTCCTCTGAGGACCACCTGGTTAGCTGGTGGAACCCCAAAACATTCTCTTGTAGCCCTAGTCACCATTCAGATTGATGCCAAAACAGCAAAGCTTCCTGTCGTGGTTCAGGACCATGTACCTACCAACATCCTGTTGGGGAATGACTTAGTAGAGATGGGGTTAATATCTAATCACTTATTCCTGACTGCGGCTGCATTTACGAGGTCACGGGTCAAACAGGGTCAGACTGACAGTCAGTTTTCTCAAGCCAAAGGGGAAACACATATCTAAGAGTAAGTGTAAGAAGACCACCACTGTGAAGGGGGCTCCTTCTCTTCAGCTGTTTCAGCAGCACCCAATGTGGTCCCAGCACCTGAGGGACTAGGCCCAGTGGTGGCCCTCGACTCAACTTCTGATGGAGAAAAGTCAGAGGACACTCCTCAGGGAGAGGTACTCACCCCAGAGGATCACCCAGAAATGCAGTGCTTGTTGGCTGAAGGTGGGCCATCTATAACTGATCTTGGTGAAGGTCAGAGATAGTGCCACTCTCTTGAGCATCTAAGGAAACAAGCCCAGACCCAGGCACAAGGTGAAGTGCCTAGGTCTTTTGCAAATTCTTCAGAGGGTGAGCTCCTTTACAGTGAGTCCACTCAGCCTGAACCTGGTGCAGTCAAGAGGCGTGTTGTACCTATGGTATCAGGCCCTTCCTTTTGCAGTTGGCACACAAGGTGCCCTTAGATGGTCATACTAACACTAAGAAGACCAAAACAAAGGCTCACAGCCCAATTTTATTGGCCCAGGATGGGAGTAGAAGTAGAAGCTCACTGCAAGACCTGTCCCTTTTGTCATTTGCCTGGCAAGAATGGAGTGCCATTGCCGCACTGCAGCCTTTGCCATTGGCTGGCACACCATTTGAGAGGGTGGGCATCAACATTGTTGGTCCCCTAGACCCTCCGACATCAGGTGGACAAAGGTTCATCCTGGTACTGGTAGGTCATGCCAACAGGTACCCTAAGGCTGTAACCCTGTGGGCCATAACCACCAAGGTGATTGCCAGGCCTCTCCTGGGCATTTTAACCAGAGTTGGTTTCACTAAAGAAGCGATTGCTGACAGAGAGACCAACTTCATGTCTAGCTGCCTGTAAGCTATGTGGAAGGAATGTGGTGTAATTTATAAGTTCACCACCTCCTACCACCCTCAGACCGCACCTCAAGCCTGTGAAAATGCTTGCCCCAACCCCCAATCACTGCTGGCATTCAGTCTTTTGCTCTGTGAAGTTGCAACTTTGGATGTGCGCATCTCTCTGCAAGGGTCTGGCTGATGTTTTCTGCTGAGGTGGTGGTTGTTTTTATGCTTCAGGGATAGCTAACTAGATCTCGAACCTACATGTAATTTGCATTTGGCGGATGCAAAGGGATACTGTCATTCATTATCATTTTGAATTCTTAATTCTATCTTTCCCTAACTAATGTTAAATGATGTTGTATCTATCAAAGGACACACAGTTATAGTCATCTATAAGGTGTATGCATTATGACTTACTGAAGCCTGGCTCCTAGTGCCTTGTTTGGCCTATGCAGGAAAGTGTTTTATATTGGACTGCTTGCTTCTACGCAATGTGCCTTTTCATAATGATTTTAGAAGCTGGTATTTAGGGCTATTTAGAGCGTTGGATGTATTAGATGTACTCCCCAAAATTCCCATACTTCCCAATAACTGAGAAGGGCAGTTGTGGCAGGAGTGACTGTTGGCCTGAAGGAGTGAATTATGACAGACACAAGGCCTTTTTGTGTGTCAGCACCTGTGCAACACCGGTGGGGAATAGGCAGGCAAATCATTCACAACTGCATTCATGCAGGCAGGTAGCCAATCAGACTCACAGTGCATTCATGCCAGCAGGCAGCCAATCAGGCTCACAGTCATTCAGGCCATTCACTCCATTCAGACACCCATAACACATAATGTGGATTGGTATAAGCACACAGTCTTTCAGCACACTACACTGCATTCACTCTATTTTCATTCAGGGCTGTCCCAGGAATTGTGTCATAAAACCACACCCAGACACCCACAAGACAGAATTTAAGTTCACGTCAGACTCCATTCATACAGGTCCCACCCCAAGGGAGTACCCACAAAACACAGCCCATGGGAGGCTCCTGTCAGCCTGACAGGTGGCAGCCCCAGAGCCATATATGGTATTTTCACCCAACAGCCAGTCAGGAGGCAGGAACAGAGTTAGGGATTCCCAGGCCCTTGGGAAACAAGGTAAAAGGCAATAGAAACCAGCCATATTTCCTTTCTTCAGGAAACCATTGATTCCTATGGCAGGGCCTGGGTGTCCCAAAAATGGAGGACACTCAGAGCCACTGCCAAGTCAGCAAGTGGCTGCCGCCAGCCCATACCCTTCTCTGTGGGCAGCACACAGGTGCCTAAAAAAACACACAAGGGGTACAAGGGTGCCATAAAGGTATTCCATGGATGTTGTTCACCAAAGGTAAAACATGAAGATCTGCACTGCCAGAGGTCCGGCTGGACCACAGTGGCAGAAAACATAGTGGTAGGACTAGGAGGCTCTGGCCCTCCAAAAGTCATTTCCAGCATCACATTTGCCCCCACAGACTGAAGTTAGGGTGACTGATCTCCCACGAGATTGTCACCCTCATCCAGACGGTCAACATACCTTCTGGAAAGGCCATCTGCATTGTCATGAATCTTCCCTGGCCGACACACAATGGTGAAGTCCAGCCCCTGCAGGCCAATGGACCAACTGAGCAGTTTGTGGTTTTCACCCTTCATCTGCATAAGCCACTTTAAGGGTTTGTGGTCAGTTTGGAACTTCAATGCAGACACTTTTACGGTAAGCTCTAACATGCCTAAGTGCCCAAATTATACTAAAACACTCTTTTTCAATAGTGGCCCAACTAAGTTCCCTACCCTTGAGTTGCATACTGATGAACATTGTGGGGGGTTCTCTACCTTTGTCATCTAACTGGGACAAGACGGCTCCAATTCCAGTGTCACAGGCATCAGTTTGCACAATAAAGAGTTTGCTGAAGTCAGGGGCACACAAGACGGGTGACCTGCATATATTTTCCTTCAAGCCATCAAAGGTCCTTTGACAGTCTAAACTCCAACAAACCTTCTTAAGGCGTTTGGGTGATGTCAGAGTTGTCAGGGGGCAGCTATAGTGACATAGTCTGCCATGAAGTTTCTGTAGTCCCCAGAAGTGCCCAACAAAACTCTCATCTGGTTTTGAGTAGATGGAGTCTCCCAGTCTTGTACAGCTTGTATTCTACTAGGAGGAGGATGGATTTGACCCCCGTCTATCTCATGTCCAAGGTAGGTAACCTTCCCCTGGACTATCTGGCACTTGGGTGCCTTATTAGTGAGGTTGGCCCTTTTCATGGCCTGCTGCACCTTATCCAAGTGTGTCAAATGCTCTTCCCAGGTGGAACTGAAGACAGCAATGTCATCCTGGTAGGCCACACCGACGGCCTCCATTCCACTGAGGGAATGATTGACTAACCTTTGTAAGGTGGCAGGGGTATTCTTCAACCGAAAAGACATAACCCTAAACTTGTAAAGCCCTGCTGATGTTGAGAAAGCTGTTTTCTCCTTGGTCTGGTCAGTAAGAACTATTTGCCAATAGCCTGATGTGAGGTCAAAGGTGCTCACAAACTTGGCGGCACATCTTGTCCACAACCTCATCAGCTCTCGGAAATGGGTGTGCATCAGTCTTGGAGACTGCATTGATTGCTCTGTAGTCCATGCAGAAACTCCATTCCTTTGTAGCTGCCTAGGAACTTTCCGTGGGGGAAAGGACCACTGGGCTATGGACTCATTGCGGGTTCACTGACTCCCAGGTCCAACATCTTGGTGACCTCTGCCTGGATGGGATTCTTAACAGAGCCTGACATACTGTAGCATCTGCCTTTGACAGGTAGACTGTCACCAGTGTCAATATCATGCCTGCACCATGGGTTGAGGCCTGGTGTCAGTGAGAACAAAGAGGCATATGGCTAGAGTGTAGCCCTGCAGGTCCTCTGCTGCTCTGGTAACAGATCTGGTGAGAATTGCACCCCTCCACTGAGCCATCCCAGGGATACTATGCAGCAAGAGGATGTGGAAGAAGTGGTCATTTGTTGTCCCAGTCTTTCTTCCATCACTACTGCTGACAGGAGGAGCTTGCTACCTGTGTTTGCTACTGTGACTATTTATCCCTCATTCCAGCGTAGTGCACCACACGGGGAGGAAGTGGAAGAAGTGGTAATTCGTGGTCTGTCGGTGGCAGGAGAGACAGGAGCACCTTCCAAAACTCTGCAATAAGTTCTCTCAAACTCTGTAAGTGAAGGCTTGTGATAGTAGAGAAACGCGAAAAAGGGAGCGCGTTGCTGCGCCCATAGCTGTTTTCCACTTCACAACAATGTATTCTTAATTTCAATCATGCCGAAGCAGCATGCTCTGAGCACCTTTTTGACATGCGCTGCCAAGCGGGCCGCGGTTGCTAAACAAGGTGCCAAGGAAACTCAACTTCAGACCTCCTTGCCTCTAAAAGCGGAAGTACAGAAGGCGGAGGTGGTTGATGCTATATCAACTAGCCTAGTTTGCCCTGCTCGAACCGAGGGGCCTTTATTATCTTTGGGGAGCGGGTCGCCTCTTTCAGCCCTAGATACCAATCCAAGGCGGCTCTCCCGAGTCTGTCTGCAATGTACTGTAGCGCTGGGCAATGTCAAAGGAACAAGTAAATCAGACACTGAAATTACAGACTTTTATTCAGCATGCAATAAAACTTGCAAGGAAAATACCCTGCAACCTACCGCTGCCATTAATGAGTTTTGCACTGAAATCAGAGAGGAATTAATTTCTTCTCTTCCTTGTCTGGGCTCTAAGACAATTGAAACTGTAGTCAGGGCCTTGATAACTCTGGGAGCAGCACAAGGTATGGATAGTGCAGCCATAATTGTGAGCTCCCCCATTCAGGGGAATCCTCTGATTAATGTTCATTTTAGCCCTTTGGCATCCACCCTTGGAGCAAGGGAAGACAGAGGAAACATCATCAATCTGGCCAAGGATGAGGTAGAGGATGTGGATGCGGAAGTATAAGAGGCTGTGGGGGAGTACTCTAAATACACATCAGGAATAAATACATTGGTAAATTCTCTCCTGAATGAGGCTCAGACAGACAACATGTTGTTAAACCACCTGCCACCAAAGCACGGTGAGTTACTTGATCAGTCAAACTGCACACTTCACTAAAATGTTGATAGTAACGTCAGTAAAGTCAGTAGCTCTTCTGCAGCTATGTTTAACATCTTGGAGTTTCTGCTTACAGAGCTTAATACGAAGTGTGAAGCAATCACAGCTGGACGGAACACATGTTGCTACTATCCTTAGCAATTAATGGGCTCTTTGAATAAACTGCTCAAGGTGACGCACACATTCACCAGCTCTCTGGCTGGTATCAACGCGTATATAACGGCTCCAATAAAAGCACCCCTGGAGTAGTCGAAAGCAATAGGTTTAATGCTGCGCCCGAAAACCGATAAGAGCAGACTAGAATTCCACATGTTGCGTATGTAAGAAGAGGAAGGTGGTGAGACAAGCTACCCTGTACAAGGATCTTCAAGGTACTAACAACAGAAGGACACAGGAAGTACTTATAATCTCTGGCCAAACTAATCAGTAACCTCCTGTGAGCTGGAAGATTGGGCAGCGACTAATAATATCATCCCGTTCAACCATACTGGGTTCCGCAAGGGCTCATACACTACGTTCAACAGTTTGTCTTTGATTACAACTATACAGCAGACGTGGATGATACTTAGAACATCAGCATTTTTGGCATTCATTGATTTTAGCGTCGCATTTGACACTGTTGACAGGCGTAGGTTATGGAGTACGCTGCATGATTGGAGCCTTCTGGTAGGATGACCGACTGGATATTAACCCAAAAAGGCCTTAAGCAAGACTGCATCTTAGCGTCAATGGTCGATACGATTACCAACCCACTCTCCATCCCATCGAAACTTAGTAATACCCATTTGTAATGGATGGGTCATGCAGACAATCTAGTCCTCCTGGATTTTACTCCAGGAAGCTTGCAGTCGTCATTGAATGACTAAAAAATTAAGTTGATCTAAAATCATTAATTGTGAATACTGTTAAAACAAAAATCATGGTCTCCAGCCCAACTCACAAAAATTTTAAAATTGTGAGATGGCAGCTGGACGGGGTGGCAGTTGAAGTAGTCGCAGAATATAAATATTTAGGCATTCATTTGGACATCAAACTGCGTGGAGTGCAGCACTTGGAACAAGTGAAATTGAAAATCACCATAATAGCTGGCTCTATTGGCTCCCTTGCTCGCAAGTGTGATGGATACTCTCTAGGGGCATTGATCCAGCTGTACAATGCCAAGATCCTACCCATTATTCTGTATGGCGTGGAAATATGGGTATTTACCAAATCCTCTGAAATGCTCAAATTGAAACATACTATTCTCAAGAGGTTGCTGATGCTGCCACCTCAAAGGCAATTGAAATGGTTTATTTGGGTTTTAATGTTTTGTCGATTACAGTACAATTACAACTCAGCTGTTTGTCCCTACTTTTGAAATTGGTAAATGCCCGAGCTCAAACACTGATGGGCCTACTCTATGAAGTATTTTTGTCTAGAGCAAACCTCATGCAATCAAGTAATCTGGTGAGAATCCAGTCAACAGCAGTACAATGGCAGCTGATGTCAGTCGAGTATGCTGTGGTCTGGTCGCTCAGCAAATATAAAAAGTGTATGAAAGATATGTTGGCTGACCAGAGAAAAGAACAATTACTTGTTAATTTGGCCACTAAAAATCAAGCTTTGTTCTTTGTGGAATACATACAGCACCGGGAAGGCATACCTAGATATGTTCAACATTTTCTGGGGAACAGTTTAGCTTGGGATTACATAAAATTAAAATTAAAATCGTAAAGACCAAAGAGAGAGTGAGGGCTTGGTTTAACACACCACAGAAGAATAGGTATTGTCGTTTATGTAGGGAAGCTTGTTTAGAGTCCGTTAGACATCTTCTAACTAGCTGTTCCTCTCTTCTGAATTTATGGTTGAATATCTCTAAATGCGGCAGGTATCCTGAGGATGCCTTCTGCAGACACTATGTGGGCTATGTTTATGAGTGGAGATTGTCAAGCCTGCATCGTATTTTATACTATCTTCTGGCGGAAGATAGACGTGGACTGCATATACTGTCATGAGGAGTCGATGTTTGCCTGCTGAACACTGTTCAGCATATGTGCAGTGCCGCATGTATGTCTACTTATATTGTTTTTTTAATTTCTCTCTTGAACCATGTGCACAATAAGTATTGTGAAGTCTGCATGTTATGTTTTACTATCTCTGGTGGAAGACAGAGATTGTACTGAATATACTGTCATGTGGAGTCGATGCTTATCTACTGAAAACTATTCAGCGTATGTGAAGTGCCACATGTATGTCTAGTTGTGCTGTTTTTCTTTCTCTCTTTCAAATTATGTGCATAATATGAATCTGCTTTCGGAATCCAAATTGATGAATGTTTGTATCACATACAAATTTGGTGCTTGCTAACTATATAATGCGGAAAATAAATACAACAAATATATTTTTAAAAACAACTCTCATCCTCTTCTAGCTCTGAAGCTAGCAAGAGGCATGAGACTCCTCCTTTCCTGTGGAATGGCTTAAGCCTGTTGACATGGAAGACCTCAGGGGCTACCCAAGGAACTCCTGTGTCAACCAGATAGTTGACTTCACCCATCTTGGAGATTATCCTGAAGGGTCCAATCGACTTAACTTACAAAGTTCAAGGCTTGGTAGGCTAACATCACAAGGATCTCCTGACCAGGAGTCCAATCCACTTGTGAGGCCTTAAGGTCATGCTAGTACTTGTTCATTCTGTGGCTTGCCTTATGATTTGCTGATGCCTGTACCATCATCTGAAGCCTAACCAATAGTCCCCCATCTAGGTCATGATAGAGCATCAAAGAAAATCTATCAGACCCCTGGACAGGACACTACACGCTAATTGGTCAAAACACACTAGTTTAGCTGAGTTCCCCAGCCTATGTTCAAGAGAGATATAACAATTTATGTTCCTAGGCAGTACCTCAAAACGTATAATAATGACACACTAGTAGGACCCGAAAATGAAGCAGTGAGTAATATGCTCCTTGAGAACAAATGATCAAGGTACAAGGTACAACACTGCCCTCTGTAGGATAAATCATATGAGCAGAGCTTCAATTACTAAGAAAGTCATGCAAAGCACCATTACACATGAAGGAGAATTGATTGGGAGTATGTGATTTTCATGGAAGCTCACAAATAACTACCTGGGCAGTACTCCGACTGGACCACCGCCAAGAGCCACCACACAAAATCTGTCCCTGCAATCATCCCAGAAAGGTTGTTACTAACTTAGTAAATAGTAGGCTGTCTTCCTCTACCTCATCTTCCTTAACCAATACTCTAACCACACAGCCTACATCTGTGGAACATAAAATCCCACCATCTACCTTGCAAGCGATAAAAAAGCCTGTTGTTCCATATTTTTTGAAGACATCAGTACTCTGTATATACTGCAACACACCACGCTGCCGGTGGGAGCAATTATGAAGTGCTTTTGAAGCTGTAATGAAGGAACATGAGAAACACTGCCCACTACCTTAGATGTAACACATGTGCAACATCTTTCCCTGTCCTGCTGCCCCTCCATATTTCTGTTTAGTACCCCTTCCCTTATTTCTCTCCCCACCTTACTTTCTGGCCTCTGCTGAAAAAATAAAATATAAACAACATTAAAAAAGGTTCCTTTAGGAACCAACTTTCACAGTAAAAATGGCACTACATAAAGCTTATGGACTCCATATACTTTACATTTTTCAGTGAAGTATTTAGATTCAATAACATTTGCCAACATCCCATTTGCATTTTCTACTATGTTAAGGAAATCATGGACAATGGTATACTAGAGAAAAAGAAAAAAAACATAGAAACCATTTTCTGTCCGGAATTCTTCTTTCTAGTATACAATAAAGACCATAATCCATTGCCCTTTATGACTATAGACAGTCTCCACATTCCCCTTTGTAGCCCATACTTATTAGGAAACCTGGATTGCACATGCACACCATCACACAAGACAGCCCTTCTACTCTTTTTACTGTTATCTTTGTAACACTCCATCATTACCTGCTTTAAATCATTCACACTTATATCCACCAATCACATAAAAGCTCTTCATATAGCCTATGAAAATATTAACAATGTTCTAAAAATGTCCTATACTTATACCAACAAATTATACATAGTGCTCCTATACAAGCACATATGCATTGTGCAATGAGAAAACTCCATAAATAAAAGGGGCAGTATAGATGGGCAAGTGCTCATGGGAGCCCAGGATGAAAGTGCCAAGGGATGCTAAGGTGGTAGGCCACTAGTTAACTGCTGGGGCACAGAAACTCCAAGGCTGGGGTCTATCCTAACAGTAACGTCCCTTTAACGAATAGGTTGTTTCATAAAGTTACATCACTATATATAAGTTATTAATAATTCCTCTTTTTACATATATTAAACAACTATAAATCACCTTTAACAAACATATTTTTTGCAATGCATACTTATAAGTAATGTTTTTAATTGCCTAGGGCATGAGGCTCAACCATGACCCCATCCCCACCAAACCACCCCCGTTAATAAATGCACATACCCACCGTCCTAGTTCATTGTCCACTACACCCTCATAATGTAACCAATGGCCAGTGCTCATAGCTTGCATTGCCATTCTCTACAATCCATTGGGCATGGGCTTTGGCCATGCCACATACCCCAATAGGCAAGTCAGAGCAGACATTTGTCCTTGCTGAGGGCCAGGCTCACTGCCCACAGCAGAAAAGTGATATCACTACTTTCAAAAAAGTAAACCACAGGGCAGATTTGCGAAAGCATATTTCCGGTCATTGCTAATTCTCCTTGCACAAGTTTGCTGCAATCCCGCCCAGCATTCCAGCACCAGCCGCAAGCAGAATGTTTTTTCCCATTTAAACCTAGAGCTTCGGCCATGCTGCATGCATCAATAAAGTAGCCAGATTGTACAAGTCATTGCCTTTTGCAATGACTCAGACAATCTGGCCACTGCCCATGGAAACAGGCTATACATCAGTCACCAAAAATATATCACTATTTTTTGTACCTACATATTGATACTTTCCCAAAAAATAAAACACAGACACATTTGCAAAACCATGCTTTCTGGTCCTTGCTAATGTTCCTTGCACAACTTTGCTGCAAATCTGTCCATCTTTTATTTTTTGATAAGTGTCAAAATTTAGCTACATAAAATGGTCATATAACTTAGCTCCCACTTGACAAAATACATTCAAACTTTGCACAAGGTTCAAGGTTGAATCTATAATCATTCAAACATCTTTTGTCAAACAGCAACAAAGTCATAAGCATCTAGAAATGTTCAGACCCCCCTCTAATTTTGCGCCCTCTTCACAAAATCCCACCAAACGTTGCAAAAACATTCAACTCAGGTTCTTAAATGTGTTTGCAAACTTTTGTGCAGATTTGTGAAACGGTTCCAAATTTATAAGCCTTTCAAATATTTTGGGACCCCCCCTCTTATTTTCTTCCCTATTGGCAAAGCAGCACCAAAATTTGTAGAACCATTCAAGGTCAGATGTAGAATGATATCACAAATCATGCAGCTTAATTCAGTGGTGCTAGAGTCATAAGCCATCCAAAATTTGCTTTTCACCAACCCTGTAATGCAAAAATATGTGTGGATGCCATGTATGCGAACACCACAGGGTTCCCCCTGAACTGTAACAAGACTTCAAAGGTGGAAAACCACCCATTATTTCTCCTTTTTATGGCCATATCCCATCCTCATCACCCCTCACCTCCCCAAAGATTGTTTCATTAGTTTGACAAGTGCAATGTTGTGTTTTAAAATATGTTTTTACTGTGATGTCTGCAGACTACAGGCAGTGTTTGTGAATCCAATATAGTGGGCATTCCACAATATCGGACGCAGCTCATGTTTTTTACCCTCCAATTATTGGGCTTACATGATGTCCACGGACATCATGCCAGTCCCTGATTAGCCCAAGGGAGTGTCTGCGGAGCAAATAGGGAAGAGAGTCCATTCACCGGACCCAGATATCACACATTGAAAATACAGGCAAATTTACACCAAATTTACAAAAGCACACTTTTGGGACCAATCTGCCAATTCTGTCACAAATTTGGTGAAAATCTGACCGGCAGTTTGGGCTGTAGGTGTGAGCAACATTGTTTTCCATTGCGCCTATGAGAAAAAAACATTTTGGGGCCACCACTATAACTTTGACCCCTCTGGACGAAACCTCAACAACAAACAAACTTTTTTACTTTGCATAATCGATCTGAGTGGGGCATACAGTTTTTTTGCAAAGTTCGGTGAACATTCATCAAGGGGGGGGCAAAGCTGTAAACTGCCCAAAAAGTGCTCTTCCTATGCATTGAGCAACCAAACCATAAGTACACGGCCGTTACCCCAGGCCGTGATATATATATATATACATATAGCGTCCATGCAGTTATGGTTAAGTTGGTGTTTCCATAGGAAGAGCATTTTTTTGGGTGGCTTATAACTTCGCTCCCTCTGGATGAATCCTCACCAAACTTTGCAAAACAAGTATATGACCCACTCTGAATTATTTTGCAAAGTTTGGAGAGGTTTGGTCCAGGGGGGGCAAAGTTATAGGGGGGTCCCAAAACTTTTGTTTTTTCTCATAGACATAATGGGAAAAAACTTTGCGCACGCCTGCAGCCCAAACCGCTTGGTGGATTTACACCAAATTTGTGGCAGGAGCGGGGGCTTGGTCCCAAAAGCGTGCTTTTGCAAATTTGGTGTAAATCCGTCCAGTAGTTTTTTTTAAAATGACCAAAATGTAAGGCAAAAAAATTAGTGATATCTCCGTTCGCTCCGCGGATGGACTTCCCAGTTCGCTCCGCGCACAGTGCCCTTATTGGCCGAGCGGCTTGCGTGATGTCTGCGGACATGCGACTTGTTCGCTGATTGGATGGCGTGGTGCGTGAAGCGCGTCAGATTTTCTGTGGCGCCCGCCATCTTGCATTCGCGGACGACCGTGGACAGCGCGGTGAAACTTGGATTAAAAATTGTATTTAGTGGAGTGTGTTGGTGTGTAAGAGTGTTTGGGGAGGGTGGGGGAGTATGAGATAGGTTCAATGTTCTGTTTTTTTTATGTGCTAGACACTTTTGTTGTGTTCAATTTTTCTGCGGACAACACAGCTGTTCTGGAATGTTTGTAAATAAACAGAATTTGTTGTCAAGCTGAAAGTGTTCTAAGAACACTCGCGGTGTCCTGAAATGTTCGTACATAAAGAAAATGGGGGTGGTCTGAGGACGTTGTCCGTATTGTTCGCTGGCAAGTTGAATGTGTTCTAAGAACACTTGCGGTGTCCTGAAATGTTCAAAAATAAACAAAATGGAGGTGTTCTGAGGACGTTCTCTGTATTGTGTGCCTGCTTAGCTGTATCCAATGAGGGAATGGCACAGAGAATGAAGTGGAAATGGTAGGACGGCTGTCTAAGAGTTATGCGGTCTGCGGACACGGCCTGCTACATCTGGGGTTTTCCAGCAAATCCAGCATGGAAAGAAGACTGTAGGGATCAGCCAATCAGATGTTGAGGTTGTGGATTTGTGTTCAAAGAGACTGTGTGTAGTGAAGATGGCAGAAGTGGAGAAAGTCAGGGTGTTGGTGCTCGGAGATATGTTTGTGCATGGTTTACAACAGCATGCTCAATACAGGCATGTTGCAAATAATTTTGATGTTAAAGGAGTGGAGGTGGTGTGGAGCACTGTGCCTGATTGCAATGTACAGGGAATTGTACAAGTTTGTGAAGATATGGGCAGGATCAACAGTCCCCATGTGGTAGTTCTGCACTATGGTGCTTTCCATTTGGGCTATGTCAGTGCCCCAACTTTGTTGGCAGATTTGGAACACTTGGTTCAAGCAGTAATGAACATCCTTCCAAATGCCAAAGTAATTTTTTCTGGATTAGTACCTAGGGCAATATGGGACAATAGTTCAGTTTTTTGTCCTCAGCAAAACAATGCTAGGTGTGTAATCAACCGGGGCATGTGTGTCTTCATGCTTAGAGCTGGTATGTTCTTCTGTAATAATGAGAATATTGATTCCATTAATGCTGTTTATTTTAAAGAAGATGGCATTTCCTAATCTTTTATGGGAAATGCCATTCTGTTTTGGAATGTAAGGGTTGCTTTGGAGAAGGTTATGTGAAGATTTTAGGAGTTAAGTAAGAAAAATAAAGAAAAATACAAAATAACAGGTGTCTGTCAAGCATCTGCAAAAAAACCCCCCAAAAAAACTGCTCTTTTCAGAGCCAACCTCAAAGGGGAAATGGGGCACACTATTTAAATTTACATTCACCACGCTCAGATTTTCAATATGTCCGCGGACATGGTTGTAGTCCGCGGACATCAAAATCACCAGCTAGGGGTTCAGTATGTTCTATGTTACATGTATATAAAGTCAGGGATATTATGGTTAAGTTGTGCTACTAAAAACATATGAAATTCAGTAAATAAACGTTGTTAAAGGGACGTTATGGTTAAGTTGTGCTAGTAAAAACATATGAAATTCAGTGAAAAATCTTTGTTAAAAGGGACGTTATGGTTAAGTTGCGCTACTAAAAAACCTATGAAATTCAGTGAAAAAAATGTGTTAAAAGGGACGTTATGGTTAAGTTGTGCTATTAAAAACCTATCAAATTGAGTAAAAAAACTTTGTTAAAGGGAACCCCTGAAATTCGGCAGGTATGGTAAGATAAGCAACCATAACTTGCGCTCATGATATTTATTCAAATGATACTTCACACTTTTTGGTCAACATTATAAGAATCCCTCCTACAGAGTTTTCATGAAAAGTAAATGCACATGTGATGTCATCAGTGATGTCATCAATGTCATTTGTGATGTCATCTTTGATGTCCTGGGTGTTAGTGTTAGCAGTGCACGGTGGCGCGAGTTATGGTTGCTTATCTTACCATAAGTGCCGAATTTCAGGGGGTTTTCGGTTTTACTTTGAATCATAACGTCCCTTTAACAATGTTTTTTTACTGAATTTGATAGGTTTTTAGTAGCGCAACTTAACCATAACATCCCTTTTAACAAAGTTTTTTCACTGAATATATATATATATATATATATTACACGGCCACGCCAGTGGCGGTGTAGTTATAGTTAAGTTGCTGTTTCCATAGGAAGAGCACTTTTTGGGCGGCTAATAACTTCGCTCCCCCTTGGACGAATCCTCACCAAACTTTGCAAATAAAGTATATGGGCCACTCTGAATTTTTCTGCAAAGTTTGGTGATGTTTGGTCCAGGGGAGGAAAGTTATAGGTGGGGTCCCAAAATGTCTTTTTTTCCCATAGACTGAATGGGGGAAACACTTTGCACACGGCTACAGGCCAAACTGTTGGACGGATTTTCACAATCCGTCCAGTACTTTCCTTTTAAAACGACCAAAAAATATGTCTCAATAAATTAGTGATATCTGTGTCCGCTCCGCGGTCACATTTCCCTGTTCACTCTGCAGACATGATACCGATTGGCCAGGAGGGGTGGCGTCATCTGATGTCATCAATGATATTTGTGATGTCATATTTGATGTCCTGGGTGTTAGTCTTAGCAATGCACGTAGATGCTGCGAGTTATAGTTGCTGAGCTTACCATAATGGTGGATTGTGCAGTGTTTTTTGGTTTCACTGTGAAGTTTAACATTCCTTTAGAGAATTTTTTTTACTGGATGTACATATATATGTATGGCAGGGAAGGAAAAGAAAGGGGCTAAACAAATGATGTTGTCATTGATGTCATCATTGACATTTGAGATGACATCTTTCATGGTCTGAGTGTTAGTGTTAGCAGTGCACAGGGGCGGTGGCAGGGTTGGGGGCTTAGTTTACCATAACTGTTGAATTTCAGGGGTTTTTCGGTTTTAATTTGAAGCATAAAGGGGAAGTGGAAAGTATTTTTGTAGTGAAGTGTACAGGTTGTTGTTAGGGCAACTTAACCATAACGTCCCCTCAACAAAGTTTTTTTTCAGTGAATATATATATATATATATATATATATATATATATATATATATATATATATTACATGGCCACAGTAGTGGCCATGCAGTTATGGTTAAGTTGCTGTTTCCCTAGGAGGAGCACGGCTTATAACTTCGCTCCCCCTGGACGAATCCTCACCAAACTTTGCAAAAAAAAGTATATGGCCACCTCCGAAATATTTTGCAAAGTTTGGTGAGGTTTGCTCCAGGAGGGGCAAAGTTATAGGGGGGGTCCCAAAACCTCTTTTTTTCCCAAAGACATAATGGGAAAAATGTGCTCACGCCTACAGCCCAAACCGCTGGAAAGATTTACACCAAATTTGCGCCGGGAGCGGCGGCTTGGTCCCGAAAGCGTGCTTTTTTTATTTGGTGTAAATCCGTCCAGTAGTTTTTAAAAAAATGACGAAAATGTAAGTGAAAAAAATTAGTGATATCTGTGTCCACTTCGCTGACAGACTTCCCTGTTCGCTCCGCGGACAAGACAGGGATTGGGCAAGCGGCTTGCGTGATGTCTGCGGACATCTGACTTACTTTCCTATTGGCTGCGGTGAAGTGTGCAGTGGGTTGTATTGTGAGAGACGCCCGCCATCGTTGTTTATCATTTGCATCAGAGCGCTGCATAGTAAGCTCTGTATCTTCCTCCCGTTTCCCCCACCCCCCCTCAAACCCTGTGTCTCCCTCTCAATCCCCGCACCCCCCGCTCATGGCCCGTGTCTCTGTCCCGTTCCCCCCACCGCCCGCTCATGCCCTGTGTCTCTCTTCTGTTCCCCCCACCCCCCGCTCATGGCCCGTGTCTCTCTCCCGTTCCCCCCCACCCGCCGCTCATGCTCCGTGTCTCCCTCCCATTCCCCCCACCCCCGCTTATGCCCATTGCCTCCCTCCTTTTCCCCCCACCCACACTCATGCCCCGTGTCTCCATCCCGTCCCCCCACCCCCGCTCATGCCCTGTGTCTCCCTCCTTTTCCCCCCACCTCCCGCTCATGCCCCGTGTGTGCCCTGTTCCACCCCACCCCCCGCTCATGCCCCGTGTGTGCCCTGTTCCCCCCACCCCCCGCTCATTCCCCGTGTCTACCTCGTGTACCCAATACCCGCTCATGCTCCGTGTCTCCCTCCTGTTCCCCCCACCTCTGCTCATGCCCACCCCCCGCTCATGCCCCGTGTCTCCCTTGTGTTACCCCCCACCCCCTGCTCCTGCACTGTGTCTCCCTCCTGTTCCCCCACCCCCCGCTCAGGCCCTGTGTCTCCCTCCTGTACCCCCACCCTCCGCTCATGCCCCGTGTCTGCCCTGTTCCCCCACCCCCACACATGCCCCGTGTCTCCCTCGTGTTACCCCCCACCCCCAGCTCATGCCCCGTGTCTCCCTTGTGTTACCCCCCACCCCCGTTCATGTCCCGTGTCTCCCTCCTGTTCCCCCCACCCCCGCTCATGCCCCGTGTCTCCCTTGTGTTACCCCCCACTCCCCGCTCATGCCCCGTGTCTCCCATGTGTTCGCCCCACTCCCCTCTCATGCACCATGACTCCCTCATGTACCCCCCACCCCCCGCTCATGCCCCGTGTCTATCTCGTGTACCCCCCACCCCTGCTCATGCCCCGTGTCTCTCTCCTGTTGCCCCCCACTCCCCGCTCATGCCCCATGTCTCCCTCGTGTTCCCCCCACCCCCCGCTCATGCCCCGTGTCTCCCTCCTGTTTCCCCCATTCCCCCATCCCCCGCTCATGCCCCGTGTCTCTCTCTTGTTCCCCCACCCCCAACTCATGCCCCATGTCTCCCTCCTGTTTCCCCAACCCCCGCTCATGCCCCGTGTCTCTGTCTTGTTCCCCCCACACCCCGCTCATGCCCTGTGTCTCGCTCCTGCACCCCCCACCCCCCGCT
The DNA here is from genome assembly GCF_040938575.1 of Ambystoma mexicanum. Classification (NCBI taxonomy): domain Eukaryota; kingdom Metazoa; phylum Chordata; class Amphibia; order Caudata; family Ambystomatidae; genus Ambystoma; species Ambystoma mexicanum. The sequence continues at coordinate 134,993,673 of NC_090939.1, forward strand.
CATGCCCCGTGTCTGCCCTGCTCCCCGCCACCCCCTGCTCCTGCCCCGTATCTCCCTCGTATTACCCCCCACCCCCCGCTCATGCCCTGTGTCTCCCTTGTGTTACCCCCCACCCCCCGCTCATGCCCTGTGTCTCCCTCGTGTTACCCCCCACCCCCCGCCCATGCCCCGTGTCTCCGTCCTGTACCCCCCAGCCCCCACTCATGCCCCGTGTCTGCCTCCTGTTCCCCCCACCCCCCTGCTCATGTCCGTGTCTCCCTTGTGTTACCCCCCACCCCCCGCTCATGCCCCGTGTCTCCCTCCTGTACCCCCCACCCCCACTCATACTCCGTGTCTCTCTCTTGTTCCCCCCACTCCCCGCTCATGCCCTGTGTCTCCCTCCTCTACCCCCCACCCCCTGCTCATGCCCTGTGTCTCCCTCCTGTTCCCCACACCCCCGCTCATGCCCTGTGTGTCACTCGTGTTCCCCCCAACCCCCGCTCATGCTCCGTGTCTCCCTCGTGTTACCCCCACCCCTCACTCATGCCCCCTGTCTCCCTCCTGTACCCCCCACATCCCCGCTCATGCCCCATGTCTACCTCGTGTTGCCCCCCACCCCCCGCTCATGCCCCGTGTCTCTCTCCTGTTGCCCCCACCCCGGGCTCATGCCCAGTGTCTCTCCCCTGTTCCCCCACCCCCCGCTCATGCCCCGTGTCTCTCCCCTGTTCCCCCAACCCCCGCTCATGCCCTGTGTCTCCCCTGTTACCCGCCCCACCCCCTGCTCATTCGCCGTGTCTCCCTCCTGTTCCCTCCACCCCCCGGTCATGCCCTGTGTCTCTCCCCTGTTCCCCCTAACCCCGGTCATGCCCTGTGTCTCTCCCCTGTTCCTCCACCCCCTGCTCATGCCCCGTGTCACTTCCCTGTTCCCCCCACTCCCCTCTCATGCCCTGTGTCTAGCTCGTGTACCCCCTGCTCATTCCCCATGTCTACCTCGTGTACCCCCCCATCCCCCACTCATGCCCCGTGTCTCTCTCCTGTTGCTCACCACCCCCGCTCATGCCCCGTGTTCCCCCACCCCCCGCTCATGCCCCGTGTCTCCCTCATGTTACCCTCCACCCCTCACTCATGCCCCATGTCTCCCTCCTGTTCCCCCCAACCCCCGCTCATGCCCTGTGTCTCTCTCTTGTTCCCACCACTCCCTGGTCATGCCCCATGTCTCCCTCCTGTACCTCCACCCCTTGCTCATGCCCCATGTCTGCCCTGTTCCCCCTCACCCCCGCTCATGCCCCGTGTCTCCCTCTTGTTCCCCCCACCCCCTGCTCATGCCCCGTGTCTCCCTCATGTTACCCCCCACCCCCCGCTCATGGCCCGTGTCTCCCCCCTGTTCCCCCCACCCCCCGCTCATGCCCTGTGTCTCTATCTTGTTCCCCCACCCCCGCTCATGCCCTGTGTCTCCCTCCTGTACCCCCACCCCCCGCTCATGCCCAGTGTCTGCCCTGTTCCCCCCAACCCCCCGCTCTTGCCCTGTGTCTCCCTCGTGTTACCCCCCACCCCCCGATCATGCCCCGTGCCTCCCTTGTGTTACCCCCCACCCCCACTCATGTCCTGTGTATCCCTCCTGTTCCCCACACTCCCCTCTCATTCACTGTGTCTCCCTCATGTTCCTCCCAACCCCCGCTCATGACCCGTGTCTACCTCGTGTACCCCCCACCCCCGCTCATGCCCCGTGTCTCTCTCCTGTTGCCCCCCACCCCCGCGCATGCTCCATGTCTCCATCGTGTTCCCCCAACCACTGGCTCATGCCCCGTGTCTCCCTCGTGTTACCCCCAGCACCGCTTATGCCCCGTGTCCCCCTCCTGTACCCTCCCACCCCCGCTCATGCCCCGTGTCTCCCTCGTGTTGCACCCCACCCCGCTCATGCCCCGTGTCTCCCTCCTGTTTCCCCCATCCCCCGCTCATGCCCCGTGTCTCTCTCTTGTTCCCCCCAGATCCTGCTCATGCCCCGTGTCTCCCTCCTGTTCCCCCACCCACTGCTCATGCCCCGTGTCTCTCTCTTGTTTCCCCCACCCCCCGCTCATGCCCCGTGTCTCCCTTCTGCACCCCCCACCCCCCGCTCATGCCCTGTGTCTGCCCTGTTCCCCCCCACCCCCGCTCATGCCCTGTGTCTCCCTCGTGTTACCCCCACCCCCCGTTAATGCCCTGTGTCTCCCTTGTTTTACCCCCCACCCCCCGCTCATGCCCCGTGTCTCCCTCCTGTTCCCCTCACCCGCCGCTCATGCACTGTGTCTCCCTCGTGTTACCCCCACCCTCCGCTCATGCCCCGTGTCTCCCTCCTGTACCCCCCACCCCCTGCTCATGCCCCGTGTCTCCCTCCTGTTCCCCCCACTCCCCGCTCATGCCCCGTGTCTCCCTCCTGTACCCCCCACCCCCTGCTCATGCCCCGTGTCTCGCTCCTGTTCCCCCCACCCCCGCTCATGCCCTGTGTCTCCCTCGTGTTCCCCCCACCCCCCGCTCATGCCCCGTGTCTCCCTCGTGTTACCCCCACCCCTCGCTCATGCCCCCTGTCTCCCTCCTGTACCCCCCACCCCCCGCTCATGCCCCATGTCTACCTCGTGTTGCCCCCCAACCCCCGGGCTCATGCCCAGTGTATCTCCCCTGTTCACCCACCCCCCGCTCATGCCCCGTGTCTCTCCCCTGTTACCCCAACCCCCGCTCATGCCCTGTGTCTCCCCTGTTACCCGCCCCACCCCCTGCTCATTCGCCGTGTCTCCCTCCTGTTCCCTCCACCCCCCGGTCATGCCCTGTGTCTCTCCCCTGTTCCCCCTAACCCCGGTCATGCCCTGTGTCTCTCCCCTGTTCCTCCCACCCCCCGCTCATGCCCCGTGTCACTTCCCTGTTCCCCCCACTCCCCTCTCATGCCCTGTGTCTAGCTCGTGTACCCCCCACCCCCTGCTCATTCCCCATGTCTACCTCGTGTACCCCCCCATCCCCCACTCATGCCCCATGTCTCCCTCCTGTTCCCCCCAACCCCCGCTCATGCCCCGTGTCTCTCTCTTGTTCCCACCACTCCCCGGTCATGCCCCATGTCTCCCTCCTGTACCTCCACCCCTTGCTCATGCCCCGTGTCTGCCCTGTTCCCCCTCACCCCCCGCTCATGCCCCGTGTGTCCCTCTTGTTCCCCCCACCCCCCGCTCATGCCCCGTGTCTCCCTCATGTTACCCCCACCCCCCGCTCATGGCCCGTGTCTCCCCCCTGTTCCCCCCACCCCCCGCTCATGCCCTGTGTCTCTATCTTGTTCCCCCACCCCCAGCTCATGCCCTGTGTCTCCCTCCTGTACCCCCACCCCCCGCTCATGCCCCGTGTCTGCCCTGTTCCCCCACCCCCCGCTCTTGCCCTGTGTCTCCCTCGTGTTACCCCCGACCCCCCGATCATGCCCCGTGTCTCCCTTGTGTTACCCCCATCCCCACTCATGTCCTGTGTATCCCTCCTGTTCCCCCCACTCCCCTCTCATTCACCGTGTCTCCCTCATGTTCCTCCCAACCCCCGCTCATGACCCATGTCTACCTCGTGTACCCCCCACCCCCGCTCATGCCCCGTGTCTCTCTCCTGTTGCCCCCCACCCCCGCGCATGCTCCATGTCTCCATCGTGTTCCCCCAACCCCTGGCTCATGCCCCGTGTCTCCCTCATGTTACCCCCAGCACCGCTCATGCCCCGTGTCCCCCTCCTGTACCCTCTCACCCCCCGCTCATGCCCCGTGTCTCCCTCGTGTTGCACCCCACCCCACTCATGCCCCGTGTCTCCCTCCTGTTTCCCCCATCCCCCGCTCAAGCCCCGTTTCTCTCTCTTGTTCCCCCAGCTCCCGCTCATGCCCCGTGTCTCCCTCCTGTTCCCCCACCCACCGCTCATGCCCTGTGTCTCTCTCTTGTTTCCCCCACCCCCCGCTCATGCCCCGTGTCTCCCTCCTGCACCCCCCACCCCCCGCTCATGCCCTGTGTCTCCCTTGTGTTACCCCCCACCCCCTGCTCATGCCCCGTGTCTCCCTCCTGTACCCCCCACCCCCTGCTCATGCCCCGTGTCTCCCTCCTGTTCCCCCCACCCCCTGCTCATTCCCCATGTCTACCTTGTGTACCCCCCATCCCCCACTCATGCCCCGCTCCTGTTCCCCCCACCCCCGCTCATGCCCTGTGTCTCCCTCGTGTTCCCCCCACCCCCCGCTCATGCCCCATGTCTACCTCGTGTTGCCCCCCACCCCCTGCTCATGCCCCGTGTCTCTCTCCTGTTGTCCCCACCCCGGGCTCATGCCCCGTGTCTCTCCCCTGTTCCCCCACCCCCCACTCATGCCCCATGTCTCTCCCCTGTTCCCCAACCCCCGCTCATGCCCCGTGTCTCCCCTGTTACCCCCCACCTCCTGCTCATGCCCTGTGTCTCCCTCCTGTTCCCTCCACCCCCCGGTCATACCCTGTGTCTCACCCCTGTTCCCCCACCCCCGGTCATGCCCTGTGTCTCTCCCCTGTTCCCCCCACCCCTGCTCATGCCCTGTGTCTCTTCCCTGTTCCCCCCAGCCCCCTCTCATGCCCTGTGTCTAGCTCAAGTACACCCCCACCCCCTGCTCATGCCCCATGTCTACCTTGTGTACCCCCCACCCCCCGCTCATGCCCCATGTTCCCCCCACCCCCCGCTCATGCCCCGTGTCTCCCTCATGTTACCCCCCTACCCCCGCTCATGCCCCGTGTCTCCCTCCAGTTCCCACCACCGCCCGCTCATGCCCCATGTCTCTCTCTTGTTCCCCCCACCCCCGCTCATGCCCCGTGTCTCCCTCCTGTACCCCCACCCCCCGCTCATGCCCCGTGTCTCCCTCGTGTTACCCCCACCCCCCGCTCAAGGCCCGTGTCTCCCTTGTGTTACCCCCCACCCCCCGCTCATGTCCCATGTTTCCCTCCTGTTCCCCCCACCCCCCTCTCATGCCCCATGTCTCCCTTGTGTTACCCCCCACATCCCACTCAAGCCCCGTGTCTCCCTCTTGTTCCCCCCACTCCCCGCTCATGCCCTGTGTCTCCCTCATGTACCCCCCACCCCCCGCTCATGCCCCGTGTCTACCTCGTGTACCCCCCCACACCCGCTCATGCCCCGTGTCTCTCTCCTGTTGCCCCCCATCCCCTGCTCATGCCCCGTGTCTCCCTCGTGTTCCCCTCACCCCCTGCTCATGCCCCGTGTCTCCCTTGTGTTACCCCCCATCCCCGTCTTATGTCCCGTGTCTCCACCCTGTTCCCCCCACCGCTGCTCATGCCCTGTGTCTCCCTCCTGTACCCCCCACCCCCGCTCATGCCCCGTGTCTCCCTCGTGTTGCCCCCACCACCTACTCATGCCCTGTGTCTCCCTCCTGTTCCCCCCACTCCCCGCTCATGCCCCGTGTCTCCCTCCTGTACCCTCCACCCCCCGCTCATGTCCTGTGTCTCCCTCCTGTTCCCCTCACCCGCTCATGCCCCGTGTCTCCCTCGTGTTAACCCCCTGCTCATGCCCCGTGTCTCCCTCGTGTTCCCCCCAGCCCCCGCTCATGCCCCGTGTCTCCATCGTGTAACCCCCACACCTCGCTCATGCCCCGTGTCTCTCTCCTGTTGCCCCCACCCCCGCTCATGCCCGTGTCTCTCCCCTGTTCCCCCCACCCCCTGCTCATGCCCCGTGTCTCCCCTGTTCCCCCCCACCCCCTGCTCATGCCCCTTGTATCCCTCCTGTTCCCTTCACCCCCGGTCATGCCCTGTGTCTCTCCCCTGTTCCCCCCACCCCCAGTCATGCCCCATGTCTCTCCCCTGTTCCCCCACCCACCGCTCATGCTCCATGTCTCTTCCCTGTTCCCCCGCTCATGCCCTGTGTCTAGCTCATGTACCCCCCCACCCCCCAATCATGCCCCGTGTCTACCTCGTGTACCCCCAACCCCCCGCTCATGCCCTGTGTCTCTTTCCTATTGCCCGCCACCCCCCGCTCATGCCCCGTGTCTCCCTCCTGTTCCCCCACCCCCCGCTCATGCCCCGTGTCTCTCTCTTGTTCTCCCCACCCCCGCTCATGCCCCGTGTCTCCCTCCTGTACCCCCAGCCCCCGCTCATGCCCCGTGTCTCCCTCCTGTTCCCTCCACCCCCTGGTCATGCCCTGTGTCTCTCTCCTGTTCCCCCCACCCCCGGTCATGCCCCGTGTCTCTCCCCTGTACCCCCCACCCCCGCTCTTGCCCTGTGTCTCTACCCTGTTCCCCCCACCCCCCACTCATGCCCCGTGTCTCAGCCCTGTTCCCCCCACCCCCTGTTCATGCCCCATGTCTCCCCTGTTCCCCCCACCCCCGCTCATGCCCCGTGTCTCTCTCCTGGTCCCCCCCGCCGATGCCCTGTTGTGTTCTCTTTATATACCTCGCCTTCCCTTTCCATGGTGTCCATCCTGGTAAAATATTTTCCTTCCTACACCGGGACGCCGCAGGCGTTCCGGTTTGGGAAGAAAAATCTTTTTTTTACCACCCCAGGTTCCCACTTTGAGAACATCCATTGAAAAGGACATTATGGTTAGATTGCACTAATAAAAACCTATGATATTCAGTAAAAAAAAATGTGTTAAAGGGACTTTATGGTTAAGTTGCACTAATAAAAAACTATGAAATTCAATGAAAAAACTTTGTTAAAGGAACGTTATGGTTAAGTTGCACTAATAAAAACCTATGAAATTCAATGAAAAAACCTTTTTAAAGGGACGTTATGGTAAAGTTGCACTAATAAAAAACAATGAAATTCAGTGAAAAAACTTTGTTAAAGGGACGTTATGGTTCCAAGTAAAACCGAAAAACCCTTCAAATTCGCAAGTTATGGTAAGATAAGCAACCATAACTCGCGCCACCATCGTGCACTGCTAAGCCTAACACTCAGGACATCAAAGATAACATCACAAATACATATATATATATATATATATATATATATATATATATATATATATATATATATGTATATATATATATACATATATATATATATATATATATATATATATATTTATATATATATATAATTATATACATATATATATATATATATATATATATATATATATATATATATATATATATACATATATATATATATATATATATATATTGCAATCTGACACAACTCATGCATGGTGAAATGCGTTATTGTGTTTTGTTTTTTTTTTCACAATGGAATTAATAAAGGAAAAGATGAACCACCAAAGTCATTATTTTAATGGAGTGAGTACCACCGTCTCCTTGAAGAGTGGGATAATGAAGTTTGTAAGCACCTAATCCCCAGCACGAAAGGTCAAAGGAAGGACAGATGAAATCATGACAAAGGAAGGACATTCAAGTATTGTTTCCAATGATGAGTTGGAAAGTGGACTAGCGATGAATAGTTCACAACAGTGAGAATGCTAAGACATAAAAACTCTTAGGTAAATGGTAAAGGATGCAAAAGTAATAATTTCAATTTCACACTGTCACACCCCACATAGGGATTCCTCGAAACTGACTTAGTCATTCACCCCACACATATTCCTCTTGGAACACCCAATTGTAAGCCAAGTTCGAATTATACAAGTTTAAAGGGTCTACCCCATTCAGTAACATGTGAAAGGACATGATCTCAATGCAAATGAATTAACAGTTTTATATTTTAATGTAGTCACAAGGTTAGAATGAACCATTAGAATTAAGAAATATATGAAAGCAACTATAACGTCAATGGCGCTTTCAAATCAGAAGCCTGGAAAATGAGAATAAGGCGTAACAGTTGTTGTCTTTTCTCTTCTGTGATTTGCTATAAAAACGGCAATCTTATGATTTGTCATTGAATGTCTTTTTAAATGATTCCCTACCTAGGCTGTTACAATACATTTTTTTTTCTCATATTTCGTGCATTCATTTTTGGCTCTTTTAGATGGATTTTTACTACTTGAAGTGGGACCTACCAAACATATTTTTGGGGCCCCGTACAAAGAATCACGGTTTTTCAAGAAAGCGTTGAGCTCCTCCCCAGCACTTTGGGGACAAGCAAGGTCTGCCTGAATAGAGCCGAAGACTACACAAACCAGGAGGAGGTAGCAGGTGCCGGGGTTACCGAGAAGGCCTACATGATCATTCCAATCCTGGCATTCATTTTTGACTCTTTTGGACAGACTTTTACTACTTGAAGTAGTACCTACCAAACACAGCCCTTTGCCAGAAGCTGGATTTTGAGGGGCTGCCCGATTCTTCCCGACTGATGCTGCGCTGGTGCTGACACAGAAAAAGGACTTCCTGTAGTTCTTCGTTGGGCTAGTAAAAGCACGTTGCAATGAAAAAAAGCAAAAATCCTTTTGAAAAATACCTTGTCTCTGTTATAATTCACTCCTTCAGGCCGGCAGTCACGCCAAAACTGCCCTTCACAGCCCTTCTTGAGTCTCTGAGCCAACCGCCCTGTAAAGCAGCAGAAACATAACACAATGATTTGTTTTAAGGGACAAATCGAGCCATGAACCACTTTGCCTACAATCAGTTTGGTGAAGATAGAGGAAATAAGGAGAAAGACTCATGGAAAATGAGTGCCAGGAATGGTATACCCTCCTTGAAGGGATAGAACCACATCAGGACCGGAAGAATGTGTTAACAAACCTTCAGTAATAAATGCAAAATCCTATGTTCATGGTTCATTCAGTTCAGATATCTTGGGACTCTGCGTGACCAGTGAACACGCAAAGATCAACGCAACGAGAACTCAGGGCATGTGTTACATAATGCATGAAGAAAGGAAGAAGTATGCATTTTTAGAGGCAGATGTTGAGACGGTATTATCTACACATTTAAGCTCAATCATTTAATTCTATGTTGTGCTGTTTCTGGGGGAAGTCGATTGACTATGGTGTGTAATGATAGTATCTCATGTCATGGAAGATATGATATGATATGACAATTATAAAGCGCCTATACTCAAGTGATCCAAGGTTCAAGGAGGCAAGGAAGGGGAAAAAGAGGGAGGTCAAGACAACAATCTTACTAGCCCTAGTGACATTGAAATCGTGCAGTGGAGAGGGAAGGGGAAAAAGTGCCTGGGGAAGGGTAGGAGGAGAAAGTGCAGGACACAGGATCAAAAGCAAGTAGTGCAGCCAGCAGGTGGCAGTGCAAGAGTTAAATGCAGACAAGTGTCTGATTAGTGCAGGTAAAGGGACTTTAGGGTTGCAGATACAGACCCGAGTGCAAGGGTTGCCAGGAGGCGGTTTAGGTGTGCAGCTGGGTGGACAGGGACCTGGGCCCGAAGTTCAGAGGGTAGGCTGGACACATAGGCCGGTGACCAGTGTAGTATCAGACATGAAGTCAGCAGGGAAGAGGAAGAGAACAGGCAGAAGCAAAGAGGAAAGACCTTAGATGCTTCCAGAACCGGAGATGGTTCTGCTCAAGTTTCAGAGAAGCAGGGAGGCTGTTCCAGAGGGAGGCACCAGCCGAAGAGAGAGATCTCCCCCCCAACTCGTTGCTTGGAGAAGTGACTGACCCTCAAGGAGTTGGAGGTGGCAGAGTGAAGAGCTCGAGTAGGAAGATATTTCCGAAGAGAGAGGTGGAGGTGTTGTGGTCCCAGGCCACAGAAGGCCTTGTGGACAAGAGATGCAAAGGATCTCCCAGTGGTACTTTCTTTCCACAGTGGTACTTTCTTTCCTCTGCAGGTGGTTCCCTCTGGAATAGACTCCCTGCCTCTCTCCGTCTTGAGCCCAATCACCCTAAGTTCCGGAAACTCCTCAAAACGTTCTATTCTCTTCCTCCTTCCCTCTCCCTTGTTAAACCCCTATCTATCCTTGCCTACTGCTCATCTCCCTCTCTCCCTCTCGTCGCCTGCTGCACCTCCAGAGCAACACAGGTCTCAGGTTCCCTCGCCAGTCCTCGCCCCCATGCCTCTGCACTCCACCCACCACTAGTCCACTTCTTTACTCATTCCTCAAGAATGGTAACCTCTAGTCACCTAACCCAGGTCCTTGGACTGGGCGCACTTGTTCCCTCTACCATCCTCCCTTTTGATTCCATGTCTGGCACCCACGTTAAATAGAGTGTGCTTGGTCAGGTCTGCCAGGCTTAGTATGGTCGTTTTTTGTTTCTGTATGTCTTTCTCCTCATCCTTACCACCTTGCCACCTGTCACACACTTGCACTATTTGAAACATTGTTGCCGAGTATGGTAGCTTAAGAAGTGTATGTTCTTTCCCCTCTCGTCCCCTTTGCTCCTTCCTTATTGTCTTTCACCTGAGCTTGAAGTAAGGCCTTCAGGCCAAGTTTGTTAGTCATTTTTGCAAGATCATTTGGAAATTTCAAGGCCTAAGAATGATTCTGTATTTCCCTGTTCCCTCCCAGCCTTGAAATACTCTGAAGCACTTCATCTGTGTATAAGCGCTTTATAAATAAACACTTACAATGACAATTACAGATGGGAAGCCTGTGGTGCAGTGGTGGAAAACCTGCTGCCAGTGTCCATGCTGCTGGAACATCACCAACTCTATTAATGCCACACCCTCCAGCGAAATCAAGGAATGGTTTAAATCCTATACCTAATTTAAACAAAATTCCAATGCTATTAAAGACTAAATAACACATAAAAACATAGGTCTGGCCGGATAGATTCAGAGGGGAGCAAGCGGCATCAGCAAGTCTCTCGAGAGGAGACCGCTTGTTTGCTGTTTCAGCGGCAATATTAATCCCAACCACATCAGTGAGAGCAAGAAGAGACTCACCACAACATTAGCACCGCCAAAATACTACAGGATGCTAACAATATGCGTCCATTTGCAGAAATGATTTCCCTAGGTACAATACGATTTCAATACAATAACAACCTAATAAAATAAAAAAAGAAATAAACCATACGTATTGCTTGGTGGATTTAGTAGACAGGAAGAGGTGGCAGTGCATCTCCGGTCAGGGGACACGCCTTCTCTCTTCTACTGTATATAATGTCATATTCCACCCCACATTACTCACATTGCTCCTGATTGGCCACACAATGTCACATGTCTGCCCCGGGCAGGTCCAGCATTGTTCAAGGCACCTTATTTAGTCTTGATGCATGCTCAGCTCCGAGACTGTGTGCGTGCTGTGGTTCTCTTTATTTATCCTGTTGAAAGGAGCCCTGAAGGCAACGGGGGGCAGAGCCTTTTGGACAGTGTGCACTTGGTGTGTGCCAGAGTGAGTGGCCTGGGACCCTTTGGCAAATGGAGGATATTGGATCAGAGTGCATACAAGAACTCAACAATTGCAAACTGTTCTCATTGTCCTCAATGTGCTGCATATATTTGCAGTGGACATCAAGTGGTGGGTACTTCTGAATTATTTTTGACCGCAGCAAACTGACCGCAAATTAATTTGCTTTGGCCCAATTTTAACGCACCTGCATTTTTTTTTTGTCCCCCGCCTCCAATTTTAGGAGGACACCACTGCACCCCCAAAAATGCAAAATATCAAACATGGAGAGCGGGAGACACCCTCGCAAGCCTCGCTCTCCAGGGTTGGTATTTTGCAATATATGTAACCAAATTGCCCCGAAGGCCAAATCACCCATGCAAAATTCGACCCAATTGGTCATTAGGTCAATTGTTTTAGGTCACTTAGGCTAATACTGGCAAGCCCTCTCATGTTAGGTGGGAGTATGCAAGGAATGGCAGGCATTATGCCTTTGATGACTTTGATCTGCATAAAAAAGGCATCACAGTTAATCATTTTCAGGTTGTCACATTAATTTTCCGTGTATGTCAGGTTTTGCTAAACGAATTACATTAAATTGGCTAATCAGTCAGGTAGCCAGTCATGTTTAATGCTCTCAGCAACATTAATATCGGAGGGGGTGGAGTGCAATGTGGCTTGTGATGCTGAAATGTGGTGGATTAGGAATGGCCGGGCACTGGAAGTGAGGTAAAGAGGTAGCCAGGAAGTCCACCATATGCCACCCCATCCTCAACAGGGCAATTAATTCAAAGGCCCAACATCAGTCAATCCCGGATCTTCAGCTCTTCGTGTATCATGGTCTGCTTAGTGTAGACCTTCTTTGCCTATGAGTGCTGCCGGTCGCCAGATGATATCTTGGCAAATGCTGTGTTCAGATTTGAACCTGCAGTAATAGTCCAAAAAGCAGTCGCTGGGAGCACACTTGCGTACCTGATAGGTAAGCTCCAGATATTTGGGGCGCACACTCCTCGTACAAGAAACTGACCAAATGGCCCAAAAAACAAACTTGCACACAAAGAGAACACCTGCCAACAATCCTTCTCTTGTCACACAAACCCACTGGAATATGACCCCTGCCTCAGCTCGGAATGCCCCCACAAATCTCCAAACATGCAAATCTCTCAGAACATGGCCTTTTAAACAATACTTGACCAAGGACTAATCCCGATGGAGGCACAGATTGACACACAGACTGAAACTCACACAACTGTGCTGTTGAACTAGAATAGCCCAAATACTGGCTCCCCGCACATTGTCCAGTGCTCCTCTGCTCTCGAGCTTGGTCAACTCTTTCAACAAGAACATAAACAATACGGTCCCAAGCTCCAATGTATTCAAATTTTAAGAGGTGTAAAGGAGCCATTGTGAGGTTGGTAGGCTGTCTATCGTGTGTATCCTTGGTTTCTGTATTGAGAACAAGTTGTTGGGTTGTGTCAACAGGTGAATTAACCTTGAAGTTCTGGATGAACCCCTTACAGGGCTGCCATTCTTGTGTACTTGTATACAAATGTCCGGTAAGTGTTGAGTACTTAGGTTTGAAATGCAAGCCCAAATTGGGCTACGCTTGGCGTGGTCCTTGATGCCTGAATGTGAGAGTGGGTAGACGTAGTGCTCCAGAGGTCAAGGATTAGTCATGCACCAGTTGACAACCCTTGCAGACATTACTCTGCTAAATTAGGAAGACAGAACTGTTCTATAAGTGTTTATAATCTCAAATACTGCATCAGATGGCCCAAGAATGTACACTTAAATAAAATGAGGCACGGACCTAGACTTTGTGGCAACTCACCTTTGCAGGCAAAAAGAAAGAAGCTACTTACATTATCAGTGAGGGAATAAGGGGCAGCTCAAAGCACTGAAGGGTAGAGTGACTGTATTTGGACACCTGGAACACTAGTCACTTTGCATATGTCATGTTCGGGGTCAAAAATATGGGATGTTACTATCACTGAAGGCAGCTATTAAACTCTAGGAAACTCCCAATTTAGGCCAATATGTTAGAATAATAACTGCAAATCTCATAGTGCAATGGATGGAGACTTGAAATCCGAGTAGCGACGTATGCTTTGTTTATCCAAGTCCTCAGCACTTGGTCCTAGGACGGATGAGATGTTTTGAGGAGAGGAAAAGGGGATCAGTGTCTTGCCACACTTGATTGACTGCAACCTAGCTGGATGGTTGTGAATGAATATTGAAGTTATCATCACTTATGGTCAAATTGGAGAGAGACAACATCCAGACACTTCACAACCTAGCAAATATCAAAAACAGTCACGAACGTAGTTATTGACATAGCCAACATTCCAAAAAGAAAACCAAATATATAATTGTTAAAACACATTGGCCCTCATTAGGACCCAGGCGTTAAGGGGTTTACGGCGCCGTAAACGGCGCCGACCCTTAACGCCTGATTCCAAGGTCCCTTTGCGGGATGGTGATTTTAACGCCTGCTTTTTGCAGGCGTTAAAACCCATGCCGCAAAGGGACCTTGGTGCTAATTACGCCACCGTAATTTACGGTGGCGTAATTAGCGCCTTTCCCCATTCCCATTATGCCCTATGGGGCAAAAATGGGAATGGGGAAGGGTAAAATGGGAAATGGGGATTTACCGCCCCACTCACCTTGGAATGGGGCGGTAAATCCGCCATCCACCATGGTGTAAACGTAGTTTACACCATGGTGGTAAGGGTACGACCCAGGCGGTAACTTACCGCCTTGGTCGTAATGAGGGCCATTGGCACATTTCCACAATATAAAAGGAAGATAGCATTGCTCAACTATAAAGTTCCCGCTTGACCATTTGAACAAGTGGAAAAACAACCACCAATTCAGTATCTGTACGCGTTTTCACTGATTATGACATTGGGTAGCACTTGCCACCTCTTCTGGTGAGGTTATGGCTCTACTGTACATTAGCATATGGAGATAATTATAAACGTCCTTTCAGCCACTCAGAATGTTTAGAGTGCAGTCAATAACAACTGTTATTGACTGAGTTCTGAACATTCGGTCTTCAGAAGCAGACTGATCAAAAAATGAAATGTGTAGGCAAGATTTTGTTTTACAAGACACTTTTCTTTCTGCAACATACTATTGAACACAGAAAGGGAAAACATTGGAAAATGACTTCACTTTCTTATAGAGAAACCATTTACTTTTACACGACATGTAACATTCATGTTGTACCTGTTTCAGTTCAACCAAGTTGCAATTGAAATACTTACAAATGCTTAACCTATGAAGACAAACATGTTATTTAAATGCTATTTAAATGTTACAAAATACAATCACATTTAATTTACTAACGCAGTGGGTATATTTACTTTACTCACTCTTAAAGCACCATTTCTTACATCACCACGAACACTCCAAAACATGTATTTCTACTGCCACCATGTGCTAACAGCCTTACAGATCTGGCAAAGTGTCATTATCACTTGCGATAATGACCCTTCCCTGAGTCTATAAGGCTATAATATGTGTTTATTATACCAACAACAGCATTTACCTATTGAATGTCACTGCAATGGAGCCAGTATTTTCTGTCTGTATCAATTGCAGAAATCGAATACAAAATCAATAAACTAACTTTAAAGGAGCACATTGATTATAAGGCTTGCAACTGTAATCATGGTTGCTCTTTTGCATGTAAAATCAAGTCCACTAATGCTAAGGCCAGAACATGTGCCAATGTGCTCATGGGCCTGGGCCTTGGCGCAGTCTAGGTGTGTGGGTAATAGGGCATTCATGATCATATATTTCATTTATATTTATGCAGAGAGGAACAATGCTTTTTTAATCACAAACGTACAATAGATAAGAAATCATATCTCACAGGAATCAGTGAGCTTCTTACAATGGGGTGCATTTGAGGGACAGTCTTATCCAGTTGTTGAGAGGAGTAATTGGAACATAGATTAAGGACAACCAACATTAGGCATTTTAAGTGCAGGTAGGTGGTACGGCCAGCTGTGCTCCGGATCTAGCCATGATGGATGAATTGCTAGAATGGGAGCAGAGAAAGTCAAGTTTAGAGGTGAGGGAAACGTGTTAGTTAGAAGGCAGATAAGAGATAGGTTAAGAGGGTAACTGAGAGGCAAGGAGGTATGCTTTTAGTTTGGTTTCGAACAAATCCACGTGGACTGTTTCTTGGATGTTGTGGGATGTATTTACCCATGCATCCGAGCCATACCTCAAAACTGTGCAGTACTGACATGGAAAACTCATGATGGCCAGAGCTTCCCAGAAAATGCACAGGGAAATGCAGGAAGAATAGGCTGCCACCCATTTTTGCCGATGTTATGGGCACAGAAGGACGCTGCCTAAAACCACCATTGGACTACCCGCACAGTAGTCTGAAACCATTGGGAATGGCAATGCTGATTGCCAAATGCAACCTAGAATTGTGGGGAATTCATTTCTTAAATCCCAAAAATGGGTGCAGTACCAGTACTCACCACTATCCAAAAGCCAGCGTTTTAAAACCACTCTGTTTCCCTGAAGGCAAGTCAAAATGCCTATTTTCAAACATTGCAATATGTGCAAAATATTTACTGAACACCAGCAGACATTTGGCAGAATGGAGTTTTGTGTGCCTACAAAATCTGGGAAATGAAGATCATAAGACAAGGTTTATAACAAGACTGGCTGCGCTGTGGATTTCAGCAGTTTAAGTTGCACTGGGTTGAAAGACACTAAAAAAAAAATCTAAATGTTTAAATTGACTGAGTGACCTACTTTTGAGTGTCACATAGGTTGCAATTGTTTAAATGTCATAGTTTTGCACTTAGAATCAGCATTCTAGCTGCATGTGTAAAATTGCAAGTTAATTTAAAAAGCAACAAATAACATGACAGTAGCTGAAAGTCTGGCTTAAGGAATTTGATTCTGCCTGGCAACTACCCCCATCAGGAGTGAAATTTGAGTCACCACTGTGTTCCCAGGCCAACCTTCCTTTTGCTGCCCCCACTAAGGATATGCCATCTATCTGATAATTGAATTACCTGGGCTCTGCCGGAGAGTGAACAAAGCCCTCTTCACTCAGGCAAAGGTTTTTATTACCGCAGTCGTAAAATGTAGCTTCCTCTTGGCAAGAGCTGGGAGGAGCACTGCCTGTGAGAGCAAGCTGGCTTGGCAGAAACTGGAAAGACTGGTTTCTATACCATGTGACCTGGGAAACCACACCCCTTTGGAGCCAGAACATAACTTTAAAAAGATGAATAACTCATAGAGCGGACATGTGAAAATTTTATAAATGATACCATAATTCTTGTGATTTTTCTGCCCACATTTTAAGAGGTTTTTCGACCCGGTGGCATGTTCAGGGGGGTTTTAGCGGAAAAGTGGATATTACTCTAAATGTATGCATGTTCAAAATCTGAAACTTCATCAGTTAATGTCCCTACTCCCTGCACACATGTATGTAAAGTTGGGTCAATGTCAGAAATTGCAAAATCAGTTAAAAAGTGAAATATGTGCCATTTCTGAATGCAAGCTCCCAGGAAGAGCAGAGTTTGAACAGGGGATACCTCCTGTAATGCATGATGGGTGCATATGATTTTAAAACAATATGTACCTCTGCAAATATGTATTTGTTTCAAATCTAGATTTGTGTGTAACTTGACAGGAGGAGTGGACTTTCTGCAGGCTGTAAAGTGACATCACTCTGACTCACAGTTCATTCCCCAATCAAATGATAAATGGAAGTTTGACCAATTAGAAGCTGAGAGAGAGGTAGGGTCAGTGATGCTAGAACACACCCACATTCTAAACACATAAAAGCAGACAGACAGGACAGATAGAGACCTTCCAAATCCATCTGCAGCGGGACGCTCTGCCGGAAAAATCCATACTTACCTCCATCAACCTCCAGAGAACCAAACTAGAGACTTCAATCTATCCAGAACTAAGAGACCAGACCAGAGAGAAAGCAGTGCTGTACCCAGAGAGACCCAGACCAGCAGAGAGAGCTGACCCAGATCACTGTGAAGTGCAGAGGCCAGACCAGACCAGACCAGAGTCCAGTCCAAAACCCTGACCAGATCCATGGCGAGGCCCATTTAATTCAAGAATATAGTGTGAGTACCCAGCAGAACTGTGTAGAACCAATCTCTTAGTTTAAATTCATCTAATTCAATCTATTTAACCTAAGTAGAACTGCCTCCTAGCTGTCACCTGTCATTTCTAGTTGCAAGCTGCACTTGTCATTTTGAGCTTTTGAAATTTGCAAACCCAAAAACGACCTTTATTAAATCGCTCATATCTCCGCGACCGTTTGGGCTAGAGACTTGCAGTAACTTTCCTCTGATAGCTTAGAATCGTAGCTTTGAATCGCACGAAGAACCGCATTCCTACCCCTTATAGTTTTACCGCAATCGCGGAACACGCATCCGCAAATTTTACCGCGATTTGCAATTTCTTCACATGTAAAAACTGCTGCTGTTTGCTTTCCATTTGCCAGAAATTTGTTTAACCTGCTAACTATCCCTGCATCATTGCTAGGGTAAGTCTGGACTAATATTAACTAGATACCACTCACCCTGAACCTCTGAAAGGGAATTAAAAAGCATTTCCAGCATATTTCTCATCCATTGCTAGCACATATCAAAGCATTTGGGCCTGTGTTTTCAAAACCCCTATCTGTTTTCTGTAAGCTTGCTGGGATTGAACTGAATCACATTTGATTGCATTTCTGAGAACTGTGTGTTTCCTTCCATTTCCTTGCCTTGCATCAAGGGGGGGGAGGGAATTGCCAGAGAAAAGTGATTACATTGTTTTGTTGAAATCATATTGAGTATTTCTATACTGCATTTCATTCATTCAACCTTGCATCCATTTGAACTCTATAAAGCATTTTGGACCACCTTCTTCTTTTGTTCCTATTTACCAGTGTGCTACCTTATCCATTTCATGTCAACTCATTAGTGATTATAAGAAGTGTGCTAGTGCCAGATTCTCCGTTGTTGATCTTTATCATATCAGATTAAGTGTGCTATTCAATTATTAATTTATTATAAAGTGTCATATATATATCTATTGTTTAAATGATCAAATAAACCTTTTAAACTTGCAAAACAGAACTACTTCTTGGCTCAGTGGGGTCAGGGGGATTCCAAGAGAGGGGTGTTATATAGGGGTAGTCATCCAGAACGCATGAACTGGACCTAAAGATATATCAATAAGGGTTTTCATTCAGTATTATAGACTAGGCGTTGACTTAGCTGTAGTGTTGAATTGAATCCTCTTACAAATTGGGGGCTCGAGCCGGACGTTTGGGTTAGAATACCACTTGTGCAGCTTAATACAGTGTGCTAACTGACGGGATACATACATCCGGTCGGATCACCACGCTGCATTACGCTGTGAAGCATTCCTCAAAAGGGACACTCCAAGAAAAGTTCTGTTCTGCAAAAATAAAATACTAACTTCTGTAAGTCAGGACAGAGACCAATCTCTAGAATGACGACCTTAGTAGACATGAAAATAGCCAGAGAGCACTTCTTACATAAGTTATTTGTGAGAGGTGAGTGGACTCACCAGGACCAAACAGTCTGGTTGCAGGCCATCACGCAACAGGTCACTGAAACAGGGTCAGATATATATAGAGATCAGGGTCCATTACATGTGGCCCTGAGTGAACTATACATGGCCCCTAAGGCCAAAGATGAACACGACAAGATTGTTAGGATAGCGGCATACCTGTACCTATATATGGGAGACATGCAGGATAGATGTGCTGAAAGCCAAAATCTGGCAAATAGGCAACAGATGGCATTACAGAAGGCCCAATCTGATCTGGACTCTTCTGAGCAGAGGCTGCAGAGGAGCCAGGAGGCAGAAAATGATAGTAGGCAATATATCATTAAAATAAAAGAGGATATGGGCATCCTACAACAGGAAAAGACAGACCAGGATACCCGATTTCTGGCCCTGCAGAAGGAGCACCAAGACAGTTTGGACTCCTTGCTGCAGAACCAGAAAAAGCTGGAGCAACAGATCAATTTCAACAGGGCATGCACAGAGCAGGTAGCCACCCTGCAAATCCAACTAGACAGAGAGAAAGAGGAGAGCAATAAACTGATTCTGAAAGACCTGGATACCCAGGCAGAGTTTGATGAGGAGCGCCAAAAAGCTGGTGCCCTTCAACGGCAAAGGGACGACCTGGCGGCACAAATGCAGACTCTTAGTCAGGAAAGAGACGCCATAGGCCAGGAAGTCTGCCACTTAAAAAAGGAAATTGAAGAAAATCACCTGGCCCTCCAGGGGCTGGGTGATCTCCAAAAAGAAAACCAGAACTTGGTAGAGCACACCAGAAGGGTGGAAGATGCTCTAGCAAGAAAGGAGCAGGCCAATAGGGACATTGCCCAGGAGGTAAACCTCCTGCAGCAAAGACTGGCCCAGTTCTCCAGGACCAACCAGGAAGCACAGAGGGAAAATGAGGCCCTCTGTCAACACAATGATAGGCTCCAACAACAGGTAGCGATGCAGGAGAGACTGATAGAGTCTAGTAAGGCCTTAACTGAGGAACTGAAGGCACAAATGCAGGCTCTTGCATTGCAACAGGGAGCAGGGGCGGATAGAGATGAGGTTCGCTGGGAAATGGAAACTCCGGAGCATAACCTCAGGAGCCCTAGTACCAGAGGCCCTCATACCTCTCAGTCCCTGGACTCTGCCACCCCCATGTCCCCTGGCGCACATGAGCACAGGGCCACAGGGATGGCAGATTACTATCCAGCTAAGAGTATGGGGCTCATAGGCCAGTACCACTCAGGAATGGAGGGGTGGGCATCCGGGTATGGGCACCCAAGTACAGTACAGTTCGATGGGGAACCCCAGGAGAGTAGGCCCATTAAGGGCATCCTGAAAACCTCTGCCCAGTTAGGTCAGTGGAGGGGGTACCCATCAAATCCTGGCAGCAAGGAGGAATCTGAAGACTCCTCTGAACTGCGCAGGACACAGGAGACCAGGTCCCCACATTCTGCCAGCCATTCCCAGGCTCGCAGAATCCGGGAAAACCTGGAAGAACAGACGGGAACCTCTGGGAGCAGTGCCTCTGAGTCCGAGGAAGAATGGACAAGGGTTACCCGAACCAAAAAAGCCAATAAGGCAAAAAGGGCCTTGCTTAAGGACCCCTTAAAGCAGATTAAGGCGATCAGGAGCGTCATCACGCCTTACCATAAGAACGCTAAGTATTCTGTTTGGGAGCACTTAGAGTTGTTTGAACAAATGATGGAGACTTTCCATTTGAAGGACAGCCAAAGCTGTATTCAATATGTAAAGTGGACCTTCTCCCCGGAATACTCCAGTTTCTTTGCGGGGCTGGAGGACCAAAATCATTTAAGATGGTCCACCTATAAGGCGGCCATCTTGAAACATTTTTCTGTTCACAGAAATCCTCAAGAGGCTCGCAAGGCAGCCTACAATTTGCAATGTGGGGAGGATCAGGCCCCACAAGAATTTGTGCAGGAGTTAAAGCGTGCTTTTGCACAGACCACAAGAAGGGTGCGCACAGATAGTAGAGAGTTCATAAATACGTTTTTCCATGCCTTGCCCAAATACATCATGACCCAGCTCGTGAGGGATTTTCACGAGAAAAGATCCTTAGATTGGGTCATTGAACAGGCTACCCGGATCTATGAGGTGCAGAAACCGGTAGATAGCAAAAGTAATGGCCAGAAAAACCCCAAAGCCAACAGCACCCCTGCTGCTGCCAAGGTGGCAGAGGTAAAGGTCACCCCCGTTTTGGATTTGGAGATGGGGGGACCTAAAAACCTACCTGCACCTAATAATGCTAGGCCCAGAAGGTCCTCGGGCCAGTCACAGACAGGGAGCCAAGGAGGCAGCCCCACAAATGGGGTCCCTCGCTCTCCTGATTATGTAAGTCCCCGTTACAAGGGAAATCGACCCATCCTGGGTTATGTGTGGACTCCTCCAGCCCAAGGGGGGGGATCCAGACAAGCACCTAACCCAGGGAACTTCCCTCCAAACTTCCCACAGGAGGGCAGAAATTTACCAAACCCTGGGCAGAACTTTTTCCCCAGATATCCTCCCGACTTTCAGCCCCAAAACCATCCATCCTTCTTTCCCCAATTCCCTGAGCCCAGACCACTGAATCCGGGAGAGGGGAGGCCAAGGGTGGAGGGGTACCCAAATCTTCCCAACCCGGGGTATTACCAGAGGAGGGACAGCTACCCTTCCCGGGATCAGCCCAGGGGAGAAAACAGGGCCCCGTATCAGCCTGAGCGGGTTTCCCAGTTAGAGCGCCAGGTTCAAAACATGGCGCGGGATCTGGGTCACATACTGAGGGCTCAGCAGAACCCTCAGATGGGCGTGCCGGCGCAGAACGCACCCAACTCTGGACCTGGTGCTCCAGAACAATGACGGGGGCAGCACCCCGATAACTCACCGGTTCCCAGGGAGGAGGCACAAAGGGAAGGGGGGTGTAAAGCCTTGGAGGAAGCTTCCTTCCTCACTTGTAAACAGCCCCTGGAAACCCAGGAACCGGAAACAAAATCTCTTGCCCCTGAAAGTCTGCCTCCTAAGGAGCAGAGGGGGGGTAGGAGAAACAAAAGACCCAAACAGACTCAGTTTGAGGAGGAGGTACAGATCTTCCAATTTGAGGGAGAGGGATCCTCAGAGGATCCTGGGAAAAGGATCTTCTCCTTCAGAGAGGGGGGAACTCCTCCCAAAGAAAAATGGGTCCCTAGGGATGCAAATCCAGACTGGGGAGATGTGGAGACTGAGCTACCGCCGCCCACCATCTCATCCCAGAACCAACAGCAAGATAATCCCCTGGTTCAAACCCATCCTGGTGACTGCCTCCAAAAAGGGGGGGGTGGCCCAGAACCGGAACCAGGGGAACCCACAATGGCTCTGATCTCCAGTTGCCAACTTTTTCTTTCAGATTCCCAAGGCTCTCCACAGAATTCTGCCCAAAATTCTTCTCTCGCGATGTCCAAAACCAGAAAATTAGCCCACCAGTTGTCCAAAAATGTGCATTATCTGTGCCCCCTTGAGGAGAAGGAGGGAAGATATTATGCCCCGGTACAAGTACAGGGGCAGGGTACAATCTCGGCACTGG
This sequence comes from Ambystoma mexicanum, assembly GCF_040938575.1. Lineage (NCBI taxonomy): Eukaryota > Metazoa > Chordata > Amphibia > Caudata > Ambystomatidae > Ambystoma > Ambystoma mexicanum. The sequence goes on from NC_090939.1 coordinate 135,015,959, forward strand.
TGGACACTGGATCTCAAGCTACCCTTCTGTCCAGAAGGGCCTTTGATGAACTGAATGCAAGAAGGGGAGAGAATTACCAAATTCCTCTCACCTCTCTTCCGGGACAACTACAGAACTTTGACGGGAAGGAAATTCCCGCCGAGGGGACGGCAGATTTGGACATTAAAATTGGCCGACATAAGTTGAAACACCCGGTCATAGTTGTGACCCCAGAGGGCACCCCTTGTTTACTAGGGAATGACCTCCTGAGAAGGTTGTCACCCCTAATAGATTGTGTAAACAAGGTCCTCTGGACCCCGACTAGCCGACCAATAAAATTAAAACAGAGTGTCAACCATGTTAGTTTAAACGGCACATGCCACATGGTTGAACAAAAATCTGACCAAGTAGAATTTCACTTCCAGAACAACCAGATTCCAGACGTGACAGTAATAGCAGTAGGACAACAGACTGGTGATGGGGGGTCCTCTCTATTTCTGAAAATCAACCTTCCTTCCAGTCTAAAGTGGTATTCCACGCTGGAAGGAAACACTCTGAAATTCTATACTAATCCACAATCTGAAACTCCCACTCCTATAGTCCAGAAAGATGTGAAATCAGCTCAAAGCCTGGCTGATATTCAGCACATTGGAGAGCAGTTGTTCATCCCTGTTCAGTTAAATGATGGGAAGGACTCTGTTCTCGCTCGAGTGTGTGTGAACAACGGTAAGAGCTTCATCAGCGAAGCCATGTTTCGCCAACTTCCAAAAGATCCAGCCATTCCCACCTTCAAACTGATAGACAAATGGGAAATGGACCTGGAAGCACCTAATTCCAAACATCTCCTGCCAAGCAGGTGTATGCTCAAAATCTCCATTGGCAACAAGAGCATAGTCCATAATTGTTGGGTCGTGCGAGACGTCACTGCCGCCTTTTACTTAGGCAGTGACATTCTCAATCGCTTTGCCATTAGTTTGGACCTAATAAACTTCAAAGCTTGGTCCCGATTAGCGGATAATCCCATGGGCTTTGATGATCCAGAAAAAGCATTTAGGTCAGCTCAATTGCTACCTTATGCAGTTGAAATTCAGATCAAAGAGGAAGTCACCATCCCAGAAAGGACCCGACAATTCTCCCTGGAAGTGAAAGTTAAAAGGGGACAAGAGTTGAAAAACCCTGATGCTTACATACATCTAAATGCTTCTCTCCAACAGCAAGGGTTGGGGGTAAACCCAACACCATTAGTCAACATAGAACATGACACCATTCCAATAGAGGTTGAGAACAGCGACTTAAAGAGTATTACTCTAGCCGCAGGCACCATTATTGGAATGGCGGTTGATGACCGACATTTTTCCATCGACTTATTAAATGAACTGTTAGGACCAATCCCCAAGGACTGCTTTGACAGTGACAGTGATGACAATACAACACCAGACAGGATTTTTACCCGGCATGGGGGGAACTTCCTGGTGTACACTTCCTGCCCCTATGGTAAGGAAGATGTGACGTGTGACTTCAGGAGGGATGAGGTGATTTTCCAGGTACATGAGGGCTGCCTTTCCCACCTGAAGCCTCCGGTCCAAATCAGCACTCTGACCAGGGACTTCTCCACCCAGCTGGAGGAGGCCGCGGAGATAGCCAAACCAGAAGTCTTTCCAGGCTTCAGGCAGATGGTGGAAGAGAGAGTCAACCTAGCTGATGCCTGTGTGACTCTGGAACAAAAGCAAAAGTTGAAACAAGTTTTCTTGGATTTCCAAGATCTCTTTGCGGTAGACTCATATGACTGTGGTCGCACCGACATCCACACCACAACAATCCCCACGGACCCTGGCATGACTCCTGTGTTTGTGAAGCAATATCGCTTGCCTCTCGCATCAATGGAGTCCCTTACTGAAATAATTAAGAACCTTGAGTCCCGGGGAATAATCCGTCCAGTCCACAGCACCTTCAATAATCCGGTGCTGGGAATATTGAAGCCAAACGGCCAGTGGAGACTCTGTGCCGACCTCAGGGAGCTCAACAAACGGGTCCATACTTCCCGATGGCCTCTGCCCTACATTGACCAAGGGCTGGCCCAGATCCAGGGGTCACAGGTATTCACTGCAATAGACCTGACCAATGGATACTGGACTGTGCCTGTCAGTAGGGAGGACCAATACAAGCTGGCTTTTACCTTTGGGGGCCAGCAGTACACCTGGACCCGGACTCCCTTCGGATACATCAACTCCGGCAATGAATTCAACATTTTTCTACACAAGGCCATGCCTGACTTGGGTGCAAGGGGTAACTTGGCTTATGTAGATGATGTCCTCATCAAAAGTTCATCTGTGGAGGAACACATAGCGGAGATCCGTTATGTTCTGACACAGTTGAGGGCCGCCGGAGCAAAACTTTCCTTTCAGAAAGAACAGTGGTGTAGAACCCGTGTTAATTTCTTGGGGCATGAGATTACTCCTCAGGGCCTCTGTCCCCAGGAAAAGAAAGTGGAAGCACTTCAGAAACTGAAAGACCCCACAACTCTGCGGGAACTAAGGAGCCTCCTTGGACTGACTAATTATAGCAGAAAGTTCATTGAGGGCTACGCAGAGATCACCAGACCCCTGATTCATCTCCTGAAGGGGGGGGTCAAGTGGGAATGGGGTCCAGAACAAGCCGAGGCAGTAAGACAACTCAAGAGAAGCCTCTCACAAGCGCCTTGCCTAGCTTACCCTGTCAGAAACAAGGAGTTCTTCCTGGAGACGGGGTTCTCTGATACGTGCTTGACGGCAGTATTATACCAAAAGCATGACAAGGTCAATAAAGTAATCTCCTATGCGAGCAAAACTTATTCTCTGTGGAGGAAAAATTCAACGATTGTGAGAAGGCACTCCTGGCAACGGTGTGGGCATTGAAGAATTACCGCCCGTTTATCCAGGGGGAACACATCATAGTGGAGACTCCACACCAGCCTCTGCAATATCTCCAAAGTGACAGAATCCGGGCCGGAAATGTGAGTAATTCCCGAATTACTTCCTGGATTCTGTCAATGCAAGGCTTTCCTGTGGAGGTCAGATATGGCCAAAACAAAAAGAGTCCCCTCGCGCAAGGTCTGGCTGACTTGCATGATTGTACCAGAGAAAACTGTCTCGAGGACGAAAGTCTAAAAATAAAGGACAACATGGAGGCATACCTTAATTCCCCCCACAAAGTCTTTGAAGAAGACAAGTGTGAGGGAATGCCCACTGTGTATGTGGATGGATGCTCTTACCATGTTGACAACAACGGGGAGAAAGAACTAGTGGCTGGCGTAGGGAATGCATGGGTGAATGAGTCCCCAGAACCCTCCGCTGGATACAAAATTGGTCCCCGAAGTAGTCAGGTGGCAGAATTGATGGCTGTGCATCAGGCCATCCTCACTGCTGTCCAGCATCAACTCCACGAACTGGTCATAATCACAGATTCGGATTATGTACGGAACGGGTTCGTGGAGCACCTGGTTAATTGGAAAACCAGAGGCATGTTATGTGCTAACAACAAACCCTTGAAACATGGGAAGTTGATCCAAAACATTGATGATCTGGTCACCTCGAATGAGATGACCATCTATTGGAAGAAGATCAAGGGTCATTCCAAAGTAGAGGGACCAGACAAAACTGGAAATGACTTAGCTGATCAGCTGGCCAAAACCGGGGCCATCCAAGGGGATCTAATTGAGATTGAGTCCCTGTTGGGGGAAATCCAGGTCACTGCCATCACTAGGTCCCAGACAAATGCTCACAACGACCTTTCAATTGCACAATGGAGTAAGGAGACCCCTGATGCGGATTTGATTACTGCTCAGAAGGGGGATCCAATTATTGGTAAATTTTACCAGCACCTTGAAGACCCTGAGAACTTTCCCCTGACGGATACCGATTACATTGGGAAAGAGGACCTAAGAGTGTTGATGAAATGTCCAAAAATGTTCCGGATCCAAGACGGTTTGTTGGTAAGGAAATCCAAAGCTGGCCACGATCAGTGGGTGGTTCCTATCTCATTCCGAAGCCTGATGTTAAGTCACGCCCATGATGCGGCCACCGCCGGTCATAGGGGGTTTCACACAACATTGGAAATCTTAAGAGAGGTTGCATACTGGCCACACATGGGCCAGGACCTCAACCAATATTTGAAGGGGTGTCTTGTGTGTGCACAATTTCAGCCATCATCCCTTACGCACCGGGCGCCTTTACAAAAGAGGGGGATGACACTGCCATGGTCAGATTTACAAATCGACTTTGTAGGCCCTGTGATTCGCTCGGCTAGGGGGAATAAGTACATGTTGACTGTGACATGCTTGTTTACCAAGTGGGTGGAATGTCTCCCAGCCCCAAACTGCAAGGCAGAAACGGCAGCTGCCTTGATGATTAACCACATCTTTTCCCGTTTTGGTCTACCTCAAAGGATTGAGTCAGACAGAGGTAGCCACTTCACCAGTGAAGTAATGACAAAGATGTGGGAGATACTGGGGGTCAAGAGAAAGCTGCATATTGCTTATAGACCAGCTTCTTCTGGGGCAGTAGAGAGATATAACCGGACAATTGTGAGCATATTAAAGAAGTTTGTGGCAGATTCTGGGCCAAGTTGGGATATCCGATTACCTCTGGTCCTAATGGCCATCAGATCTACCCCTTCATCTGCAACCAAAATGTCACCATTTGAGTTGATGACTGGGCGCAAGATGGTGCTTCCTCAGCATTTGCTCTACAGGACCCAGGAGCAGACACTGATAAATGCCTCCACTACTCATGAGTATGTAGAGAATTTAAGGAAACACCTCCAACATGCTTTTGCTTATGCTCAGCGGAATCTAGAAAGATCGGCTGATAGCATGAAGACCCACTATGACCTGAAGACTTCCAGGAAGGAATATCAGGTGGGAGACCGGGTCTATCTATACAACTTCCAAAGGAACCAGGCCAAGCAGCGCAAATTTTTGCCTACATGGAAGGGACCCTTTGAGATCGTCGATAAGATCTCCCCTGTGGCCTACAAGATCCGCATCCCCAAAGGCGGTTCGGCAGAGGGGGAAGACAAGTGGGTCCACATAAACCAGTTGAAATGTTGCCATCCCAGGCACACTCTGCAACAACTGGAGGAATCCTCTGGAATCCTAGCGGGTACTGTCTCAGACTAATTCAGTTCCAACCATAAAACATACCACATCTAGTCTCTAAAATATTGTGATTTGCATGAAACTGTCTCTTAGTTATACTGTTTTCTTTATCAAAATAAGAATGTAATGTTTCGTCATGATGAAATGCATATGCTGTCCCACCATCTCAACAGTGGTGGAAAAACGTCTATGAGTAGGTATTGCCGCTCTTCCTTTGTCGTCCTAGGAGAAAGAAGACCTTGAGACTGGCCAAGGAGGACGATCCGGAGACCGGGAACGAAGATCCAATGGGCCCAGTGGACCGCCCAATACTCCCATCAGGACTGGCGAGGAGAACCGATCGATCAGTACCGGATGGAGAAGAAGATGATGAACTGTGCCATCTATTGGAAGAAGATGAGGAAACATCCCAGGTCTTGCGAGTCCCATTCGTGAAAGAGAATGGCCATCGCAAGAGGGGGGCTTGTGGGATGTATTTACCCATGCATCCGAGCCATACCTCAAAACTGTGCAGTACTGACATGGAAAACTCATGATGGCCAGAGCTTCCCAGAAAATGCACAGGGAAATGCAGGAAGAATAGGCTGCCACCCATTTTTGCCGATGTTATGGGCACAGAAGGACGCTGCCTAAAACCACCATTGGACTACCCGCACAGTAGTCTGAAACCATTGGGAATGGCAATGCTGATTGCCAAATGCAACCTAGAATTGTGGGGAATTCATTTCTTAAATCCCAAAAATGGGTGCAGTACCAGTACTCACCACTATCCAAAAGCCGGCGTTTTAAAACCACTCTGTTTCCCTGAAGGCAAGTCAAAATGCCTATTTTCAAACATTGCAATATGTGCAAAATATTTACTGAACACCAGCAGACATTTGGCAGAATGGAGTTTTGTGTGCCTACAAAATCTGGGAAATGAAGATCATAAGACAAGGTTTATAACAAGACTGGCTGTGCTGTGGATTTCAGCAGTTTAAGTTGCACTGGGTTGAAAGACACTAAAAAAAAAATCTAAATGTTTAAATTGACTGAGTGACCTACTTTTGAGTGTCACATAGGTTGCAATTGTTTAAATGTCATAGTTTTGCACTTAGAATCAGCATTCTAGCTGCATGTGTAAAATTGCAAGTTAATTTAAAAAGCAACAAATAACATGACAGTAGCTGAAAGTCTGGCTTAAGGAACTTGATTCTGCCTGGCAACTACCCCCATCAGGAGTGAAATTTGAGTCACCACTGTGTTCCCAGGCCAACCTTCCTTTTGCTGCCCCCACTAAGGATATGCCATCTATCTGATAATTGAATTACCTGGGCTCTGCCGGAGAGTGAACAAAGCCCTCTTCACTCAGGCAAAGGTTTTTATTACCGCAGTCGTAAAATGTAGCTTCCTCTTGGCAAGAGCTGGGAGGAGCACTGCCTGTGAGAGCAAGCTGGCTTGGCAGAAACTGGAAAGACTGGTTTCTATACCATGTGACCTGGGAAACCACACCCCTTTGGAGCCAGAACATAACTTTAAAAAGATGAATAACTCATAGAGCGGACATGTGAAAATTTTATAAATGATACCATAATTCTTGTGATTTTTCTGCCCACATTTTAAGAGGTTTTTCGACCCGGTGGCATGTTCAGGGGGGTTTTAGCGGAAAAGTGGATATTACTCTAAATGTATGCATGTTAAAAATCTGAAACTTCATCAGTTAATGTCCCTACTCCCTGCACACATGTATGTAAAGTTGGGTCAATGTCAGAAATTGCAAAATCAGTTAAAAAGTGAAATATGTGCCATTTCTGAATGCAAGCTCCCAGGAAGAGCAGAGTTTGAACAGGGGATACCTCCTGTAATGCATGATGGGTGCATATGATTTTAAAACAATATGTACCTCTGCAAATATGTATTTGTTTCAAATCTAGATTTGTGTGTAAGTTGACAGGAGGAGTGGACTTTCTGCAGGCTGTAAAGTGACATCACTCTGACTCACAGTTCATTCCCCAATCAAATGATAAATGGAAGTTTGACCAATTAGAAGCTGAGAGAGAGGTAGGGTCAGTGATGCTAGAACACACCCACATTCTTAACACATAAAAGCAGACAGACAGGACAGATAGAGACCTTCCAAATCCATCTGCAGCGGGACGCTCTGCCGGAAAAATCCATACTTACCTCCATCAACCTCCAGAGAGCCAAACTAGAGACTTCAATCTATCCAGAACTAAGAGACCAGACCAGAGAGAAAGCAGTGCTGTACCCAGAGAGACCCAGACCAGCAGAGAGAGCTGACCCAGATCACTGTGAAGTGCAGAGGCCAGACCAGACCAGACCAGAGTCCAGTCCAAAACCCTGACCAGATCCATGGCGAGGCCCATTTAATTCAAGAATATAGTGTGAGTACCCAGCAGAACTGTGTAGAACCAATCTCTTAGTTTAAATTCATCTAATTCAATCTATTTAACCTAAGTAGAACTGCCTCCTAGCTGTCACCTGTCATTTCTAGTTGCAAGCTGCACTTGTCATTTTGAGCTTTTGAAATTTGCAAACCCAAAAACGACCTTTATTAAATCGCTCATATCTCCGCGACCGTTTGGGCTAGAGACTTGCAGTAACTTTCCTCTGATAGCTTAGAATCGTAGCTTTGAATCGCACCAAGAACCGCATTCCTACCCCTTATAGTTTTACCGCAATCGCGGAACACGCATCCGCGAATTTTACCGCGATTTGCAATTTCTTCACATGTAAAAACTGCTGCTGTTTGCTTTCCATTTGCCAGAAATTCGTTTAACCTGCTAACTATCCCTGCATCATTGCTAGGGTGAGTCTGGACTAATATTAACTAGATACCACTCACCCTGAACCTCTGAAAGGGAATTAAAAAGCATTTCCAGCATATTTCTCATCCATTGCTAGCACATATCAAAGCATTTGGGCCTGTGTTTTCAAAACCCCTATCTGTTTTCTGTAAGCTTGCTGGGATTGAACTGAATCACATTTGATTGCATTTCTGAGAACTGTGTGTTTCCTTCCATTTCCTTGCCTTGCATCAAGGGGGGGGGAGGGAATTGCCAGAGAAAAGTGATTACATTGTTTTGTTGAAATCATATTGAGTATTTCTATACTGCATTTCATTCATTCAACCTTGCATCCATTTGAACTCTATAAAGCATTTTGTACCACCTTCTTCTTTTGTTCCTATTTACCAGTGTGCTACCTTATCCATTTCATGTCAACTCATTAGTGATTATAAGAAGTGTGCTAGTGCCAGATTCTCCGTTGTTGATCTTTATCATATCAGATTAAGTGTGCTATTCAATTATTAATTTATTATAAAGTGTCATATATATATCTATTGTTTAAATTATCAAATAAACCTTTTAAACTTGCAAAACAGAACTACTTCTTGGCTCAGTGGGGTCAGGGGGATTCCAAGAGAGGGGTGTTATATAGGGGTAGTCATCCAGAACGCATGAACTGGACCTAAAGATATATCAATAAGGGTTTTCATTCAGTATTATAGACTAGGCGTTGACTTAGCTGTAGTGTTGAATTGAATCCTCTTACAATGTCCAGGTGAAAAGGACTCCATGCAAGTGGAGCAAGAAGAGAGAAAAAGCAGAAACAAGAGGAAGCACAGGGAGAGCGAAGAGCCACAAGGGTAGTCAAGGATGCAGAGCAGATATTATGTGGAGGCTTGTAGTGTTGGATAAAGGAGGATCAATACAGTGGTGCCTTACCATGGATAGATTTGTGAACCAGGAAATGTAAATATGGTCCTGTTTTGCATCATCAGCCATGCAGCCTAGTGACGGAGGGTACGAGGATGTAACTACATGGGAATTCCTATGACAGTGCCTGTTTGGATTTATTGTACAAAGGCAGTTCATCAGGTCAGCAAAGCACATTTTGAGTTCTATCCCTGGAGTGTCAAGAGATGCGGTCTCTACCATGCTCGCCTGGGTCGAGACTCTCTCCCGGCTGTCTACAATGATTGAAGACCTTTGAAATTGACAGTCCCAGTAGGTCTCTTCCATACCGTTGAGGTAGAACTGCCATGTTCGAGCATAACTGCTTAAATCCTTCTTTTAAGCATTGTTTTGAAAAAGTGGAAAAGCAGAAAATATAAAATATAAAAAGAAAAAGAAAACTGCTTTAGTTCAAAGCAGTGCTAGGAAATGTGCCCGGGAGTCAAATTGCACCCCCTGCAAAGTTTAGAAATATGCAAGACACCATTGTAATGCAAATGTTGGGGGAAGCTGAAGACAAATAAGACATGTGCATATTCCTTCATATACTTTAGCAGGAACAACAAGCTAAGAAATGTACAACCCACTTGGATGCTGAAAAACATTTGACTGAGTAGAATTACTGGTTGTGGTTAATCCTCCGAAAACCCGTGGGGTTGTGGAGTGCAAAAATGGAGACTATGTCCAATGTTACCCCTCTCTTAAACAGTAATTCGATTTGAGATTGGCACAATTACCCCCAAATTCATAATGAGGCAAAATGTATAATATAAGTAACTGAGGATTTCTCATCCTTCTCAGGTTACATGATCAACTGAGGGGAACATGAAGATCTTTTATTAGCCCCATTATCCCACCTACAAGATATCCTAAAGTTATTTCTCAAGTGTATGGAACAAAACCTACAATGTCTAAACATTTGGCTAACCAAAAAATATTCTTAAAATGTGATTGACAATAACTTGCATGCCAATCAGAAAGAAATCTAATTGGATAGGCTAAAATGGGATCAACTGAATATTTCATTCTGGTGAAGAATTCAATGGTTCAAAATGGTTGTGGCACCTCAGCTTACCTACATTTTTAGAAAGCTACCCTTCATACCATGACACTGCTGGTGGTTGATCATTCATAAATCAATTTATGATATTAGATGCCGAGTTCAAAGCCTGCAAAAATCAGAGAATCATCCAACACATCTACATTCAAAGATTTTCGTCTTCCAGATATGGAAACATACTAATTAGAAAGCCCATAATCTCAAGTAGCTCAGCTATAGCCCACCTCTTCTGACGAGCACTGCTGGCCCAAGGCAGAAATATGTATCTTTGGAAATATACATAATACTCCTAGAATACCCAACATAGCACATTAAATTGTGCCCCGATAATAGCCACAAGCATATATTGTGGAGAAAGAGTGTACAACCTTATTGGAATAGATCCATGCCTACACAATTAGGCATCAATGGAGTGACAAAACAATAATACTGTCTAAACCAATACCTTGATCACAATGAAACAAGGAATCCATCACCTTGCAGATATCCTACACAATGGCATTAACATGCTACCATGTGAAACAGTTTCACTTACATTTTAGATGTCATTCAGCAAGAAGTGGAAATACTCAAAAATATGAAAATGAAGTTGCACAACTAAAAATGAGAACACTGTCCTCACTTTTCACTATTAAGCAATTAAGCTAGAAAAAGTGACATAACTTGGGGGTTCTGTTTCATTACTTACTTCACTCATAACTAATTGAATGGATCCACTCCAGACATGCTTGCACAATAGACCAAAGTAGCATTGTCTCCTAATAAAGGTAATGAAGGGACCAAACTCAAATTAACACTATTTGAAATCCTATATGATTGCCTTGTAAATCATTCTGACTCTCCACCAACTCTAAATAGCAGGGATGCAGGCACGATAAGGGAAACTAATTCATATGCTATGGAGCTGTACTAGATTACAAACCTTCTAAACTTTCATGAATGCTCAAGTTTACAATTCCCCAGAGAGGAAGGGAAATTAATAAGCATGACCGTAAATGGGTAGTAGTGGTGTTCATGATAATTGCATTACAGAAAGGTTTTGTTGGAGGAAACAAAGAGTCTGTTCACTGTGGCTGTTACTGGTGAAGGAAGCAGAATTTACCCTTTACTTTGGAGCTGAACTCCTCATAACCTCAGTACTACGCACGTAGTGCTGTGCATCTGGAAGCAGTGTATAAGTGGTTTGCAGTGGTCTGCGGCAAATGTGCGGGCAAAAGGACGCTAAGGTAAGCCCCCAGTAGATCTCGCAAGATGCTGGGAAAAGTGCAACGGACAAACAAACACTATAACTTGCGCAAATCCAAACCGTACGGAAAAAACAATGGTTACAAGATGGCACAGAGAGATGAATTAACTCAAGTAAATAAAAATGAGCCCAATTCACTGTAAAACACAACCCCAAGAACAATTCACCATGGGCCACGGTACGTAAGTTAAGCAAGTTCCACCAAAAATATTATGGCGAAAAATGCTTTGAAGTTGAAATACCTCCAAATAACAATAATATGGGCCTTATATCTGCCACATCCTTGGGTGAGATTGATGACAATTCTCTGCTAGACTTCTGTTACCGCCTTTATGGAACACTGATGAGATCAAATCCAGCGAACAGTGGCGAAAAAGACTCAGAACCAATACCTACCGTCGCCCAAAGAGCTGAAACTGACATGGCGGCTGACACTCAAACATTATCCACTACATCAACACTCTTCTCTCCAACATTGATCTCCTCCCCTAAAACTGGATCAGCCCCATACTATATGGCAGTGAGTGAACAAAGGGAAAGCATAGTGGAAGAAGTGAGCCACAGCAATCAACAGTCACAAGATGGAAAGATAACAACAAATGGGTAACAAGCACCTAATTGTCTCCACTACTTTGCCATTAAAATTTTAATTAAGCTTTGTGACTGCATTTTCATGGAGATTCAGAAGCATGGTGAGATACTTGAAAGTCTCTATCATCAAACCAAATGTGACAATCACAATAGTGAAACCCAGGGAAAATTTGACGGTGATCCACCAAATTCAAATATGTCACCTATTATTATTAACACCCAAGAAGATGCTGACCAATTGTTAATTACTCATAACCAAACTGGATCGCCTCTCACATACCCGACACACAAACAAAGATGCAGATACGACAAATTACGAAAAATACAATAAAAATGCAAAGCACAAATTACCACGGCTGATTTAGTGCTTGACGACCAGCCTCAAATGCTTAATTCCACCACTGCGTCTGTATGTGATCTGAGAGGAAAAAACAAACGGGTAAAATAGAGGGAAGGAAAAAAAAACAACAACAACAGAAACTGGGAACCGTGACTAGCTGGTTTTGCAAGAGAACAACTCCTGCAGGAAGACCCTCATGAATTGTCTCCCGAGCAAATGAACCACACTGCAATATTTGCAAATGAACCAACCACTTACTCCAAAAAGGTGGTAATACCAATCACACAACTGAATGCAAGCTCTTAAGTACTAGCAGAAGAGGGAGACAACAACAAAGACACCAGCACGCCCATTGAATACTTGAATAGTCGTAATCAGTGAAAAAGTGGAAACGAGATCGAAAAAAACACATGAAAAGATCAGCATTAGTAAACTTGTTTGCGAAGATTCCATCTCTGCAGATCCTAAAATCATGTGACTTCAAATTCATTGAACCCCTGAAAAGAGGTTCGGAGCTGTTTCCCGAATTCACTGTGTACTGCAATCCACTGCTCACTTGATTAGTAGCCAAAAAGAATCATTGAACTTCTTAGGCTTTGATTTAGATAAGGAGATAACCACCTTTACTCGAATCCATCAATGTGAACATTGCTGTGTGACAACGAAGAAAGAAGCAACCACCAACAATAAACCACAAACACCCAACCTTGACAACCAAATGGGATGGTGATTGCTAAAGAATCTGGTGCAACAAACGGAAGGCACACAAACATGAGACTGTATTGTGGCCTCATGGAACACTCAGCTCTTAAAAAAAGGTCCATCCCTTGACCGATTGACGAGATATCCTATATTCACGCTGCAAGAGACTCGGTTGATCAAAGATTTCTACACTGTGATAGTAATTTCATGTAAATGCGAAAAAAAGGACTGAAAGGCCTCCCCTATGGTGGATTACTCATAGCTGTGAATCATGAATTTGAGTCAAAGAAAATAAATGTGGAACAAATATCTGACAATGTATTAGCCATAGAAACTAAAGCTAAATATAGCTTAGATGCTCCCAATAGCTTGATTACACATATATGTGATCCCCCTAATTGGAAATGTACAAGTGAGATATTTTATGCCATTGATACAATGGAAGCAAAATGGGCTATGACTACCACAAATAACATGATCCTATTAGGAGGAGAGCTTAACACAAGATGTGGTATATCTACTATGGAAGATCATTACACCAACATTGCCCCTAATAACATAATGACAAACTCCAAAATTAACGATAAAGGTATGGAATGGAAAGAATTTATGGCAGAATGGGACAAATGGTCACTAAATGTGAGGACAAAGAGTGATACTCCTGGTAAACCCACATGGTCAAGTGCTGCAAAATCTGCTACACTGGACTATATGTGTGGGATTCCTCCCTTACTAAATCATGTCACCGATTGTAAAGTCCTTCAATCTCCTTATAGTGTCCATTCATTTGTCTGTACACATTTCAACTTACCACTGTTATGTTAATTTGTTATGTTCATTTATTTTATAAAGCGCACGTTCACTAAAGCATCTTGGCGCTAGAAAAAAACAGAGAAGAGGAAAATCAACTGAGAAATAGAAGGAAGCAATACAAACAGGTACTCTTTTAACAGTCGATGGAAAACCAGATGATTGTCTGTGGATCTTAGTGGAGCTGACAATTTAGCGGCGGCCACCGAGAATGAGCAGCCTCCAACTCGCTCAAACTGGTAGCAAGGAACAGCAAGGAGACAACAGCCCTTTGACCGTAGCTTGCAAGAGAGCACAAAAGGGCAAAACCTTTTTCTGGAGATACACTATCACCTGAGATTTGAACTGTACACGCTGAAGAGGTGGGAACCAGTGCAAAGATCGAAGAATGTGGGTGATGTGAGCCCCATAGGGCATGCCAGTACAAATTGATGGTGTTGTAACCGGTGCAGCAGATGCAGAGGTTGTGCCAACAGCAGGGAGTTACAATAGTCTAACTGACTTAATAACAACAAAGCTGTAACTAGAGGCCTGTGTCGGGCAGAAAGAAGCGGCAATACCCTGCGAAGAATACAAAGTTGGAAGAAGGCAGCCTTGCAGATAGCCCCGACCTGGCATTCATTGACAGTGAGGCAGAGAGAATTACTCCCAAAACTGGAGACTGGCACGTCCCCAATTCGGTAGGCCAAAAGGCCGGAGACCAAATTAAACCAGGCCCATGAGCAGCAGTTTGGGGACTGCAGGGAGGGGTAAACCACCAGGACCTTGGTCTTTTCCCCATTTAATTTCAGCCTATTGCTGCCCATCCACTCACTCATGGCCACCAGGCAATCCCTAAACTGAGATGTGAGGTCCGGCTGGGAAGAGTCCAGCCAGACGATGATCTGCGTATCATCAGCATAGGAGTAACATCTGAAGCCGAAGCAGCAAATGAGCAAAACAAGAGGCTGAATATAGATATTAAAAAGGGCTGGGGACAAGGCTGATCCCTGGGGAACCCCACATAGCAGCATTGCAGCAGCTGAAAAAAAGTAGGCAAATGTTAATATTTGGCTACGGTCAGACAAAAAAGAGGTAAACCAAGCCAAAACCTGACCAGACAGACTGTCCACAGCCAGACGATCCAGTAGAACCTGATGGTCCACTGTATCGAACGAGGCAAATATGCCTAATCAAATAAAGGATCCTGTTCCATCACCAGCCAACCAACAGAGGTCATTGAAGACAGAGACCAGAACAGTCTCTGTCCAACGACCCGGCCGAAAACCAGACTAGAACTGATTAAGAAAAGAGGAAGACTTGAGAAAAGACGTTTACAGCAGGGAGACAAGAGATTCCATTAATTTCATACAGAATGGAAGTAAAGAAATAGGTCAAAAAATTGTAGGAGATGTTGGATCTAAAGAAGGTTTTTTCAGAAGTGGTATGACAACTGCCCTCTTAAGCTCTGGTGAGATGGACCCAGATTGACAAGAATTGTTCACCGCTGCTGTCAGACAAATGGAGATATGGGGAGAAATATCTTTCAGAATCCTCAACGGGATGGCATCCGAGGGACAAAAAGATTTAAGTTTGCTAATAGCCAGCTCCACCTCCTGAACTGAGAAGGTTGGAAATACCCACCAGCTATAGTACGAGGCCCCAGGCAAGGGGTGCTGCTTGGGGGCCAGGAAAGTAGACAAGCAGATCTTTTCCCGTTTCAAAGTAACTTTGTCAATTAAAAAAGCCGCCAGATCATCACAGAAAGCCTAAGAAGGGTCAGCCTGCGAAGCAGTATCCGGGGGAGAAGAAAGTGATCGTACAATGGAGAATAGTTAAGGAGGATGATTAAGGGCATTTTCAATTTTGCCTGAATAATAAGTATTTTTAGCCATCTGAATGGCCAGATGGTAAATGCTACACATTAAAGAAAAAGCAGTCTTGGCATCAGCAGAGCAAGTTCTCCTCCACTTTTGCTCAGCCTGTCGTTTTTCTGCCCGAAGGGCCTTCAATTTGTCCCGAAAACCAAGGCTGAGAGGGGTGATCCCTATGTTTCTGGGGGCTAGCGTGTCTGCTACATTTGAAAACATTTTTGTTAGTGTAGACAAAGTTATTGATCCAGCTCCCTTTCACTGTGCCTGGGTACATGAAGCCATGTCAATATTCAGTGTTTTTAACCAGTTGCAGCCATGTTGGTATTTTGCTTCAACCGAGGTCTGGACGACTGGGGCCTGGATCAAAAAAGGTACAACTAAATGGTCTGACCATAGTATAGGGAAAGGGGGGAAGACAGTAGCCAGAGAATTTCTTGCGAAATCTAAATCTAAAGTATTACCGGATAGATGGGTCGGGCAGACACTAACTTAACCACTGTACCAGGTGAAAGATAGGGGTCAGATTAATGTGATTCCCAATAATAGTGGGATTCAAATTAAATGGTCCATTACTAACATTAACTAAATGTGCCGGTAAAAGATTATTATAATACACTATGTATATTAAATAGTGAAGAAATTGAAAATCTGATCAGATCATTATCAACCCACATAGCTGAGTTAAAATGGGCCCCTTGACCATCACAGGCAAAAAGAAAACAATGTTTTTTACATTTTTACATTGAAATATTGGTAGCCAAAAGACTTCTCGGGAAAAGACTGCGAAAAATGAAGTACCAGGGTAACACCTCAGTAGAAAATGCAAAAAAAATGCAATGAAAATATTGACTCATCAATATAGAAACTGGTGCACAAGAAGGAAATATATGAAATTAAATACCCAGTGGCAGAATATGATGTGACCTTTGAAGGAAAACAACACTAGCTCTGTATGGAAACTTTTAAATAAATTCCCTCTCTCCAAATAATACATCCAATTGGTGAGGAGAATTGGGCAGCCCATATTACAACTATGATGCATGAAGATAATCCTGAATATGAATTAAGGATTAAACATAAAGAATGGCCTCTGAAATTTCAGTGAACAGTATAAGGGAGATAATATCAAAAGCATAAAACTCCAGAGCCCCTGGCCCTAATGGTTTTGTGACTGTAGTAGTTAAACAAGAACCAGAAACTTGGGCAGTAATTCTATAGGAAAGTATGTAAGAAAAAGCACATACCATCATCGTGGAAAACCTCAATTTGGTACCAGTATTCAAAGCTGGTGACAGGCTTCTCCTCGAAAACTATCACCTGCTATCATTACTTGATACCACCAGTAAACTTTGTTCAGCCATTGTTCTTGATCATCTTCAAAGCTGGACAAAACAAAACAATTTACTTCATGCTTTTCAGACAGGGTTTAGAAAAGGTTCTAGCACCATCCATAATATTCGTCTATTGGATGCCATAATAACGAAAGCTAAAAAAGTAATAACCCATCCATATATGTATCCAATCTAGACTTCAGCGCTGCGTTCAATAGCATTGACAGTCAAATATTATGGAATATGCTAGAGCGATTGGGCTATCCTTGCTAGTTATTGGAGATCATCATCATCCTTCATACAATAACAGCTCCCAGATTCGTCTGGACAATGAAGGACGCCTATCTAGATCCATGAAGATTAATTAGGGATTTAACCAGGGCTACCTATTAGCATCTCTCCTATTTAACGTATAACTATTAGATCTAATTAATCGACTAGAAGGGAAAGCAAACTACCACGCTCAATTTAAGAACACTTGTGTCACTGCTATGTTGTACGCGGACAATCTTGTTATAGGTGACCAGACTTTCAGAGGTCAAATCATAAAACAACATAGACTAAGAATCAATCTGAATAAAACCCAAACTATGTTAATTTCCTTTAAGAAGATTGTGAAACTAAAAATGGTCACCAGTTGGGGAAAGCTTGATTATGCTGATACTTACAAATATCTGAGTATTGTAATGCATAGCAGCTTAAATTACACCCCACTAATTGAAGTCAATATTCATAGAGTCAAGCAAATAACAATGCTTGTCCAAACATTTGTCGCTGATTTCGCACGCTATTCCTTGAAAGGGATTGTGATGCTATATACCAAATGGTTTATCCCAGTGATATCCTATGGACTTGAGGCACTAACTATCAGAGATTTATCCTGGTTAGATATAATTGAAGGGTTCTTTTGGCGCTCCATATTGCAACTTCCCCCGACTTTTACCATTCGATATGTGAGAGTCAAATTAGGTTCGCTCTGCCTTAAAGCCTCTATACTTATGTGGAGAGGTCTTCTGTCATTGAAAGCAGTAACACACCCTGAATTTCTAATACTGAGAACCATAGGGAACAACGTCACCACCATGCAAAACAACGAACACACTGATACATACAATGATCTAGTCAAGGAATGATATGCAGATCTTCACTGGTCAATAGAGAGAGCACCTTGTGTTGTGGACATTTCCATACCTTAAAACATGCTTTCAAAAGAAGATTAAAGAGATGGAACTGGGAAATCCACTTCACTCATATGCATAATCTCCATAACTAAATTCAAATGGAAGCTATTGCACATACTTCTGCCCCTAAGTGCCCTGACCCAGCTGTCCACAAATTTCGATTACTTATGCATACAACCAACTTCCTATCAGAGCACTATGGGGAGTGAAATGGAGATTGTCAAAAGATCAACACATTTCTTGTATGTGCAAATCCAGTACTATCTTAGAGACAGCAAGGCATGTACTCACAGAGTGCCCGAGTTTAGGTCTTATTTATATGATGGTATATGATCGATTTGTCCATCACTATGATACAATTAAAACCATAGAATTCTGGCAACATTGTCTGAATACGAACTCGGGATTAATGCACATTGCACTTTACAGGGTTTGGCAAAATGTGTTGTATTTTAAACAAGACTGTAATGAGTATATAATAAAAGGGTGAATAATACAATTTTGAATGAATGAATCATGAACATGAAATTTGATGAAAATGATTTTTACTATATTTCAAATACTTAATCTCTTAGTTTGTGGTTAATTATTGAGTGTATATCTGAATATATGACGAACATTATATGTATACATTTTTTATTTCATTTTATCAGCAATGTGATTTTATGAGTGAAAAGTAAAAGTTTGCATTAGAACTAGACACTTTGTTCTTCTGAGTTCAAAAAGTTCTATTTTTACTTTTCTGCCTCTTCTTCTGCCTCTTCTTCTTGTAAGAATCCTTAACTTGATACAATCAAGTAAATAAAAAAATAAAAAATGTAAACGTTTAAAAACTAAATACAACTATAACATACATAAATAAAATAAAATAAAGTGTCATGGAAAAGCGCCTAAACCCGTTATATGTAAACTTGGTCACAGACCAGGCCATGCAGCCAGTCATACATAAGAAATGTACAGAATGAATGGCCAAGAGAACACTTTTTAGACTACATTGTTCTTTTTCCTCCAACTACTTCCTAAGTGTATATTATGGGGAATTATTTTCAGGGGGCTTAATTTATTTCAAAACGTTTGAGTATCTTTTCATCATGATAATGTGATTGGAATGTGATTTGTTTCATTATTTTGTATTTTGTCTTTGTTTTTTTTGTTCAATGTATCTTTAAAGTAGATGCAAATTATACACTGTAAAGTCTGCCTCATCGTTCACAACTGTCCTCAGCAGTTACACCTCATAAATTATGAATCTCTTCATGCACATAAATGCCATGTCATATACTATCATATCATATCATATCGCGTGAATACATATCATCTGGTGTTAATCTCATATTGTAATTACAATGAATCTCGGTGCTATTGTTAATTTAGGGAGGATAGCAATTTCATATCATGTCTCCCTTTGGGGTAAGTCTCGTGCTTAACTCCCTTCTATCTGACCACTACCTCTACTCCCTCTACTATCATCCTACACACTCTGGCAGGGACTTTCTTGAGCTTGTCTTTCTAATTCACACTCCTAATATGACCTGTCCAATGACCCCTCTTCCTCTAATCACTTCATTGTTCACTTTAACATATTGGTGCCTTCACCTTAAACTCCTGATCTAACCTCTTTGATGACTAAGAGGAATTTCAGGCAGGGTTCTCTAGCCCCTTACCTTGATGATGTGAGAACCTCTCTCATGTCTCTTTGTCCTATTCATGCCTCTTCCATTCACCAGGCTTTCTCTGACTTTCACTATGCACGTATGCCTCTATTTGACTAACACTATCCTGCTCACACATTCAGATCTTCATGTTCCCTTCATCAGCCGTGGGTCACCTTTGAAATACAGACCCTCAAAACATTCATTTGCTGTGACCTATGATGCTGGCACAAATTACAGTCACGTACCCTACTCCTAGCCTACAAACTTTATTCTGTGAAATTTGTGACATTCTCAACCCTCTTCTCTCTCCTTCCCCAACACTCTTCCTGTCGACCACCACCCATACATCTTCAACTCTTGGCTATTTCACTCCTACCTCTCCAAAAGATTTACCACCCATTCTTCACAGTGCCAATTCATATTGTGCTCCTAATAATCCCCCAGGTGGCTTACTTTACCTTATCTCTCTGAGCTATTTAACCACTTTCTCTCTGCTGAAATCTTCCATGCCTCCTTCATTTCAAGGCTCCTTGAGGAAAATGGCATTTCAGATCCACTTCAATATGGCTTCCATATTCCAATTTCATCAACTGAGACAGAACTCATGCATCATGTCTCCAACTTTTTATCTAATGCTTATTACTCCAAACGTTCTTCTATATAACCTTTTGGACCTTTCTGCCACCTTTGACACTTTCGATCACTCCTCTCTCTTCCTCATTCTCAAGAATATTGGGTTTCATAAATTTGCTCTTGCCTGGATCACCTCCTGCCTGGCAAATTAATAATTTAAAAACTCTTGGAACTTGTACACCTTTAACCATGTACCTCTCCCTCCCCCTCTACCTCTCCCCCTGTCGGCATCCCCCAATGATTATCCCTTGGACCTCTGCTCTTTACCCTCTATACCTCTGTCCAAGGAAGATGAATCTCATCCTTTGAATTTCACTGCTCTATTTTTGCTGAAATGTTTTTCTCATTTCCCACTTTCACCCCATCCATCTTGGAACCAATTCCGGTCAGTCTCACTACTGGATGGCTTTCTGTTGCGTCATGCTCTTCCTCTTCAAAAATGAAAGTAATATTTCTCCCTGCCTCCAATGCCATCACTCCCCTGATCTCTCCCACATGCTTCCCGTCTGACCTGTTTTCTCCCTCGCACAAGGTCCTCAAACTTGAGGTACTCTTTGATAGCTGCAACTGCAACAATGAATCTACCACTGACTCTGCTGCTCCAATTAATCTCCTCAACATTTGGAAAATGTGTCCTTTTCTTACTAACCACTCTACACAAACTCTAATCTCCACTCTTGTGCTCAGAGCACTTTACTACTGTGCAAACCTTCTCATTGACCTTCCTCTCTACTACTTCCTTGCTCTAGACAATGTCCTCAACTTGGCTATGCACACTCTCTACAGCCTACACAAATCCTCCCCCACTTCTACCTACTGACAACTTGTTGGTTGACTCTCCATACACAACCACTCTATTTTTAAGTTCCTTCTCCTAAGCTACAAACCTATTAATGGTCTGGCTCCTCAGTACCTTTATGATCATATCTCAGTGTATTCACAAGGAGCAAGAGCATGCATACAATTAAAGACTAAACCGAGAAAGTGAAACTTGCATTGCTGTTGAACTGGAATCTAATTCAGCTGATTGGGAAATGTTCAGATTTGAGAAGTAGGAGGGAGATAAAAAAGAATCCTGACTGCAGAGTGTAAGAGCAAGGGTAAAGGAAGACATGCAAAATTAGGTAGACCAACATAAAGAGAGCAACAATCATATAGACAAGACAAAACCAGCAATTGAAGTAAAGTTTTTGCAGAAGAGAAAGTAAACAAAGGACACATCATCTCAATATTGAATATATGAAAAGGACTCATACGAACCACTGATGAAATTTTTATCTGAAAAGAAAATGAAGGATCAAATGAGACTCCCAAATGTCGTGCCCGTAATGACAAGGGAAGATGAAGAGGAGGAAAGAAAATAGAGAGAGGAGGAGAACACTTCAGATAAGAAGGAAAGAAAGGGATTTCAGTTTTCTTTTTGTTTAAGCAAAGGAACTGAGAGAACTACCAATAAGAAATAGCAGAGAAGCATGAGGAAAGATGAGAATGAATAGAATCATTAAAAGAAGAAATATGGATGTCATCAACATTGAGGTGAACCTGAAACCCAAAATCAGTTATAAAGGATAAGAGGGAAGAGGTGTAAAACAGGACCCAGAACTGACCCCTTGGGTGTACCATCAGGAAGAGGAAAGGAGTGAGATGTTATACCCTTCCATGAAACTGTAAAAGAACGATTCTCAAGATGTGGAGAAACCTGCTTTCGAACACTGCCAGAGAGCCCAAGAGATTAAAGAGTAGAAAGTAATGTAGAATGATTAGCAGTGTCAAATGCAGCACTCAGGTCTAGCAGAATCAGCAAGGAGGAAATGTTAACTTTAAAGTCATCTATTTTCATATATATATGTATATATATATATATATATATGATATATATTGTAGTTAAGTTGAGTATCAAGTTCCATATGAAACCCAAAAATTGAACTGCAATAACCTTTGGCTTGCATGACGGATTTGACTGATATTTTGAAAACAAAAGGTGTGTCACGGGCATCTAACCACCCTTCCCCCAGGCTAGATATTTTGGGAAAGTTTTGTTCAAAGATGAAAAAGTTATTGGGAAAGTAAAACAGTGCTGTTTTAGGCCTACTCCCATTAATTTCCCCATAGAGAAAAAGTCAACATTTCTGTGCAGCTCACAGTAAAACTCACTGGACAGTACTGGACTAGGTATGGAACAACTTGGGCACGAAGTGCTGACTTGATTTACGCAAGGTGTCTGGTGTTATTCCGTCCAATAGTTGTTAAAATATTTGACAGAGAAATGGGTGACCCCTTCTCCCAGAATGATAGCTATATATGTGTCCCACAATGCATCAGTGAGTCTTTTCAGAAGTGAATAAGCCACCCTTTTTTTAGCTTGATTCAAGAAATAACCAGGGTTATAATGAGTATAATCGGGTGAGCCGAAAATGAAAAGCGGAAAAAATGCCATTTCAAGGAGTAAAAAGGATCAAATGGTATCAGGCTAGAGGTGGAAGGGAGAACGATGACACCATAAGAAATTGAGGACTTGGAGGGAATTGGGACCAAGTCCAGAGATTGAAAGTTTTTGCATAAACAGGGTTATACATGATGGAGCACCATTTAATAACTGTAGAGAGGCAGTCTGGAAAGCGCACAGAATGCTGTATCCGGACACATCTGAAATGGGAGCTATAATGATGAAGAAGATGCAGGAAGGGGATGATCTTCTTGTGTACATCAACATTTCCAAGAGCAGTGGTCTTTGGAAACTCGTGAGCCTTGGGGGAAATCTATACTTATATTTTATCATATATTATGCCAAGGGCTGACAGAGCCAGTACAGAAGCAGCTAAACAAAACTGGTCGGCATGGAAGCAAGGCCATGGTCAGAAATTCAGCTGACCATTGCACATTACTGTAGACTGTTGCAGGAGAAGAATCAAAAGAAAGATGCCACTAGGAAAGGTGAAGAAGCAAAATAAGTGCAGAAAAAATTGACAAAATATGCTATAGAAGGGGCGATGTTGACTAGTGGAGAAGGGTGAAGTTCACAGCAAATGGCAGGTATGCCACAGGTGTATAACCAAAGGCAGTTTGATCAAGGAAATGGTGGATTTATACCACAGGGAAGGGGAGGCTTCCGAAGCAGAGGCTTCCAGAATAGTCAGCGACATTTCCAGAATAACCAAGGTGGGTTTCAAAACATGCAGAATGATAAACACAGCATGCAGGAATGGCAAATTAGGAGACCTCCTATATGTTGGACATGTGGTATGTCAGGACACCTTGCACCATGTGTAAAAGCCAAGGGTTTGTGGAAAATGGGCAATTCTCAAGATGGGGGACTATATACCCAGCTGCATACACATAACATAATGGAGAGGGGTTCTCCCAAAATCTGATGATGCAGCAAACACAAGCGCCGAGAATGCAGCAAGGTTTGCAAACAAAGCAGACAGTAATGAATCCGCTTCAAGGACAGTCACAGCATTCACCCATGGAAATACAGCAGGACGCAAGCACGGGACAGTTAATGACTCTTAGTGTCACTGTCAAAGGAGGAAATCCTTTCACAGGCACGAGAATAAGTTTAAACCCACAATAGGGCAGCTCACTTGGAGACTTGATATGTTCAATACTATCATTGACACCCAATTCTCAAGAGGAACCGAGGGTTGAAGTCAATATAGGAGGCACATCTTTTTCTATTTTAGTAGACACAGGGGCAGCACGCTATATGAGAGCAGAAATGTACGTTATCTGGGAATGCCATTAATGCTCAAGGTTTTACAGGAGCTACAAGTAGAGATTCTTTACTGAAAAATTGCCAGTCTCTATAGGAGAATGTGACTTTCTGTACCATTATTATATTCAAGATAGACGCCTGTTAATTATTAGGTTGAGATTTAATGACAATTGAACATGCCGATTTCATTTACTGATGAAGGCACAGTGTGTTCAATGCCAGGAATGCATTATTTAAATGTGAATTAATTTATTATGGCATTCACAGGACAAATGGCCATACGAGAGGCACCATTATAACCAGAGGTTTTTCATTATGTGGTACACATTTGGTTAACATGGCTACAGGGTTTAATGGGCAAAACTGTGAGAATACCTGGTGAGTTTTTGTTCAGGCCAAAGATACCTATGGATGAAGAGGGAGTATGAGTCTTTCCCTTAGGATTACAAGCTGCCATAGTGCGAAGAGAAATGGCTTTGCTTGATGGAACTAATTATGAAGGAAGAAAATGGTGCACAGTGATTGCCATTGGGCAAGGTTATCGATTGGCTGATGTCACAGACGAGGATATATTTAGAGACCATCCGTCATATGACAAAGTAGTATTTGAAATGAGTATTACTTATTGGGAGAGAGCAATTAAATGCGAGGTTCCTCAGAAAATGATGCTAGCATTGAAACGGCGTGTGTTTTTCGATGAAGATATGGCAAAAGTGCCAGATTCATTATGGACTACAGGCCCCTATGATGTAGGCCTACTGAAGGGGGCTGGAGAAGTTAAGATTAAGTTGAAACCAGGAGCAATTTTACCTCGCGCACGACAGTATCCCATGTCTCGAGAGGCAGACAAAGGTATTTTTAAGACAATATCTGCCATGATGGAACAACACATTTTAGTGATGTCAGAGACCCCATGTAATACGTCAGTGTATCCAATCAAAAAATTGAAGGGGGGGTCATGCGTTTAATTCAGCATTAATGTCCAATTAACCAGATTATAGAGGCCGGGTTCCCTCTAGTTCCTAATCCTGCAACAACCTTATGTAGTATCCCTGTTGAGGCACAATATTTCACGGTGATTGAATTGAAAAATGTGTTTTTCTCAATCCCATTGAATAAAGATTCTCAGGATCTGATGTCATTTACGTTTCCTCAGACTAAGTTGATAACCACAAGATTACCTCTGGGGTACTGTGAGTCTATATACATTTTCAATATTCTTACAGATGGACTTAAGCAATATCGATTTGCAAAGTGTTGTGTTGCAATATGTAGATGACATAATGATCAGTAGCATCTCAGGAGAAGAGTGCAGACATGACTTAGTTCAACTGATGATTATTTTCACAGGAAAAGGATAAAGTAGATAAGGAGAAATTGCAGAATTGCCAAGAGGAAGTGCTATATATATGTTAGTTGATTTCGCATGAAGGAAAAAAAGTTACTCCTGAAAAAGCTGAGGCTATTTTGAAAATAGCAAAACCACACATGAAAAAGCACATGCAAAGATTTATGGAACTATGCATTTATGTGAGAGCATGGATCTTTGAATACAGTTCATATATAAGGCCCTAGTTGCAGGCTCTGAAAAAAGCACCGGCAACTCAGGAAAACATTGTCTGGACTGAGGAAATGGAAGAAGGGTTTGATGAGTTGAAAAAGGCAATTTGCACAGCTCCAGTTTTAGGGATTCCCAATTATGTTCTCGCATACAAACGGCACAGTTATGACAGCAGCACTCAAGCAGAGAACCGTGTTGGGGTAAAAGCCTCCAGCATATTATAGTGGTGTTCTGGACCCAGCCACAAGGGGTCACTTCCTCTGTGAACAATCTTCGGCAGCTGCCGCATTCACCATTGAGAAGGCTGCTAGCATAGTGATAGGGATGTTCCATGACGTTATTTGTCTAATATGCTTTGTTCGCCATTTTGGAAAAACCCAAAGGTATGTTAACTTCTCAAAAGGCTTCTGCCTATGAGATAGTCATATCTAATCCATTGATGAAAATAGTCAGATGTAGAATAGTGAACCCTGCCATGTTCATAGCAGAACCACTAGCAGAAGACAAGCATGCACACAATTGCTCGAACTATGAGGAATTCTATGATGAGATCCTGAGAGTGAAAGAAAATGCGTTGGCAACTGGGGAGATACTCTTTATTGATGGTTCTTCTAGAATCAATCAAAATGATGGACAGAGATATACAGGTGCCGCTGTGGTGAAGCACAGGGCCAATGGGGAGTTTGAAGTATTGATAAATGCATGACTACCGTCTCACTTTTCAGGAGAGGCTGCAGAATAAGTGGCACTGGAAATTCAATGGGAAGACCTGCAGGATGAGAAGGACCTGTGGATGTGGAGGGGGTGTTCTTTAACTCCTTCTGAATCATTGTGGCGACAGGAGAGCGCTGGTAAACCGGTGATGCCAGTAGCCTTATTAAGGAAGGCCTTGGAACAGCTACACTACCCTGCACATGTCACTAAAGAGAGCCTTGATGCAACAATTTCTTAGAACACGTTGCATTTTAGGTAGTAAAATGCATCCTATGTCAAACGTTTACTGCTGGGCACATGCTGTGAACAGTTAAAGGAGTTATCCCAAGACCCAATGGTCCCTTTCAACATTTGTATATCAACTATGTCGATATGCTGCAAGTCTGCAATGGATACAGATATATGATTGTTGTTATATGTCCCTTTTCAAGGTGGATTGAACACATCCAGATTCCACCTGTGCAGTGAAATTTCCAGTACGAGAAGTATGTCCTAGATGTGGGATATGTGAAATAATAAGATCAGATAATGGCCCTCCTTTTGTTGATGATGTCTTTGAAGAGATAAGCTTGTTGCTAAGTATAAAGCACACATGTTCATCTGCTTATCACCTGCAAGCAAACAAGATCTGTGAGAGTCTCAACGGCTCGCTTAAGAAAGGATAGCCAAAATAAAGCTTACTTTGAAGAAAGGATGATTGTATTGCCTATTAC
The DNA here is from genome assembly GCF_040938575.1 of Ambystoma mexicanum. Classification (NCBI taxonomy): domain Eukaryota; kingdom Metazoa; phylum Chordata; class Amphibia; order Caudata; family Ambystomatidae; genus Ambystoma; species Ambystoma mexicanum. The sequence continues at coordinate 135,042,914 of NC_090939.1, forward strand.
TGGCATTGTATGCATTGAGAAATGAACCAGGTTCCGACCATTATCTTACGCCCCATGAAATAGTGACAGGGTGTTAGAAAAGGAGTTACGTGATTATTTAACATGCATGACTTTAAATATCGCTGTCATACTTCTTCAGATCCGATTATTGAATTGTCTCCATCTGTGTCCTGTGCCACACACCCCTTCCATTTGATCTGATAGGAAATTTCCCCGGTGATCAGATCCTGATCAGGAACTTCACACATCATTGGCAGGAGCCACGCTTTAACGGCCTGTTTATCATAACGCCATCAGCAGTGAAAGTATTAGGAAGACGTGCTTGGATATTTCTCAGAGAAATTAAGATAGATGCTGGAGAACCCCCTTCAATCCCACTCCTATCGGAAGCAAGAATTGGGGAAGAACCTCAGCAAGTGCAGACGAGATCCATGACGAGGAAATAGGAAACAGAAAGTGTTAAATGAACAGATTTGGACTGTGGCATGTTGCGGCACACTCTTTTAAGTTGCTAAAAAAGGAGTGAAGAAAGCTGTTTGTTCTTGAGCAACGGGAACTTGCGAAACATTGGACTGAGACATGTTCAAATCTTGAACAGGAAGGAAAGAATGCCAGATTTGTATTTCCTTTGTGACGACTGGAAAAGGGAACAGTTGCCCGATTCCTTTGTCACTGAGTTTCTCTTTGGAGGCTCCCATGGTGGTGCCCAATGACAGAGTTCATTGGATCATCCTTGCTATTTTTCTCTACATTCTTCATTCATGCCCTTCGTTGGTGGGGAGAACTTCTGACATTTGTAATTTTTTGCAAGATCCTAAGATCGGTCCAATTGTGAAGAGACTGCTCACATCCATAATAGAGCAAGTTCTCCAGCTTCCTGAGTACAGTGGGGAAACACAAATGCCCCTATCTGATGTAAATGCTGATAGACTAGAAGGGTTGGTTTTCCATTACCTAATTGAGGAATGCCCACAGCTTATTGGAAGACAAACTGATGTTTGCACCTTCTTGAGAGATAGAAAGAATGCAGTGGCACTTAAGAAATTGCTACGAGACATAGTCAAACAAGTTAATCTATTTTCTGAGCGCACACGTAGAATGTCCTGAATGTGACTTTTGGAAGAAGAGATTCAGAGCCTACTAGCTCTAGTCTTCTACTTCTTGTTGAAGATGCATCCACATTTTGTTTGGTGAAAGGAAGACTCTTTTCTATACATCAGGAACCCTGTTAATCGTGCTACAAACAGCCGGCTGCCTGAAGAGCTTATTGAAAAGATTAAGATATTACCAGAGTATTGCATGATGTTGCCTGAATAAAAGTTGTTTTTTCCTTCCCTAAAAAAGCTTAAGAATGGGCAGCATCAATTGTAATAATCTTATGGCCAACAACAAGAAGCTACTACTGCATGACATGGGCCTACCTATACAACATTTACACATGTATCTTGTTTATTGTGATTCTTATTTCACTCTCAGCACGCACTGCTTACTGTTTGGATCCAAATAAGGCAAGGATTCCTGTGTCTCTTCCTATGCCGAAGGAGGGTACAGATGTGGGAACTACAAGGCAGCTGAGACCTTATGTAATTATCCCTACTCTAGAGCTACATTCAAAGTCACCTAGTTCTATGATAGATAAATATAGGCTTTCTTTTGGGGGAAGGTCACGTATGGAGATTATACAGGACACCTTTTTGTCTCCATATTATGTTAATAGGTTGAGGCCTCTGAAACTTTCTCCTACACAGGTAGTACATGTAGAAACACCAAGTCCACTGACAAATGTTTCTGTAATTGGTCCAGTAAGAAGGAATTATGCTGACATACTTCATGAGATGATTATAGAAGCTCATAAGAAAATATTGTGTCCTAAGAGAAGTGCTGGGGAGGATGATCATGAGTTAAATGATTACTTGGACAGTACAGCACATTGGGGAATAACATATGGTATCAGCATATGAAAGAAGTGGGAAGGAGTACCTCGAAGGAGGAATACTTTGTATGTGCACTCCTGCCTTGTAGCGTGGAGATGTCTAAAATCTTCATAGCTATTGAAATAGACTTTGAGACAGCACATTGTCTATCACACATAGAACTCTGCTGTACAAGAGGTCAGTTGATGTGCCGAACATCATATCTCAAATGGGCAACTGAATCAGCAGATACACAGGAAGATGATTATGTCCAAGATACAAAGACAAGGTTAAGAGCTCACACCAAGAATCATGTGATCATATATGAAAAGCCTGGAGTGAAAGGAGCAGGAATCAGAAGGGGAGTAAACAGAAGATTGGCAAGTCCAGGAAAGTCTGCAGAAGAAATGTGTAAATGAGGACAGATGCATATCTGGGGATCAGTGCTTTCACCAGATGGATGGGAAACAGGAGTGGCCATCTGCAAAGCCTGGATGGTCATTGGTATCTATGAGCCAACCATTGACATAGTGCAGAATGGATATAAGCTGTTATAGTCAAAATTGGCTAAACTACTGACATGGGTTGTAGATAGGACCTTTACAGATTGTACCTTTGAAAAGTGCAACATTGTGCTTCAGAAACAATGGCACAAGAAAGGTTGTAGAGAACCAGAAGTGTGGCCAAATCGTTGATGTACCAGGTATGAGCAGTGGAACAGGAGTTATAATAGATCAATACTGGGCATGTGGATCCAGAGATTATATAGAGCTGCCCAAAGGCTGGGGAGGACGATGCCCCATAGTAAATGTTCATGTTCCGGCTTTGGTGATTCCTAAAAGTGACCTGAACATTGACAACTTTCAGAAAGCAGATGATCACCTAATGAAGAAGAGATCTGTGGAGCTGATGAGTAGAATGAAGAGAGAGAACTATTTTTCAGCGAAGTCAATAGAAGCTTTTGATGCCATTCCATATGAACACAGACTGTTCAGCCAGACTTCATCGATATTCACGTTGATCTTTATGCCGAGTATCCAATACGAAATGGCTGCAAATTACCAGATGGGAGTTGTTGCAGACAATCAACACTACCATAAAAGGATTCAATGCTATCAGAGAAGAGCTGAGAGCCATACGATTAATGACGCTTCAGAACAGATACGTCCCAGACATGATCACAGCTATGGATGGAGGTGTTTGTGCAAAAATTGGAGAATCATGTTGCACATTTACACCTTCTCATGATGATGAGAATGGCACCTTGACAGAGTCCATAGAGATAAGGACAAAGCTTCATGTCCAAATGGTGGACAAAGTGGAGGACATTGCTGATGATAGCTGATTTGGAGCGCTCTTTTCTTGGGTTCCACAATGGATGGCAGATATGCTCAAGTTTCTTGGATCCCTGATAGTGATGGTGTTGCTTTGATTTTGTGTGATTAGGATAATAATCTCACAATGCAAGAAAACTGCAAAGAGAGTCATAGGGATGAAGATCATGACTGATGTTGAATCAGGATGGATGACTAAAGAGCTGACAGATGAAGAAATGAGAGATTTTGTGAAAGCCAGCATCCATGCACCTGAGGGAATGACATTCCTGTATCCAAAGAGCAATAAGATGTATGTGTTGAGATGGATATATTGCAGTCCAAGTGGCCAGTGCATGCTCATGACTTGGAACAAAGATGAACATGTGAAATCAGCTGGATACCTAAAAGTAGTAATTAAGATATGGGTCCCAAAGAAGCATTTCTTCAGACAAGGATGTGTAGATGTGCAGAATGATGGGAGAGTGGTTGATGAATCGCCCAGAGGGGGAGTGTAGAGAAGGAGCCATGTACCCCCAACTCAACCAACTTGCCCATATTGCCTTTATGTTGGGAACCAGAGCTCGAGACATGTGCAGTACCAGTGAAAATACCCATACCAAGGAGAATCATGGAGGCAAGATTCCCATTGAGAAAGCCATACCTGCATACAAGACACTATGATGGTCATTTGAATGAAATCCCAGAAGAAGCAGGACCAATGAATGAAAGAACAGATTGGTGATGTCATACAAAGTAATACTGATGTACTGAGAAGAGATGCAGAGACTAGAGAATGTCGATATTCTATAAGGCATCAAGAAAGCATCAAAGATAAGTGACATCTCGGGCTTGAGATGAAGAAACTTATGCTACAGAAACAATGAAGATATTAAGTCATTTTACATGTGTACAGATGCAAGGAAATGCAATTAGACAAAGTATCCTTGAGGCTAGCTATGTAGTGAATAGATTGCGGCATGCACCAACGTATACATATATCGGAATACAGTAAAGAATGGATGTTTCCATGATGTATTATAGCAGAGCTGGACCAGAGAAGGAAGGCCTTTTCCAGTGTGTCGCAGTTGAAAAACAACAAAATTGCAAAAGTGAATCTCAGAAAGGCGAGGATGGACTAGCCCCAAGAAGCCACGGTTTTATCAGACAGGGATGAGCAGACATTGGTTACAATTGTGTGAAAGAATAAAACTCCTGTTCAGCATGCATGAACAAAAACAAGGAAGACATCTGAGGTTCATTAAATAGTAGTATTTTAAATGCACCATAGCTCAAATTTGTGGTCTTCGGTCACATGAAGGGATGATCTTGGACAAACATGACAAACCACACTTACACAGAGAGGCAGAGCATGCCTCTACTCACCTGTATTGTCTAGAGCCAAGAACATTTCCAAGGCCAAGTTCAAAGACTTAATTGACGTGCAGACCACTGAGGTGATGGTAGCTGATATGCTAATTGGTGGGGAGCTATGGTTTTGACCAGCTCACCAGCACCTGGATGTCCAGCCTGTGTGCTGCTAACATAGGTGGAAAAGTACTAACAAATGTAATAGTGCCAACCAATGGTAGGTGGCTGTGTGATTAGGAGCCCTATAGTTTGTGTAACTAATGGGACGTTGTGTATTTAGTGACGTTCATAGTGACTTGTTTGAAGGATGGGCTTAGTAGTCCCGCCTGATGTTAAGGAGCCTATCACTTCCTACACTAGTATGGAATGTATACCTAGATGTTCCCTCTAAGCCTATCACATTTGCCACTAGGGTTTTGTAGTTTGACATGTAGGATGACTTTATTAATTTGGAAGGTTAACATCATCAATGATGAGTTTTTACTATAAGTATGATGTTTTTTGGTAAATGCATTGAGAGACCATGCTATGAGACGTCTGTTGATATCCATTCTACACCCTGTTTTAGATTATTGATAATAAAACAGTCAACTTTGCCAACTTCTTGAGTCGTTTTGATTACTGATGTTTGAGTAACGTCCACATCTCAAGGTCTTGCTACTTCGTCTTAAAGGGCTGGGTCAGCTTTCCCGGTTCAGTGCATCACATGAAAATAACCAGGGCTATTTGCAGGCGTTTATGGATAACCCAGGTTATTTCTAATACATTACAGTTATGAGAAAAAATAGAGTTAAAAAATGTTAATTAATACAATTAATTTTACAGCTAGAGTGAGTAGGGCAGGTAATGGGTGTGACCGAAGGATAAGGGTACTAGGTTATTTTAAGGAACAGGTTGGCCATGGTGAAATGCCATGGCTAGTGTGTCCAAAAGAAAGCTAGTGGCCGTGGCTAAATGGCCCATTTAGGAAACATATTCAAACTATATTTTAAGTGGCCAGGGCTAAAGGCTATGCCTAGTGGGACCAGAAGAAAGCTATTGAGGCACTATGTAAGAAGTGGGTGAAGACCATGGCTTGTGAGTAAGAAAGAAATGTAGTGTTTTAAAATATACAGTAGGCACAGCACACATTCAATTCACAGAAACATCTTTATTAAATGGATGTTACAATTAAGATGTACCCCACCCTGGGACCCCTCTGCTTTAGCAGTTAGCTAGTGGCCTGCTACTTAGGCATCCCTTGGACTTTTCTCCTGGGCTCTCATGAGCACTTGTCCATATGTACTGCCCCTTTTATTCATGGAGTTCTCTCACTGCACAATGCATATGTGCATTTATAGGTGCACTATGTATAATATTTTGGTATATGAGAAATGGCACTGGCAAAGATTTGTAGAACATTTTAAGTGGCAGTTGGTGGGTGAAAGTTTAATATGAGAGTAGAGGAAGAGCCAAAAGCCCCTACCAGAAGCTCTGCCCCATGTTGGCTATATTGTGGGAACTGGAAATTGCGACACGTATAGTAACAGTTCGGATGCCTCTACCACAAAGAATTCTTGAAACAAGGTATCCACTGAGAAAACCCTATATGCATTCACAAAGATATGATCGTCTTCGGGAGAGAGTCCCGGAAGAAGTGTGAAAATGAGTGAGAAGGAAGACTGGTGACGCCATGTGGAGCAGAACTGACACACCCTGAAAAGATACACGAGACAAAAGAACATCGACATTCTATAAGATCTGAAGAGGAGTTGTCAAAGATGAGCAACATTTCAGGCTCGAAATGAAGATGCACATGCAAAGAAACGCTGAAGAAAAGGCAAAGTCATTTTACAATTGTACAGATGCTGTAACGCAGGTAGACAAAGAAATCTTGAGGATGGCTACATAGTGAATAGATTGCGGCGATGTGCCAATGTATATACATAGGAATGTATAGAACCTCGATGTTTCACAATGCACTTTAGCAAAGCTTTAACCCTGTGAATAGAAAGGGTTTCAGTGCGGCGCAGTTGGAAACTAGCTAATGGCGAAGGAGAATCCAAGAAAGGCTGGCTGGCCCAGCACCAAGAGTCGAGGCTACAGTGAGCCTGGTTGTCTGTCAAGTTGAATGTGAGAAAGAAACACACTTTTATTTGAGGTGGAATGAAAAAAACACTGAAGGCGTCAAGAGTACATCATTTAATTATTATATGCTAGCATGTGGAATATTGCAGAAGGGTACAAGCGTGCCAACCAATTATAGAGGGTCATGTAACAGAAAGCCCTATGGTTTGTGTAACCAATGAAGTGTTGTGTATTTTGTGATGATGAAGATTACTTGCACTATAGGAGGGCTTAGTTGTCCACCTGATGTTAGAGACCCAATCACAACCCCTGTCAGTATGGAACATATACCTAGATGATCCCTCTAGGCCGATCACATCCCCAAGTAGGTTTTTATAGTTTGCAACGTAGTGTGACGTCAATGATGAAGAATTCTGAATATAAAAGCTGTGTGTTTTATGAAATTCACTGAGATCATCATTGGCAACGTCTGTTGATGTCCGTTGTAACTCCCTGTTTTAGATAATTGCAAATAAAACAGTACTATGTTTTGCCAACTTCGTGAGTCAGTTTGAATATTGATGTATGAGTAAGTTCTGTATCCCCATCCATCTCTAAGTATAGCTACCTCATCTTAAAGGAACCAGGTCTATGGGTTCATGTTGATAAGCTATATGTACAGTTTTTTTAAGTGCTTCATGGATATATGTGTGAATGGTTAAAAGCAGGCAATGAGAGAGTGCTACAAACATAACAGTAAAAAGAGAAGAAGGGCTGTGTTTTGTGATGGTGTGCATGTGCAATCTGGGTTTTCTAATAAGGCATAGACTAGACAGGGGAATTCAGAGACTGTGGATAGTCATAAAGGGCAATGGATGATGGTCTTTATTGTATACTAGAGAGAAGAATTTCAGACAGAACCTAGTTTCTGTGCTTTTTTTATTTTTGGCTAGAATACAATTGTGTAGGCCCTCCAGCTGCTGGTGCTGGTGGTGGCTCTTGGGGAGGAGAGATGCCAATAGCTGATGCCGTTTATAAGATAAATAGCAGTTTTACTAATATTCTACCAAGTCTGTGCTGTGTGCTAGATTCTTAATGTATAATGAGTAAGAATAGATGTAGGAGCTGTGCAAGGGTTCATTTTGAGCTTCAAAGTTCCTATATGAGCTGAAGAATGCAGTTCTGAACTGTTCCCGAAGCATTGACCCCTTCACAAAGTGAAGACGCTTTATGAACACATCATCATGTTGTGCGTGTGTGTGGTCACATGACACTGTTCGTAAAGTGTGCAATTACATAAGAGGTTCACAAATGTGGATGAAGAGAAAAACCAGTGCAAAAAGTGGCAAAAAGTCTGTAGAAGTGTTAAAAATTATGTAAGAAGGTAGGGAATGGCAGAGGTTTAAGGTAATACTTAAAAATCGGACAAAAGTGTTGCTATATTGGGGTAAGTATGATATTAGTAAGTTAAAGGAAATTAGGGTGCACTGGTAAAAACCCATTGAAATTCAGTGAAAAAACTTTGCTAAATGCACATTATGGTTAAGTTGCTCTAGTAAAAAATGTTCTTAAATGAATGTTACGGTAAAACAAAAAAAACAGAAATTTGCCAGTTATGGTAAGCTAAGCAACAATAACTCATGCCACCACTGTGCACTGCTAAGACTAACACCCAAGACATCAAAGATGACAGCCCTCATTACGAGTTTGGCTGTAGCCATGGAGCTATTAGCTCCTTGGCTGCCACCAAACCAGGCTCATTTATCGGGTTCCTGCAATGGGGAATAACCAGGTTATTCCAACATTGGAGGACCCGGTCATTCCTCCTTGCAGGACCCATTCCCATTTGAGCACCCATAGGGCTCAATGGGAATGGGAATGGAGGTAACAACGGGCAGATTACAACTGGCCCCGTTGTTACCTCCTTCTATCCCTCACAGTGCCCGAAAAGCACGCCTAGTTTTACCAGGCGAGCGATCCGGGTTCCGCGATGGGAAGCTTGTAATCAGCCCTGTTGGAATGAAGGGGGCCGGTCCCATACTGGCCCCCTTCATTCCGACACTGCACGGGTCATAATGAGGCCCCACATCACAAATGTTATTCTCTTGAGTAACTGTATGGTCAATATTGGATACCAAGATGGAATCTCTGTCAAGAGTGTGAGGTTTGATGTAAGCTCGTTCTCATACTTTTTTGGGATGTCTTTGATTCTGAAAGCTCTGTCCTGTGGCACTACATTCTTTGTCAAAAGATACAATTCTTAAGAAATTTCGACAAATTCAGATTAATTCCCTCTAGGGTATGCTCCACTTGAGAGAAGATGGATGATTGCTACTGGCAAAGATGTGCACATTGGAAATAATAGGTTTTCAATGCAGTTCTGTGATCATTTCTCCTTTGTCCAGTCTGTCCAAAAACAAACTCTTTCCACTTTTTTTCATTGCCCTCCAAATAGATGAAGAGGTCATCAATGTAGCATAGCCAAAGGATGATCTTGTCTGTGATGTCATTTGTGATGTCATCTTTGATGTCCTGGGAGTTAGTGTTAGCAGTGCATGGTGGTGGCGCGAGTTACGGTTGAGTAGCTTACTATAACTGGCAAATGTTTTGCATTTTTTCAATGTTACTATTAACCATAATGTCCCTTTTACAAAGGTCTTTCACTGGATTTGATATGTTTTTTCACTGCAACTCAACGATAACATCCCATTAACAAAGTTCTTTCACTGAATTTCATATTTATTTATTTTTTAGTGCAACTTCAACTTAACCATAACATCCTTTTAGCAATGTTTTTGCACTGTATTTGATAGGTTTTCATTAGTGCAACTTAACCATAAAGTCCCTTTAACAAAGTGTAATAATGTTTGTGAATGAAAGCTTTTATCATTTGTGATGAACGCTGTTAATGGAGGTTCAAGGTGGAGCTCCACAGGAATATAAAGACCTTTGGATGCAGATGGGATGTTCTTTATCCCCTTCAGAAGTACTGTTAAACCGTGATAACTGTAGCCTTATTAAGGGTGGTGTTAAAACAGCTACACAACCCTAGACATGTCACTAGGGACATTGCTGAGATCTGGTTTGTACCGAACCTGTTAGAACACATTGCTTTTTATGTAGTAAATTGCATTGTATGTCAAAAGTTTACTTCTGAGCACAAGCTTCAAACAGTCAGAGGAGTAATTCCTCAACCAAATTGTCATTTTCAGCATTTACATATCAATAATGTTGATATGCCGCAAGTTTGGAATGGATATAGGTATATGATAGTGGTAGTGTGCTGTTTTCAAGATGGATTGAAGCTGGTCCATGCACACATCCTAATGCCACTTGGGCTGCAAAGTTCTTAGTCTGAGAATGATTTCCTAGATGGTGAGTATATGAGGTGTTGAGATCAGATAAAGGCCTCCATTTTGTGAATGAGGTATCTAAGCATTAAACACGAGTTTTATTCTGCTTATCACCTGCAAGCGAACAGGTTATGTGAGAGACTCAACGGTCTGCTCAAAGAGAGAATATAAAAGTTGAAACTAACCATGAAGAAGGGGTGGCTGCATTGCCTGCCCCTTGCAGTATATGCATTAAGAAATCAGCCTGGCTCTAACCACCACCTCACACCCCACAAAATAATCACAGGGAGGCAAATGAGAACATCTCTGATTCCTCCATCGAGGACTAGGATTGATGCCCAGACAACTGCAGAATTGTTAGAAAATGAGTTATGTGAGTACTAACCATGTATGGCCGCTAGTATCTCTGTCATTTCAGATGAAATCAAGTGGACAGGGTGTCCATCTCACAACACAGATGAAGACCATACAGCAACCAGACCTGAGAGACTATGTCCTCCATGATTATTTGCTGAAGATAAGGTTTTAATAATGAATTTCACAAGAAAGTGGCACAAGCCCAGGTTTAGCAGCCCTTTCGTTGTGGAGGACATTACTCCATCAGCAGTCAAGGTCTGAGGCAGACAACCTTAGATACACCTAGGAGATGTGAAAATCTACACTGGAGAAGTCAACACACCTCAAAACCCATTCAGAAGCAAGTCAAGGAGAAGAAGTTCAGCATGTACAGACTTGATCGATGATGAGGAAGAGGGATTCAAAGACTGTCCAGTAGGACGGATGAAAGTGTACATTTGGACTGTGGCTCCCCTGAAACACACTTTGTAGCTCCTAGCAAGGAGTGAGAAAGTTTCTGTTATTGAGCCACAGGAGTTTGCTGACATTGGACTGTGGAGTGCTGGAGTGAATGCAAAATGTCCGATTTAGTTCCCCCGACTCGTTTCTTACTGAGTTTCTCTTTGGAGGTGCCCATGATGCTGTCTACTTCTTGACATACACAGACTACCTCTTGCTGTCTTCATATTTATACTCAGAGCTTAACCTGCTCTTGTTGGGGGGAACACTGAGGTATTTACTTTTGTCCAAGATCCTAAAAATGTCCCGATGATTAAACGATTATTGGCAGCAATTATAGAGCAGATCAGACTATTACCTGAACATCTTTCCGAAGGTACAGATGGTCCTTCCTAACGATGATGCCCACAAACTACTTGTCATGATCTTTCACTATTTGCTTTAAGAACACCCTTATCTTGTTTGGCGAAACACTAACAGTTATGTGTTTATGCAAGATTCTATAAATTGTCCAGCAATCAGCCGATTACTTGTGGAGATCATAGAGCAAAGTCGACAACTACCGGAGCATCTAACGAGATTGCCTGAATAAAATGAGTTTTTCCGTCCTTAAAAGTAGTTACAGGCAATTATGTGTTCTATAGAGCATATTGCAGTTCCAGAAAGTGAGCAGAGTCAACAACGCGTGGAGAGACATCGATGGTGGAGCCTAATGTATTGGTGCATAATCTATGCCTGTTCACCATCCATTATCGTTTTTCTGCTTCTGTTGATCCACACTGTTTACTTTAATGGTTCCGGAAGGGAAGGAGTTCTGTTAACCCTTCCCACTCCATCCAGTTACTTTTGCAGAACTAGACACTGTAAGAAGGCCAAGCCCTTATGTGATTGTTCCTACTCCAGTAGCTCATGCGAAGGCACCGATTTCTCTGAAAAGTGCCCCTATGATTCCCACAGTAAGAAGAATGTATACTGATGTGTTTCATGAGTTGCTTATACAAGCACATCTGGCAAGAAAGAAACCTAAGAGAATGGCAAGGGACGATGATGATGATGATGATGATGATGAATTAAATAATTATCTAGACAGTACAGTAAATATTGGGAACAACATGTGGTTTCAGCACATGAAAGAAGTAGGAAAAATAACTTCTAAGGAGGATTGATATGTATGTGCACTCCTCCCTTATGCTATAGGGAAAGTCTAAGATATTCATACCTATTGAAGTAGGTGTTCAAGCAGCTCATTACCTCACTTACCTTGCCATCTGTCATACAAGAGGTCAGTTCCAGGGTTGAACAGCATCCTCGGTATGGGTGACGGAATGATCAGTCCCAGATGACAATGACTATGTTCAAGACTTAAAAACAAGAGAAAGAGCACACACAAGAAATCATGTGATAAGATACGAAAAACCTGGCATGAAGGGAGCAGGGATCAGATGGGAGATAAACAGGGAGCTCAACTGCCAAGGAAAGACTGATGAGGAAGTTCAAAGCTGCAAGGAAAGAGGCCAGATGCAAATCTGGGGAACAGTACTTTCTCCAGATGGCTGGAAGAAGGCAAAGTCATGTGCAGAGCTGTGGCAGTAACTGGTCATCACAAGCCATTTACTGAATGAGTGCAAAATGAATGCAAACCTCTCTGGCCAAGACTTGCAAAGCTTCTGATATGGGTTGAAGACAAAAGAGGCACATTGCAGATAGTGCCTTTGGCCAGTGCAGAACTATGTTTCAGAAACAATGGCACAAGAAAAGTCAGAGAGAATCGACAGTGCAGACAAATCTTGGATGTGCCAGGAATGAAGGATGGGACAGTAGTAATAATGGATCACTATTGGGGCCTGTGGATCTAGAGCATACATGAAGCTGCCCAGAGACTGGGGAGGACTGTTATCCATCGCAATCATTCATGTTCCAGCATTGGTGTTTCCAAAGAGTGATCTGAATATTGGGGAATTCCCAAAAGCAGATGCTCACCTGAGGAAAAAGAGATCTGCTGAACTCCTGAATCAAATGAAGAGAGAGAATGTGGTCTCAGACAAATAAATAGAAGCCTTTGATGTCATTGACCTCTGAGGTCTCTAAAAACTAAAATTTCCTACTGCACCTCCTCAGAGATACTCTGCCTTTCCTCTCCTTCCCCCAGAAGCTCATGGTATCCCAAGCTCTGGTTCTCTCTAGCTTGGACTATTGTAACAACCTCTTTCTAAATCTACCTGCCTCTACTCTCCGCCCTCTGCAACTAATCCAGAACAGGACTGCGAGACTTGTCCTTGACCTCAAGACCTGGGATCGTATTTCTCCAGCTCTGAAATCTCTCCATTGGCTCCCAGTGGATGCAAGTATAAAATTCTGGGGCCCAGGTCAAAATACCTTCAACTATCCCTCCGCAAATACCTCCCCTCTCGAACTCTTCGCTCCTCTACCTCCAACTCCCTCAGGGTCAGTTGTTTTTCAAAAAAACAAGCTGGGGGTAGATCTCTGTCTTCAGCTGGGGCCTCCCTCTGGAACAGCCTCCCTGCCACTCTAAAACTTGAGGAGAACCATCTCCGGTTGCGGAAGCACCTCAAGACCTTCCTCTTTTCTTCTGCCTTCGCTCCCCCTCTCCCCTGCTGATCTTTTCTCTCTTGGCACCGTGCACCTGGCCACCCTCTGTCCTCCGGGCCCAGGTACCTGCACACCCTGCCACCCTCCTACACTGCCTCCAGCCCACCCCTTACACTGGGGTCTGCATCTGTAACATACAGCCCCCCTTTTTCTTCCTGCACTTATCAGACCTACCCTGTCTGCTGCCTTAAACCTAGCACTTGCAAATTGCTGGCAGTACTACCGCTGTTTGTTGCCTTTATTATTTATTGTTATTTATTATTTATCTGTTTCTCCTCTGCTTCACACTTTCCACTTCTCCCCCCTTCCATGCACTTTTCCCCTACCCCTCTCCCATCCACTTGCGCATTCTCAATGTGAATGGGCCTATTAAGATCACTGTTTTGTTCTCCCCTGTTCCCCTCCCTTGTCGTGCTCTGTAACACTTGTGTATGAGTGCAATATAAATAAAATATCAATATCAATATCAATTCTATATGAATACAGATTGTTCAGCAAGACTTCTTCAGTGTTTACTATTATCTTTATGCCTGGGATCCAGATGATGGTGAATACCAAATGGTTAGAAATAACCAGATGGGAATTTCTGCAAACTATCAATACCACCATAACATTATTTGATGCTATCAAGGATGAGCTAAGAGCCATACGAATAATGACTCTACAGAACAGATATGTCTTGTATATGAGTACAGCTATGGAATGAGGTCTTTGTACCAAAAACAGAGAATCATGTTGCCTATTCCAACCTTCTCATGATAATGAGAATGGCACCTTGACAGAGGCCATAACGATGCTGTCAAACCTACATGTCAAGATGGAAGACGAAGTGGAAGACATTGCTGATGACAGCCGGTTCACGTCAACATTTTCATGTTCCTTGGAGCCCTGTTGGTGATGATCATGTTTGGGTTCTGTGTGATCAAGTTAATAATCACAGAATGCAAGACAACTGTGAAGAAAGCAGTAGGGATGAAGATTGTGATTGTAGTCGAATCAGGATTCGAACCTAGAGAGCTGACAGATGAAGAAATCAGAGACTACATGAAATCCAACATTCATGCACCTGAGGGAACAAAGTTCCGGTATCAGAAGAACCACAAAAAGTATGTGGGAAGATGGATTTACTTCAGTCCCAATGGGCAATACATTCATATGACCTGGAATGTTGATGAGCATGTGAAATCAGCAGTATGCCTGAAAGAAGTCATAAATATATGGACCCCAAAGAATAATTTCTTCAGACGAGGATGCCTTGATGTGAAAATTGACGAGAGAGTGGTCAAAAAATTGCCCCGAGAGAGGAGTGTGGAGGTGTCAAACTAGAAATTATATCGTGCCTCCTATTGCTATGAATATATGTATATTGGCCTACGCCAAGCTGCTAACAAGCTGCTTATAAACTACATGTGAATAAACTCGCATTGCAAGGTCCTGACCTTAGAAACCATGTAAACTGTCATTTTGGGTCAAGCCGCCATTTTAGGTTTTCTTGCTCTATAAAGTCACCATGTGAGCTAAAATGGTAGCCTATGTTATTCAGAACAGAACTTGATTGTCATGACCTCTGTACAGCTAATGTATAACTTGCCTGCAGGCCACTTGTTAGGGTAATGAGCTGAGACCTTGTCCTTCTGCTGACCTGTGTGCAATGGATTACCTGTATCACTGAAACTGATTTATAATTGAATGAGAACACCTGCTTAACTACATTGTATAAACTAAGTCCTGCATTGTAATGTTAGGCCTAGAGCATACATTATTACCATTTCTTCTTGTTAATGTATAAACCTAAGATGAACTAGATTTCACCTGGCAAGGGACCCTAGAGCAGTAACTTATTTATGGAATGGTTAACCTGAAGAAAGGCTGGACAACAGGCTGGAGAAATGTATAAAAGCCTGACTGTTTCAATGAATATTTGCACTCACTGAGCACACTGAACCACGCCGGAGTTCGCTGTGTTGTACTGAGGGTCGATAGCTATCTGAATTTTGTTCTGTTCTTTTGTAACTGG
Organism: Ambystoma mexicanum; assembly: GCF_040938575.1. Lineage (NCBI taxonomy): Eukaryota > Metazoa > Chordata > Amphibia > Caudata > Ambystomatidae > Ambystoma > Ambystoma mexicanum. The sequence goes on from NC_090939.1 coordinate 135,058,332, forward strand.
ATTCAGTATAAAATAAAGTGCTTTGTATGTTCCTTTGTAACCTGTGTTTGGTGTGTTTCCTTTTTGGTTACCCTGCCTCATATTATTTCCTTGTTTTCACAGAGGATGAGCCCCTACCAGAAGATCCGCCCTATGTTACCTATATGTTGGGAACCAGAAATTTCAACACATGCAGTAACAGTGCAGATGCCTGTATGCCTGTACCGCAAAGAATTCTTGAAACAATGTATCCACTGAGCAAACCCTATATGCATTCACGAAGATGTGATGGTCTTCTGGACATAGTACCGGGAGAAGTGAGAAAATGAGCGGGAAGGAAGTCTGGCAACATCATGCGGAGCAGAACTGACACACCCTGAAAAGATACAGGAGACAAAAGAACATAGATATTCTATAAGATTTGTAGAGAAGGTGTCAAAGATGAGCAATATGTTGGGCTTAAAATGAAGAAGCTCATGCAAAGAAACGCTGTAGAGATGCTCATGCAAAGTCATTTGACAATTGTACAGATGCTATAACGCAGTAAACAAAGCAATCTTGAGACTGGCTACATAGTGAATAGATTGCGGAGATGTGCCAATGTATACACATAGCAATGTATAAAACCTGGATGTTCCACGATGCACTTTAGCAAAGCTTTAACCTCGTGAATGGAAAGGGTTTCAGTGAGGCGCAGTTGGAAAATAGCTAATGGCGAAGGAGAATCCAAGAAAGGCTGGCTGGCCCAGCACCAAGAGTCAAGGTCACTGTGAGCCTGGTTGTATGTCAAGTAGCTACATAAATGTGAGAAAGAAACAAACTTCTGTTTAAGCTGGAATGAAAAAACACTGAAGGCGTCAGTAGTTTTAATTTAATAGTATTATATGCAGCAAAGAGCACAGAAACGCGGTCTCCAGTCACATGGTCAGATGAAAAATATACTATTGGGACGAGCTACACTGAAACCAGAAGATAAAACCATGCCACACTCCCTTTTATTCTCAGGCACAGCGAGCTTCTGCAAAGCCAAGTTCAAAGCCTTAACTGAATGGCAGACCGCAAGAGTGATGAAAGATGTCAGGCTAATTGGGTGGGAAGCTATGGTCAAGACCAGCCCTAAGGCACCTGGGGTAAAAGCATGCATGCTGCTAGCGTGTGGATTATTCCAGAAGGGTACAAGCGTGCCAGCCAATTATAGAGGGCCATGTAACAGAAAGCCCTATAGTTTGTGTAACCAATGAAGCGTTGTGTATTTTGTGATAATGAAGATGATCTGCACTAGAGGAGGGCTTAGTTGTCCACCTGATGTTAGAGACCCAATCACAACCCCTGTCAATATGGAACGTATACTTAGATGTTCCCTCTAAGCCTATCACATCCCCAAGTAGGTTTTTGTTGTTTGCAACATAGTGCGACGCTATTGATGATGAATTTTGAATATAAAAGTTCACTGTGATCATCATTTGCCATGTCCGTTGATGTCCGTTGTAATTCCCTATTTCAGATATTTGCAAATAAAACAGTACTATATTTTGTCAATTTAAATTTTGAAGTATGAGTAAGTTCTGTATCCCCATCCATCTCTAAGTATAGCTACCTCGTCTTAAAGGAACCAGGTCTATGGGTTTATGTATATGTACAGTTTTTTTAAGTGATTTGTGGGTATATGTGTGAATGGTTTAAAGCAGGCAATGAGGGAGTGTTACAAACATAACAGTAGAAATAGTAGAAGGGCTGTGTTTTGTGATGGTGTGCATGTACAATATAGGTTTTCTAATAAGGCATGGGCTAGACAGGGGAATGAAGGGACTGTGGATAGTCATAAAGGGCAATGGATTATGGTTTTTATTGTATACTAGAGAGAGAAATTTCAGACAGAAAATTGTTTCTCAGCTTTTTTTCTTTTTGGCTAGAATACAAATTTCCATTATGTCCATTAGCATAGTAGAAAATGTTAATGGGAATGTTGGAGAATCTTATTTGATCTAAATATTTCATGGAAAAATATAAAGTAGACAGAGTCTATACGCTTATTTTTTCAGTTCTATTTTTTACTGTTATAGGTGGTTCCTAAAAGAACCATTTTGTATGTTTTAATTTGTTTTTGCAGGAGAGGCCATAAAGTAAGGTGGAGCGGGAAATGAGGGAACGAGCAACAACCACAAATATGGAGGGGCAGGTCAACAGCAGAAGATGTGCGCATGAGTTACATGTAAGGTAAGGGGCAGTGTTTCTCATGCTCCTTGATTACAGCTTCAAAAGCACTTTGAAATTGCTCACCACTGCAGAGTGCTGTGTTGTAGTATATACAGAGGACTGTTGTCTTCAAAAGATATGATCAACAGACTCTTTTATCGCTTGCAAGCAGCTGGTGGGATTTTGTGTCCCACAGCAGGAGGCTGTATGGATACGGTATTGTTTGAGGAGAATGAGATAGAGGAAGACAGTTTACTATTTCCTAAGAAAGGAACAGTGTTTCTGAGAGCATTGCAGTGGTTGGATTTGGTGTGGTGGCGCATGGAGGTGGTACATTTCCCACAGTGGTAAAGAACTGCCACACCCTGATTCTCTCTTGGTGCTAGAGGTAAGTAATTTCTCTACCTCATATTCCTGGTCCTCTTCGTTGTCTTTTGAAGTAGTGTGTTTCATTTGTTGTGTCCGCCCTCCAGCTGGTGGTGGTGGCTCTTGGGGAGGAGAGATGGCAATAACGGATGCCATTTTTAAGGTAAATAGCAGTTTTGCTCATATTCTACCAAGTGTGTGCTGTGTGCTAGATTGTTAATGGATAATGAGTAAGAATAGATGTAAGAGCTGTGCAAGGGTTCATTTTGAGCTTCAAAGTTCCTATATGAGCTGAAAAATGCGGTTCCGAACAGTTCCCGAAGCACGGACCCGTTTACGAAGTGAAGATGCTTTAGTCAACACATCATCATGCTGTGTGCGTGCATGGTCACGTGACACTGTTCGGAAAGTCTGCGATTACATCAGATGCTCACAAACATTGATGAAGAGAAAACAGTGGAAAAAGTTGCAAAAAGTGTACACACGTGTTAACAATGTTGCTAGAAGTTGTGGAATGGCAGAGGTTTAAGATAATACTTAATAAATCAGATAAAAGTGTTGCTATATTGGGGTAAGTATATTAGTAAATTGTAGGAAATTAGGGTGCACTGGTAAAAATCCCATGAAATTCACTGAACAATCTTTGTTAAAGGGGCGTTATGGTTAAGTTACACTAATAAAAACCTATGAAATTCAGTGAAAAACGTTGTTAAAGGGACATTGTGGTTAATTTGCTCTAGTAAAAAACTTTCTTAAACGGATGTTACGGTTACAAGTAAAACCAAAAAAAAGAGAAATGTGCCAGATATGGTAAACCAAGCAAACATAACTCATGCCACCACTGTGCACTGCTAAGACTAACACCCAAGACATCAAAGATGACATCACAAATGTCATTCTCTTGAGTCACTGTTTGGTCTATATTGGATACCAAGATGTTACTATCAACCATAATGTCCCTTTTACAAAGGTCTTTCACTGGATTTGATACGTTTTTTCACTGCAACTCAACCATAACGTCCCATTAACAAAGTTCTTTCACTGAATTTCATAGTTTTTTTAGTGCAACTTAACCATAATGTCCCTTTAACAAAATGTCTTCACCGAATTTCCCACGTTTTTATTAGTGCACATTAACCATAACATCCCTTTAGCAACGTTTTTGCTCTGAATTTGATAGGTTTTCATTAGTGCAAATTAACCATTAAGTCCCTTTAACATAGTGCTTTCAATGAATTTCATAGGTGTTTATTAGTGAACATGTTTCATGATGTTACATCACTATATATAAGGTATTAATAATTCCTCTTTTAACACGCATGAAAGAACAATAAACCTCCTTTAGCTAACATATTTTTTTCAATGCATACTGATGTGTGTCGTTATCAGCAGCGCATGCTGGAGATGCAAGTCATGGTTGATTGCCTAGGGCATGAGGCAGACCATGGCCCCAGCCCCACCAAACCACCCCATTATCCACTGCACCAACCCTACTTCAGTGTCCATATACACTCATAAATTGACCAATGGTCAATGCTCATGGCTTGCTGCCATGGCCAGTCTCCAGAATCTATGGGACATGATGCATGCCCCAAAAAGCAAATCAGATTAGACATTTGTCATTACCAAGGCCCACTGTAAAGGCACCAAAGTTATGTTTCTAGATTTTGTACTTACATTTTGACACTTTGGATACAATAAAACACAGGACATATTTGCAAAAGCATGCTTTCAAGTTCTTTCGGATGCACCTCGAACAAGTTTGTTTCAGTCCTGCCCAGCACTTTGGGCTGTAGCCGCAAGCAGAATATTTTCTCCCATTCAAACCTAACGCTTTGCCGATGCTGCATGCCCCAATAAGCAAATAAGAGTATACATTTGTTCTGGCTCAGGGCCAGGCCCAGGCCCACTGCCAACAAAGTTATATCACTATTCTTTGTACTTACATTTTGACACTTCGGAAACAATAAAACACAGGACAGATTTGTAAAACCATGTTTTGCAGTCCTTGCTCAAGCTACATGCCCAAGTTTGCTGCAATCCCATCCTGCACTTCAAACCTATCCCGATTTAGAAACGCTTTACTACAAAACCGGTCTCTGGTGGCTGTGCTCACCTTAACCACATTGTTGGTCCCTTGTGGTCATGCCCAGTGGCCAGATTGTCTGCGTCATGGCCAGTTACCTAAGGTTTATGACTATTTTGTTTCCCTAGAATATGAAACTTTCAAAAAATAAACATCAACATATTTGTGTAACCATGCTTTCGGGTCCTTGCCAATGCTCCTTGTTAAATCCATCTGTTTTATTTTTTCAAAAGTGTTAAAATGTATGTACAAAAATTAGTCATGCAACTTAGACCCCACAAACATTCAAGGTTGGATCTATAATCTTTTTTCAAATGTTTGTGCAGATTCTTCTAACAGCACCAAAGTTATACGACATCTAAAAACTGTTGAGCACCCCCTCTAATTTTGCCCCCCTCTTGACAAAATCCCACCAATCTTTGCAAAAACATTCATAATTGGGCCTAAAATCTTTATAAAACCACTATAGTACTGGGATGAAGAAGAGGGATCCTGAAGACTACAGGGCTGAAGGTCCGGTATGTCCCAGTAATTGGCCTGATTGGAATCAGGCAAACCAGGTGAGTGAATCACATCTGAAAACTTTTGATGGGGCTCATGTATATAAAAGGTGGAGCACCAGAGAATGTACAGAGATAGCAGCAGGAGGGCCAGTCCAACCTGCAAGAAGCCAATGGAGATCAGAATGCCAAGATGCTGAAGGACTGCATAGTGAAGCAGAATGGAAATGCCTGGTGAGGGAGCCGTGTCTCCAGGGAGCCGGTGAAGGCGGGAGAAGGAAACTGTGGAAGTGTCAGTCTGTTCGCTGAGGCCAAACAGTGCTTGTTCCCCTGAATGGAGGTCTCAGTACAGGGTGTCTGAGGAGCAGGTGGTGAAACCCTGACCTCAAAAACAAGAACCATCTCAACAAGGAAGAAAAAGAAAAGAGCACTGTGGCCGGTGCGTTTCAGAGAATGGGAGAAACCTGGTGCACATATAAAAGCTGCTGAGTTACATTGTATCACAGTGGTTGCTCACGATCACCACGTTCTCGAAAGCCTCTGATCAAAGCAGAAGAAAGAATTGAAAAGAATGCAATGTTAGAAGTAGATTTTGTAGAACCAATATATCAGAGTGGTCACATCTGAAGGAATTATACGTGTTCAAAGGCTCTGATCAAACACGGCTATTAAGAAAGTGACATGAACTGTTACTGCTGGGAAACAAGAATGAAAGTTGCAAATGAGCAGCCGAGTTGAGCTAGTGAAGTGTGACCAAAATGCCAAACGAGCAAAAGAGGGCTAAACAAATGGATGTGAAGGCTGGAAAGGAAAGCTAGTAAAGTGGAATTTGGAAAAGAGAACCATGAAAGTATCAAGAAAGAGAAATCCATAAGTTATCAATTTGTGAGCTTCTGAGTTGGTCGGAAACCACCAAACTCATCTAAGTCAAAGTGGCAGAAAGCTGGGGGCAAGTGTAACTGGTTCCAATACCTGTTATGGGTGGGATGTGTGGCCTGTCAACTGTGCCTAGGCCAGGAAACCGTAACAAATCCAGGAACATTGTTTTGTGAACCAGTGCTTGAAGCTTGGGGAAAAGAACCATGAGCTCCTTTGTAATATTGCTTTGTGAAACAGTACTTGAAGCTTGGGGAAGGGAAACCCAAGCCCTGACAAAACATTTAAAACCATGCAATGTTGAAACTGTATCCTGAACGTGGGGAAGGGAGCTAGAAGCTGCTCCAGATTTTCTGTTGAGCACTATGGAGTTAGGCTAACCCTACATTACATTTTGTATTAGACATGATGGCAAGCATAGGTTTTGAAACAGACAGACTTTTGTTTTGGACTTGTCGACATAGACTTTCCCTAGTTTCTTTAGGTAGAGAAACCCCAGCATAGCGATAGGGAAAGTTAAGCTTATACCCATCCTGAAAATTAATACACATTCTGACATTAAATACACAGTCTGTTTGATGTGTCATCTCTTGATACCATGCCTGTCTCACATATTGTGTCAGAGGTGGGCTACAGCTCAACCGAAACAGATTGGGGGACCCTGAAGTATGAACAATTAAGTGACAGAGCATTGGATCCTACAGTAGCCACAAAAGACTCCATTGAATTCCATATCTGTAGTGGTAGGCCAGAGACTATTCCTCCGGGGGAATGGAAGTTGATAACTATTGATCTAATCTTGATACCACCTCTTTAGACTTGCATTTGACTGCCACCATAGTCAGGACTTGCCTGGAAGTTCAGGCTAGATGTCCTAGCTGGTGTTATTGACCCACATTTCAGAGGAGAAATAAAAGTGTTGCTGATGAACGGTGTGAAAGATGGCTTCCAGATCCAGCCCAGAGATAAAATCATTCAAGGAATACTTGAGAAGGCAGTATTTCTCAGGCTTAAGGAGGAGACGGGAAAACAAGAGACTAGGAGAGATGTTTTGGGTTTCGGAGAAGCAGGTGAAAGACCTTATGTTTCCATATCCCCTAAATCGAGTGAGGAGGAACCTGACATAATTCCTGACCTAGCCTTCACTGAAGCCTTATTACAAATCATACCCGAACCTGAATGTGGGGAAAAAAGTGGGCCTTTTTTTTCTTAAAACATGGGCTTCTATATAGGAGTGACACTGCGGCAGAAGGTATGACAAACACCCAGTTGGTTGTCCCGAGAAGACATAAGCAAGTGGTTCTTGAGAAAGCCCACTCACCTCTAACAGGGGGACATTTGGGTCAGGCAATAACTCAGGCCCATATAAGTACAAAATGTTATTGGCCAGGGATCCATGCAGACATTAAGAACTTTGTTAAGTCATGTGATATCTGTCATAGAACCAGTGTGCACCACCACCAGCTCCATTGAATTTGCAACCCATTATTGAACTCCCTTTTTCAAGGATAAGCATGAATATCATGGGCCCTCTTGAAGCCTCAAAATGGGGTAACAAGTATGTATTAATAATCGTGGACTATGATACATGGTACCCTGAAGCTTTCCCTCAGAGAACCAACACCATACAGCACATTTTAAAACACCTGCTGCCCTTCTTTTCCCGGGTTGGAGTCCCCAAAGAATTATTGACTGATCAAAGTTCCCATTTCATGTGTACGCTTATGGGAGAGGTTATGAAGTTACTACGCATCAGTACACTACAGACCTCCGTTTATAATTTCTAAATGGACGGTCATGTAGAAAGATTCAATAAAACTCAGAAAACCATCCTACGGAAACTGATGGATCAAGATGGAAAAAAATGGGACCAAATGATTCCATGGGCCTTATTTGCAATCAGAAAAAACACCCCAGGCCTCTACCGGTTTTTCCCCATTTGAATTGCTTTATGGGCATTCACCCAGGGACCTCCTAGACATGCTAAGGGAAACATGTGAGTAAAGAGAAGAGGCCCCAATACCACTCTCTCAAACCAAAACCACGATCAAAGAACACATGGCAACTGTTAGATTACTGGACTGACCCATATGGGTATGGCACAGGCACAACAGAAAATGTCTTATAATAAGAAGGTTTCCTTACAATCCTTTTCTATTGGACAAAAGGTACTAGTGTTCCTACCCACATTTTATAACAATTGGCACAGACCATAGAAGGTGGTGCGACAAATGTGTCCATGTAATTATAAAATCTCCCAGCCAGATTATCGGCAAAAGGCATAGGTTTACCACATACATCATTTAAAAGAGTGGAATGAGAACCCCTCTGAATCCAATGCCACCATATTACCCTGCCTGATACCTGAATCTATAGGAGATTTAACTTTCATTCTCCCTTATCTTTCAAACAATCAAAAACAAGACATTTTTGATCTTGTGAGTCAATTTCCTAATGTATTCTGTATGGAACCTGGAAGGGTAAAGGGTAGATATCCCTGCATCCATACACCAGTAGGCAAGGTAGTACATCTAAGAATATTCCAGTTACCTAAGTCCAGAAAAGATACAATCATTCAAGAACTGGAACAGCTGCTTAAAGCTAATATAATCAAACCTTTAACCAGCCCCTGGTCCTCCCCCATCGTGTTAGTTGCAAAACCTGATGGCAGTTGGAGGTTTTGCATAGATTTCAGAAAGGTCAATTCCATCTCTGCCTTTGACGTATCAAGAAACAGAAATACTTAATCTATGAATTTGTGAGGTTATGAATTGGTCGTAAAATGCCAAACCCATCTAAGTCAAGGTGGCAGAAAGCTGGGGGCAAGGGTAACTTGTTTCATGATCTGTAATGGGTGGACCGTGACGTCTGTCATCTCTGACTAGACCAGCAAGCCCCAACGAATTAAGAAACATTGTTTTGTGAACCAATGCTTGGTGCTTGAGGAAGACAACCCTGAACTCCTTTGGAACATTGTTTTGTGAACTAACACTTGAAGCTTGGGGAAGGGAAACTCAAGGCCTGATGAAACATTTAAAACACATCATTGTTGGAAATGTATCCTGAACTTGGGGAAGAGAGATAGAAGCTGCTCCAGATTTTGTGTTGAACATTATTGAGTTGGACTAACCATGCACTACATTTTGTATTAGACGTGAGGGCAAGCATAGGTTTTGTCACACCCATACATTTGTTTTGGATTTACCGGCATAGACATTGCTTTCCTTAGAAATACCCACCATAGTGATACAGAAAGTTAGGCATTACACACATCCTGATAAGCAATACAAATTCAACTGTTAAATACACAATCTGTTGTCGGTGTCATCTCTCGATACCATTGAAAGACCAAAAGAAATATCAAGGCTTAGTACCATCAAAGATGAAATACGCCAGTCACAAGTTCAGAAGTACATGTACAGTTTAATTGAACAGATAGCTATCTGGCTCTCAGTACCCCTCAGCAGACACTGTGAGGGGAGAGAGTGCTGGACATTACAAAGACATCAATTTATATACTTTTTTCCCCAATCCCGGTTACATCATCCAGCCCCTCTTCAAGTTAACAATTCGCTAGGGTTCATACCCAGTTCACATTGCTAATACAGAATAAAATAACTATACATTGTACAATGTTTTCCTTAAATACTATACATATTTGTCGGCACACAAAATACAATGGTAACATCTGTTTTTCAAGTTTAAAGTAAGTCGAGTTTCAAGGAAGGATCTTAAAGATTTGTGCAAAGGTACACGGTTTTAGCTATTCACCATTCTGTTCACTGTTTGCACGAGGATGATGCTATTGGTACATACAACATCTAAATTACTGCTCAGTTCAACTCTAGTTTAGCTCCAAGGTTTCTTAGTTCAGGACAAACAATCCACTCTCAGCAGCCACAACATGTTTATCTGAATTGACACAGTACAAAGTTCATTTTTCTCTGCTGCAGCTGAAAACACACAGTTTAACATGAGACAGAGACAGGTGTTAAACAAAATGGTGGACGATTCTAAAATGGCAGCATAGTTAACCTTTTTCAGGTTCATTTGAATGTGATTTTCAGTGCGATGCAAATGTGCTTAGGCTAATGTTCATTATCAGGCAGTACTATGTGAAATATGGATTTACACCATGCCTGTCTCCCACTCCCCCTCTAATTTTACCCTTTCTTGGGTGAATAGCACCACACTTTTCACACCCATTCAGGGTTGGTTCTAAAATGACATTGCAAATATTCATGAAGTTGTATTGATTATTGAGTGGCGCCAACATTATAAGCCATCCAAAAACTGCTTTTCACTGACCCTATAATGCAGAAATATGCATGGATGTCCTCAAACCTTTGCCAAGTTTGCGAACATCACAGAAATGTCCCCGAGCATCTGAGATTTTTATGGCCATATCCCATCCCATCCTCATTACCCCTCACCTCCCCAGAGATTGTTTCATTAGTTTGACAACAGTTATGTTGTGTTTTTTAATATGTTTTTACTCGGATGTTCAAATGCTTTGACATACCTCACATTTTTAATTGATTAATCAGTTGGTGCGTACAATGTTGGTAAAACATCACTTGGCTCCCTGATTGTTCCGGAAGTGTCTGCAGCACCGAATCAGGAATTGTGTCCGTGGACCAGACGCAGATAGCACTCACCGTCCAGCAGTTTGGGCTGTAGGTGTGAGCAAACTTATTTTGCCATCCATTGTGTCTATGAGGACTTCAAACATTTTGAGACCCCGCCTATAACTTCACCCCCCTCGATGAAACTGGACCAAACTTTGCATAATCATTCTGACATGGTCACATATTCATTTGCAAAGTTTGATGAGGATTCGTCAAACTGCGCCAAAGTTACAAGCCATTCAAAAAGTGCTCTTAACCAAAACTGCACGGCTGCTACCGCAGGCCGTGTAATATCATATCTTTTGTCTCTCGTATGTCCAGCTTTTTTAAACTCTCACAAACTGGCTCACCACTTGTTCTCATCCCTTCCTGGGAATACTTCCACCATCTGTAAATGTGTTTTTGTAAGTTATTTCTGACTAGAATTGACATCCCTGTTTTTCAAATAAATAAAAATACAAAGGCTAAAAACTGGTCCCTCGCCAAGCTGTGCCACATTGGCATCTTCTAGCAAGACACAGACCATAGACATGTTGTGTAGGTGCAGATTAAGCAGGTATACCAGTGGGTAATCCTCACTGAGGGAATCACAGTGATGGCTAACCTACTTGGTGGCCTGTCAAATGTTTGTAGCACAGAGCAGACTTTACCCAGCAGCTGCCACTGGCTTGTAAAGAATGTCCCCATCTAGAGCTCTAATTTGAGTACTGCAATAATTTGTGATGGAATCGCACTGCTCACATAGCCTGTCCATCATGTGCAAAGTAGAGTTCCAAGGGCTGCCCGCAGGTGCACTTGCAATTGGCACAGGATATTGTTGGCATTGTAAACTATGATGGAAATAAGAGTAGATCATCTGGGTCACAACAACTATTTCTTTCACAGTTTTACCCTTACTGATATAGCGCATTATTACGCGGTGAATAACATGTGCAGAGCATAGGACATTCCTTGTCTGACAATTCATAAATGTGACAATGCCCATAACTTGGCCTTGTCGAGGGGGGGTTGTAACCCTTTTGTCAGGTGGTTGGAAGGTTAGGGAGAAAATCCAGAGTTTGCCCTCTTCCTGTGGACAGGCTGTGTCTTTCTAGCCCCACTTCTGGTTACACTGTTTGTGCCAGCATGTTGTTCTGCAGACTCTTCTATCCAGCATAGACTTGTGGATCACAAACTGGCTTATGTCCTTTTTAGTTTTCAGTGGGAAAAGCCTACAGTGAAGTTCAAGCAAGAGGACCAGCATCTGCACCACGTACACAGAACAGAAAGGAGGAGCCAAACAGAAAAGCCAGTGCTCCATAGCAGCGCACTGCCAAAAGAGACAGCCTCCAGCAGCAGTTTCCCACAGATCCTGCATGGAGACCCAAGGTACCGAGTCCATTGGCGATTTTGCACAACCAGAAACAGGTCCCCAACACCAACATGGATGGAAGGGGAAAAGGAACCAACCTCACACAAACATACCAGGATACCCCACATGAATGGGTGCCTGAACACGAACTTGGACAGTGGACTTCCTACGCTGCCATCTTTGGTAGGAAGTGGGCCTGTGCGGAAAGAAAAAGTGGTGGGTCTTACCCTTTTCTTTTTAGCTTTTCTCATACATACATGCCCCAGGAGGGGAAAACGGGGCCAGACTGGCCAGAGATAGTTGCCCAGTTCTCACAGGACAGGGAAGTGTTATTTAAACAGGGGACAGGAAGCAGAAGTGTGGATTCTGTTAATGAGGTCAGAGGTGGGTGGGGGGACCAAGAGACCAGCAGGAGAAAGAATGGAGCAGTGGCTTGTGGAGGAGATTCATGGTGCAGGTGAGGTGTTGGCTTAGGAGTAGAAGCAATTCTACAGTGTGAGTGAGTGTGCATGTTTGTGTGATGACTGAGTAGAGAGGCTAATGTAAGGAGTTAATGTGAATGGAATGATATAGGGTGAAAGAAGCATGGTAGTGGGAGGCAGAGGTCAGTCACCAGAAGAGGAAAGTAGTAGTGGGAGGAGAAGTAGCAGTATTGAGGAAGGGAGTAGTAGAGTGGGGTGGTCAGAGAAGTAACACCAAAGGGTGGAGGCAAGATCAAGATGAGTGAAACATTGAAGGTACATCAGAAAGGATGGAGAAGTGAGATGGACATAGTCAGAGAAGAGAGGGAGTGGAGAGAGTGGATACGTGAGGATAGCCTTACTCAAACCAGAGTCTGTGAAAGGAGGCACTACGCACATTCTCATTAGAACACTAACCCTTGGACAGAGTAAGGATAGATGGGAAGTCCCTGAGGGAGTTTAGGCAGCCAGCATCTTAGTGTACCATCGGTAGCATAAGACAGCGTATAGACAGTAGGGGTCAACATTCACTTGCAATAACCAGCGATTACAGATGCCTAGGTTAGGGAATGGGGTCCAATACAGATGAGAGCAAGAGAGAGACAGCCCTTTTCTCCACAAAAAGAAAAACTTCAACTGTCGCTAAGATTCATAGTCATTTCTGTACCAACTACAAGGCAGCATGGACATGTGATCCATTCTGTGGCAACAAATCACAAAAGCAAATTATGAACCTCTAGCCACTTTATCTCTCCCTCTGCCACCTTTTCCAGATGCATATTCCCATGTGGCTTCTGCCCTGGCATGCACAACATGGCTTGGTGATAAACTGGATACATGTCCTGCATACCCATGGTTTCTCTTAGGTGGAATAAGAAGGAAAGACCAAACTGATTTCTATGTTGACCGTGTAATCAATTTTCACACCAATGGTCAACATGACCATGGGAAGTGGATTTGTTTGCACGTGGACTGTCATAGTTTACACCCCATTGTGGCCATACACTTATTCGGGTACTGCCTTGCAGAAGAAAAATGAGAGACAGGAACTTTTCCCAAAAGTTGCCGAATTCCAGGGTTTCTCCACCAAGGAATAAGGCACTCTATTCATTCAGTGAAAAATGATAATTTTTCTAAATATGTTCTAAATATTCGTTCCATATGTATTGTAAATTGGTGATGTAATGGAGGACCAGTGATATGCATTTCAAGGCTGAGATAGGGATTGATGTCGCAAGCAATGATATGGCTGCTTTTTGGGGGTAATTGTGCAGACTGGTGGTTGTATGCTACTTGTCTAATGTTATAGAGGGGGGTGAGTTTCAGTTCTTTTGACTTCTTCAAATGGATGTGCATGGTGCCACATTGTATACGGCTGCAAATATGTGGTACTCAAATTGGTCCCTTCTTTTCCTCGGCACAATGTCTTTGGCAAATTTCACAAGTGGCCCGTTTCGGTTGCTGGTTATTCTGTGTGCATAAGTACTTGACAACTTTTGCTTTTTGTTGATAGCTTGGGCTGCAACAAGCATGCTGGGCACCACTGGGTAGAATAGTGGCACTGGTGTTCGTGGTCTTCTAGTCGATATTGTGTACCGAAAATGTAACACATCAGGATATGTTGTACTTTCTGGTCTGTGAAAGGAAGGAAGTTCCTCAGACAGATTTTACACTGGCAGAGGGCCAGCTTCTGCTAGATATACTGTTGGTGCTTCGGCAGTGGCACTCACCTATTCTTCCTCCTCCTCCTCAGTATCCCTTCTTGCCGACAGCAAAGCATGTTCCTGCATGAACTCTGATGGATAATAATTGTATTTATTGTTGATCATTATATATTTTTATTTTATTGAAACTTCAGTTCAATACTCTTAATAGCAAGCAACTAAAAAAGTTAAACTTTTGTTACAAACAAACAAATAAAAAGTCCAGTCCTTCAAAATAAAACAAACCGCGAAGAAGAAGAAAATTAGACACCATGTTATGAAACCAAACAAAGAAAGAGAAGAAAGAGTCATTTCATCAAATTAGAGTTTTTCTTTCAACAATATCGAATCCATATAATCCACTACTGCACATGTCAGTTTTACGTTATGTCCAGTGGACGCATACACCCACCAATTTTTCCATGTCATTGTCTGCGGGTGCGTATCCCCTGAGATGACAAGACCGCTGTACATTGGTGGCTAAGCAAGCTGTTAAGAGATTTTGTAGTGATTCAGTTTCAAGCTACTTAATTGTATTCTTGATCATTATCCATGGCATCAACATCAGCATTATTATTGTCTGACATCAGTGGACGAGGCTGCAGGGGAAAGAGACATGGAATCAGACATTCTCCTCCTGTTGTTTAACTGCACCTCTCCCCTTTGTGAGCCTGAGATAGTGGACAGAACTGATGGGTGTTCTCAGTGGATGTTCATCAATGTGCAATACCTGTGCTTGTGAGTACTGTTGCATAGTTTCCAGAGTGAATTATGATGGCCTGTGCAAAACGTGGCCTTGATCATGCCTTCAATAGGCCACATACAATTCTAAAACTGCCAGTGCATTCAATCAATGCTGATCTGTACCCCTCCCTGGAAGGTCTTTAAGCTGGCAACCTTCTTCATATTGCCACTCTCAACTCTCGCTCTGCTATCAAACACTCCTCTTACATCTGACACCTCCTTGAAGAACTAGACCTTGATGTCCTTGGTCTTACTGAGACATGGTTCACGCCAGCTCTGTCACAAGCTTTGAAACTCTCCTCCCTGATGGCTACAAGAGTCTCTCAGCACCCAGATCCTCCTGGTCCGGTGTGGGGGTGGGGGGTACCCCTGATCTTTCTTGAGTGGATTCCTGCCTCTATCATTCCCACTCAGACCTAGTCCTATTTTGAATGCCTTGTCTATAGGCTTTCTCTCTTGCCTACCCATTCTCTTGCTGTGGTTACCATCTACTGGCCTCCTGGTCAAATCACCTCATTTCTCTCTGAGTGGGCAGATCTCTCCTCCTCCCTCCTGACCTCTACCAGTCAACTCCTCCTCCTCAGTGACCTCAATATACATTTAGACTCTCCTTGCTCTTCCTCTGTACTCTTCCGTGACCTCTGCGACTCCCTCTCCCTGTCCATCCTCCCCTCTGGCCCGACTCACTCTGCAGGGCATGCACTCGATGTCTTGATCTCCTCTGACCTCCCCCTCTCCATCCCTCTGACCACTCCTCTCTCCTGGAGCGATAACTCCCTCCTTTCCTCTCATCTCTCCCTCTCTTCCCCCCTAGTCAAGCCTACCCCAACACTGCCACCTACCTTCTCGGACATCCTTCCCATGAATCATGTGTCATTTGAGGCTTTTGCCGCCACTTTCTCTCCCCCATCCACCTTTGACTGTCTCACATCCTGACACAGCCCTGTCTCTGCTCTACTCTTCCATTTCTGATACGCTTGATGCTCTTGCCCCAGTCATGAGGATCCATTTGAAGTCCAAAGCCAAGTGCAATTCCTGGTATGACTCTGACCTAGCTACACTTAAATGTAAGTTTAAGACAGCTGAGAGGAAATGGAGGACTTCCTGCTCATCCTCTGACAAACTGGTCTGTCGCCTGCTACAAAGGCAATACCGACTCTCTGTCCTCATCAAGAAGAGAGTCCACATTCAAGCTTGTGTCTCTGCGGCATCTAACAACTCGGCCAAACTCTTTAAAATCTGCAAGGAGCTGGCCAACCCTGCTGCAGTCTCTACACTTCCTGTTGCCTCCCAGACTCTTTGCAATGCCCTTGCCCCTCACTTCATTTCAAAAACCCAGGACATCCTATCCACCCACTCCACCCACACCCCTTCTCTCCCCTCTCCATCTGTGCTTGCTGACCCTCCTTTAGCCACCCCCACCATCCTTCTCGTCCTTTCCTCTGTTCTCCCCTGACGAGGTCGCTAGACAAGTCCGATCTATGAAAGCCTCGTCAAAACAGGTTCATCCCTCTTCCTCTAAAACCATCAAGGACCACATTGACACCTTCGCTCTGGACCTTGCTGATTTTTGCAACCACTCCTTTGCCTCGGGATCCTTCCCCTTAACTCTGTAGCACTCCTTTGTGCATCCTCTTCTCAAGAAACCCACAGGTGATCCTTCTTGTCCAGCTAACTATCGCCCAATTTCCATTACTGCCTTTCTGGGCAACCTCCTGGAAAGTTTGGCCATCTCTCAGCTTAACCTTCATTCCAATTCTGTTGGCTGTCTCCATGACCACCAGTCTGGCTTCAGAGCTGCCAGAAACATGGAAACTGCTCTCCTGAATATCCGTGAAGATCTGCTCTCCAACCTTGACTCTAACATTCCCTCTGTCCTCATCCTCTTCGATCTCTCTTCTGCCTTCAACATGGTCAACCATACCATCCTGCTCAACCGTCTCCGTGAAAACCTGGGTATCACTGATCAGGCTCTGGCCTGGCTGACCTCTTTCCTCTCAGATCGACCCTCCCAGGTCCAACTTGGGTCCTTCCTTACATCTATCTTCCTATCTACCTGTGGTGTTCCCCAGGAGTCTAACCTCGCGCCCTGGCTTTTCAACCAATACCTGGCAACTCTCGCCCACTGCATTGCCACTTTCTGCTCAAATTTGCAGTGCTATGCTGACGACATTCAACTCATTTTCAGGCTGCCCTCTGCCGCCTCCTCTCCCTCTCTCATCTCTGATTGCCTAACTGCCATTCAAGACTGGTGTGCCGCCAATGATCTTTGTCTGAATGCCAGCAAGACAGAGATCCTCCTCATCGGCACACCTTCACCATCCTTTCCCCTCACTCTCTGGCCAGCCTCCCATGACCCTCCTCCAAACCCCACCTGCGAGGCTAAGAACCTCCGAGTCATCTTTGACTCCACCCTTTCCTTCTTCGCCCACATCTCTGAGGTCTATAAAAGTCAAATTTCCTACTGCACCTCCTCAGAGGTGCTCTGGCTTTCCTCTCCTTCCCCTAGAAACTCATGATATCCCAAGCTCGGGTTCTCTCTAGCTTGGACTATTGTAACAACATCTTTCTAAATCTACCTGCCTCTACTCTCCGCCCTCTGCAACTAATCCAGAACAGGACTGCGAGACTTGTCCGGGCCTCAAGCACTGGGATCGTATCTTTCCAGCTCTGAAATCTCTCCATTGGCTCCCAGTGGATGCAAGGATTAAATTCAAAACCCTCTGCATTGTCCACAAGGCCTTCTGGGGCCTGGGTCCAAAATACCTTCAGCTATCCCTCTGCAAATACCTCGCTTCTCGAGCTCTTCGCTCCTCTACTTCCAACTCCCTCAGGGTCAGTCGTTTTTCAAAGAAACGAGCTGGGGGTAGATCTCTGTCTTCGGCTGGGGCCTCCCTCTGGAATAGCCTCCCTGCCACTCTAAAACTTTAGGAGAACCATCTCCGGTTCCGGAAGCAACTCAAGACATTCCTCTTTATTTCCGCCTTCGCTCCCCCTCTCCCCTGCTGATCTGTTCTCTCTTGGCACCGTGCACCTGGCCACCCTCTGTCCTCCGGGCCTAGGTACCTGCCATCCCCCCTCACTGCCTCCGGGCCACTCCTTGCACTGGGGTCTGTATCTGTACCCATACAGCCCCCCACTTTTTCTTCCAGCACTTATCAGACCTACCCTATCTGCTGTCTTAATCCTAGCACTTGCAAATTGCTGGCTGCACTACCACTGTTTGTTGCCTTTATTAATTATGTATTGTTATTTATCTGTTTCTCCTCTGCTTTGCACTTTCCACTGCTCCCCCCTTCCATTCACTTTTCCCCTCCCCCTCTCCCATGCACTTGCACGTTCTCAATGTCACTGGGCCTAGTAAGATCGCGGTTTTTGTTCTCCCCCGTTCCCCTCCCTTGCCTTGTCGTGCTCTGAAACACTTGTGTACGAGCGCAATAGAAATAAAATATCAATATCAATATCAATACCGCTGAATTGAAAATCCCACAAAGAGCTTATCTCCCTCTTCCTGTAGTTTGTTGAGTGATCCAGACATGTTGTTTAAATGTAGTGTTTGCTCAGTGAATGGAATACCCCACCTCCCTGAGTCTAAGCTACTATTTCACACAAATATCGCATGAGCATGTGTCACACACAAGCTGTCTTCAGGGATTCTCTGTTCCTCCTACTCCAGCATGCGTGCATATTTGGCACATGTGTTGTTCTCACTCTTCAAGGAACAGACACTGAAGACACTGGGCCTCATTACGACCCTGGCGGAAATCGAAAAACGATGGCGGAAATGCAATATCGCCATCGAATAGCGCTCGGTGCGATCATGACCCGTCACCGCAAAGTACGATGCCATTAGCGACACAGTAGTGAACGCCAACGCTAACTGCACCAAGCACGCGCAGGCGTGCCATGCCAAACCGTAATTACCACCATGGCGCAACGGTACGCGAATTCCGACCCTAGCGGACATGCACCTAACGCCATCAAGCACGGCGGAAAGTACCATTCCGCCATGGTGAGAAGTACGGCATCGCGAACCAACCGTAAACGGCCCTACTGAGTGCTTGTACACCGCTCCCTGGCCACATTGTACAACCCCCCGTAGGTGCAATGAAGTCACACAATGCAACCAGTGAAATGTACTAGTCATCCATGCCTGCCAACGAACAAATGAATCTCAAGAGTGCCCAATGGGAGCTGCAGGGCACAGATGGCACGAATACAGAAGCTATACAAATGGACATGACCTCAGTCTCCCACCAAGAAACGCACGCAAACACAGGCACCTGTGACCAGCAATATTCCGATAATCACATCATTCCACCAATCCAACTGGCTGACCGGCATCTGTTACACAAAAGCTAATCCCCCGCCCCTGAGCATGACATCATCAAAACAGTCATATTGGCAGCCCTTATCCCTGACCTCACTGGGCTTCGTAGGCAAACGCGCCCAGCACAGTACCACGCAACTATACTCCGAAGCTGGAACCCAATGCAGATCTCCTCACAATACATCGCTCCCCAAATAGGAATATGCCACATCACTCCCAAAGAAGAACGCTACACGGTTCATATCAGAATAGAAATTTAATGCACAACAAATTCACCAAGCCCATACAGCCATTAGGCCATGAACTCCAAAATATATTTCATTATCGTGGGCTGCATCCGCAATAAATGACCAGCTACTTCTTGTGTGACGCCCTGTTCCTTCATGGTACACAGGGGCTACATTCCCGTACGAAAAGGCAACATGGAAGCGCCTAGAACCGCAGGGCCGTCCCAATAGTGAGGCACTAGTCCAGCTGAAAGGCCGAAATGTTGCTCCTAGCCACTAGTACTGCGTAAGGGCATGTGGCCCATTGGCGATCGTCCCATAAGATCGTAATGCTGCTCCACTGATTAACACGAAGCAGCAGGTGTCGGGAGTAAAATCCATCTGCAGGAGTGGCATACAGATGGCAGTGGCAAAAGGGGAGGAGATACCTGTCAACCAAATGAAATGAAAAAGAATAGTATGGCCATCAGAACTACATTTGAATTACTCACTTCAATGATCACACCAAATCCACAGCCATATGCATGCTAGCCCACTCCAAAGGATCATCACCACCCAAAAACCACTTGCGAATCATAACTATCTATATCGAGGTGAAAACACTATCACAAACGAGTGTACCTGTGCATGCGTCTGTTAAAACAGAATCCATCTGATGGGATTGGTAACGTGCATAGACACAAGTGTCTGAAGGCGCGTCGAGACAGGGAGGGCTCAACAAGGCCAGATAGACGATGGCCCCACTATGGCAGCCCTGCATCACATAGCGCAGGGGAGGCGGATAGATTCCAAGAAGCCCTGTACATGGCAAACTCTGTATCAAATCATCTGTCCATGCATCCATACATCATTCCCTCATCCCGTAATGAAAACGCCTGTTTCCATACTCACATAACATGTGAAATTTCCATTGAGTCTGTGCGTTATGCAGCCTGCAAAATCCACCGTGCCCCAGCCCGTTATTCCAGTGTTGTGAAGTAACATGTATTTGGGAACGTCCGGCCTCATCGCCCACGTCGCTATTGCGCATCCCATACTATTCATATCAATCATTGCATCCTCGCCATGGCCCCTGTCCCAAGGACATTGAACAATAGAACGTTATATTTGCAGTCAGACCTGTGGGCATCTCCTCGCCGCTAGCTGAAAACCGAAAGCGCCGCCCTTCGAATTCCTCATTTGCAACATCACGTCGAAAAGGCATCTGTGGCCGCTTGAAACCACAAATTAATCCATCTAGTGCGGCTGTGTGTGAAAATGGCAACTGCCTTCACTCACAAATGGAACGCCCCGCCCGTCGGTGAAGCTCGGTACAGTGTTGCATGAGGGTCCACCGTTACTCGAGTACTACGTTCCACTGACCCTTCACAAGTCTGTTCGCGACTGCAAAGATTGTATGTGAAACAATGGGACCATAGCCGAATGAACATATCAACCAATGTTACACTGCCATCGGGTACAAATACATGATTGCAATAGCAAGATGCCATTCGTCGAATTGCAGCGTTGTGTGCGGGACGTGCTCGCCCAAAGGGGAGTGCAGCTTGCACAGGTGGAATGAATCACCACAGGTGGAGGCCATACAGCCTGAAAACACATAAATTGCACACCCAGTCTCCTCCCACAACCACACCCACTCCGAAATGCTACCGGCAGGACTAGCCATGTTGGCCCTGGGGGACCTGATAGCACTGCAAGTACTCCAACTTCAAGAAGAAGACGAACACCAACTACTACCGGCCGCACGGCGGAGACGCAGGAGGAGGAGGAGGGCAAGGCAGGGCCAGCAAGGGCCGCCAGCACAGCCACTACCACCACGCAGGCAGCCCGCAATCCCACGCCTCCGAGCACATCCGTTCAACCTCACTGATGAGCAGATCCACACCCTCTACCGTTTGGACCGGGACACCATAACCGCCATTGTGGACATGACACAGGCTGACCTTGTCAGCATGATAGATAGCCCAACCGCCATCCCACCCCTACTGAAGGTGGTGTCTGTACTACACTTCCTGGCCACAGGCACCTACCAGCACACAGTCGGACAGTTGCATGGCATATCACAGCCACTGTTCTCACGGACACTATTGCAAGTGCTCGATGCCCTCCTGAAGCACGCAGACGACTACATCTCTCTACCACGCTCGGAGCAGGAAATTACGAACACAAAAGTGGGATTCCATGCACTTGCCGGCATACCGGGTTGCATTGGTGCCATCGACTGCACCCATGTGGAATTGGTCGTCCCACATGCCATGGAGGCCCAGTACCGCAACCGAAAACAATTTCATTCCCTGAATGTACAAATGGTGTGTGACTCCAACAGGATCATTACACATTGTTGTGCCAGATTCCCTGGATCAACCCATGATTCTATGGTCTTGAGGAACTCTACTATACCACGCTACATGGAGCGACACGCAGGGAACAGATCCTGGCTACTCGGTGAGTCTCATTTCATGCATGATGATGTGGGGTATGTGATGCGGCAATAATGACCTGGCAGGAAGGGGGGGGGGTGCGTACGTAGCAATGGCATTCCTCAATATTCCTTTCTTGTCCACATACAGGTGATGCCGGGTATCCACTGAAGAGATGGCTCCTCACACCAGTCCGGAACCCACGGGACCAGCATGAGGAGGACTACAACCATGCCCACTCACGTACCCGTGTAGTCATAGAACAGGCATTCGGCCTACTGAAGACTCGTTTCCGCTGCCTCAGCAGGTCTGGCGGGGCACTCCTGTACCGCCATGTGAAGGTTGCAAAGATGGTCATGGCATGTGTCATGCTCCACAACATGTGCGTACGTAGAAATGTGCCCATGCCCCCTGACGCAGAACTGCAAGCACCTGATGATGGTCATGATGAGGGTGGGGATGTGGCAGCACCTCAAGGAGTCTGCGAGGCACAGGAGGGCCGTGACATTCGTCAGCATCTCATAGATGCATGCTTCTAGCACTCACGCCTGGTGGCTGATACATGGACACGGGACTCGTGGCACTGTGTGTGTCTGGGACATGCACAATATGGACTGTACGCCTATAATGGCCTCGTACACAAAGATCAATGTCCACACATCTCATTGCATGATCGTGCATTGTTTATGGCATATGTGATATCATGTTAAACACCCTATCGACCCGCCACCCAAGTGAGCCCAACGCACCCCCTCCACCCTCCTACCTCCCCCCCGAACACCAGTGTCCAAAGATGCTCATTGTCAGTGGGCTGTCGCTATTGCAAGCCCCCTCTGCGGGTATCAGGGGCACCCCTGCCTGTGGAGCGCAGGTTCCTCCCAGATCTACGTTGGGGGCTGCCCTGGACGGAACTTGCAACGGATGATGCCTCTGCCTGCTCACGTCCATGCATGTCCCTAAGGGTTTGTGAGAGCTCAGTAAGCACACGGCGCACTGCGGCAAGTTCGGCACATACGTCTTTGGACGTCGCATGCAGTTCCCCCCTCAGGCTCTCGGTGCTTCTCTCCATTTGTACTCTCAGGCTCTCGGTGCTACTCTCCATTTGTACTCTCAGGCTCTCGGTGCTACTCTCCATTTGTGCCCTTAGTGTCTCTGTACTTCTCTCCATTTCTGCCCTCAGTGTCTCAGTTGAATGTTTCTATGTCTGCCTTAGTGCCCCCACATTCATCGGCATGGTCCTTGAGGAGCGTGGCCAGTTGCTGCTGTTGCACGATTAACTGGTCGAGGGACTGTTGCCTCTGCTGGGCCATGGCCATTTGCGGTGGTGTCACAGAGGGGCTGATCACCTCATGTTGCCTTGCCACAGGGCTTGTGGGGGATGGCCAGTCGTCGTCTTGTGGGTGCCCCTGCGTGGTATCCTCATGGTGTACGGGATGGAACAGACAGGGGGATTGAGACAGGTCATGGATGGATCTAACTTCGACATCCCCGTTTTCTGTGTCGGAGCATGCTGCCATTAATGCAGTATCACCTATGGTGCTGCTGCCACCAGAAGCAGTGCCTACTGTGGCATCCATTGGGGGGACCTGTGGTGGTGGTGTTGTGGTGCCTGTTGGAGTTCCCTCCTGTGTGCTGTCACTTGATTTGTGCTGCTGCCGTGTCTTGATCCGTGCAGCTGAGGTGGAGGGTCTTTGGCCGTTGGTCTTGGCCCTCTTTGCAGGTGTGCTGGTAGGGGTGTCCTGGAGCTCGTCGTTTGGATCGGACCCTGTGGTGGAGTAAAGGAGGGCGAGCGTTATTAATGGGTCTGTGGGAATTGAAATGGCAATGTATCACATGCATTGGGGTGGTACCTGAGGGTGATTTGGGTCTGGGCCTTGGAGGTGGTTTCATTTGTGTGTGGAGTGAGGGTGCAGTTGTTTGGCAGCCTGCAGTTAGGGTGTGCCTGCTGCACGTGTAGAGGGTGTTTTTAGGATTTTTAATTATTTATGTATTTGATGTGAGTTTTAAAGTGTGCTATCAGGCCTATGTATGTGGACGTTCTCCTGGACATGTGTTCCTGTTGCACTATGTGGGCACGTGGTACTTCACATGATTGGACGTTGTGGTTTTGGCATTGTTTTATTTGGGACACCTACCTGAATCTTCGGATGTCTGCACTCCTTTCTCCATCCCTCCGACTCCCTCTATGCTCTCCATTCCAATGGTGGAGGCACAGATTTCTTCCCAGGGGGTCAACTTGATGGGTGATTCCGATCCTCCCCCGGTAGCTGTGGCAATGTTGCGGTTGGCAGAAAGTATGCTACGGACGCGTATCCGCAGGTCGTCCCATCGCTTTCTGCATTGCTGTGGGTTGCGGGGTGCGGTCCCCACCGCACTTACACGCTGTGCCACCAGGGCCCATATGGCCTTCTTGTTCGCAAGTGCCGTCCTGGTCATTTGCGTGGAGAAGACGACGGCAGCATTCTCCTGGAGGGTCTCCGTGAGCACCGTGAGTTCCTCACGGGAGAAGTGGACCTGCCGCTTGCGGTCGCACGCTTTCTTCGCTATTTTTCCCATTTTTCTTGGTTTCACTAGGGTGGATGACGGGTTGGGATGTGTCTCAGGGTAGTATTTTTTATGGTTGTGTGGATTTTGTGGTTTTATAGGTGTACGGCGTGATGTTTCCCGTTCCGGGACCATGCTTTTACTTCCGTTTCCGTATATTTACTGTCACCGTACTTTCCGGTTGGTGCTCACTGCGGTGTCCGCTGTGATGGGTGGCGGTATTGCACCTAGGGCTCCGTACGGCGGCGGTGTGGGCCGTTTTGGGGTCATTTCCGCCATCGCGGACTTTGCACTTCCGCCATGGCGTGGTGCTCGTGCCCGATGGGTCGGAATGAGCCGCACTTTGCTCCATCGTGCAATGGCGGAAACGCTATTTACGCTATGGCGGTCCGGTCGGTTGATTTCCGCAAGGGTCGTAATGAGGGCCAGTGAATGTTATCTACCACATTTCTGAATCTCAGATACTTTCCCCTAAAAATATGGTGGAAGAGTGTGCTTTGCAAAACCTTCCCCAACGGATTCTCTGCTGCTTCTCCTCCCCCACTCAGAAATCATCCAATGGTGCAGGTGCTTTTCGCTCTCTTCAAGGGACAGTCATTAGATGGCATTCCTCGCCTCCATGAATCTCAGCTTCTTACTTCTAAAAATAGCACAGGAGCTTGAACCTCATGCATGCTACCCCAGGGATTCTTTGTGCATCCTCCCCCACGCAAGAGCCACAAGATGGCCTTTTTGCCGTTCACTCACTTCAAGAGACAGGTTGGTCTCTCCTGTCTCCTTGAGTCTCACCAACTTTCTCCGACAGATATTGCATGAGCGTGTTGCTTGTGGAAGGTGCCTCCAGGGATTCTGGTCCCTCTTCCACCTCCATACAACAGTCACCAGATGGTATTTTTGTTGTTCACTTACTTCAAGAGACAGGTTGGTCTCTCCTGTCTCCTTGAGTCTCAGCAACTTTCTCCCACATATATTGCATGAACGTGTTGCTTGTGGAAGGTGTCTCAAGCGATTCCTGGTGCCTCTTCCACCTCCACGAAGACTCACCAGATAGCCTTTTTGTCATTCACTCACTTCGAGAAATTGGATGGTATCTTCTGACTCCTTAAGTCTCAGTTAATTGCTCCCAGAAATATTGCATGTGTGTAAGTCTCGTCCACGATTCCCCATGGATTTAACCTATAGTCAACAAGAGACTATGGGTCTCATTACGAGGTTGGAGGTAGTCATGGCGCTATTAGCGCCATGACTACCTCCATTACCGGTACTGTGTCCGGTCCCGTTCAATGGGGACTTACTGGTCTATTCCAACCTTTGTGGGACCGGTAAGTCTCCATTGAAAAAGCCATTCCCCATTCCCATTTCAAATTGCGGTACCGTTATTAGCTCTAAAGTCCCTTAACGGGTCCCTTCCATAAGGGAGGGACCGCGAACGGACCTTATAGTAGGGCAGTAAGGGATTACCGGCACCGGTGCCCTTACCGGTGCCGGTAATCCCTTACCGCCCACCTCGTAATGAGGCCCTATGATTTGTTCACTCTCTTCAACAGATGGGCAGTGGATGTTATTTTCTCCATCCCTGAATCTCTGCTATGTGTGTCTTCCACAAGCTGGGCTTGGCAATGCTTTGCTCCTCCTTCACAGTGCGAAGTTGAAGCTAAACACATTTTTCTCGTGGAACATGAACAGACAATTTTAGACAGCAAAGACCTGTTATCTCCGGCCTCCCACAAACACTGGCTTTTGCACGTGTGTGTGTCTCACAGTTACCCTAGCTGCTCTCGCTCTTAGGAATTCTCTGTTTCCACTCTCAACTGATGGCACGTGTGTTGTTCACCCACTTCAAGTCACTAAATGTACCAAACAGCACAGGGTGAAAAAAATCAAACAAAGGTGACCCTAAATCTAACTCTGTAAGTCTTTAACACCATTACATTCTCCTACTAATCTACCTAACTCCAGTATACAAACCCTTTCCGACATTTTCTAAGCCTAAACCTAGCCAGCAACAATTTACAGCAACAACGCCCTGCCTCTCCCAAAGCTGTCTAACGCACGTGCTCTCTTATCGTCCCATGAGGTCTAACTCTGATGAACTTCCTGAAAATGTAATCTGATGTGCTGCTGGGTCAATTCCCTGAAATGTAGGAGATTTAGTGTTTCTACAGGAAAGTTCAACTAGGACTAGTTGACTTTTTCCCAGATGCTAAAATGGTGTGTAGCAGTTTCAGCATTTTAAACCATGATCTAACCTTAGTCTGACAAGTCTGAAGGTCACATGATAATGTGAAATGGCAGCTTAAAAAAGTATGTAAAATTGACTGTGTTTTTCCATCATGCAAATATCCAAGATTCATTTTTCCTAATTTCCTTTCTCTCTGCCAAGGCATACTGAAGCCGGCCCCTGCTGAATTATCTTAAAATACAGTTGGTGAATCAGTGCGGGGTCCGGATGCCAGCAGCTGCTGTGAGTGTTCTGCATGTCTAAGTGATTGCGGAGTGATATGTCCCCCTCTCTGACACTTGCTAATGAAAGCAGCTCCTGGGGACAGGCCACATTATGAGCTGACAAGGAACAAGCCCCAATCGCATGCATGCGTTTTAAGTAATTCTGTTTTGCTGTGATGGAGTCTGAAGGGGGGCAGAGAGACCGAGGGGAGGGGGTGGGGGGGTAGAAATATACACAGAGAAGGAGAAGACCAACTAGGAATTCTGAAGAACCATAAGTGACAGAATAAAGAAGCCTGAACGAATAGAGAGGAGGGGGTATGCCAGAGAGGGGGATAGAGTGCTATGCAGGGAGATTGGGTGCCCCCGCTATGAAGGATCGACATAGCATTGGCCATGTATGTTATACAATGTTACACTGCACCCATCACCTCCGCAATGGTTTATGGTGCCTGACCATGCCCGGAGCTGGCGTATTGTGACTTGCCCAGGTATCTCCAGACCTTAGTTTGTGGATAACAAGGAAGAGGGTGAGGTGGGGCGGGGTTTGGATTAAAGATTAAAGCATATTGAGTAGGGATGATGGTAAGAGGAGTATCTTTGAGTAGCAGTAGGGATGCGTGTTTCTTAGCTGCGATTCATCATGGATCGGCTAGTCGTAGCTTGTGATGGCAATATCTAGACCGGATTATGTAGGATACTCGATGTATATGGTCCTGGGTTGAATGATGGCCTTGAGATGTGCTCAAGCAGACCCTTGTGGTTTGGAGGCGTTCATCAGCTTGGATTGTCAGAAACCATACCTGCACCCAGGGAGGGAGCTGGGTTGGCCAATCCAGCTGAGCAGATGTGGCAGGGCCAATATTTGGGAGTGTGTAGACGTGTGCGTGGGTAAAACATGGGGTAAAGGTAGAGTAGCCGAAGAGGACAAAAGCTGAATTAATCAGGTTCTTTGAGCCGGGACCTGTCGCAGATCCCTTGGGAGTGTATTTTGCGTGCTAGTCATATCCTCATGGAGTAGTATTGAAAATATGTCTGGAGTTCAAAGTGGAAAGGGGGCAGAATATGAAAAGCAAATGTACACTGAGAGTACTTACACAAATTATATGTTTCATTGTATTTGTAATAATTGAAGACATGTTGTGTTGAAGCCGAAGACAGAGAGAGAAATAGACAGGGGACTCTGAACTCCCGCAGGCGTTGCCTTGCGAAAGATATTGCACATTGGACAGTCGGCATATGAAGGGTGTTGTAGAGGAAAGATGCAGGACATTGATCGCTGACAACTCTGAGTAACTCTGCCTACTCAGGCAGAGTAATTTATAATCCATGCATGCATTCTGCAGTTCATGCCCCAAGTCTTGTCCAATTTCCTCTTGTCCCATCCCTCCCTGTCTCGTCTGCTTGTGCCCCTCCCTGCGTCCTGCCCTAGTGTCCTCCCCGCTCCTACCCCCCTTCATCTTCTCTCCTATCCCCACCTACTCAATGGTGATCTCTGTCTCTTCTATCTTTTCTAATTGCTTCTCTATCGACTATCCTGCTCTCCTCACTAAATCTGGTAGGAAGAAGTTTAAAAAGGATAGCCTGGTCTCCAACCCAGGCCTCCCTATCACTGACACCTACACCAGTGCCTCCTCTAGGCAAACCCTCACCGACATTCTCTTTGTCATTCCCTCGCCAGGCCTATGGACTCTTCATATGGTCTCTGTGCTTTCTTCTCTCTCTTCTTCTCCCATTAATGGTGGCACCCGGTGGGAGGCCCTCCAGGCCTCTTTCCACTCCTCCAAGGTCATCATGAATGTTTATTTGAATGGTACCATCCCGGTAGGAGGGTGGTGGGCCATTTCATACAGTGTGGGCCCAGCCACGAGCGGCATATCACCATTAGCAATAAAACCCCTGTAGATCCCTACACGGGTGCTAATGTTGTATTTTAAAATGTTGTACAAAGAAAGAAAATCGTAGCTTTATCTCGCTGCACGATGCTGCACCGTGCCTTTCAGGCAGTCCGTTTTCAATGTTGATGACTGATGTCATCAACAATAAAGAGGGTACTGCCTGGTTGAAGGCACTGTGCGGAGACGGGCGTCGAGATAAAGGTATGTTTTACTTTCATTTTACTGAATTAAAAAAATAAAAAATAAAATAGCACTCGAGTAGGGATCAACACGGGTGCTGATTGGAAGGTTGAGCCGGGAAGGGAATCGCCCGACGCTAATGAAAGTGCTCGTAACTAGGGCATTCTTTTGATAATACAGCCCGCGTTCTGAGTGTTTTCATTTACTATGGGTGCCTCCGAGGGTGCTAATATGCTCTTAAATGTCAGCCTATGCCCAGCGCTCTTGTGTGCATCCAGCTACTCCGTAGCGGGATCTAGACCGCTAACGAGCTACAATATGGCTCAACTGCATGTGTGGCACCTTCTGACAGTTTCTATTTTTTAGCTAACAGCACTTTTCATGGTATAATATGCTATGCAGAGCTTTAAGTGGTCCGGGGCTAGCCAGAGCGACGAGGCCTGGCAGTCTCTGGAAATTCTGTCTGAGCACAAGCCCTGCTGGGGCTCCCTAATGTTCCCTGTTAACCCCAGCCCACCAGGCCCCGCTAGAAGCCAAGGATTTACAAAAAAAGCCTTGCATTTTCTTCCTGACTTGTGTCACTGACCCCCGCCAGGCATCCCTTTCACTAGAAATGTGGGGATCATCACCCTCACGCCCCAGGTGAGACGGTAATGATTGATGCAAAGGGGTTGCCTGACTGGGGATCAGTGCCGCTATTAAGAGGAAACACTATTCCGACTTGAATACCACACCTTAGGCCATGTCCCTTTTGTTAAATCGAGTCAGGGCTCTTATGGGTCCGTAGCCGAAAAGGAGCTAGCCTAACAGGCAGCATTTATGTCATGTAAGCGTTGCCTTTGGATTGCAGTGCTGACCCCCTGCCAGGCCACGCCCCTTTACCAGACGACCATTAGCGCCCCGGCTCGATTTTGCATGCCACTTAAAGCACTGATGTTATGCAGCATTTGTATAGCACCATTTGCACAATTGGTGGCACTTATTTAGAATATTGTAGGTCTTCACTTAAGGAAACAATGATGCACAAGTCGGAAATTGACATGTGTTAATTACTAAAATGTCATGGCTGGCTGAAGATGTCACACATGATGCAGGGCAACTTGACAATATGGAAAGTATGTTTTGAAATCTAGTAGCCTTTCTGCAGAACGTAAATATGCCCCAATTCAGGTGTCAGCTGTACTGGTGGCCCTGGATCTACAATGGGATAATACAATTTGCAAAACGATGTCAGCTAAGAAGCCAGGTCTGCAGACTTGAAAGTGGATAACTTGAGAGTTCTGTTTTAGTATAATGTACAGAAATGTATCAATGTAGGACAGGCTTTAGGTAAGGAAGGTGAAACATTCGATTGTCAACACTATTTTCTTTTTCAAGTTTCAAACCTTTCTTCACCAGCAATTACTTTCCATGTAGATGTACTACCGTCCATCAAGAGGATTCATCTGAGGGGGCATGTGAAAGCAGGGGTCTGCAACCATTGGCTCTCCAGATTTTTTGTACAACAATTCCCTTGATCCTTTGTCATTGACTTTACTGACTGGGTATGATGGAAGTTGCAGTCCAAAACTTCTATAGAGCCAAAGGTTGCAGACCTCTGAGATTATATCTTTGCTTTTAAAGGCACATATGTGCAACGGTTTATAGTGATATTTTTGAATTACATTATGTCGAAAGTCATAATGTCGAAAGAAAAAAGTCTATTTTTTTTCTTCGAATATCTATTTTTGTTTGTTTTTTGTTCGAAATGGGGGGATTCCTCCCAAACCCCCCTTTTTGTATTTTTTGTTGCCCCTTTTTTTTACTTGCGGAACCCAAAAAAACATGTAAATAAAAAAAGAAAACATTCAAAACAAATTTTTTCGACATTTTGTTTTTCGACATTTTGACTTTCGACATAATGTTTTCGACTTTTTAACTGCACACCGTGTGCAACCTGCATGTATGTCTTTGAATCCATGTTGTGTTGGCTCAACCTTTTAAACAGGTGAAGTCAATATAACACGTACCATTGAGCAAAGAACTGTGGAAGCAAACATTATAAGATAAAAAGGCTCAGAAGGTTCATTCTCCTACTGAGAATGGAGCAACTCCCTACTAAGACCACAACGGGGTGATGGATAAGAGCCTGATGGAACAAAAGTTCTGTTGTCAATGTAAAGTTCAGGAAATCCCTGAGACTGCTAAGCACCTACTGACCAAATGTCACGTAATGACAAACACAATTAAATATTGTATTGGCAATTATGTGCACAACTGGGAAACTATTGGAAGATGTCCTTTTGGATATACTGTATGAACACTGACAGTGTGTGCTTGTTAACTGCCCTCTATAATATCTGGTTGAAGTTAGAAGTCAAATTAGGTAAATCACTATAAGGTCTTAATGGTACAACCACTATAAGTTTGTGTTGTTAGGAGGCACTTGGAAATCACCCCTGACTAGCTACTCTTAGCCGCTGCAAACCTGCGAAGATATTATTAAATGTGAAAAAGGAGCGATGCACACCACTAAAGTAATCAAAAGGTTCTTGAGTAGTCGTGAGACTGTAAGCTCTACATTTTGAAGTGTACCGCATTGGTGATTAAAGAGAAGTTGGATGGATACTGTGAAATATGCTGTTTAAACTGTGATGTGGAAAACATAGTTTTTATGTTTTTCTGCTTTTTGCTTGGTATAATGTGTTTTATCGATAAATTGGTATAGTTTATATTTTTATATGTTTTTTTCTTCTGTTGTTATGTGTGACGTTTATTATTTAAATTAAATCACATTAAATAAATTATTATTATTATTATAAAATAAATGATATTATTGTAACAGCTAAGAGATTCCCTCGGACTAAAGGAGGATGTGGGAAGATAATGGTGGGCTTGGTTGGGGAAGGGTGTTTGTTGAAGAGACAGAGTTATAAGGAAGGTAGATAGAGAGAATGAAATGCCCTGCTCTTGTACAGAAAAACAGTTTGGGATAGCACAGGACAAGGAGTGGCAAGTGGTAGATATGGTGAGTGTGAGTAGGAGAGGTTGGACTGCTTCTTCATGTTTTGTGAGAGTCTGCAGTCCACTGTGTGTTGGCAGTTTACAAAGAGTCTCCTCATGGCATCCCCATGCCAGTAATCATGTAGCATTAATGACATGTTAGGGCAAAACAATTATTTTTTCACTAAAGGATATCATCAGTCATACTAGCTGGCAACACTAACCAAACTAACATCCAATGATCCAATCAGCATAGACAACTTAGGCATGTCTTATGACTGAGGGTAAACACCCTCCTGCCACTCTGGCATGCCGAGCAGGACTGAGGGGTACAATATCACCACCTTTAATGAAGAAACATCTCTGATGGGGACAAAGAACACTCACTACTGGCACGTAGGTCACACATGCACCTAATACCATACAACAGGTGTGCTGGTTTCTCTGGAGCCACTAATAACACGGCCAAGCTTTTCAAAATCTGAAAGGAACTCGCCAATCCCGCTGCATGCTCCACCTGTCTTCATCCTTTGCACTCTCTGCACCACTTTGGCCACGCATTTCACATAAAAAAACTCAGGACATCCTGTCCTCACTCACCTCCACCCACAGCTCCACTTCTCTGCCTGCTCCCCTGCCTCCCTTGGTTCCCCGCCTTCTACACCCTGCACTCTCCTCCCTCCTGCCCCTAGCACCGGACAAGATCTCTAAAGTTGTCTGCTCTATGAAGGTTGACTCCAAATAGGGGTTCCCCTGCTCTTCTAGAAACATTAAGGACAACATCTCCTCTATCGCCCTGTCTCTCGCTGACTTCTGCAACCATCCCTTCGCCACTGGCTCTTTCTCTCTGTCCCTCAAGCACTCACTTGTGCACCCTCTCTTTAAAAAGTTGCCTGCTCACCCCTCCTGCCCGGCTAACTATTGCCCTATTTCCACTACCCCCTTCCTGGTTAAACTTGTGGAGAAGCTGGTCCTCCCCCAAATCACCCTCCATACTGAACTTGTTGGTTATCTCCTGACCATCAATATGGATTCAGGGCATCCAGGGGCACGGGACCTGTACTCCTGAACACCCATGAAGTCAGGCTCAAAGAACCTCGACTCTAACTCGCCCGCTGTTCTCCTTCTCCTTGACTTCTCCTCTGCCTTTGACATGATAAACAATTCTATCCTCATAAAACAACTCTGTGATACCCTTGGCATCACTGACCGGACCCTGGATTGACTGACCTCTTTCCTCACTAATCCCCCTTCCCAGTTGCAACTGGGCCCTTTCTCCTCCACCACCACACTTTCTACATGTGGCTTCCCCCAGGGCTCTATCCTATCGCCATGGCTCTTCTATATCTATCAGGCCCCCCTGGCTCACTTGATCTCCTTCTCTCCTCATTTCCAGTGCTATGATGATGACAGACAGCTTTCCTTCAAACTTTCCTCTACTACCTCCTCTTCTTCCTCTCATCCCTGATTGTCCGCCATTCAGGCATGGTGCGCCGTTAACTATCTCTGTGTTAATGCCAATAAGATGGAAATCCTTCTCATTTGGACACCTACGCTCTCCTTTCCACCTACCCTCTGGCCACCCTCTCTGGGCCCTCTACCCGCACCAAACTGTGAGGACAAAAACGTTGGGGTCATCTTTGAGTCTGCTGTCTCCTTCACCCCTCACATAATGGACCTTACCCAGAATGCCCAATTTCAGCTCCACCTACTCAGAGGCATTCTCCTTTTCTTAACCTTCCCCAAGAAGCTCAATGTATCCAGAGCTCTGGTCCTCTTTAGGCTGGACCACTGCAACAGCCTCTTTCTAAATCTCCCTCTTTCCTCCCTATGCCCCTACAGCTAATCTAGAATAGGCCTGCAAGTCTTATTTTTGGCCACAAGGCCAGGGACTGTTTCTCTCCAGCCCTACAATCTCTCCACTCGGTGACTGCAAGGATCAAATTCCAGACCCTCTCTATCATCCACAAGGCTTTCTGGGGCCTGGGACCATGCCAGCTCCAACTTTCCCTCCCTAAATACCCCCCTCCCCCTGCTAGAATCCTCTGCTCCTCTAACTCCAACTCTAACTCTTTGATTGTCAAATGCTTCTCCAAGCAGAGAGTGGGGGCAGGTCTCTCTCCATGGCTGGAGCCTCCCTTTGGAACAGAATTCCTGCCCCTCTCAGAATTGAACCGGTACTCCTTAAGTTCCGGAAATTGCTGAAATCTCTGCTTTTCTCTACCCCTTTTCCTCTATACCTTCCATGTTAATCACCCCGATCCGACTGGTGGCTTGGTCCTCATGTATGTCACAGGATACCAGGCCCTTCTACCCAGTTGATACCAGCAACCCCCCCGCCCCTCTGCTGCACTGCCTCTGCGGGCCCCTGCTTGGTGACTCTACATCCCACCCTAGGGAGTCGCCCACAGGGGAGTTGGCTCCCCTTGGCACTTCCCTCCTGGCCCCCCACCAGCACTTGTCCACTTCTTGCCTCCCCCACCCATCCCTATCTCCTGCACTTCTCTTCACTGCACTTGCACATCCCAATACCACAAGGCCTAGTAGGACCACAACTGTATATGTACTGTTTTCCATTGTTTTTTCTTCTTGCTGCCCTGTTCCCTTTCCATTTAGACTTGTAGTCCTTTGAAACACAATTCTGCTTTATAAGCGCCTAACAAATGCTCAATTAATAATAAAAAAATAATAATAATAATAATAATAATAATAATACTAATAATAATAATAATAATAATAATAATAATAATAACAACCATAATAATAATAAATAAAAATAATTATAATAATGGCCTTGACATATATGGTCTTCATGTTAAAGTAGATACACAAAGCCTTTCTCTGCTAGACCTCTGTGGCATAGAAGAAGTACCTGTACACAGCAGCACAATTAGCAGCACCATTAGAGAACATCTCTGTCTCTCTCACCTGGCACATACACTACCCAACGCATGGCAAGACGCAACCATATACTCGCCAATCCACAGATCCAGGCTCTGGTGCAAAATGCTGTTGCTGAGCTAAGATTTAACAACAGTGTGTGAGATACAAATTCAATCGCTTTATGGACGTAGAGAGGCTGAAATTCCAGAGAGACAATCTTGACAGTCGGGAAAAACAATACAGCCTGGTATCTCTGAAAATAGTTCACATTAAGTGCAAATTCAGTGTCTAAGGATCACTTATAAGGCAAAGAATGCGTATTTCATGCAGAAGAAATCGAAGTCCAGACAACCGGAAGTGCTGTCTCAACCCTACTGCATGAGTATAGGTGTACCAAAGTCAGTACTTTAGGAGAACCCAACTACATTCACAGTATTTAAGTAAAGCAATGTTTTTTTTTTCAGTCAAAGAACATGAATTTATCTACAAAGTACTGGACGGAAGAAGTAATATAACTACCTGGACAGGACAAGCCCTAAAGTTCCTGGCTATAGAATAAAAAAAATGAAGGAGTTAGGAAATAAATCAAAAAGTGTATTAAATACTCCAGTGAAAAGGACACCCCAGGGACGATGTTCATAACAAATGTAGCCCTAATTGAATGCTGCATTCCCAATGTTGCCCATGTTCAATACCGCTCCATATGGGTGTGCAGGCGGGATCTGCATGGGTGCATGCAGCCTTGCATCAGACAGCAGGTGGTCCAAGAAGGAGCTGACCCGGGTGTGCAAAAACACTCAGGCTGCAGAGAGGGTGCATGCAGTTGCACAACAGGATGGTGAATTGGGGTTAGAGGGTTGGGGGAAGATGATTGGCAGGAGGGGGTGGAATCAAGTGTATTGAGTGAAACGTGAGGGGAGGTGTCAAAATGCTGAGGGATCTATCATCCTTACATTCCTTGATTAATCCAGCCTTTAGGAAACCCTCTGCGTAGGGCACCGCAAAACAAAAATTCAAATAAAATTAAATTAAAATAAATTACATGTTTACGTGCGAGATATGAGATCATGCAATCACGGTTCAGGTTGAACCCTTATCGTGACTCCTCATAGATAGCCCTGCTGACCTGAGCCCTAGCAAGAAGCTAAGAGTCCCGGTAGAGGTGCCGTGAGGCATGGTTCTAGTCTCGACCCCATGGTCAGGAATCGACCTGGTGGAAGACTAAAAGTTCTCTATGGAGAAACCCATGTTAAAGTGAATATATGCCTTCCCATCCTGTACTCATACAATATCCCAGTAACCTCATGCATTTCTGAACCCTGATAGTTTAGGGGAATATGTTTACTACAATGTAATATCACACCCAGGTTTTTCATCTGTAGGTGTTTTAAAAGTCCTGCCCTATATATTTTAAAGCAACAGGTCGACTGTGCCAAGGAATCTGCAGTGTAGTAATACTATAACGTGTGTGTCCTGCAGCATATGTGAGCTACAAAGGAAAGTTGGCGAGCATGGTACTTGTATGTATAATATTTCTAGGCCTCAAGGACAGCTGGTATTTCCATAGCAACCGGAAATCTTGTTCTGACAATGTGCATCCGTTAACACAACTGTTTGCCCTCAAACCACAGAGTTGTGTTTGTGTATATGGAAAAATCAACTATCTTTCAAAATATATAGACAATACATGTAGATTATCTTCTTAGAATGTCAGGCTCACAAAGTAAAGATGACTTATAAACGGAGGGAGAGGTCATCACGGGCATGAGAGCTGGTAAAATAGCCCAGTGGTTTGATCCCCTGCTGCTAAAATCTGTGCCTGATCTGCAGTTTACAGGATCTAATCCCGTCCGGACCTTTCAGTCTTCTGATGAGCCATTAGCAGCTTCAGTTGGGTGATAACGATTGTATATAAAATGTTCGATGTGCAATGTTTTGTCGAAAGCTCTATATACATCACTGTGGGATGTTTTTACGCATGCATCCAAGCCCTACCATAAAACTGTGCATTACTGGCATTGGATCATGATGGCCAGAACTCCCCAGAGAGTGCACAGGGAAAACATGAAGAATAGGCTGCCACCCATTTTTGCCTACGTTGTGAGCACAGGAGGGCACTGCCTAAAACCACCATTGGGCTACACACACAGTAGCCTGAAACCATTGGGAATGGCAATGCTGATAGCCAAAAGCAACCCAGAACTGTGGGGAATTCATTTTCTTAATATCAAAAATGGTTGCAATACTGGTGCTCACCACTATCAGAAAGCCGGTGTTTTAAAACCACCAGACTTTTGTGTAAAACTGAACAAATGAACCCAAACCAGGCCAAGGAAAGACTTGCTAAGAGGTGGATACAATGTAAAACTATATTCTGAAATGACTTGAAGGAAGTAATCATTTCATGTATATATAAAGAATAGCTGGGAATGTCAGCAGTTTAAGAGAATTTGGATTTAAAGCCACTAAAATCGAAATGTTTAGAATAAATGAGTGACCTACTTGTGAGTGTCACATAGGTTGCAATTGTTTAAATGTCATAGTTTTGAACTTAAAATCAGCATTCTAGCTGCATGTGCAAAAATTGTAAGTTGGATTTGAATGTAGAAAACTGGGAACTAAAGTGACATTTAGCTGAATTCTGCTTGACAACTACCCCCGACAGGAGAAACCTCCTCAGCGACTCTTCCCAGGCCTAGCTGCATCCTGCTGCCCCTGCCAAAAGGAGATGACACCTCTCTGATTGGATTAGGGGAGGAGCACCTGGGGACTGCAGGAAGTTGAACAAAGCCCTGTCCTGGACTCAGGCAAATGTTATATTGGGGGGGGGGTCGTAAAATGGCTTCCTCTTGGGAGAAACTGGGAGGGGCAGTGCCTGTGAGAGCCAGCTGAGCTTGGGGGAAGTGGATAAACCAGAAATTCCACATGTGCTTTGAAAAACCACACCCCTTTGGGGCCAGAACATGATTTTAAAAAGATGGATAATTCACAGTGCCGACTTGTCAAAATTATATAAATAACATCATCATTTTTGTGATTTTTCTGTGCACATTTTAAGAGGTGTTAGGACCCTGTGGGATGTTCTTGGGGATAGTAGAGGAAAAAAGGTTGTTACTCCAAATGTATGCATGTTAGAAATCTGACACTTTATCATCTGAAACCCATATCCCTGGTGCATATTTGTGTAAAATCTGGAAAGGTTTAGAGGTCGTTATCTGGATGAAAAGGGGAGAATTCTGTCATCAGTGGACACAACATCGTACAAAGACAGGGATCGGATGGTTTGGTGCTACAGAAAATATGTTAACTGGACCTATAATATTAGAAAAATGGTACATAGATAAATATGTATTTGGGGCAGAAATAGATTTGTGTGCAATTTGACAAGGGGAGGTTCCTCTGACCATAAAACCTACAGCATCACTCTGACACTCCATTTCTTTCCCCCAATCAAGGAAGAGAGGAGTAATTGGCCAATGATAAGTGAGAGGGGCAGGCTTAGCTAGGCCCAGGCACACACCCATTTTCAAAACACATAAAAGGAATATTGAAACCCAGGTAGAGACATTCACTTTCCACTTTCTTGCGGGACGCTTTGCTGGGAGACTTCAGACTTCACATCCAGAGATCTAGACTTCAAATCCATCAATCTCCGGAGACCAGAAATTAACTCCAGCATTTGTAGCAGAGAGGCCTGAATCCACAAGCTGAATCCTCTTCAGCAGGCCTCAAAACCAACCAAACTATTCAACAGCTGGGCAAGCTGTTTGAATTCTTTGCCAAGAACTTTTGCAAGAACCTGTAGCAGTATCCAGAAAGCAATGCTGTATCCAGATCCAGAGAGAACCAGAGACCAGAACGCTGTGAAGAACTGCTAGCGGAAATCCAGCCAATCCTGACCCGATCGGTGACAAAGTCGCATTCCTGTCCAAAATCTAGTGTGAGTACCCAGCTAGCACTGTGCCAAAACCAATCTTTTAGTTTAGAATAATCAAATCCAACTACTCCTTATAGTGCCTCCGTAATCGCGCTCGACGCACGTGACTAAATTTGCCGCGATTTGACGTTTTGCTTAATTTCAGCCACGTGTAAAAATATTTGTCCTTGCTTTCCTTGCTGAAATTCGTGTGCAACCTGACACTCATTCATAGAGCATTGCTAACGTGATCCTGAATTAATTTAAGTATCTCTCATTCACCCTGAACCTCCTATATGGAATTAAAAGCATTTTTATCAAATTGTTCACTTAATTGCAACCACATCAAAGTATCTTGCCTGTGTTTAAAACTCCTACCTGTTTTCTTCTAAGCTTGCTAAGGGGGAACTGAATTATATTTGATTGCATTCCTGAGAACTGTGTGCTTTCCTCCCATCTCTTAACTCGCATAGAGGGGGGGGGTGAATTGCCAAAGAAAAGTGATTACATTGTCTTTTGTTGAAGTCATATCAAGTTTATTTTCTCTACTGCATTTTCATTCATCATTGCATTGTCCTTGAAGCCATAAAAGCATTCTCAGCTACTTTATCCTCTCTATATCAACTTCTAAGCCATTAAAAGGAGTGTACCACTATAACATTATCCATTGTTGATCAACATCATCTTCACAAGTGTGCTATCAAACATTAATGTATTATAAAAGTGTGATATATATATATATATATATATATATTGTTTAATTTTCAAATAAACCTTTTAATTTGCAAAACAAACCTACTTCTTGGCTCAGTGGGGTCAGGGGGATTCTAAGAGAGGGGTGTTATATAAGGGTAGTCATCCAGAGTAAACAAACTGGACATAAAAATATATCAATAAGGGTTTCCCTCAGCATCCCACACTAGGCATTGATTTAGCTGTAGTGTTGAATTGAATCCTCTTACAAAGTGGGGGCTCGGAGCCGGGATATTCTGGGTTAGAATTACCACTTGTGCAGCTTAATACAGTGTGCCAACTGACCAGATACACATATCCAGTTCGATCACCACGCTGTTTTACACTGTGAAAGCACCCCTCAAAGGAACGCTCTAAGGAAACGGTCTGTTTTGCAAAATAAAATATAAACTTCTATAAGTCAGGACAGAACTCAAATTCCAGAATGACAACACTGGTAGGCATCAAAATAGCCAGAGAGCACTTCTTACATAAGCTGTTTGTGAGAGGTGAATGGACTGAGCTGGGCCAGGATGGGTGGTTGCAGGCAATCACACGACAGGTCACTGCAACTGGGTTAGATATCTGGAGAGATCCGGGTCCCTTATATGTGGCCCTGAGTGAACTATACATGGCTCCTAAAGCTAAAGATGAACACGACAAGATGGTTAGGATAGCGGCATGTTTGTATCTATATATGGGAACCATGCAGGACAAATGTGCTGAAGGCCAAGATCTGGCAAATAGGCAACATATCGCGTTAGAGAAGGCTCAAGCTGACCTGGTCTCTTCTGAGCAGAGGATGCACAGAAGCCAGGAGTCAGAAAATGAGAGCAGACAGTATCTCATTAAAATCAAAGAGGACATGTGTATCCTGCAACAGGAAAAGTCTGACTTGGATACCAGATTTCCGGCCTTGCAGAAGGAGTACCAAGAAGGTTTGGACTCCCTACTGCAGAGCCAGAAAAAGCTGGAGCAACAATTAGATTTCAATAGGGCATGCATGTGCTGAGCAGGTAGTCACCCTGCAAAGCCACCTAGATAGGGAAAAGGCAGAGAGCAATAAACTGATCCTGAAAGACCTGGATACCCAGGCAGAGTTTGATCAGGAGCGCCAGAAAGCTGGTGCCGTTCAAAGGCAAAGGGATGACCTGGTGGCACAGATGCAGACTCTTAGTCAGGAAAGGGACACCTTAGGCCAGGAAGTCTGCCATTTAAAAAGAAAAATTAAAGAAAATCACTTGGCCCTCCAGGGGCTGGGTGACCTCCAAAAAGAGCATCAGAACCTGTTAGAGCACACCAGGAGGGTGGAAGAGGCTCTGGTAAGAAAGGAGCAGGCCAGTAGGGATGGGACTTAGGAGGTAACCCTCCTGCATCAAAGACTGGCCCAGTACTCCAGGACCAATCAGGAGGCACAGAGAGAGAATGAGGCTCACTGC
The DNA here is from genome assembly GCF_040938575.1 of Ambystoma mexicanum. NCBI lineage: Eukaryota > Metazoa > Chordata > Amphibia > Caudata > Ambystomatidae > Ambystoma > Ambystoma mexicanum. Next base: position 135,099,218 of record NC_090939.1, read on the forward strand.
CAGCACAATCATAGGCTCCAGCAACAGGTAGCGATGCAGGAGAGACTGATAGAGTCTAGTAAGGCCTTAACTGAGGAACTGAAAGTGCAGGCTCTTGCATTGCAACAGGGAGCAGGGGCTGATAGAGATGAGGTTCGCTGGGAAAGGGAAACGCCTGAGCATAACCTCAGGAGCCCTAGTACCAGAGGCCTTCATCTCTCCCAGTCCCTGGACTCTGCCACCCCCATGTCCCCTGGCGCACATGAGCACCGGGCCATAGGGATGGCAGATTACTATCCAGCCAAAAGGATGGGGCTCATAGGCCAGTACCACCCAGGAATGGATGGGCGGGCATCTGGGTATGGGCACCTAAGTACAGTGCAATTTAGTGGGGAACCCCAGGAGAGTAGGCCCACTAAGGGCATCCTGAAAACCTCTGCCCAGTCAGGTCAGTGGGGGGGGACCCATTAAATCCTGGTAGCAAGGAGGGATCTGAAGACTCCTCTGAGCGTCACAGGACACAGGAGACCAGGTCCCCACATTCTGCCAGCTATTCCCAGGCTCGCAGAATCTGGGAAAACCTGGAAGATGAGACGGGCACCTCTGGGAGCAGTGCTTCTGAATCAGAGGATGAATGGACCAGGGTTACCCGAACCAAAAAGGCCAATAAGATGAAAAGGGCCTTGCTTAAGGACCCCTTAAAACAGATTAAGGCAATCAGGAGTGTTATCACGCCTTATCATAAGAATGACAAGTATTCTGTTTGGGAACACTTGGAGCTCTATGAGCAAATATTGGAGACTTTCCATTTGAAGGACAGCAGTAGCTGCATCCAGTAGTCAAATGGACATTCTCCCATGAATACTCCAGTTTCTTTGCGGGGCTGGAGGACCAAAACCATTCAAGATGGTCCACATATAGGGCGGTCATCTTGAAACATTTTTCTGTACATAGAAATCCTCAAGAGGCTCCCAAGGCAGCCTACAATTTACAATGTGGGGAGGATCAGGACCCACAAGAATTTGTGCAAGATTTGAAGCGTGCCTTTGCACAGACCACCAGAAGGGTGCGCACGGACAGCAGAGCATTCATCAACACATTTTTCCATGCTCTTCCCAAGTACATAATGACCCAGCTCATGAGCGATTTTCACGAGAAAAGATCTTTAGACTGGGTCATTGAGCAAGCCACCAGAATCTATGAGGTGCAGAAGCCCATAGAAAATAAAAGTAATGCGCAGAAAAAACCCAAAACCAACAGCACCCCTGCTGCTGCCAAGGTGGCAGAAGTAAAGGTTGCCCCCGTTTTAGATTTGGAGATGGGGGGCCTAAAAACCTGCCTGCAGCAAATAATTCACAGCCCAGAAGGCCCTCGGGCCAGTCACAGACAGGGAGTCGAGGAGGTAGTCCCACAAATGGAGTCCCCCGCTCCCCTGACTATGTAAGTCCCCGCTACAAGGGAAACCGACCAATCCTGGGTTATGTGTGGACTCCCCCAGCCCAACGGGGGGGATCCAGCCAAGCACCTGACCCAAGGAACTTCCCTCCTAACTTCCCACAGGAGGGCAGAAATTCCCTAAACACTGGGCAGAACCTTTTTCCCAGGTATCCACAAGGTTTCCAGCCCCAAAACCATCCATCCTTCTTTCCCCAATTCCCTGAACCCAGACAACCTAATCCGGGAGAGGGGAGGCCAAGGGTGGAGGGGTACCCAAATCTTCCCAACCCAGGGTATTACCAGAGAAGGGATAGCTACCCTTCCCGGGATCAGCCCAGGGGAGAAAACAGAACCCCGTATCAACCTGAGCAGGTTTCCCAACTTGAGCGCCAGGTCCAAAATACGGCACGGGATCTGGGTCACATACTGGGGGCTCAACAGAACCCTCAGATGAGCATGCCACCGCAGAATGCCCCAAACTCTGGATCTGGTGCTCCAGAACAATGATGGGGGCAGCACCCCGATAACCCACCGGTTCCCAGGGAGGATGCACAAGGGGAAAGGGGGTGTAAAGCCTTGGAGGAAGCTTCCTTCCCAACTTGTAAACAGCCCCTGGAAAACCAGGAACCGGAATCAAAATCTCCTACCCCTGAAAGTCTGCCACCCAAGGAGCAGAGAGGTGGTAGGAGAAACAAAGGACCCAAACAGACCCACTTTGTGGAGGAGGTACAGGTCTTCCAATTTGAGGGAGAGGGATCCTCGGAAGATCCTGGGATTAGGATCTTCTCCTTCAGAGATGGGGGAACTCCTCCCAAGGAAAAATGGGTCCCAAGGGATTTCAACCCAGACTGGGTAGATGTGGCGATTGAGCTGTCGCCGCCCATCATCCTATCCCAGAACCAACAAAACCAAAAACCCCTGGTTCAAACCCATCCTGGTGACTGCCTCCCAAAAGGCAGGGGCGGCCCAGAACCAGAACCAGGGGAACCTAAAACCGAATCAACAGACTGGGTAGATGTGGGGATTGAGCCGTCGCCGCCTATCATTCTATCCCAGAACCAACAATACCAAAATCCCATGGGTCAAACCTATCCTGATGACTGCCTCCAAAAAGGGGGGGCAGCCCAGAACCCGAAACCATTCCAGTTGCCAACTTTTTCTTTCAGATTCCCCAGGCTCTCCACAGAATTCTGCCCAAATCTCTTTTCTCGCCATGTCCAAAACCAGAAAATTAGCCCACCAGTTGTCCAAAAATGTGCATTATCCCCCTTGAGGAGAAGGAGGAGAAGGAGGGACGATACTATGCCCCGGTACAAGTACAGGGGCAGGGTACAATTTTGGCACTGGTGGACACTGGATCCCAAGCTACCCTTCTGTCCAAAAGGGCCTTTGATGAACTAAATGCAGGAAGGGGGGAGAATTACCGTATTCCTCTCACCTCTCTTCCTGGACAACTGCAGAACTTTGACGGGAAGGAAATTCCTGTCGAGGGGACTGCAGATTTGGACCTCAAAATTGGGCGACACAAGGTGAAACACCCGGTCATAGTAGTGACTCCAGAGGGCACCCCTTGTTTACTAGGGAATGACCTCCTGAGAAGGTTGTCACCCCTAATAGATTGTGTTAACAAGGTCCTCTGGACCCAGACTAGCCGACCAATAAAATTAAAACAGAGTGTCAACCATGTTAGTTTAAACGGCACCCGCCACATGGTTGAACAAAAATCTGACCAAAGTAGAATTTCACTTCCAGAACAACCAAATTCCAGACGTGACAGTAATAGCAGTAGGACAACAGTCTGGTGATGGATGGAAATACTCTGAAATTCTTTACCAATCCACAATCAGACACTCCCACTTCTATAGTCCAGAAAGATGTGAAATCAGCTCAGAGCCTGGCTGATATTCAGCAAATTGGAGAGCAGTTGTTCATCCCTGTTCAGTTAAATGATGGGAAGGACTCTGTTCTCGCTCGAGTGTGTGTGAACAACGGTAAGAGCTTCATCAGCAAAGCCATGTTCCGCCAACTCCCAAAAGATCCAGCCATTCCCACATTCAAACTGATAGACAAATGGGAAATGGATCGGAAAACACCCAATTCCAAACATCTCCTGCCAAGCAGGTGTATGCTCAAAATCTCCATTGGCAACAAGAGCATAGTCCATAATTGTTGGGTCGTGCGAGACGTCACTGCCGCCTTTTACTTAGGCAGTGACATTCTCAATCGCTTCGCCATTAGTTTGGACCTAATAAACTTCAAAGCTTGGTCCCGATTAGCAGATAATCCCATGGGCTTTGATGATCAAGAAAAAGCATTTAGGTCAGCTCAATTGCTACCCTATGCAGTTGAAATCCAGCTTAAAGAGGAAGTCACCATCCCAGAAAGGACCCAACAATTCTCCCTGGAAGTGAAAGTTAAAAGAAGACAAAATTTGAAAAACCCTGATGCGTATATTCATCTAAATGGTTCTCTCCAACAACAAGGGTTAGGGGTAAACCCAAAACCATTAGTCAACATAGAACATGACGTCATTCCAATAGAGGTGGATAACAGTGATTTACAGAGTATTACTCTAGCCACAGGCACCATTATTGGAATGGCGGTTGATGACCGACATTTCTCCATTGATTTAGGAAAAGAACTGTTAGGACCAATCCCCAAGGACAGTTTTGACAGTGACAGTGATGACAATACAACACCAGACAGGATCTTTACCTGGCATGGGGGGAACTTCCTGGTGTACACTTCTTGCCCTTATGGTAAGGAAGACGTGACTTGCGACTTTAGAAGGGATGAGGTGATTTTCCAGGTCCATGAGGGCTGCCTTTCCCACCTGAAGCCTCCAGTCCAAATCAGCTCTCTGACCAGGGACTTCTCCACCCAGCTGGAGGAGGCCGCTGAGATAGCCAAACCAGAAGTCTTTCCAGGCTTCAGGCAGATGGTGGAAGAGAGAGTCAACCTAGCTGATGCCTGTGTGACTCAGGAACAGAAGCAAAAGTTGAAACAAGTTTTCTTGGATTTCCAAGATCTCTTTGCGGTAGACTCAAGTGACTGTGGTCACACCGACATCCACACAACAACAATCCCCATGGACCCTGGAATGACTCCAGTGTTTGTGAAGCAATATCGTTTGCCTCTCGCATCCATGGAGACCCTTACTGAAATAATTAAGAACCTTGAGTCCCGTGGAATAATCCGTCCAGTACACAGCACCTTCAATAATCCGGTGCTGGGAATATTGAAGCCAAACGGCCAGTGGAGACTCTGTGCCGACCTTAGGGAGCTCAACAAACGGGTCCATACTTCCCGATGGCCTCTGCCCTACATTGACCAAGGGCTGGACCAGATTCAGGGGTCACAGGTATTCACAGCAATAGACCTGACCAATGGATACTGTACTGTGCCTGTCAGTAGGGAGGACCAATACAAACTGGCTTTTACCTTTGGGGGCCAGCAGTACACATGGACCCGGATTCCCTTTAGATACCTCAACTCCGGCAATGAATTCAACATTTTCCTACATAAGGCCATGCCTGACCTGGGTGGGAGGGGTAACCTGGCTTATGTAGATGATGTCCTCATCAAAAGTTCATCTGTGGAGGAACACATAGCAGAGATCCGTTATGTTCTGACACAGTTGAGGGCCGCCGGAGCAAAACTTTCCTTTCAGAAAGCACAGTGGTGTAGAACCCGTGTTAATTTCATGGGGCATGAGATTACTCCTCAGGGTCTCTGTCCCCAGGAAAAGAAAGTGGAAGCACTTCAGAAACTGAAGGATCCCACAACTCTGTGGGAACTAAGGAGCCTCCTTGGACTGACTAATTACAGCAGAAAGTTCATTGAGGGCTACGCAGAGATCACCAGACCCCTGATTCATCTTCTGAGGGGGGGGGTCAAGTGGGAATGGGGTCCAGAACAATCCGAGGCAGTAAGACAACTCAAAAGAAGCCTCTCACAAGCACCTTGCCTAGCTTACCCTGTGAGAAACAAGGAGTTCTTCCTGGAGAAAGGGTTATACCAAAAGCATGACAAGGTCAATAAAGTAATCTCATATGCGAGCAAAACTTTATCCTCTGTGGAGGAAAAATTCAACGATTGTGAGAAGGCACTCCTGGCAACGGTGTGTGCATTGAAGAATTACCGCCCGTTCATCCAGGGGGAACACATCATAGTGGAGACTCCACACCAGCCTCTGCAATATCTCCAAAGTGACAGAATCCGGGCCGGAAATGTGAGTAATTCCCAAATTACTTCCTGGATTCTGTCAATGCAAGGCTTTCCTGTAGAGGTCAGATATGGCCAAAACAAGAAGAGTCCCCTCGCACAAGGTCTGGCTGACTTGCATGATTGTGCCAGAGAAAACTGTCTCGAGGACGAAAGTCTAAAAATCAAGGACAACATGGAGGCATACCTTAATTCCCCACACAAAGTCTTTGAAGAAGACAAGTGTGAGGGAATGCCCACTGTCTATGTGGATGAATGCTCTTACCGTGTTGACAACAACAGGGAGAAAAAACTGGTGGCTGGCGTAGGGAAAGCATAGGTGAAGGAATTTCCAGAACCCTCCGCTGGATACAAAATTGGTCCCCGTAGAAGTCAGGTGGCAGAGTTGATGGCTGTGCATCAGGCCATCCTCACTGCTGTCCAACATCAACTCCACGAACTGGTCATAATCACAGATTCGGATTATGTACGGAACGGGTTCGTGGAGCACCTGGTTAATTGGAAAACCAGAGGCATGTTATGTGCTAATAACAAACCCTTGAAACATGGGAAGTTAATCCAAAACATTGATGATCTGGTCACATCGAATGGGATGACCATCTACTGGAAAAAGATCAAGGGTCATTCCAAAGGAGATGGACCAGACAAAAATGGAAATGACTTAGCTGATCAGCTGGCCAAAACCGGGGCCATCCAAGGGGACCTAATAGAAATAGAATCCCTGTTGGAGGAAATCCAGGTCACTGCTATCACTAGGTCCCAGACAAATGCTCACAATGATCTTTCAACTGCAAAATGGAGTAAGGAGAGCCCTGATGCTGATTTGATTACAGCTCAGCCCAGAAGGGGGATCCAATAATTGGTAAGTTTTACCAACACATTGAGGACCCTGAGAACTGTCCCCTGACGGATACCGATTACATTGGGAAAGAGGACCTAAGAGTGTTGATGAAATGTCCAAAAAGGTTCCGAATCCAAGACGGTTTGTTGGTAAGGAAATCCCAAGCTGGCCATGATCAGTGGGTGGTCCTTACCTCATTCTGAAGCCTGATGTTAAGCCACGCCCATGATGCGGCCACCTCCGGTCATAGGGGGTTTCACACAACACTGGAAATCTTAAGAGAGGTTGCATACTGGCCACACATGGGGCAGGACCTCGACCAATACTTGAAGGGGTGTCTTGTGTGTGCACAATTTCAGCCATCATCCCTCACACACCGTGAGCCTCTCCAAAAGAGGGGGATGAACCTGCCATGGTCAGATTTGCAAATCGACTTTGTAGGCCCTGTAATTCGCTCGTCTAGAGGAAACAAGTACATGTTGACCGTTACATGCTTGTTTACCAAGTGGGTGGAATGTCTCCCGGCCCCAAACTGCAAGGCAGAAACAGCAGCTGCCCTGATGATTAACCACATCTTTTCCCATTTTGGTCTACCTCAAAGGATTGAGTCAGACAGAGGTAGCCATTTCACCAGCGAGGTAATGACAAAGATGTGGGAGATACTGGGGGTTAAAAGGAAGCTACATATTGCTTACCGGCCAGCTTCTTCTGGAGCAGTAGAGAGATACAACCGAACCATTGTGAGCATATTAAACAAGTTTGTGGCAGATTCTGGGCCAAGTTGGGATATCCAATTACCTCTGGTCCTAATGGCCATCAGATCTACCCCTTCATCTGCAACTAAAATGTCACCATTTGAGTTGATGACCGGACGCAAGATGGTGCTTCCCCGGCATTTGCTCTACAGGACCCAAGAGCAGACACTGATAAATGCCTCCACAACTCATGAGTATGTGGAGAATTTAAGGAAACACCTTCAGCATGCTTTTGCCTATGCTCAGCGGAATCTAGAAAGATCAGCTGATAGCATGCAAACCCACTACGACCTGAAGACCACCAGGAAGGAATATACTGTGGGGGACCGGGTCTATCTATACAATTTCCAAAGAAACCAGGCCAAACAGCGAAAATGTTTGCCTACGTGGAAGGGACCGTTTGAAATTATAGACAAAATCTCCCCTGTAGCCTATAAGATCTGCATCCCCAAAGGTAGTCTGGCGGAAGGGGAAGACAAGTGGGTACATATAAATCAGCTAAAGTGTTGCCATCCCTGGCACACTCTGCAGCAACTGGAGGAATCCTCTGGAATCCCAGAGGGGACCGCTCCAGATTAATCCAGTTCCAACCTAAATTATCCCATGTAGATAGTCTCTGAAATATTATGATTTGAAAAAAAAAATGCTTCATGTTATATCTTGTTTTAAAATAAGACTGCAAAATGTATCCTGATGTATAAAATGTATATGCCGCCCCACTATATCAATAGTGGTGGAAAAATGTCTATGAATAGGTATTGCCGCTTTTGCCTTATCATCCTAGGAGAGATGAAACCATGGAGACTGACCACGGAAGGCGACCCGGGGACCGGGAAAGAAGATCCGAGGGGCCCGGGGTACCGCCCAGTCCTCCAATCAGGACCAGCAAGGAGAACTGATTGATCGACTGGAGGGAGGAAAAGATGCTGAACTGTGCCATCTACGGAATTGGAAGAAGGTGAGGCGAACATCCCAGATCTTGCGAGTTCCATCAGTGAAATATCAAAATGGCCATCGCAAGAGGGGGGGCTTGTGGGATGTTTTTATCCATGCATCCAAGCCCTACCATAAAACTGTGCATTACTGGCATTGAAAACATCATGATGGCCAGAACTCCCCAGAGAGTGCACAGAGAAAACATGAAGAAAAGGCTGCCACCCATTTTTGCCTACGTTGTGAGCACAGGAGGGCACTGCCTAAAACCACCATTGGGCTACACACACAGTAGCCTGAAACCATTGGGAATGGCAATGCTGATTGCCAAAAGCAACCCAGAACTGTGGGGAATTCATTTTCTTAATGTCAAGAATGGATGCAATACTGGTGCTCACCACTATCAGAAAGCCGGCGTTTTAAAACCACCAGACTTTTGTGTAAAACTGAACAAATGAACCCAAACCAGGCCAAGGAAAGACTTGCTAAGAGGTGGATACAATGTAAAACTATATTCTGAAATGACTTGAAGGACGTAATCATTTAATGTATATATAAAAAATAACTGGGGATGTAAGCAGCTTAAGTGAATTTGGGTTTAAAGCCACTAAAATAGAAATGTTTAGAATAAATGAGTGACCTACTTGTGAGTGTCACATAGGTTGCAATTGTTCAAATGTCATAGTTTTGAACTTAGAATCAGAATTCTAGCTGCATGTGCAAAAACTGTAAGTTGGATTTGAATGTAGAAAACTGGGAACTTAAGTGACATTTAGCTGAATTCTGCCTGACAACTACCCCCGACAGGAGAAACCTGCTCAGCCACTCTTCCCAGGCCTAGATGCATCCTGCTGCCCCTCCCAAAAGGACATGACACCTCTCTGATTGGATTAGGGGAGGAGCACCTGGCGACTGCAAGAAGTTGAACAAAGCCCTGTCCTGGACTCAGGCAAATGTTATATTCGGGGGGTCGTAAAATGGCTTCCTCTTGGGAGAAACTGGGAGGGGCAGTGCCTGTGAGAGCCAGCTGAGCTTGGGGGAAGTGGATAAACCAGAAATTCCACCATGTGCTTTGGAAAACCACACCCCTTTGGGGCCAGAGCATGATTTTAAAAAGATGGATAATTCACAGTGTGGACTTGTCAAAATTATATAAATAACATCATCATTTTTGTTATTTTTCTGTGCACATTTTAAGAGGTATTAGGACCCTGTGGGATGTTCATGGGGATAGTAGCGGACAAAAGGTTGTTACTCCAAATGTATGCATGTTAAAAATCTGACACTTTATCATCTGAAACCCATATCCCTGCTGCACATTTGTGTAAAATCTGGAAAGTTTTAGAGGTCGTTATCTGGATGAAAAGGAGAGAATTCTGTCATCAGTGGACACGACATCGTACACAGACAGGGATCGGATGGTTTGGTGCTACAGAAAATATGTTAACTGTACCTATAATATTAGAAAAATGGTACATAGATAAAAATAGATTTGTGTGCAATTTGACAAGGGGAGGTTCCTCTGACCATAAAACCTACAGCATCACTCCGACACTCCATTTCTTTCCCCCAATCAAGGAAGAGAGGAGGAACTGGCCAATGATAAGTGAGAGGGGCAGGCTTAGCTAGGCCCAGGCACACACCCATTTTCAAAACACATAAAAGGAACATTGAAACCCAGGTAGAGACATTCACTTTCCACTTTCTTGTGGGACGTTTTGCCGGGAGACTTCAGACTTCACATCCAGAGATCCAGACTTCAAATCCATCAATCTCCTGAGACCAGAAATTAACTCCAGAATTTGTAGCAGAGAGGCCTGAATCCACAAGCTGAATCCTCTTCAGCAGGCCTCAAAACCAACCAAACTATTCAACAGCCGGGCGAGCTGTTTGAATTCTTTGCCAAGAACTTTTGCAAGAACCTGTAGCAGTATCCAGAAAGCAGTGCTGTATCCGGAACCAGAGAGAACCAGAGACCAGATCGCTGTGAAGAACTGCTAGCGGAAGTCCAGCCAATCCTGACCCGATCGGTGACAAAGTCGCATTCCTGTCCAAAATCTAGTGTGAGTACCCAACTAGCACTGTGCCAAAACCAATCTCTTAGTTTAGAATAATCTAATCCAAACTATTTTATCCTATTAGAACTGCCTCCTAGAATCGTGTCATTCTGTCATCTTTAAAACTGAAAACTGTCATCTGTCATTCTGAGTTTAAAATTTCAAATCCAAAAAACTACCTTTACTAAATCAGCCATATCTCCACGACCGTTTGTGCTAGGAGCGAGTTTTAACTGTCATCTTAAAGCTAAGATTCTACGATTTCCAACAAACTGACATCCTACTCCTTATAGTGCCTCCGTAATCACGTGTGACGCACGCGACTAAATTTGCCGCAATTTGATGTTTTGCTTAATTTCAGCTATGTGTAAAAATATTTGTCCTTGCTTTCATTGCTGAAATTCGTGTGCAACCTGACAATCATTCATAGAGCATTGCTAAAGTGATCCTGAATTAATTTAAGTATCTCCCACTCACCCCGAACCTCCTATAGGGAATTAAAAGCATTTTTAGCATATTTTTCACTTAATTGCAACCACATCAAAGTATCTTGCCTGTGTTTAAAACTCCTACCTGTTTTCCTCTAAGCTTGCTAGGGGGGAACTGAATTATATTTGATTGCATTCCTGAGAACTGTGTGCTTTCCTCCCATCTCTTTACCTCGCATAGAAGGGGGTGGGGGGGGGGTGAATTATCAAAGAAAAGTGATTACATTGTCGTTTGTTGAAGTCATATCAAGTTTATTTTCTGTACTGCATTTTCATTCATCATTGCATTGTCCTTGAAGCCATAAAAGCATTCTCAGCTACTTTATCCTCTCTATATCAACTTCTAAGCCATTAAAAGGAGTCTACCACTATAACATTATCCATTGTTGATCGACATCATCTTCACAAGTGTGCTATCAAACATTAATTTATTATAAAAGTGTGATATATATATATATTGTTTAATTTTCAAATAAACCTTTTAATTTGCAAAACAAACCTACTTCTTGGCTCAGTGGGGTCAGGGGGATTCTAAGAGAGGGGTGTTATATAAGGGTAGTCATCCAGAGTAAACAAACTGGACATAAAAATATATCAATAAGGGTTTCCCTCAGCATCCCAGACTAGGCGTTGACTTAGCTGTAGTGTTGAATTGAATCCGCTTACATCACAAATTGTTATCAATACTCGCCCACAAGGTGTTGCCCAAGGGAAAATCCATCGCTATAGGTTTGGTAAGGGACGTTATCATAAGCGATAAGGACCCCTCCTGAGATATATAAGGCTATTAGCACTTAGAGATGTGCAACCAACAAGTGTTTCTATTGCGGAGATTGCAATTAGCATGCACAAGTACATGTACATGTTTATTTAATCAGCATGGGACTAATAACAATGAACGTTACGGATTCGTTGCTGCATTGTTGTTTGTTAGTTTGGGGAAATTAACTGCACATTCTCCTTTCTGTCTTGGCTCAGCCTTAAAAACAATTGTTCCTGTGCTGCTTGTCAAGGTGCTGCTCAACTCAGAATGTTTGGAATGAGGCATTTGTCCGTAATTATAGACTGCATGGCGAGCATTCTGATTGGCTGAGACAAGGCGTATAATGACATCCATGTGCTAATATGAACAGGATTGTGCATGTGTCCATGTGTCAACATTTGGTTTGTAGCTTCATTGTGGTATTTCTACAGAGGCTGACTGTGTGACTGGGCTTGTCTGGCTTAGAAGCTCTGACTATTCCAAGGAAGCCAAAGGTGGGAATTATTTTGGCTACATTTCAAGGAGGAAAGAAGGAGTCCTTTGCTCTGTTGATCTCAGGTCTGTAAAGAAGAGAGGTGATTCAATAGCGGATTTAATCACATATTCGATAAGCTTAAATACACAGCAGACAATTTCCACTAAGTCATCGTGGAGGTTTGGTTGGCTCTTGATCATCGAGTTTTATGTCGAAAGATCAATTTGATGATTGTCCCAGGACAGGAAAGTCATCACTCAAAGTATAGTGCTATGCCACTAGATCCACTTGACATCACAGCAGCCTCCTCATTTGAGAGGTGCCTACCTGCATGCAGACAAGAGCAATGCTGCTAAGGAACACACCATTCCTCTTGACCTCACGTGACCTACTATACCCTTGACTCCATCAAACTTCCCAGAGTTGAGAGGATTCCAGGGAAATTCAAGTGCAGTTGCAATGGCCTACTGAGCCCCTGAACTTCTCACATGTACTACAAGGGAAATTTGAGAGTTCCGAGCCCCATTTAGGGAAGTTCGAGGATAGCTACTTTTACAGGGATGAGTGTCCTGTTCTTTCTTTTAGAATTTGCAGTAGCTCTTTACAACTGTGTTTTTGAAATGCACCCCTGTTTGTGATGTCCATGCTCATTATTTTCCCCGGATGCTTCTACTTTATGAGTGCATAGATTTTAGGTTTTTGAATTTGTGAATGATTTAATAATATTGTTATTTGTTGCATTCTTAACCTTCTTTGTGCCCTATAAAATGAAAACAAATAAATATAAAAAGAATTAACATTCCAGATTTCTAAGGTTTGTTTTTAGGAACTCTATGTCGAATCAATAACCTGCGAGGATAAAGTTAGTATTCAAACCTGTGAGGAAGTTGAAGACCACAGAATAGTGTGGAATTGTCTCGAGCATGCCTAAACTCTACAAAGGATAGGCATTGTTAATGTTAATGTTAAAGGATATTTGTACCGCGCACTATCACCACCGGAGTGGTCCCCTGGTGGCTCTGAAAAAAAAGGGAAGGAGGGGGGCGAGTTAGCAGGAATAAGCTGGAAAAGTGCAAAACAGCAGTGATTTGCTGTTGGCGGCCTCAGCCCGGTGGGTCTGTTGGCTGGGCTTGGGGTGCTTTCCGTTCGGTAACCTTCGTGTACTGTTGTGCGGGTCTATGTGTGTTTTGTTTTGTTGTTGCAATGTACTGAAGTTTGTGCGGTGTGTTGTGCTATAGAGTTGTGGTTGTGTTTGTTTAGAGTTTGAAAGGTGTATTCAGAAGGGTGAAGACAGCACTCACGTGCAAAGACAACAGAAACACACAACAAAATCAAGACCAGTCTGCATTTCTGAAAAGTGAACAATTTTAAAAAGTTCTTACTAATTGTGATTTTATGTCTACTATATTGAATAGCTGTACCATGATTTGAAAACGGATTTGTGTGGATTATGGCATTTTGAAAGAAAACACAACATGTTGGGATACTCTGTATGTGTATATATATATATACATATATGCATATTGCTCTATATGTGAACAAGGAAATCCAATATTTAATACAACTTTACCAGCCTACCACAAACATAAATTGAAAGCCACAGAAAATATAGATGCAAACCAATGATCGATTGCCATCCAAGAAGCCTGCATCATGGCAGGTTCCTGTTAATGGTTCAGCGCAGGCGGTGAACCATGGATTTGTCCTCACTCATCAGCTGTATTTAGGACTAGTGTAGCCTTTGCGGTTGTTGTATGTGAATGCCTTGGTGGCAGGTCTTTTGATGGCCATGTGCTTGCAATGAATGGCACTGATGACAATGGTTACCTCAGCAACGGCACTGACTGCATCCTTGGTTTTCTATTTCTTTTGTGGTTGTGCAATGGCAGAATGAAGTGCTTTATGGGGCTTAACCATCTCTGTGAAAATGCTGCTTTGCTGATGGAGGGTTGGTATATGTTCAGTGTGTCACTTGTTGCAGTGATCCTTTGTACAATCACATAGTGCAGCAAGTGGTTTTAGATCAGCCAACATGGCCTGGTGGGATCTTTTTTGAGGTGTGATGGTGTCCTCAATCAGGTGCAGCGGGTTTCACAGCAGGTCCTAACTGAGGGGATATCACTGTATGCACCTCCAGTGTAGCCTGCCCATTTTCAGTGCTGAGGGATCTTTCTGCAAATGTTTTCATTCCCTTTGTTCCACAAGTGCCTTGATGTGCTGGAGCATCAGTTGAACCTCTTGGTTTGCTGCGCAGTGCTTGGGGGGCAGTGTGATGTTGGTCATATTTCTACTGGATTGTTTGGGTGGAGATTGTTTCCCGGGTGGGGTGGCGGACTAATGCACAGGCTTCTTTGTGACAGGTGTGGTGCGAGGATATTCCTGATGCCTTCAGGGGACTTGCAAACTGACATGGGTTATGCCTCTGTTTGATGTTCCTCACGTTTCCCAGTTTGGATCAATGCACTTCTCCTTTTCTCTCTTTCTTTTTCTTTGTATATCCTTCTATTCTAATTGTCCTCTCTGTGGCTATAAGTTGGTGATTAAGTGCCACCTATTAGCTGAAACTAATGCATTGGGCTAACGCTAGGGAGAGATGGATACAATGGTTGTAGGTGTTGTTTGGTTATTTACTCACACTATCAGGAAAAAAGTCACCTCGTGGTCAATATGGCATAAATGGAGAAAGAGATATCCACATTATTTCTCTTCATCTGCAAGATGGTGCTTCACCTGTTCCATGATGTTTCATGGTAGGCAATGCTCTAGTATATTTCAAGATGGCTTCTGTGAACGCTGCTGAGTCGGCACACAGAAAGGCATTGGGTACACTGGATTTAAGCAAAAACCACAGTAAGAGCTATGCGTCACTTCTTCTGTAAGCACAGAGGCTCCTTGCTGAAAAATGTTTACCTTCCTTCGGCCCTCCTTCCTCCAGTCTCCTGACGACTATTTCTCTTATGCCGCTGTAGTCTTGCAGCCTGATCTTACCCTATGCTAAACTGCTACCCTACCTTGCTGGAGTTCTTGGAGAGATTATCATCATCCGCTCGTTGCTACTGATTCCAGTCGTCCGCGGTGGCATTGTTGAAGGTCTCAGTCAACAGATCTCATTTAAGGGTTTACTTCCCCGGAGGGTTTCCCTAGGGTGTATCCCTTAGACTGCACAGAACCCTGTCCAATATCAGGGATTTGGATATTCTTTGGGCTGCTTCCTCATACATCTGCTTCTATCGTGACGTCATTCAGGTCAGTGGTCGTTGTACTGTATACACCCATTGACTGCCCATGAAAATGTTAATCTCTATGGCCATTGCCATCCATTTCCTGCCCCTCCTCACACAATAAATGCCCTCCTGGGATCTCTTGTCAGCTACTTTATGAAGCCTCAAAATCAAACTTTGCTCTGAACGTGTCTGCCAGGATTTTTTCAAAGCAGTATTCTGAGAGCTACTGATTTACGAGGTGTTGTAAAAATGCTACTGGTGTAATAAAAATGTCTTAACCATGTCTGTCTTCAGCCACTTCATTTATAAGCAGTATGGGTGTCCTTCACTCAAGTCATATTAAAAACAAGCATTGATAAAGACAACATTTTTGGCTTGTGTGTAGGTATTAGAAATTAATTTGCCAGGATCTGCTATCATATGCACAGGTACGAGCTCCATTTATAAGCTGCTACCATTAATGGACAGTTAGTACCATTAAGGCAAAGCAGGAAAATACCTTTTCTATCTCTACACAAAAGCCAAGACTTTTGGCATGGCAAACGCTTGTTACATGGCTAACTGTCTCCACACAAAATACCTATGTTTAGAAAGCCAGTCACAGCAACGTGTACTTTTGGCCTTCTGTCTGGCGGCCGGCAACACTAGAAATACCTCTTGAAATATTCAGCAAGACAGGGCATGCTTCATTGTAGGCTGAGCCTGGCATGCACTCGCACTAGAGCTGCACTAGAACACTGGACAAGGATACACAGAAAATGGTTGGAGGGGCTGCAAGTGGCTCCCAGGCCATATATTAGGTATTACTGCATAAGCGCAGATGCTTCTGTTAAGCCGCCATTGCATTCCCGTCCCCAGTCCTTCCAGCTACTGGAAGTAGTACCCTACCCTGCTAGTACCCTTCAGCATCTTGTAACGTTGGAAAACCAGCTCATTATTCCACTCACCCGATTACAGCCTGGTGTAAAGTGACATCGTCTATAATCAACTCTACCCTCTGGGCCTCATTCGTTACATTTCAGGATGTGAGTTCCTTCTCAATCCATGACTCTTATAATGATTGGCTTAGTGCAGACCCGAACCAATTGGCACCCCTTAGTATCATTCAGCTTCTGAATGTGGTGCACATCTGCCAGCAGAGTAACTTACCTTAAGAAGGTCCATAAAGGTGTGTCGCTTGAGGATTCGGAAGGCAAAAGGATCCAGCTACAGCCGCCACGTGACTTCCACTCCTTCTTTCCAAAAGTACTTATTTGTGGGGATTTCGAAAACCTTAAACCTTCTCTAACCCGTATTGTGACAATCTATCTTCCCTTTTTAACTCGTAATTAGTTGCCATTTCTGATGATAGCTACTTCATGCTGCAAACGCTGCTATGACAGATGTTCCTTCCTACCAAAATCACAGTAAGCCATTGTGGCTCCTGTCCTCACTCAATTAATATGTTTCCTAATTTCTCTACCAATGAATCTGGCTCTATCCCCTGTCTTGGTCATGCTCATTCCTTATTTATTCACTAATTTACTGCTATTTTTCACACCTCTCTTAATGGAGAACTGATTTCTGAAGCCTGGAAGGGTGACCTCTTGGGACCTCTTCTGAAGAAATATTCCTAGATCGCATTGTTCTATTTAACTTTCATCCCATCTCTCTCCCACTTGCTCCTGAATCGGCCGTTGCACTTAGTCTTTTTCTGGCAAGTTTCTTTCTGGCTAGCAGTAGAGAGCCAGTACTCTCTCTTGGGAGGAAATCTCAAGGGCAACGTGCCTCCTTGGAAGCAATACTACATGGAGCACCACAGGTTCGATCCTCGGTCTGTGCATAGAAACCTCTGAGTATTAAGCACGTTATAAATAACCTATCATATCATATCATATCATACTGGGGGCTTCCCTTCACAACCTCTGCTGTGCCTCTGATCATCATGATGTAGCTTCCCTAATCTTAATTGATTTATTGGTGGCTCTTGATAATGTCCTTCAAAAGATATTACTCAACCACCTCGCAGTGTCAAGTATTGGGGCAATAGACTAACTTGGGTCTGCTCCTTCAGGTCTGACCTAATATAGCCTTTCTTTATCCTTGGCAACACCGTTGACGATTTTCAGCAATGTTAATCTTAAAGGCTATTTATACTGCACACTAACACCACCGGAGTGGTCGCCTGGCGTTCTTCTCTCATTTATTTTCAATGTAGAGCTTCCACTGGGTCCACAGGTCATGTCTGTGGCCAGCAGATTATTCATTGCAAAGTGCCTTCTGCAACCTATCCTTCCCTTTCTACCTGCTAAGTTTAAGGACATTGCTGCCCCTACTCTACACACATCCCGACTCGATGACGGTAACGCGTTGTCGCTTGGTCTTCCTGACTGTCTAATTTAATGGCTATTTAATGGCTACAGCTAATCGAGAACTCAGGTGCGTATTTAGCCATGGGTTCCAGATGCACTTGTCACACCTGTCCTCTCTTGACCACACTGCACTGGAACCAGGACAACTATGGAATCCTTTCCAAGGACAATTCGATTGCACATAAATTCTGTTGTGTTACTGTCCCTCCTTCCCTATCGTACTCATTGATTTTTTTTCCACTCCATGCATACACTTCATTCCAGTGCCTCCTTACTGTTCTGTCTCGGGAGGATAGCTCAGGGTCAAGGTGCTTGCCTTGGAAGCAAGACAAAATGGAGCGATCCACGGCTCAGCGCTTAGAAACCTGTGGGTATTAAGCACGTTATAAATAACCAATCATATCATACTGTTGACCATTGCTAGATCCCACAGGAGGTCAGCAGGCCTTTTCCAGGTTTAGAATCTTCTTTCTTGTCATTGCCACGCTGTTGTAACCACCCTACTCTGGCTGCTTAAAACAGGTATCCTATTTGTAAATCCCTGATCTATTGACTCTGTTCTCATGCCTGTCATCTTTAATATCTTAGTGCTACGACTTATTTTTGGTGAATGAGCACACACAATTCTAACTTCCTATTAAGGTGCCTTCATTTTGAGGGATGTGATGCCAGCACCCAAAAATCAACTACCTGTGCATGTTAAAGTGGTAAACATTGATAAAAGCAAAAGCACCACCATTCGGGTGTTGCATGGGCTTTTGATGACCATTGACCCCTCTTTAATAAGGTTTGTGTCCTCTACGTGTGCTTCTCCTATCCTTTTCACGTGTTACTTATTACCTGCAGTTTAAAATGTTTAATTGTGCCCTGTCCTCTGCTTTGATAAACCACTCTCAGATACAAAACCCTGCCTTTGAAGACGTGCTGAATTAAGTGGTGTTCCTCTACTTTCACAGAGCCGTTGTTGGTATGGGTGGGCCTGAATGGGCTATAGCCCCTGGTCTTTTGGTTGTAGCCCGGATAGAGGATCTAGGGCTCCGGCCAAAAGGCTAGCAAGCCCTGAGTCCTGACAGTCCCGGCATTACCATAGCCCCGGATCTTTCCCAGACCTAGCAACAGCTCTGCCTTCCACCCAGACTGCTTCCAGTCATGTCTTTTAATGCTTTGTTGGCTTTGCTCACACGCCTGAAACTTTGTATCTTCACTTTCCATTGATTGGATTTCATTTTGTGCTTATTTGTGTTTATTGTTTCTTTTCTGCAGCCTTTATTGTGCTTCGGAGAGTGCTCGTTTATGGAGGGACCTGCACCGGTGCACTGTATAAAATATTCATCAATTCATGATCACATAAACTAATGACTTGTTTGTTCAGAGTGGAATGTTATTGCCTGCATTTATTACGGCATTTTGTTCATTTCTCTCTACGCTGGCCGATGGATCTTCCGCAGTCTTCGCGGCGATGATTAATAAGTCTCCTTGGACGCGGCATCCCACTCCTTGAGCTCAGCCTGGGACTCCTGGAGGCTCTTCAATTGCAATATATTTCATGGTGATTGCATCACCTCCCCAATAGTGAAGTGTTCTTTAGGGCACAGAGTTGTGTACTTTGGAGATAGATATTTGGGCATGTAGATGGAATACATGTATGCAAATTAGGATTATTGTCTTTTGAGGAGGGCGAACGTGCCACATAGATAACTTCTCACTGAAGGCATAGATGCTACTTTGTCCACATGCTCTGGCCTCCTTGTGCTGGTGGGGATATAACAGGCTTACCAAATCATTTTCTTCAGTCAGAATCATCTTCAGACTTTGTTTGAAATACCCTAAGAAAATATGCCTCCTCCCCCACAATTTAAGATTTATTTTAAGATTGGAACTCAATGCATCTAAGCCCAGTCATAGTAGCTGTTCTTAGATCACATTGTGATAGTACTCAAATGGCCACCCTTGGAAGGATTAAAGAATGGGGCAGCCCAAAAGAGATTCGAGAAAGTGAATGCAGACAATATACAGTTATCAGAGCTGAGCGTGTATCTCCCTGTGCTATTGTACCATTGTGGAAGCTTGCTTGTGAACCATACCAATATTGGGGATATTGAACAGACCAACAGTGAAGCAGAAAGCAAGTTTGCAAAGAAAGGAGAAGACTGCATGCCATTCTTCGTAAAAGGAATTAAGATCTGTAAACTTAGGTCAGAAACACGTATGAATGTGGACCCAGCCACGAGGAGAGTTCCGTCCACTTGGCACTGCCGCAGATGTTTTGGTCTGGCCCCTCTGCAGTTGTTTCAATAGGCTCCACACTGTCTGATGGCACAGCCTCACCTCATCTACCTGAACATGCACATATCCTTGGAGACGCATGCTTCCTTTCGAATCACGACATGCTCCACCGGGGAGCAGAGCTCTCTCTGATCCTGATGAGGCTTACTTACCTACGATAACCCCTGTCTTCATCCTGGGTTGGTCGAATTGTGCTTGGAGGTCATGGCCTCTCCCATACTTGTTCTCCTCCCCCCTTCGAGCACTATATGAAATGTCATCAGGCCTAGTATGATAATCGTTTGTTTTGTTCCTCTCCCTCGTTCTCATCCCTTCTCCCTCTCCTCTTGTAAAATTCCGGCTCTACCAGAAATGTCGCCAGGCCGAGTATGACAGTTAATTTCACATTCTTGTTGTTCATGGCTGGCAAGGATGTCATTGTATTTTTCCCTTGTTCCATCTCTTGCCGTGAAGCGCTTTGAAACACATGGGGCCTCATTACGAGAATGGAGGTAGCCATGGAGCTAATAGCTCCATGGCTGCCTCCGTTCTGGGCTCCATTACCGGGTTCTACAATGGGGACTTACCTGGTTATTCCGACATAGGAGGACCCGGTAATTCCTCCTTGCCGGAACTCATCCCCATTCCCATTGAGCCCCATAGGGCTCAATGGGAATGGGGAGGGAGGTAATAACGGGCAGATTACATCTGGCCCATTATTGCCTCCCTCTTCCCCTCGCGGGACCCGGAAAGCACGCCTGGTTTTTTACCAGGCATGCAATCCGGGTCCCGCAATGGGAAGGTCGTAATCGGTGCTCCCGGAATGAAGGGGCCGGTCCCGTACCGGCCCCCTTCATTACGGGAGCGCCAGCCTTATAATGAGGCCCATGGTGCATAGGGGCTATATAAATAAACTATTATATCATATCGTATCATATCATATCGGCCATTCTACAGATATCGGCTGCCATTTATATACTCCTCATTGCTTGATCTGGATTGCTATTGAAGACAAGTAAGACCTTGAGAGCACCAACGCAGGATCAGAACACCCTTTGGCAGCTTCAACCACTGATATCCACATCATAGAATGTGGTGATGGTGGTCATGGCACCGGAGGTGGATGGCTCATTTGATGAATTAACAGATTCCTCCCTAATATCAGTCCGCAAAATGTGATATGTCATATTGGGTGTTACAGCATGCACTGCTACCACTGGCGATGCAAACAGGTATCAGGGGTTGACTTGAATCTGAATTTTCTCTTTAAATGTACATGTCTTTCTTATTTCTGCCATCATGAAGAAACATCGTTCCACCGTGTTGTCTTCTCCTTGGAATGCAAGAGAGGCGAGCAGCTTGTCCCAGACAATACACAGCCTTCAGCGTATCTCCGCTCTACAAGCAGCTTGTTGCTGAGAGTCTGGGCCCGGAGAGACAAGATGTCAATGTTAGAATGTTAATGGATGGTTGGTGAAGCCTGTAGGCGTGTTTGGCACTGGTATTCATGAGCCACTCAGAGAGATGTAAGGGCATTTAAATGATTAATGGAAATAATTGCATATGATTGCTCACACACTTAAAATACGTGCTTCTTGTGGGATTAAAATTGCCATGCACATGAAGAGCTTACTGGCAAATTATTTTCATTTATTGATAAATACTAAACAGGAAATTCATTATCTTGGAATTCAGCGGTTTAGCTTAATATCTGGATTTGCTTAATATATTTTGGGCGACATTGATGAAACACGTACTTTGGGTAATGTGTATCGAATGGTTTGTTGATTGTGTCCGTCTAGTCTACAAAATGTCCTCCCCCACACTTCTAATCCGATTACTGAATGGAGGAAAGCAGAGGTCGATGTGTGATGAATCGGCGATCACAAAGCACCCACAATTATAGAGTACGGGGACCCCCACCTCATCAACATAACTGCACCCACAAGCGGAACAGAACATTCCAATGAAGCAAATGCAATTGTGACTGACCCCAACAATAACAAACACAAATGGCCTGCACACACATACGAACACAAGCCTCAAACAGTAACCATTCTCAGAGGACGTTTACCAAACACCCACAAAAACAAACACGCAGATATCACTGAAAGAACCTACAGACAATGAATAAACAGAACAAATGCTTTGTTTCAAAAGGAAAGAAGCAGCAGCTCCAACACAGCTCTACAAGGACAGATATTGACGTGTCAATAAAACAATGCACATTTCTGATCAACACAATGAAAATGGTAAAACTTTAGCTTTATTAAATGCATTGAAAGGGAATGTTTCATTCGCTGCCATTATATGCAAGGTAGTTACACAATTTGTCGGCTGAAGCCATTTTATGGCCAGGTTGCTGTCATGCAAAGTTGAAGCATGTGGCATAGATAGCACAGATACTGGTGCCTGACACTATGCCGTGATGGACAGTGATTTTGAGCTGGTCTTTCCTGTTTCTATCTCTACTAGGACAACATGTGCTATGATTTGCTTTGCAGTGATCAATGCCGCGCATCGGAACATGTTGGGGCAGTTGTCACTCTGGCACTCTGCATTTCTTACTAAGTCCCCCTTTCCCAGTCCTCTCTTATTGCTGCCAGAATGTTATTGTTGCCACTCCCCATGGACCAGTGCTGCCAGTTGAGCTGGCCGTTGGCTTCCCCCTAAAGCTACAAGAATGCTTACTTGCAATTCCCTTCATCCTGCAAGAGATTCCATATTTGCTAATTCTCCTCCCTCTCAGAAGTATATGAACTCAGTTTGAACAACACTCTGGTTCAAGTGGTAGCTCCGAGGTGACCAATGGAAAACATGTCATCCAGTTTCAAGTACTTGAATAGTTTTTTGCCAAATGGTTTCCTCTTCCAATCAATCATTTGTTCGAGCAGCCTAAGAAATCTAGTTCCTGGACAAAGTAAGGATTGGAAGGTTCAGGCCCTACCTCTCCACCTCCCAAAGACAGTCACAGAAAGAGGTATGGCCCATCGCTGATAGTAGTGCCTTCGGTTATGTATTTCTAGTTTTAACCATATTTAGGGTATTAGATGTCCGAGTGTAATTCCCAGCCATGGAGTGTTCAACATGGGGACTGGCAAGAAGCTATGACACCAGTATACTGTATGGAGAAGGGAGGGGTCGAAGTCTCCCGTTTTTGTGTCTTGATTTTAAGCCACTAAATTGGATGTTTTGCTTTTTTGAGGCATTTTAGTCCCGGATGCCTATGGCTATTTGCTTTTGAGAAGAACTACTAGATTCAATGGAGCTGCATGGGGGTTAACCCTTACCCATTGCAATAAGCTCACCACCGATTCACAAATGACTAGTATTGTCTGGCACCATGGGCATTTCCAATTGACACTGAAACCTTTTTCCTTTGGTGCATCTTTTGCCAAACAAGACCATGGTGATTCTGATTGGTGGTATTTAATGGTTTTTCCAATTGACTGGGATATTTGGCCATTTTTCTTGGATTGTGAAGACCAGACGTCCAGAGCGGGTCCCGCAAGGGGCCCTCGTAATAGGGCGGTATGAGGTTAATGCCTCTGGCGCCTTTACCGGCGCCGTTAACCCCTTACCGCCCACCTCGTGATGAGGCCCATTGACTTTCTCTGGGTGGGGAGGTAGGAAACAGCAACTCTGAAAACCAGATGCGCCCAATTCATGAATTCCCTTTGAATGTGTGAATCATATAAATGCACATTATGATTCCCCTTTCATCTCCTTTGCATATTTGAACAAATAAGGATGCAATTCTACACATTGTACTATGCATCCAAAATTCCAAATCTGGGTGCACATTAAAATGTGCAAATAACAAACACATTCCTCTGTGCCTTTACATAACAGGTGCTGGGGAAATGCAATGCATGACAGGTTCATTTCTAACCTTTGCGTGATGTTTCACGTTTGAAGCAGCAGTGGTATGAGCCATTGCTATCCTCTTACATTCATATCCCTCAAGCAGGGACTGAAATTGTGTTTTGTGTTTTTTTTTTACACATTTCACAATGGCAAACTCTTTAAAAGCCCATTGTGATGAAATTCACTCCTACCATCCATGTGATTGCAGGGAGCAGCATACATTCTCCCAACACTAATGTATTCAAAGGATCTCACCAGTGCATCATTTATGCTGCAGCACAGGCCCCTTACAATGTGCAAACCACCTTTGTAAAGAAGGTGATCTGTGAATTAATCAAAGTAATGCAAATGAAAAATGTGCCCTCTGCTACAATCATCGAGGTTATTTTGCTTCCTATATCTACAAACAAAAAAACAGCCAGGTGCAAGCCATTGGTCATTCAGACACTTTGATTTCTTTGAGCATCCCTGGAAGGAACGTTTCTAAACGTTTTACTCACTCCATTTCCTTTTTACGACTTGTGCTTTCAACATGTACTTGTAGGCAAAAACATTACCTCTTCAATACAAAGATTCCAGCAACATTTCATAACCATGCTTTGTGAAACTTCTTGGAATGCTAAAGCACATCCATCTGAGAGCATCTGTATCATTTTGTCAAGGGCACATTGTCTACTTCGTTAACATTGACCTCTTATCTGGTATGTTCTGCCCTTCTGTGTATTGTAACTTGTCACCTGATAGGAACGTTTATTTTACAGCAACTGTAATAACATCTTATACCATTACTAGAAGGTAATGTGTATGAAACAACCATTTACTGGCTCTCTATAATCTTTAATTATAAAACCACTACATATCTAGGCTTGCTTTTCTGCCTTGGATTTTTAACTTCACCTTTCAATGAATTAAAAGGTAGACAAATATAGAGACAGTGGTTTTCACGCAGTGACAGACAATATGCAGAAAATGTGTCTGTAACATTTCAAAATACTTGTTATTCCTTGTATCAGTTGATTTGCTTTATAAATCACACGTTCTTTAAAGAAGTAATATGTGTTAAAGAAGTATGCTTTTAGTGTGTTAGGTCTGGCAGTACCTGTATATATTTGGCAACATTTGATATGAGTGGGTATTTTAGTATATGCTAACACCCCGATAGGTATACTGCAATAACCTAGAGTTGTGGTAGAAACACTTATAATGTGGTCTGATGCACATGGCTACTGACATTTGATTGGTATGTCTTGGCATATTAAAGAACTACAATACCATGTTGCTGTTTGGGTGAGTTGTCATGTTTTATGTGATTATGTGTCATATATTATTGTGTGGACATGTTAACTCTTTTGGGTGTGCCTGTGAATTGTTGAAAGCATAAGCATGCATGTGTGTGATCATGTATGATAATATTTGTTTGTGGAAATGCATATATGTGTCTGTGAGTGCATGTGTGTGGTGCGAGTACCAGAGCAGATCAATGTTGTGGCATATGATTAGACTAGCTGGCATATCATTGGACTTCCTAGCCATAAAGTATCAATCCCTGGTGCACGAGGACACATACAAGCTTATGACAGTATCGGGCATGTGTTTGGTGTACTTGGCTGCACGATAGCAACTCCTGCCTATGGTTTAAGTTTCTGCAATACTGAGGAATGTTATGCCAATATCTTTCATTAACTACAAGTGCCTGTCCATGTCTTTAAATGCCACCCCTACAGTTCATTTCGTATAGTTCTATCCACCTGCACACAACTCTGTCCAAAGTAAGCGGTTACTCATATATACACTAACTTCCCTAAACACTTAAAAACAACATATCCCGAACCACAGATCCTCCAATCTCTCTCGGTGTATGTATCTATACTTCCTGGATCCTTGTTTTCTTTTAAAGTTACTCAACTTGTCAGGTGGGACAAGGTCATGTGACCTCTGCTCACCTACAAGCCACTCACTGCCTGGCTCTTTTTGACTGCTCTTGCACCCCAGCCCATGTGCATATTCCTCTCTTAACTCTCATCTCTGGCAGCTGCATGTGTAGGGAAGGGCAGATAAAGACAGAAGTAATTCCTGCTTTGTGCTGTTAGAACCTGGAAAGGGCCAGTACCTTCACACCATACACTGTTCAGTGCTCCAGATAACATTTTGAAGTGGGAGTATGTTACTCCCTATTTTTTAAAGTTGTGAGTACAATGATTGTTTAGAGAGTAAAAAAGTAAATCCCATTACCAATGGGAGTATTTTATTAGCAATTCAAATAGTTTAATCTGATAAATGGAAATGTTTTGTAATAATATTTCTTTGCATGTAGTTATTCATACACTATAAAAGCTACAGGTTTGCTTCAGGCAGTAATAATAGTAGTTTCTTCCTCTGGTACCACGTGCACTACTGGTCCAAACATATCCATGGAGCTGTGTGGGTGAAAACTGGGGAACACTTTTCCTTTTTTTTTGTCGGAGTATTTGTACTGCATATTTTTATTTTTGTGGAGTATTTGCCTATTTTTAAGGAGTAAGAGTGATCAATACAGCCCTTATCTGTAGGGCTAGGGTTGTTCTATGTGCTTCACTCCACAGCCCATCCTCATCATCAACAAATATTCTACACTAAGAGTAGCATGGACACCAGACTGCAGTAAGTAACATCATCCGTGTCACTGTTGAATCTTCCCATATACCATCGAACGTGGAGTGATGCTAGACACTGGCTCAGCAATTGCTAACATAGCCTACATCGCAGATATTGCCATATCTGATTGGAGCACACTCGTCATCACTGAAACCTGGATGAAACCTATCTCTGTTCACATTCTGGACAGCCCCACCCTGAATGCCTACAACATTCATCTAAGAGACAGGCTTCACAGGACCTTTGGAGGACTATCCATCATCCAAAGTCATATTAACCCTGCAGCAATCGACCCCATCACCAAATAGCCTTCAAAGCACTCTTCTCCCACCTCGTCCACTCTCCAACATACACCACTACCTTCAATGTTGTCTACAGACAACCACAGTCCAATACACCCTTAAATTATAGTAGTGCCAGGGATTAGCAGCTCCAAAACAGAGCTGCTAATCCTTGGCACAGAGACCGCAATTAAAAAACTTGACCGCAACTACACCTCCTTCAACATCGACAGCAATGTCATTAAAGTGATGCCTGCAGTCAAAACCCTTGGGGTGTATCTTGACTCGCACTCACCTTCAAGAAGCAAATCAATACCCTAGCATCCTCTACAGCGTATACCTGCAAACTAATCCGAGCATGCAGACCTTTCCTCTCCGAGACCAGCTGCATCACACTGACTAATGCACTAATCCTATGCAGACTGGACTATTGCAACGCTCTGTATGCAGGATCCAACAAATACATCTTTGATAAATTACAAACTCTCCAAAATAACTCTCTAAGAGCAGCCCTAAACATCCCATCCAGAAATCACATATCCGCCGCCAGAAGAAACATCCACTGGCTAAAAATCAAGGACAGGATTACCCTAAAAACCATCTCCCTCACATCTAAATGCCTCAATAATATAGCTCCTCCTTACCTGACAGAAAGAATCACCAAGAGATCATCAAACCGTCCCACTAGAAAGGCCAATGCAGACACCTTAACGGTAACCAGATACAAAAAAAGTACCGCCGGTGGCTCCAGCTTCCCGGTCATAGCAGCCCAAACCTGGAACAGACTTCCCACCAATCTCAGAACTGACCAACCCTACCCGAGCTTCAGGCGCCAGGCCCTCACCTGGTTATGTACTAATGACATATAATCCGGACTGAACAACCTACCCCCTCCTGACTATGCCATCTAGGCTCACCCTCAGGGCTCCTTCTTTTCACACCTTGCCTTTAATGCTCACAACTTACCAACATTTGTAAATGTGTATCAACTGTTTCTATCTGTATCATTCCTGTAACCAAGTTCTCAAGTATTCATGTAATGTTTGCACCCAGCTACCCTCGGGTTTGGTTTCGCGCTATACCAAATAAACAAACAAATAAACAAACAAATTATAACTTCACTGACCGGCTGGGATCTATGTGTCAGACAGGACTGCCCCTTTCCCAACATGCAGTCTAATAAAAGCTTCTTCATGATCATTTCTTTTTTGTTTTTCCAACCTCCCATTTTTAGGAGGGTACACCATCCCCGATTTCTTTCCACATTCCCCTCCAGTTACTCACCCTTATACTTACCTTGACCAGCCAAACTTCTCTTTGTTTTTAAGTTGTATAATTAATATTAACGACATGTATTTTCAGGAACAGGTGCACCAACAAACCAATCATACACAATGACTACAACGATTACATCGTCCTTGGGAATTTCATCCTCCAAGACACTGCCACTAAGAGCATGAACAAGTCACTGCTCAACATACTGGCCCTCATGGACTTCATAGTCACAGACTTACTAACCCTCCAATGCAAAAACCACTACTTCTCAACTAGTTGGATCACCTTCCTGTTTCACAACCTAACCGATCAGACAAACCATTTGCACCCAACTGAAGTCAAGCAGACATCTGAATCCTTCAAACCGTCCCTTTAGATTCCCTCAAAGAAGACTTAATTAATGCCACACTATCAACATCTCTCAACGTGGATAGGAACACCATGCTAGCAGGACTCCACCACAATCCGAAGTCCAACATCAACATACATGCCTCAGCTAACCCCCAGACCAAAACACATTTTCTCCCTGGTATATACATGATTCAACATGAGAAAAAGATTAATCCAGAAGCACGAAAAAACCTGATGAAGGCAGGATCTAAAAAAAACCCTTGACGACATTCATAAAAGCTTTCACATCAGCAGAAGCCTGCTAGTGTGAACAAAGCTTACACCAACAACAACATCTTTGAATTTTTCAAGGCACTAAAACAGTGCATAAACTCCCTCCCCGAACTTCACCAAGAAATCCATGCCAACAACTACTTTTTCATGGCCAAGAGCAGCAATGTACACAAAACATTCATGCTAATGCCGAACACATCCGACCCTACGACAGTCATCGTAGAAGACCAAACAATGACCCTAGCATCACTCAAAGCAACACCCTAATCAGATGACATCTAGAAACACCCCATAGAATCAATTCTCTTAGTTCTTCCACGCATTGAGGCACTCCTTATACACACCTCTCCCTTCAACCTACAAACCAGAACATGATCATTTATTTTCATCCATGGCCATTTTTGGTGGATTCCTCCAGCTGCAAAGCACTGTACCAACAGGTGTTAATATCACCTTATTTAATGTTCTTCAATGTATTTACCTCAGAAAGATGAAGAGCTAAATTAGCACTGCTAGATGCAAACATGCAACATACAGACTTGCCCTGTATCTGTGGAACGCATTGTACTCATCAGCTATCCACTTCAACAAATCCTTTCTGCCAACACTGCAAAATTGTCCTCATCAAAGGTCTTAGCAAAAGCAATCCTTTAATACCGACCATAATAGAACTGTAGTGGTTACCCCTACACTCAAGCATAACCTTCAAAGCTAGATGTATTAAAAAAAGTACAAAGAAGTCACCTATGAGACACAATCCACTACTTAACTCTGGAGATATCTTGCACCATAGGCAAAAAGAAGATGAGCCAGGAGAGGCCATGCAAGGGATTTCTGATTCACCTTTGTTTGATCTCCTCCATTTGGCAGGACACTGTCACAGTGACAGTCACAATGGGAACTTTATTCTAGATGTTGGCACTTTAAGTGAAACCACTGGGCTCCTGGGACGCCACCAAAAAGGTTGCCCTGTCCTGCTTAGGGATAAATGAAATACCAGTTCTGTGCACAAATGTAGTAGTAGAAATAAGATATATAGACCCTCCCCATATTAAACAAGAGACAAGAGCTCTTGAAGGCAGACACAAAGTCCCATCGAGAATACACAGGTACATAGTCGGTTTAACCTTCAGAGTAATCAATGTTGCCAGGTCACTTTTTACTGGCAGCATTTTCAATTGTGAATGGTACAATCCTACCAATTCATTGGCTACTAGTAGAGTTTTCACTCACAAGTGATATAACGTTGGTGTAGAGGAAATAAAACACTGGACTTGAATCTTTAGCGAGTTTGAAAAATCTTAATAGCAGTGCTGTGGGTGAACACAGAAATTAATAGTACATGGTCTCCAAATAATGCCAACGCTGTGTTGCTTCAACACCTATGCAGCAACCTACAGAGGTTTTTCAATGTGTAGACGTGTATGTACCTAAAGGAATATGTTATGAATTCACTGAGGGAGGATTGTTCTCCTTCCATTTAGCACAATAGACCGCTACGAGGAGACGGTCAAGCATTAGTCTTGCAAAGTTTCTCCCGCCACCGTCTTGAGATATCAACATGAATGTGTATTCATTACTCAATCAAAACACTCACTTTTTTATCACTATTCTGGTCTTTTAAAACCTCACTGCAGACAACTGCATTTTTCCTCTGCACTCTTGACAGTAAGGAGGAGAATGAGAAACAGCAAATATAGTTTGGTGGGCTGTGTTCAAAAAAGAAAAGAAAAGAAAAAAGAATAGCTTGGTGGGGAACATTTGGGAGGAAGATGGTGTTAGCATGGGGGAGCTTGAGAGATATCAGAAGGAGCTAGGAGACAATAGGGGGAGGCTAGCACCAGTAAGCAGGCAGTTGGGAAACATCAGGAGGAGGTTGTTGATAGTGAGGAGGAGGTTTGGAAAAATCAGGAGGTTGGTGGAGAACGTCATGGGGAGGTTAGATTTACTAAGGAGGGGATTGCTGAAGAACATCCAGAGGAGATGAGAAAGATATGCATATAGAGATATAACAGGAAGGTTTGATAGTTCCAGCTGGCCCAAGGAAAGTGTTTAAAGAGCAAGGAGGACAAGCATCTGGTGGGAAGGTTACCTGAAGATCGGTGAGACTAAAGAGGAGACTGAGAGGAAAACCATATGAATAAATTATAAGAAAGTCCAGGGAACCTATCCTCTAGGGAATAGTAGCAAAAACCCTCTTTGGCTCGGCTTACTGCCGTAAGACTAGCTCTCCCCCAAATCAGAGATGAATAAAGGAGAAAGGGGCCCTTAAGCTCTGGGGGCTCCGATCTGGGATTGTTTGTGTACTGTAAACCTAACTGGATCCAAATTCCTGTGGAGCAGAAATTGCAACTCTACCCTTTACTCCTCGAGGAGATCAAATGGTGTCTGTATAAGTTAGATAGACAAGCCTGGATACCCTGAGAAGAAGTGTGCTGGAAACACTTAAGCCTGTGATCTGTGATGTCATCATTGTGGTCATAGGCTGTGCAGCAGGGGGTGAAAAGTTAAGGTCACTTTAGCTGAATTTCCATGGATTTGTGGTTTTAACTTCTCACCTTAATAATAATACAAACAATTGGGCTAATGAAAACGATGTACCATGTGTAGGAAGTAACATAAAAAAGAATTGTGCAACCACATTCCGCCCAAATAAACCTGTTCTTAAAAAACTGTGTTTGCATATTTACTTAACTTTTTAAAATGTTTACATTTATATGTACGTTTGATTAATAGAAAGATATAATAATATGCATTTATGTAGCGTTACAAACCCTCAGGCATATGAGTGCTGCATATTATTACCCATAGTGTGTGGTGTTCATTTGTCGACCTCAGAAGGATGTACGGCTGAGTTAGGCCCTGCCAGGATCTGAACCAGCATCAGCAGGCTCTGAATGGATGTCAAAGTGACCACTCAACTCGCTGTGCTATCTGTGTTACAGTAACTGTGTACGAACACTACACTCAATATATCCTAAAATAAATCTTTACAAGACTTCTGCTCACATATATATGTAGATATGTTTTTTCTTTTTCTTTTTTTCAAAACTGTTTTAAAGCTGTGGCTACCAAGAATGCATGCGCGGCTGAATGTGACAACGACTGGGGGAGTTTTCCCATGGATTCCACAGCAGATAATCATGGCTCTAATGAAATATATAAGGATATGCAATTTGTTTTTTGACACACAATGGGCCTCATTAGGACCCTGGCGGAGTGGGTTTACGCCAGCGTTATTCGCGGCGGACCCGTCCGCCCTACTACGAGTTCCCGTAGCGCCATGGAGCGTTTTCCGCCTGGTTTTTCCGGGCGGAGAAATCCATGGCGCTACGGGACCTTGTTGTTGATTACGCCACCGTATTTTACGGTGGCGTAATTAACGCCTTCCCCACTCCCATTATGCCCTATGGGGCAAAAATGGGAATGGGGAAGGTCAAAATGGGGAATGGGGATTTACCGCCCCGCCAAGGTCGGAATGGGGCGGAAAATCCGCCATCCCCCATGGCGCTATCGGCAGCTTTCCGCCGTGCTCCATGGTGCATTTTGCACCACGATTTCCGCCAGGGTCGTAATGAGGGCCAATGTATTGAAAGGATCAGTTAAAGGTTTTTGAGCCATATAAACAGTATTTTTATTGTCTTTTTTTTATAATTGAAAGGACCGTTTTGGGGCATAAGGAAAAAAGAGGTAGAAACTGGAAAGGGGAAAACACTCATACATCGAGTCATACATATAAAAAAAGGTTAAAAAAAGAATTATGTTTTCCGCATTTTATATTTTGTACATTGTTTTTTTTTTTCTCTAAAGAATGTGGTAAGAAAATTGACACTTAAAAATGTACCTAGTTTTGGCAATTTGAGCTTTGTTCTGAAAGACCCTTGGCCCAATCGTCTGGGGTGCCACCTCCCACGTCGATCAAGGTGTGACAAGTTTTGAACATCACAAAAAATGTACAAAGATTGGATGCAGGCAGAATGGATTGAAGTTGGGTGTTAGCTGGTAGAAAATAGCTAGGAATCATATTAGAAGTCTGTGGCGCAGATGATAAATACTGCTTTTCTGATTTTGCTCTGTGCGCTTTCACCTTATGTTTCACATGCGCCTTCCTATATGCTTCATCCACTGCATCCCAATGAACACGGACAAGAAGTTGAATTAACTTGGAGGTCCCCAGGCTTTTCAACGGCTTGTGAGACGTCCCCTCTGCAAAACCTCACCACAGAAATTACACATGACCTCCTCAATCTCCTTGTTGTTGTGTTGGTCCGTTAAGCAGAAAATGTTTCCAACTGTCAGCTACGTTTTTCATGTGCACATTGCTTCTTCAGTGATGGTTAAGCTGAAGCTAACTACACCACTGCATCATCACTGCTGGTCATAGTCATTTTCAAATGCAGGACCATGGAGGAAAAATAAAAACTGTAAAAATACACAACACAAAAAGGACTCTGCCACTAAATATAAAAAAACCCTTTTTTTTAAATGCTAAAATAAAAAAAAACAGACAAACTACAAATCACAAGACAAAGGACAAAGGTATAGGAAGAATAAAGGTAAAAAAGGAATCGATAAAAGAAGATACTGCTTTTGAAAAGTTCCTGAAGACTCACAATAAAGTGGGCCCACCATAGAGACAAAAAGCAATGACAGAAAACAAAAAGAGGTGCTTGGGAGTGGGGTATATCAGCGGTTCTGCGATATAGCCAACCGGTACATGTATTCTGCACTCACAGGCACGCCCAAGTGCAATGATGTGTTTATGCCTAAATTATTGACCAATCGCCTGAGTAAACGAGGAGACACACTTACATGTGGCCGTAGCAGGGTCAAGGGAGGGCCCAATCACTTTCAAAGCTGCGCTCACACAGCTATGCGGCCTCACGCCTGGTTTGGACAGCCAATCAGATAAAGAGCTACGCTTACATAAATAGCGGCATCAACAAATGACCCAATAACACGCTGCAGTATATTGACGGTGTTAGGGCAACACCGTATGACGAAATGGCCCAATCAGACATTGTGCCTTGTTGATAGGTCTTTGTGTTTTCACGGCTCATGCAGCAGCCACTCAGAATGCGGGCTGTGGTTACATGCCTGCACATGACTCTTAGCCTTGTCAATGTCTCAACACAGCTAGAACCCACGCCGCATTGATGAAATTTGCACATGCAAAATGGCCCAATCAGAAATTGTGCCTTGTCGATGCATCTACACGTTTTCACACCTCCTGTGGTAACCAATCAGAATGCCTGCTGTGGTTATGCACCCGCACATGACTCTTAACCTCATCAATTAATAGACCAGTCTCACGTGTGGTAGTGTGTAGTGGCGAATAATCACCCCACCCACAATAAAATATGTTTATGTTGATCATTTATACTAGGGCTTGTTAGTGAAAGGTTTTTGAAGTAAATGCAAGAATGTTTGGCACTTTAACCCTTTAATTGTTCCTCCTTTTTACTCACTTTTTTATCTAATCCTCTTTGCCCTTGTCTTGCCTTGTCTTGTCATTTGTTCAGTTTGTGTATTTCTTTAAAACTTCTTTTAACCTTTAAATTTTTTGCAGCATTGTCTTTTTAGTGTTGTCATTTTTGTTATTTTACATTTTCCTCCCCAGTTGGACATTTTAACACGTCTAATAATGAGAACAGCAGCATCAGTGATGACAATGTCATCCGGGTCCCCAATCCCTCACCACCCAGGAAGAAAGCCACAGGAATAAAAACCCCTGCAGACAATTGGAGATATTTTAAGGTCAAAGAACACTACTCTAAAAAGGAGGTGGAGGAAGTACCGTGCACATTGTGCATGAAGACTGTAAGACGTGGACCATCACATTTGCAGTTACAAAGCCTTGGAAAATCTGGGATGATCAATCATCTGGTGAGAGTGCCTTGGGTGGATGTGGACGACACATATCGTAAATCGCATGAACACCGCAAAACTAAAATGCATGTGTAGAGGAGCAACAGGGCACTCTTAGCAGCTATCTCGATTAACAGCAAGAGGGTACCTGGGCCCTAAAAATAATCACTGACGCAAGAACGGAAGACTCCACCATGGGGCAAAGTTTACTGTCTTTATTGTCAGATAAAGTGACATGAATCACACTAGAACAGCATAGCCATCCACTTCAAATATGGGTTACACCATTTTAAGGGGCACAAGTTGCATCTCCAAAAAACTTGAACTGTGTCAGTCTTATTCCCCCATCATGTCTCCCCATGTCTTTAGTGGCTGTGAATGCCCTTGTCATCTCCTCCCATTCCTGACAGGCCTCTGAGCCTCTGCACATATGGAGTAATTTCATCTGCACTATGTGATCTGTTCCTGAGACGCTCCAGTCGTCCCTCGAGTTCTCCCTCATCTCTTCTTGTATCTTCCCCTTCTCCGCATAATTTTTCTCCCCAGGCTTACTTTCCTGGAGTGGCATTGAGGCCACTCCCCTTTGTCACCTTCACTTTCTTCATCCGACCCCCTGGTCCCAAAACAATCATCACTATCTCCTTCTCTTTCATCCTCGAAGTTGAGCCTCATTAACATCAGTATCCCCCATTGTTTCCTCTTTGTTGTATCTGAAGAATTGCATTCCACCCGGTCATACCCACACTTGCCTTTTGGGCAACAAAACTCTCTCTTCTGCTCCTATAGAGTTCCGATGCTCTTCATTGTATCCCCTCTTCCCAATCATCATTTAGATGTGTCAAGTCTGTCTAAGTGTCTGTTGTTTTTTTTAGAATGCCTCCTCTTCTTTTCTACATTGACTCTCTTTAACAAGGCGCTCAACTTCCATCATTCTCTTTTCCTTCTTTATTTGCAACTTCTCTCTTTCCCTTCTTCGGCCTCACTCATTGTTGTCACCTCTAGCTCTTTCTGCCTATTCTTCTCTCTCTCTTCCCTTTCCTCTATTCTGCTCACTCCCATTCTCTTATCAATCTGCCATATTCCTCCTCCTCTTCCCTTTCTTGTCTTTGTACTTCATTGATTATCTCTGCCCATTCTTTAGATTCTGCCTCTTTACAATTTGACAATTTGGAGCTTCCTCTTCTGTGTGTCCTCACTCGCTTGTAGTCCTCCCATCCAGTTTAAGCAATATCTGTCCACCTACCAATTCATTTGTCAGTAGTGTTTGCTCATGATCTCCACTATGCCCAGTCCGTCCCTCATCGTCTTTCTCAGTTTTGCTTTCAAGTCACTGCGCTATTTGTGTTCACTACTGACAGCTTCTTTTTTATTTGCCTGTCTGCTAAGTGTATCTTTGATACTATACTCAGGTGGTGCACACAATAGGATTGGTATATCCTCCCACTGCTTTCAATTCCTGTAAGCAGTAAAACCCCTGATTTTCTGCTGTTGGACCTAGATCTGCAGATTGAGGAGAAAGAGGGAAAGCTGAAGTCGATCCGACTCCCGTGTCGCGTTGACTCACCATCCATTGCTTTTGGGTGGATACCCCTTACTCATCCTGGAACATTTTTCATAGCTCTAATAAAGCCAATCGATTACTTAATTTCTTTCCCTTATAAGTGGCATCTAAATATGTGGTCATATGTTGCTGCACATATTTGGAAAAGCTTCTGTCTTTGGGCCAGGGCCCTGCCAATTTTCCCTCTGTATCGCAAGTCCATTCCACGCTATACTTGCATATTTTGTCTTTATATCGCTGGAGGGACTTGCATAAATGTTGAATGGATGCTTGTGCTCCAGATAAGATTTTGAAGTGAGAGTATTTTACTCCCTATTTTTAAAAGTTGGGGGTACAATGAATATTAAGGGAGTAAAAAAAGTCTCATTTCCAACGTGATTATTTTATTAGTGAGTACAATTGATTCTAACTGTAAAATAACAATGTCTGCAATTAACATGTCTTTGCACAAAGTATTCCTGCACATTAAGAAGAGATAGTTTGACCTCTTCAGATCAGGCAGTTATACCAGAAGAGTTTCTTCCTGTGGCACTACATGTTCTACTGGTCCAAAGATATTTATGCAGCTGTGTGGATGAAAACAGGGAACATGTGTCTTTTCTTGTTTTTGTTGGTAGTATTTTTACTCCCTGTTCTTATTTTTCGGGAGTATTTGGATATTTTTAGGGGGTACAAGTGGCTGATACACCCCTTATCTATAGGGCTGGGTATATCCCGCATTTTGACACTTAACTTTGTAATCATCAATACTTACTTGACCTCAAATCGGGATTTTAACACTTTCAATTACCTTTCTCAATTTCATCAATTCAATCAAATGTTCAAAAGCATTGGAATCCAAAGAATCTTTCAACACCATCAACAAAAGTGCACTCCACGGGCCGCCCAAACCACGTTTACTGCCCTTAAGGCTCAACCCGCAACTTTATTAATGTGCTCCTAGAACTCCTTCCTATTGGCATAATACCTTTCATCAATTCAAACAACAGTCCAACAAAAATGGAATCCACCACCTTCTAAGTACCTCAAGTCCTTTTCATCAACCTCACACGTGTGACCAACAACCCCACATTGTATTGTGATGTCCCACACTGTCAAGGGAAAACCCCTAATACTTTTAGCCATGTCTCCACTTGCATAAACACAACACAACACAAAACATAACATAACATATCATAACGCACAGTGGTATTCCTGCCTCACAGGGTAAAAAAAAGAAAATCATGTGGTTCTTCTTCTATCCCGCTGCATATTGGAATAAATCTTAATGAGATTAATGAAGAAACTACCTTCTGCGATCTAAGTTAACGACTTAGCTTGCTAATACCTAGACACAGGTAACCATACATAATCATCCAAGCATCAAGCCAAACTGCCTAACTCACAGGTATCCTTTTTTGTGTTTTTTGATGTTTTTCATCCATAGACCAAGCTAAAGTGTTGAGTGTAGGTAACCTTTTTATGGTATTTTTTATATTTTTGCATCCGTAAACTAAGCTGACCATCTAAGCTGGCCACCTAAACTTACCGTCTAAAGAATGGGTAGCCTTCCCAAGAACACAAAAACACAGAAACACAACACTAAGGGAAACATTCCCTTCCCATATATTTGCGTATAGTTTAGTTTATACTTACACTCCATGATCCGCTGAAGCCCCTCAGAAACCGACTCTCCTAGAATCTGCCACTCTGCCGTCCGGTCTGCTTAGCGCCCCACAGGGAGTGGGCAGGTATTCCTCCAAGTCGGCTCATGTTGGCCTCTTTAATTATTCCCAAGTGTGGATTTGGGGGTCGCTCCTTGCAGGTCACTGAATCGCTTTGGGCATGCATCCGGACGAGGCGGGCTTAGTGCTGAAAGGTCTTAGCAGCCATCCTCTACTACTAAAGGAGCAGCAGGGGCACTCTTAGCAGCTACCCTGATTACCAGCAAGAGGACACTTGGGCCCCAACAAAATCCCTGCACACGAATGGAAGACTCACCCATAGGGCAAAGTTTACGGTCTTTATTATCAAACAAAGTGACAGGGATCACACTAGAACAGCATAGCAGTCCACAGGCTCTTTTCCTCCAAACGTGGGTCACACAGTTTTATGGTGCAGTGATATCATAAAACTAGTTGCGTCCCCAAAAACATATAAGGGATAGTCTGGTTATTGGATCGCCATATCTGGTGGCTCCAGCTAGGACCACCTCTAAATGTTGCAATCACAGAGTTGCAGGTAACAGAGACATTATTGGCAACTGCAACATAGTGTGCTCCAACGTTAAAGGAAGCTACAAATTGGACAGAATGGTTCTTCTCATCCTTGGGACCTTGGACAGCTACCAGGCTGAGTGAACCTATTCAAGGCAATGGGAACGATCAAGAAGGTGCTGTGTGTTCCCAATAAGTTGCCATCTCTGATCGCCTTAGCCCTGAAAGCGTACATCCAGCCTTGAACCTGTGTAGCAATTGTATCTTTTCACCTCAAATGAATAGGCAAAGTCCTAGTCTTACAAGTCACGTGTGTATGGATCACTAAATGGAGCTCTCCTGCTTGTAATTATGAGCATTGTAAGCTATATTCCTTGCAGGTGTCTTATCGCTTTGGTAAACTGGAAACTTTCCGTCTCTGCTTGTCTTTGGCTAGGATGTGCACCGTGTCTGCACTGGAAGCCCTGTCTGTCTGCTTTTAGCTGAATCGGGCTGTTAGCCTCTCCATGTATGCAAAGTCCATCTTGCCTTCCCCATATGCTTCATGTATCTATGGCTTCCATCTTTGTTCATATGGCCGTCCATATAAGTTGCACTTAAGCATGTGCAAGCTGATGGAACGTATTCTTGGTGTCTTGCTGTTTCCGCTTAGCAAAGGATATATGTGTGTATGTGCTCGTCCTCTATATGCATGGGTCCTAAGCATTTGTTTTGTGTCTGGCAGCAATAAACTATATTGTCTTCATAGCTTCATGCATGGTGTTGGACCTCGTTCATACGTACGCTCTCAGGCCTACAAACGACACGGAGCCAAATTCACTACGAACCAACTTTATTCACCTCTCAACTCTAACTGCCTTTCCTCTCTCTCTAGCCCCTCCCTTTCCGTCTCTCCTCCCGCTCTTTCTCCTTGGCTGCCCTTAAAGGGGCAGTGTCCTTTTCCCATGTGTAACACCTCCCCCGTGCTTATCATAACAGTCCGGCTACATCTGTTCGATGAGCCTCATCGGTTTCTTTATCGTCCTCGGGGGTCTCCCTGGTGATTCTCTGCTCTCGCCGCTTGACTCTATTGGGGGTTCCGTTTCCTCTTCCTCATTGAGGCTCTCGTCGGGTATCTCTGGTGGTTCAGGTTCTTCCAAATACAGCTTCTTGAAGAATGAGGAGTTACGGGTAATGTCCCCTAGTTCTCCGGTTGCCGTGACCTTGGGCCCTTTGATAGCTGTGATGATTCTTGGCTCTGGATGGTATCGAGTGTCCGTTTTCTTGCGCTGTGTTTGTCGGACCAGTACTGTTTGTCCAACTTCCAGCTGTTGTTCCTTTGCTCTCCTTCTTGTGTCAGCCCATTGCTTGGCTTTCCTTCGTTTCTCAGCGTCACGTTCCCTGATGGCTAGGTCTTCTTCCGGTGTATAGTCCTCCCATCGTGGGATACGTGTCCTGGGTTGGTATCTCACCATGAGTTCAGCGGGTGGCTTTGCAGTTGCGTCATGTTGAGTGTTCCGGTAGCTTCGGAGCATGCTGCAGATGGCTTTCGGATGGGGTGTCTGTTCCGCTACTGCCTTTTGTCGGGTCAATTTGATCGTGGCCATAAACCGTTCGACCATCCCATTGGCTTGGGGCCAGAGTGGTGTGATCTTTTGATGGGAGAAGCCTAGGTGTTTTGCGAAGTTTGCGAATTCCCGTCCCTGGAAAGGGGACCCGTTGTCGGTCTTCACGACGTTGGGGATGCCCCATTCGCTGAAAGGTTCGTCCACTATGGGCGCATTGTCAGCGAATGATGTCGAGGGTGTTTGCTTCACAAATGGGAATCTCGAGTACTCGTCTATTATTACTAATAGATACCCTCCCTCTTCTACGGGTCCATAAAAGTCCATTGCAACCTTTTGCCAGGGTCTCGTTGGCAGCGTGGTGAGTTGGAGGGGGTTTGGGTTTTGTCCTTGGGCTGCCAGTTGGCAGGGTCTGCAGTGTCTGAGCATGTCCTCCACTATCATGTCCATATATGGGAACCAGACATAGTTCCTGAGGAACCTTTTGGTTTTGTCCATTCCCCTGTGCCCTTCGTGCGCCAGCATTGCTAGTGTCTTCCTTAGGTCTCTTGGTGCTACTAGCCTCTTTCCTCGTAGTAGTAGCCCTTGGTCAGTTGCTATAAGTTCATCTTTTACTTTGGCTAGCCGGTCTAATTCTTTCTGGTCCACGTCTCCTTCTTCAGTTCTATTTGAGTGGCGTTCCCTCCATTTGTTGGAGCGGGTGAGGGTGATAGCGGCCCTGATCGTTGGGTCGGCTTTGCTCCTTTCCTCGAACGTCGTGGTCGAGATGGTGGGCGGCATGG
This sequence comes from Ambystoma mexicanum, assembly GCF_040938575.1. Taxonomy (NCBI): domain Eukaryota; kingdom Metazoa; phylum Chordata; class Amphibia; order Caudata; family Ambystomatidae; genus Ambystoma; species Ambystoma mexicanum. The sequence continues at coordinate 135,139,641 of NC_090939.1, forward strand.
CATTTGACGATAGGTACAAGACATATTCAGTGGCTTCATGTGCCAAAGTGTCATCTTTGTCTGGTAGAGGGTGTCTGGACAAGTAGTCCGCTGGGTTTGCGTCTCCTCCTGGTTTATGGATGATGGTGTAATCGTATTCCTGTAGTCTTATCCCCCATCGCTCTATGCGGGGTGGCATCTTCGTCCTGGGGTTCCCAAAGATAGATAGGAGGGCTTGGTGGTCTGTCACTAGGGTAAATTTTCGGCCAATGATGAAGTGGTGGTATTTTTCACACGCCCATACCGCGGCCAGGCTTTCTCTCTCTGCTTGAGAGTAGGCCTTTTCCGTGTGTGACAGGGCTCGGCTGGCGTAGGCGACTATTGCATGGTGGCCGTTGTCTGCGGAGTCAGTTTGTGCTAGGATGGCTCCCAGCCCCACCGGGCTCGCATCAACTGTGATGATGGTGTGCCAGTTGGGATCAAAATATGCCAGTTGTTTGTTGTTGGTGAGTCCCTCTTTTATCGCTGTGAATGCCTCCTGGCAGGGTGCGTCCCATGTGAATGGTTGGTTCTTCTTCAGGAGGTTGCGGAGCGGGTCAGTCGTTGTGGCGTAGTTTGGAAGGTATCGCGCACAATATCCCGCCATTCCCAGTAGCGAGCGTAACTCTGCTGTGTTCGTCGGCGCTCGAAGATCAGTGATGGCCTTTATTTTGTCTGGGTCTGCAGATATGCCGTTGTTGGAGAATGTGTGTCCGAAGAACTTGAGACTTGTTCTGTTAATGACGCACTTGCACTCATTCAGTGTTAGCCCTGCATCTTGTAGGATGGAGCAGATGTTCCTGAGAGCCTTATCGTGCTGGTCTTGATCTTTCCCAAATATGAGGATGTCATCACTGTAGTTTAATGCATTCGTCTCTGATGCTATGAGACGCCTGATGGTCTCTTGGAATATTTCTGCGGCAGATGAGATGCCGAAGTTTAACCTTTTGTATCGGAACAGGCCGTCGTGCGTTGCAAATGTGGTTATGGGCCGTGATTCTGGATCCAGGACGAGTTGATGGTAGCCCTGGTTGAGGTCAAGTTTTGAGAAAAACCTCGCCTGGTTTAACCTGATTAGCATGTACTCCAATCCTGGTCCTGGGTGCCTTTCTCTCTGGATGGCAGTATTCGGGATGCGCATGTCTACGCATATGCGAAGGCGACCATTGTCCTTGGGGACAATTACTATCGGTGACACCCAGGGTGTTGGCCCTTCCGCTTTCTCTATGATGTCGTTCTGGAGGAGAAGTTGTATTTCCTTTGACACTTGTTCCTGGAGGTGGAAACCCACTTTCCGTGGGTGTTGTGGAACTGGCCTGACGTTTTTGTCTATGTGTAGTTTGATGCATGGCCCTTTTAGCATTCCTACTCCTTCGAACAGTTTGGGGAAAGTGTTCTTGAGTTCTCTTTTTGCCAATGGTCTGTCTATGATTGCCCTGACGGATTTGCATGGTAGTGGTAGTCCTTCAATGACCTCCGACTGGTCATAGTGTAGGTCAATCAGGGCAAGTGTGTTAGCTGTCCTGTAACTGAGAAGGCAGCGGCCAATAGCTGGGCTTCTTATCACATGTATCGTGGCGGTTACTGTGATGCCTCTGTGTCGTAAGTCGCATTGAAATTTCCCTTTTGATGTCATGGGTTGGGCTGCTCCCCATTGGAAGATGTGTGTCCTAGACTCTTGGATGGGGTATGTTGAAGCTATTTCACGATAGATGTCTTCATTCATGACATTGACCGTCGCTCCTGTATCAACAATAAATCTGTTTTGGGTTCTTCCCATCTGAATTGTTACTCTGGGAGCCGCGGTGTCCTCCTCCTCCACGCTGAGAAGGCATACATACTCTCGGTCGTAGCCGTCCTGCAGATATTGAGGCTGTTTGTTTCCACTTGGTGGATAGTGTGGTGGGGGGTAAGGGTATGGCTCCCTGTCACGTTCCCGGTTGTCTGGTGCTTCCGCTCTGCGGGTGTCTTCACGTTCCAGTTCCCGCATGAAGTCATCCTGATAGGCATCGTATAATTCGTGGTCTTTCCTGTCTGGTTCAATCTGAAGTCCTTCCAAGGCTCTCACTGTGTTTGGGCGTTGATATGATGGCGCGAGAGGTGCGTTCCTGTCCACATGGTGATGCTGTTCTTTATGTGCGTCCATCGTGCGAGGGGCAGATCGTGGGCGTGCTGATCCTCCTTCCGGTAGTAGTTCTTTGCACATCACTTGGAAGTGGTTCTCCATTCCGCATCTCATGCATCGTTGCCCAATGGCGGGGCACGGTCCTCTGTGTGGATATTCAAATCCGCAGCGATAGCATTGGCGGTCACCCTGTGCTCGTTGTGTCGGGTACCTCTGGTTGGTCCTTGGTTGGGTGTTTGGCTGGCGGGCGTAGGGATGTATTGCGGCTATGGTTTCTCCCTTTTTTGGGTTCTCAATGGCTGCTGCTTGAATGTCCACTCTTTCGTATATCCTGGCTAGGTCTAGCACTTCTTTTAGGGATAGGGGTTTCTTGAGGAGGTGCTTCCGGAACATCGAGGATACACACCCTTCTATGATGCGTAATCTAATGGTTTCTTCGTCATTAAAGTTAGCAAAGTCACATTTGGATATTTTCCTCTGAAGGCGTATTACGAACTCCCCTATTGATTCGTGAGGTAGCTGGCCACATTGGTTGAAAGTGTACCTTTCATAGTCCCGGTTGGGTGAGATGACCAGTTTTTCGTTAATGGCTTGCAGGAGTCTTGCATATGTGGTGCGATCTTGTGGAGGGATCGTGCGTATAATATTTTTGATTTCTCTCCCTGCGACATTTGCAAATATGCTCAGTATGTTGGGAGGTTCTTGTGTGCCAATGGCACCCACGAAGTCGTCAAATTCCTCCATCCATTCTTCCTATCTCTGCCCCTGGTCATGGTGTGGGTTTAGCGTGAACGGGGCAGGTCTCCTCATTAGGCTTGCATGAGAGGAGGGAGCTCCCGGTGGTGGTGGTGGTGCATTAGGGTCTGCCGCGTCTGCAGATGACATGGCGGTATCTTGGTGTGTAGAGTGGAGTGCTGCGTCGCGGATGCTCGGGGTGCTCTGGTAGGCTTTTGCACCGTGGTTCTCTTGAACTGCTGCGGTGTATGTTCGCCCACTGGGGCACGTTGTTCACCCTCTGCTTTTTGTGTGCAGAGTGGCGTTCTGGCAATGTCACCTTCGGGTTCTTGCAAAATTTTGTTTTTCAGGTGTGTTCACCGATGTGTCACATGGGTGGGAGACTCGGGGTTCCCCTTTCAAATGTCACCTTCGGGTGTCTCTACAGATGTGTCACGTGGGTGGGAGACTCGGGGTTCCCTTTTGCAGGTGTCACCTTCGGGTGATTTCACTGGTTCCCTGATGTGTCACGTGGGTGGGAGACTCGGGGTCCCTTCTCGCTACCCCTTTCCGACTCCTTACTTGAGGGTGGATGCCGCGAGCCTGCGGGTCTCCTCTTCCGTGACGTGTGGGCTGTTGGGTGTCCTGACCCACGTTTAAGCTATCATGCTGCAACATTTGGTGCTGTGGGCTTAGAAAATTCAAGATGGCGGAAAACCCACATGTGCGCTGAAATCCAGGAAAGCTGCGCAGTTTGTGCGCACACTAAAATGGTTGCCTCACTTGCCACCCACCAGTGCGAGAATGAAAGGCTGGGTTGCCATGAGGGAAATGGGTTGCCAAAGGAAAAACAGTAGCGCCGGTTAGCTTCAAAGCGCTTTAAAACCACCATTGGACTACCCGCACAGTAGTCTGAAACCATTGGGAGTGGCAATGCTGATTGCCAAAAGCAAACCCATAACTGTTGGGAATTCATTTTCTTAAATCCCAAAAATGGGTGCAGTACCAGTACTCACCACTATCCAAAAGCCGGCGTTTTAAAACCACCCTGTGTTTCTCTGAAGGCAGGCTCAAACTGTCTATTTTAAACATTGCAACACATCTAAAAACTCACTGGACACCAGCAGACATTTGGTAGAATGGAGTGTTGTGTGCCTACAAAATCTGGGAAATGAAGAGCCCAAAACAATGCTTATAACAAAACTGCTATGGAGTCAGCAGTTTAAGTTGCACTGGATTTAAAGACACTAAAATCGAAAATGTTTAGATTAAATGAGTGAGCTATGTTTGGTGTCACATGCCTTTGTAACTGTTTAAATGTCATAGTTTTAAACTTAGAATCAGCCTTCTAGCTGCATATGTAAAAATGTTTAGTTTTATTTGAATGCAGAAACTGGGGAACAAAAAGTGACATTTTATCTGAAACCCGGCTTAAGGAACTGAATTCTGCCTGGCAACTACCCCCATCAGGAGGGAAACTTGAGTCACCACTGTGTTCCCAGGCCAACCTTCCTTTTGCTGCCCACACTAAGGATATGCCATCTATCTGATAATTGAATTATCTGTGCTCTGCAAGAGAGTGAACAAAGCCCTCTTCACTCAGGCAAGGGTTTTTATTACCGCAGTCGTAAATTGTAGCTTCCTCTTCGCAGGAGCTGGGAGGAGCACTGCCTGTGAGAGCAAGCTGGCTTGGCAGAAACTGGAAAGACTGGTTTCTATACCATGTGACCTGGGAAACCACACCCCTTTGGAGCCAGAACATAACTTTAAAAAGATGAATAACTCATAGAGCGGACATGTGAACATTTTATAAATGATACCATAATTCTTGTGATTTTTCTGCCCAAATTTTAAGAGGTTTTTCGACCCGGTGGCATGTTCAGGGGGGTGTCAGCGGAAAAGTGGATATTACTCTAAATGTATGCATGTTAAAAATCTGAAACTTCATCAGTTAATGTCCCTACTCCCTGCACACATGTATGTAAAGTTGGGTCAATGTCAGAAATTGCAAAATCAGTTAAAAAGTGAAATATGTGCCATTTCTGAATGCAAGCTCCCAGGAAGAGCAGAGTTTGAACAGGGTATACCTCCTGTAATGCATGATGGGTGCATATGATTTTAAAACAATATGTACCTCTGCAAATATGTATTTGTTTCAAATCTAGATTTGTGTGTAAGTTGACAGGAGGAGTGGACTTTCTGCAGGCTGTAAAATGACATCACTCTGACTCACAGTTCATTCCCCAATCAAATGATAAATGGAAGTTTGACCAATTAGAAGCTGAGAGAGAGGTAGGGTCAGTGATGCTAGAACACACCCACATTCTAAACACATAAAAGCAGACAGACAGGACAGATAGGGACTTTCCAAATCCATCTGCAGCGGGACGCTCTGCCGGAAAAATCCATACTTACCTCCATCAACCTCCAGAAAGCCAAACTAGAGACTTCAATCTATCCAGAACTAAGAGAACCAGAGAGAAAGCAGTGCTGTACCCAGAGAGACTCAGACCAGCAGAGAGAGCTGACCCAGATCACTGTGAAGTGCAGAGGCCAGACCAGACCAGAGTCCAGTCTAAAAACCTGACCAGATCCATGGCGAGGCCCATTTAATTCAAGAATATAGTGTGAGTACCCAGCAGAACTGTGTAGAACCAATCTCTTAGTTTAAATTCATCTAATTCAATCTATTTAACCTAAGTAGAACTGCCTCCTAGCTGTCACCTGTCATTTCTAGTTGCAAGCTGCACTTGTCATTTTGAGCTTTTGAAATTTGCAAACCCAAAAACGACCTTTATTAAATCGCTCATATCTCCGCGACCGTTTGGGCTAGAGACTTGCAGTAACTTTCCTCTGATAGCTTAGAATCGTAGCGTTTTAAAACCACCCTGTGTTTCTCTGAAGGCAGGCTCAAACTGTCTATTTTAAACATTGCAACACATCTAAAAACTCACTGGACACCAGCAGACATTTGGTAGAATGGAGTGTTGTGTGCCTACAAAATCTGGGAAATGAAGAGCCCAAAACAATGCTTATAACAAAACTGCTATGGAGTCAGCAGTTTAAGTTGCACTGGATTTAAAGACACTAAAATCGAAAATGTTTAGATTAAATGAGTGAGCTATGTTTGGTGTCACATGCCTTTGTAACTGTTTAAATGTCATAGTTTTAAACTTAGAATCAGCCTTCTAGCTGCATATGTAAAAATGTTTAGTTTTATTTGAATGCAGAAACTGGGGAACAAAAAGTGACATTTTATCTGAAACCCGGCTTAAGGAACTGAATTCTGCCTGGCAACTACCCCCATCAGGAGGGAAACTTGAGTCACCACTGTGTTCCCAGGCCAACCTTCCTTTTGCTGCCCACACTAAGGATATGCCATCTATCTGATAATTGAATTATCTGTGCTCTGCAAGAGAGTGAACAAAGCCCTCTTCACTCAGGCAAGGGTTTTTATTACCGCAGTCGTAAATTGTAGCTTCCTCTTCGCAGGAGCTGGGAGGAGCACTGCCTGTGAGAGCAAGCTGGCTTGGCAGAAACTGGAAAGACTGGTTTCTATACCATGTGACCTGGGAAACCACACCCCTTTGGAGCCAGAACATAACTTTAAAAAGATGAATAACTCATAGAGCGGACATGTGAACATTTTATAAATGATACCATAATTCTTGTGATTTTTCTGCCCAAATTTTAAGAGGTTTTTCGACCCGGTGGCATGTTCAGGGGGGTGTCAGCGGAAAAGTGGATATTACTCTAAATGTATGCATGTTAAAAATCTGAAACTTCATCAGTTAATGTCCCTACTCCCTGCACACATGTATGTAAAGTTGGGTCAATGTCAGAAATTGCAAAATCAGTTAAAAAGTGAAATATGTGCCATTTCTGAATGCAAGCTCCCAGGAAGAGCAGAGTTTGAACAGGGTATACCTCCTGTAATGCATGATGGGTGCATATGATTTTAAAACAATATGTACCTCTGCAAATATGTATTTGTTTCAAATCTAGATTTGTGTGTAAGTTGACAGGAGGAGTGGACTTTCTGCAGGCTGTAAAATGACATCACTCTGACTCACAGTTCATTCCCCAATCAAATGATAAATGGAAGTTTGACCAATTAGAAGCTGAGAGAGAGGTAGGGTCAGTGATGCTAGAACACACCCACATTCTAAACACATAAAAGCAGACAGACAGGACAGATAGGGACTTTCCAAATCCATCTGCAGCGGGACGCTCTGCCGGAAAAATCCATACTTACCTCCATCAACCTCCAGAAAGCCAAACTAGAGACTTCAATCTATCCAGAACTAAGAGAACCAGAGAGAAAGCAGTGCTGTACCCAGAGAGACTCAGACCAGCAGAGAGAGCTGACCCAGATCACTGTGAAGTGCAGAGGCCAGACCAGACCAGAGTCCAGTCTAAAAACCTGACCAGATCCATGGCGAGGCCCATTTAATTCAAGAATATAGTGTGAGTACCCAGCAGAACTGTGTAGAACCAATCTCTTAGTTTAAATTCATCTAATTCAATCTATTTAACCTAAGTAGAACTGCCTCCTAGCTGTCACCTGTCATTTCTAGTTGCAAGCTGCACTTGTCATTTTGAGCTTTTGAAATTTGCAAACCCAAAAACGACCTTTATTAAATCGCTCATATCTCCGCGACCGTTTGGGCTAGAGACTTGCAGTAACTTTCCTCTGATAGCTTAGAATCGTAGCTTTGAATCGCACCAAGAACCGCATTCCTACCCCTTATAGTTTTACCGCAATCGCGGAACACGCATCCGCGAATTTTACCGCGATTTGCAATTTCTTCACATGTAAAAACTGCTGCTACTTGCCTTCCATTTGCCAGAAATTCGTTTAACCTGCTAACTATCCCTGCCTCACTGCTAGTGTGAGCCTGGACTAATATTAACTAGATACCACTCACCCTGAACCTCTGAAAGGGAATTAAAAAGCATTTCCAGCATATTTCTCATCCATTGCCAGCACATATCAAAGCATTTGGGCCTGTGTTTTCAAAACTCCTATCTGTTTTCTGTAAGCTTGCTGGGTTGAACTGATTACATTGATTGCATTTTTGAGAACTGCGTGCTTTCCTCCCATTCCCTTGCATTGCATAAAGAGGGGGGGAGGGAATTGCCAGAGAAAAGTGATTACATTGTTTTGTTGAAATCATATTGAGTATTTCTATACTGCATTTCATTCATTCAACCTTGCATCCATTTGAACTCTATAAAGCATTTTGTACCACTTTCTTCTTTTGTTCCTATTTACCAGTGTGATACCTTATCCATTTCATGTCAACTCATTAGTGATTATAAGAAGTGTGCTAGTGCCAGATTCTCCGTTGTTCATCTTTATCATATCAGATTAAGTGTGCTATTCAATTATTAATTTATTATAAAGCGTGATATATATATATCTGTTTAAATTATCAAATAAACCTTTTAAACTTGCAAAACAGAACTACTTCTTGGCTCAGTGGGGTCAGGGGGATTCCAAGAGAGGGGTGTTATACAGGGGTAGTCATCCAGAAGGCATGAACTGGACCTAAAGATATATCAATAAGGGTTTTCATTCAGTATTCTAGACTAGGCGTTAACTTAGCTGTAGTGCTGAATTGAATCCTCTTACAAATTGGGGGCTCGTCCGGGACGTTGGGTTAGATTTACCACTTGTGCAGCTTAATACAGTGTGCTAACTGACGGGATACATACATCCGGTCGGATCACCACGCTGCATTACGCTGTGAAGCATTCCTCAAAAGGGACACTCCAAGAAAAGTTCTGTTCTGCAAAAATAAAATACAAACTTCTGTAAGTCAGGACAGAGACCAATCTCTAGAATGACGACCTTAGTAGACATGAAAATAGCCAGAGAGCACCTCTTGCACAAGCTATTTGTGAGAGGTGAATGGACCGAACAGGGCCAGGATGCGTGGTTGCAGGCCATCACACAACAGGTCACTGAAACAGGGTCAGATATATATAGAGATCAGGGTCCCTTACATGTGGCCCTGAGTGAACTATATATGGCTCCTAAAGCCAAAGATGAACACAATAAGATTGCCAGGGTAGCGGCGTATTTATATTTACATATGGGAGCCGTGCAGGACAAATGTGCTGAAGGCCAAGATCTGGCGAGTAGGCAACTGCTGGCATTACAGAAGGTCCAATCTGACCTGGTCTCTTCTGAGCAGAGACTGCAGAGGAGCCAGGAGTCAGAAAATGACAGCAGACTGTACATCACTAAAATGAGGGAGGATATGGATGTGCTGCAAAAGGAAAAGTCAGAACAGGATACCAGATTTCTGGCCCTGCAGAAGGAGCACCAAGACAGTTTGGACTCCTTACTGCAGAGCCAGAAAAAGCTGGAGCAACAATTAGACTTTAACAGGGCATGCACGGAGCAGGTAGCCACCCTGCAAAGTCATCTAGATAGAGTGAAGGTAGAGAGCAACAAGCTGATCTTGAAAGACCTGGATACCCAGGCAGAGTTTGATGAGGAACGCCAAAAAGCTGGTGCCCTTCAACGGCAAAGGGACGACCTGGCGGCACAAATGCAGGCTCTTAGTCAGGAAAGAGACGCCTTAGGCCAGGAAGTCTGCCATTTAAAAAGAAAAATGGAAGAAAATCACCTGGCCCACCAGGGACTGGGTGATCTCCAAAAAGAACACCAGAACTTGTTAGAGCACACCAGGAGGGTGGAGGATGCTCTAGCAAGAAAGGAGCAGGCCAATAGGGACACAGCTCAGGAGGTAACCCTCCTGCAGCAAAGACTGGCCCAGTTCTCCAGGACCAACCAGGAAGCACAGAGGGAAAACGAGGCCCTCTGTGAACACAATGATAGGCTCCAACAACAGGTAGCGATGCAGGAGAGACTGATAGAGTCCAGTAAGGCCTTAACTGAAGAACTGAAGGCACAAATGCAGGCTCTTGCATTGCAACAGGGAGCAGGGGCGGATAGAGATGAGGTTCGCTGGGAAAGGGAAACTCCGGAGCATAACCTCAGGAGCCCTAGTACTAGAGGCCCTCATACCTCTCAGTCCCTGGACTCTGCCACCCCCATGTTCCCTGGCGCACATGAGCACAGGGCCACAGGGATGGCAGATTACTATCCAGCTAAGAGTATGGGGATCATAGGCCAGAACCACTCAGGAATGGAGGGGTGGGCATCCGGGTATGGGCACCCAAGTACAGTACAGTTCAATGGGGAACCCCAGGAGAGTAGGCCCATTAAGGGCATCCTGAAAACCTCTGCCCAGTTAGGTCAGTGGAGGGGGTACCCATCAAATCCTGGCAGCAAGGAGGAGTCTGAAGACCCCTCTGAACTGCGCAGGACACAGGAGACCAGGTCCCCACATTCTGCCAGCCATTCCCAGGCTCGCAGAATCCGGGAAAACCTGGAAGAACAGACGGGAACCTCTGGGAGCAGTGCCTCTGAGTCCGAGGAAGAATGGACAAGGGTTACCCGAACCAAAAAGGCCAATAAGGCAAAAAGGGCCTTGCTTAAGGACCCTTTAAAGCAGATTAAGGCGATCAGGAGCGTCATCACGCCTTACCATAAGAACGCTAAGTATTCTGTTTGGGAGCACTTAGAGTTGTTTGAGCAAATGATGGAGACTTTCCATATGAAGGACAGCCAAAGCTGTATTCAATATGTAAAGTGGACCTTCTCCCCGGAATACTCCAGTTTCTTTGCGGGGCTGGAGGACCAAAATCATTTAAGATGGTCCACATATAAGGCGGCCATCCTGAAACATTTTTCTGTTCACAGAAATCCTCAAGAGGCTCGCAAGGCAGCCTACAATTTGCAATGTGGGGAGGATCAGGCCCCACAAGAATTTATGCAGGAGTTAAAGCGTGCTTTTGCACAGACCACAAGAAGGGTGCGCACAGACAGTCGAGAATTCGTTAATACATTTTTTCATGCCTTGCCCAAATATATCATGACCCAGCTTGTGAGGGATTTTCATGAGAAAAGATCTTTAGACTGGGTCATTGAACAGGCTACCCGGATCTATGAGGTGCAGAAGCCCATAGAAAATAAAAGCAATGCCCAGAAAAACCCCAAAGCCAACAGCACCCCTGCGGCTGCCAAGGTGGCAGAGGTAAAGGTCACCCCCGTTTTGGAGTTGGAGATGGGGGGGCCTAAAAACCTACCTGCACCTAATAATGCTAGGCCCAGAAGGTCCTCGGGCCAGTCACAGACAGGGAGCCAGGGAGGCAGCCCCACAAATGGGGTCCCTCGCTCTCCTGATTATGTAAGTCCACGTTACAAGGGAAATCGACCCATCCTGGGTTATGTGTGGACTCCTCCAGCCCAAGGGGGGGGATCCAGCCAAGCACCTAACCCAGGGAACTTCCCTCCAAACTTCCCACAGGAGGGCAGAAACTCTCCAAATCCTGGGCAGAACTTTTTCCCCAGGTATCCACCCAACTTTCAGCCCCAAAACCATCCATCCTTCTTTCCCCAATTCCCTGAGCCCAGACCACTGAATCCGGGAGAGGGGAGGACAAGGGTGGAGGGGTACCCAAATCTTCCCAACCCGGGGTATTACCAGAGGAGGGATAGCTACCCTTCCCGGGATCAGCCCAGGGGAGAAAACAGGGCCCCGTATCAGCCTGAGCGGGTTTCCCAGTTAGAGCGCCAGGTTCAAAACATGGCGCGGGACCTGGGTCACATACTGAGGGCTCAGCAGAACCCTCAGATGGGCGTGCCGGCGCAGAACGCACCCAACTCTGGACCTGGTGCTCCAGAACAATGACGGGGGCAGCACCCCGATAACTCACCGGTTCCCAGGGAGGAGGCACAAAGGGAAGGGGGGTGTAAAGCCTTGGAGGAAGCTTCCTTCCTCACTTGTAAACAGCCCCTGGATACCCAGGAACCGGAAACGAAATCTCTGGCCCCTGAAAGTCTGCCTCCTAAGGAGCAGAGGGGGGGTAGGAGAAACAAAAGACCCAAACAGTCTCAGTTTGAGGAGGAGGTACAGATCTTCCAATTTGAGGGAGAGGGATCCTCAGAGGATCCTGGGAAAAGGATCTTCTCCTTCAGAGAGGGGGGAACTCCTCCTAAAGAAAAATGGGTCCCTAGGGATGCAAATCCAGACTGGGGAGATGTGGAGACTGAGCTACCGCCGCCCACCATCTCATCCCAGAACCAACCGCAAGAAAATCCCCTGGTTCAAACCCATCCTGGGGACTGCCTCCAAAAAGGGGGGGGCAGCCCAAAACCGGAACCAGGGGAACCCACAATGGCTCTGATCTCCAGTTGCCAACTTTTTCTTTCAGATTCCCAAGACTCTCCACAGAATTCTGCCCAAATCTCTTCGCTATCGATGTCCAAAACCAGAAAGTTAGCCCACCAGTTGTCCAAAAATGTACATTATCTGTGCCCCCTTGAGGAGAAGGAGGGAAGATATTATGCCCCGGTACAAGTACAGGGGCAGGGTACAATCTCGGCACTGGTGGACACTGGATCTCAAGCTACCCTTCTGTCCAGAAGGGCCTTTGATGAACTGAATGCAGGAAGGGGAGAGGATTACCAAATTCCTCTCACCTCTCTTCCGGGACAACTACAGAACTTTGACGGGAAGGAAATTCCCGTTGAGGGGACTGCAGACTTGGACATTAAAATTGGGCGACATAAGTTGAAACACCCGGTCATAGTTGTGACCCCAGAGGGCACCCCTTGTTTACTAGGGAATGACCTCCTGAGAAGGTTGTCACCCCTAATAGATTGTGTAAACAAGGTCCTCTGGACCCAGACTAGCCGACCAATAAAATTAAAACAGATTGTTAACCATGTTAGTTTAAACGGCACCTGCCACATGGTTGAACAAAAATCTGACCAAGTAGAATTTCACTTCCAGAACAACCAGATTCCAGACGTGACAGTAATAGCGGTAGGACAACAGACTGGTGATGGGGGGTCCTCTCTATTTCTGAAAATCAACCTTCCTTCCAATTTAAGGTGGTATTCCACGCTGGAAGGAAACACTCTGAGATTCTATACTAATCCACAATCAGAAACTCACACTCCTATAGTCCAGAAAGATGTGAAATCAGCTCAGAGCCTGGCTGATATTCAGCAAATTGAAGAGCAGTTGTTCATCCCTGTTCAGTTAAATGATGGGAAGGACTCTGTTCTCGCTCGAGTGTGTGTGAACAACGGTAAGAGCTTCATCAGCGAAGCCATGTTTCGCCAACTCCCAAAAGATCCAGCCATTCCCACCTTCAAACTGATAGACAAATGGGAAATGGACCTGGAAGCACCTAATTCCAAACATCTCCTGCCAAGCAGGTGTATGCTCAAAATCTCCATTGGCAACAAGAGAATAGTCCACAATTGTTGGGTCGTGCGAGACGTCCCTGCCGCCTTTTACTTAGGCAGTGACATTCTCAATCGCTTTGCCATTAGTTTGGACCTAATAAACTTCAAAGCTTGGTCCCGATTAGTGGATAATCCCATGGGCTTTGATGATCCAGAAAAAGCATTTAGGTCAGCTCAATTACTACCTTATGCAGTTGAAATTCAGATTAAAGAGGAAGTCACCATCCCAGAAAGGACCCGACAATTCTCCCTGGAAGTGAAAGTTAAAAGGGGACAAGAGTTGAAAAACCCTGATGCTTACATACATCTAAATGCTTCTCTCCAACAGCAAGGGTTGGGGGTAAACCCAACACCATTAGTCAACATAGAACATGACACCATTCCAATAGAGGTGGATAACAGCGACTTAAAGAGTATTACTCTAGCCGCAGGCACCATTATTGGAATGGCGGTTGATGACCGACATTTTTCCATCGACTTAGTAAATGAACTGTTAGGACCAATCCCCAAGGACTGTTTTGACAGTGACAGTGATGACAATACAACACCAGACAGGATCTTTACCCGGCATGGGGGGAACTTCCTGGTGTACACTTCCTGCCCCTATGGTAAGGAAGATGTGACTTGTGACTTCAGGAGGGATGAGGTGATTTTCCAGGTCCATGAGGGCTGCCTTTCCCACCTGAAGCCTCCGGTCCAAATCAGCACTCTAACCAGGGACTTCTCCACCCAGCTGGAGGAGGCCGCTGAAATAGCCAAACCAGAAGTCTTTCCAGGCTTCAGGCAGATGGTGGAAGAGAGAGTCAACCTAGCTGATGCCTGTGTGACTCTGGAACAAAAGCAAAAGTTGAAACAAGTTTTCTTGGATTTCCAAGATCTCTTTGCGGTAGACTCATATGACTGTGGTCGCACTGACATCCACACAACAACAATCCCCACGGACCCTGGCATGACTCCTGTGTTTGTGAAGCAATATCGCTTGCCTCTCGCATCAATGGAGTCCCTTACTGAAATAATTAAGAACCTTGAGTCCCGGGGAATAATCCGTCCAGTCCACAGCACCTTCAATAATCCGGTGCTGGGAATATTGAAGCCAAACGGCCAGTGGAGACTCTGTGCCGACCTCAGGGAGCTCAACAAACGGGTCCATACTTCCCGATGGCCTCTGCCCTACATTGACCAAGGGCTGGCCCAGATCCAGGGGTCACAGGTATTCACTGCAATAGACCTGACCAATGGATACTGGACCGTGCCTGTCAGTAGGGAGGACCAATACAAACTGGCTTTTACCTTTGGGGGCCAGCAATACACATGGACCCGGACTCCCTTCGGATACCTCAACTCCGGCAATGAATTCAACATTTTTCTACACAAGGCCAGTATTCATGTAATGTTTGCGCCCAGCTAACCTCGGGTTTGGTTTCGCGCTATACCAAATAAACAAACAAACAAACAAACAAATTATAACTTCACTGACTTGCTGGGATCTATGTGGCAGACAGGACTGCCCCTTTCCCAACATGCAGTCTAATAACAGCTTCTTCATGATCATTTCTTTTTTGTTTTTCCAACCTCCCATTTTTAGGAGGGTACACCATCCCCCATTTCTTTCCACATTCCCCTCCAGTTACTCACCCTTCTACTTACCTTGACCAGCCCAAACTTCTCTTTTTTTTTAAGTTGTATAATTAATATTAACCACATGTATTTTCAGGAACAGGTGCACCAACAAACCAATCATACACAATGTCTACAACGATTACATCGTCCTTGGGAATTTCAACCTCCAAGACACTGCCACTAAGAGCATGAACAAGTCACTTCTCAACATACTGGCCCTCATGGACTTCATAGTCACAGACTTACTAACCCTCCAATGCAAAAAACCACTACCTCTCAACTAGTTGGATCACCTTCCTGTTTCACAACCTAACCGATCAGACAAAACATTTGCACCCAACTGAAGTCAAGCAGACATCTGAATCCTTCAAACCGTCCCTTTAGATTCCCTCAAAGAAGACTTAATTAATGCCACACTATCAACATCTCTCAACGTGGATAGGAACACCATGCTAGCAGGACTCCACCACAATCCGAAGTCCAACATCAACATACATGCCTCAGCTAACCCCCAGACCAAAACACATTTTCTCCCTGGTATATACATGATTCAACATGAGAAAAAGATTAATCCAGAAGCACGAAAAAACCTGATGAAGGCAGGATCTAAAAAAAACCCTTGACGCCATTCATAAAAGCTTTCACATCAGCAGAAGCCTGCTAGTGTGAACAAAGCTTAGACCAACAACAACATCTTTGAATTCTTCAAGGCACTAAAACAGTGCATAAACTCCCTCCCCGAACTTCCCACACTTCACTTCACCAAGAAATCCATGCCATCAACTACTTTTTCATGGCCAAGAGCAGCAATGTACACAAAACATTTATGCTAATGCCGAACACATCCGACCCTACAGCAGTCATCGTAGAAGACCAAACAATGACCATAGCATCACTCAAAGCAACACCCTAATCAAATGACATCTAGAAACACCCCATAGAATCAATTCTCCCAGTTCTTCCACGCATTGAGGCACTCCTTATACACACCTCTCCCTTCAACCTACAAACCAGAACATGATCATTTATTTTCATCCATGGCCATTTTTGGTGGATTCCTCCAGCTGCAAAGCACTGTACCAACAGGTGTTAATATCACCTTACTTAATGTTCTTCAATGTATTTACCTCAGAAAGATGAAGAGCTAAATTAGCACTGCTAGATGCAAACATGCAACATACAGACTTGCCCTGTATCTGTGGAACGCATTGTACTCATCAGCTATCCACTTCAACAAATCCTTTCTGCCAACACTGCAAAATTGTCCTCATCAAAGGTCTTAGCAAAAGCAATCATTTAATACCGACCATAATAGAACTGTAGTGGTTACCCCTACACTCAAGCATAACCTTCAAAGCTAGATGTATTAAAAAAAGTACAAAGAAGTCACCTATGAGACACAATCCACTACTTAACTCTGGAGATATCTTGCACCATAGGCAAAAAGAAGATGAGCCAGGAGAGGCCATGCAAGGGATTTCTGATTCACCTTTGTTTGATCTCCTCCATTTGCAGGACACTGTCACAGTGACAGTCACAATGGCAACTTTATTCTAGATGTTGGCACTTTAAGTGAAACCACTAGGGCTCCTGGGACGCCACCAAAAAGGTTGCCCTGTCCTGCCATGCTTAGGGATAAATGAATTACCAGTTCTGTGCACAAATGTAGTAGTAGAAATAAGATATATAGACCCTCCCCATATTAAACAAGAGACAAGAGCTCTTGAAGGCAGACACAAAGTCCCATCGAGAATACACAGGTACATAGTCGGTTTAACCTTCAGAGTAAACAATGTTGCCAGGTCACTTTTTACTGGCAGCATTTTCAATTGTGAATGGTACAATCCTACCAATTCATTGGCTACTAGTAGAGTTTTCACTCACAAGTGATATAACGTTGGTGTAGAGGAAATAAAACACAGGACTTGAATCTTTAGTGAGTTTGAAAAATCTTAATAGCAGTGCTGTGGGTGAACACAGAAATTAATAGTACATGGTCTCCAAATAATGCCAACGCTGTGTTGCTTCAACACCTATGCAGCAACCTACAGAGGTTTTTCAATGTGTAGACGTGTATGTACCTAAAGAAATATGTTATGAATTCACTGAGGGAGGATTGTTCTCCTTCCATTTAGCACAATAGACCGCTACGAGGAGACGGTCAAGCATTAGTCTTGCAAAGTTTCTCCTGCCACCGTCTTGAGATATCAACATGAATGTGTATTCGTTACTCAATCAAAACACTCACTTTTTTATCACTATTCTGGTCTTTTAAAACCTCACTGCAGACAACTGCATTTTTCCTCTGCACTCTTGACAGTAAGGAGGAGAATGAGAAACAGCAAATATAGTTTGGTGGGCTGTGTTCAAAAAAGAAAAGAAAAGAAAAAAGAATAGCTTGGTGGGGAACATTTGGGAGGAAGATGGTGTTAGCATGGGGGAGCTTGAGAGATATCAGAAGGAGCTAGGAGACAATAGGGGGAGGCTAGCACCAGTAAGTAGGCAGTTGGGAAACATCAGGAGGAGGTTGTTGATAGTGAGGAGGAGGTTTGGAAAAATCAGGAGGTTGGTGGAGAACGTCATGGGGAGGTTAGATTTACTAAGGAGGGGATTGCTGAAGAACATCAAGAGGAGATGAGAAAGATATGCATATAGAGATATAACAGGAAGGTTTGATAGTTCCAGCTGGCCCAAGGAAAGTGTTTAAAGAGCAAGGAGGACAAGCATCTGGTGGGAAGGTTACCTGAAGATCAGTGAGACTAAAGAGGAGACTGAGAGGAAAACCATATGAATAAATTATAAGAAAGTCCAGGGAACCTATCCTCTAGGGAATAGTAGCAAAAACCCTCTTTGGCTCGGCTTACTGCCGTAAGACTAGCTCTCCCCCAAATCTGAGATGAATAAAGGAGAAAGGGGCCCTTAAGCTCTGGGGGCTCCGATCTGGGATTGTTTGTGTACTGTAAACCTAACTGGATCCAAATTCCTGTGGAGCAGAAATTGCAACTCTACCCTTTACTCCTCGAGGAGATCAAATGGCGTCTGTATAAGTTAGATAGACAAGCCTGGATACCCTGAGAAGAAGTGTGCTGGAAACACTTAAGCCTGTGATCTGTGATGTCATCATTGTGGTCATAGGTTGTGCAGTAGGGGGTGAAAAGTTAAGGTCACTTTAGCTGAATTTCCATGGATTTGTGGTTTTAACTTCTCACCTTAATAATAATACAAACAATTGGGCTAATGAAAACGATGTACCATGTGTAGGAAGTAACATAAAAAAGAATTGTGCAACCACATTCCGCCCAAATAAACCTGTTCTTGAAAAACTGTGTTTGCATATTTACTTAACTTTTTAAAATGTTTACATTTATATGTACGTTTGATTAATAGAAAGTTATAATAATATGCATTTATGTAGCGTTACGAACCCTCAGGCATATGAGTGCTGCATATTATCACCCATAGTGTGTGGTGTTCATTTGTCAACCTCAGAAGGATGTGCGGCTGAGTTTGGCCCTGCCAGGATCTGAACCAGCGTCAGCAGGCTCTGAATGGATGTCAAAGTGACCGCTCAACTCGCTGTGCTATCTGTGTTACAGTAACTGTGTACGGACACTACACTCAATATATCCTAAAATAAATCTTTACAAGACTTCTGCTCACATATATATGTAGATATGTTTTTTCTTTTTCTTTTTTTTTCAAAACTGTTTTAAAGCTGTGGCTACCAAGAATGCATGCGCGGCTGAATGTGACAACGACTGGGGGAGTTTTCCCATGGATTCCACAGCAGATAATCATGGCTATAATGAAATATATAAGGATATGCAATTTGTTTTTTGACACACAATGTATTGAAAGGCTCAGTTAAAGGTTTTTGATCCATATAAACAGTATGTGTTTTTATTGTCTTTTTTTTATAATTGAAAGGACCGTTTTGGGGCATAAGCAAAAAAGAGGTAGAAACTGGAAAGGGGAAAACACTCATACATCGAGTCATACATATAAAAAAAGGTTAAAAAAAGAATTATGTTTTCCGCATTTTATATTTTGTACATTGTTTTTTTTTTTCTCTAAAGAATGTGGTAAGAAAATTGACACTTAAAAATGTACCTAGTTTTGGCAATTTGAGCTTTGTTCTGAAAGAGCCTTGCCCCAATCGTCTGGGGTGCCACCTCCCACGTCGATCAAGGTGTGACAAGTTTTGAACATCACAAAAAATTTACAAAGATTGGATGCAGGAAGAATGGATTGAAGTTGGGTGTTAGCTGGTGGAAAATAGCTAGGAATCATATTAGAAGTCTGTGGCGCAGATGATAAATACTGCTTTTCTGATTTTGCTCTGTGCGCTTTCACCTTATGTTTCACATGCGCCTTCCTATATGCTTCATCCACTTCATCCCAATGAACACGGACAAGAAGTTGAATTAACTTGGAGGTCCCCAAGCTTTTCAACGGCTTGTGAGACGTCTCCTCTGCAAAACCTCACCACAGAAATTACACATGAACTCCTCAATCTCCTTGTTGCTGTGTTGGTCTGTTAAGCGGAAAATGTTTCCAACTGTCAGCTACGTTTTTCATGTGCACATTGCTTCTTCAGTGATGGTTAAGCTGAAGCTAACTACACCACCGCATCATCACTGCTGGTCATAGTCATTTTCAAATGCAGGACCATAGAGGAAAAATAAAAACTGTACAAATACACAACACAAAAAGGACTCTGCCACTAAATATAAAAAAAAACATTTTTTTTAAATGCTAAAATAAAAAAAAAAAACAGACAAACTACAAATCACAAGACAAAGGACAAAGGTATAGGAAGAATAAAGGTAAAAAAGGAATCGATAAAAGAAGATACTGCTTTTGAAAAGTTCCTGAAGACTCACAATAAAGTGGGCCCACCATAGAGACAAAAAGCAATGACAGAAAACAAAAAGAGGTGCTTGGGAGTGGGGTATATCAGCGGTTCTGCGATCTAGCCAACCGGTACATGTATTCTGCACTCACAGGCACGCCCAAGTGCAATGATGTGTTTATGCCTAAATTATTGACCAATCGCCTGAGTAAACGAGGAGACACACTTACATGTGGCCGTAGCAGGGTCAAGGGAGAGCCCAATCGCTTTCAAAGCTGCGCTCACACAGCTATGCAGCCTCACGCCTGGTTTGGACAGCCAATCAGATAAAGAGCTATGCTTACATAAATAGCGGCATCAACAAATGACCCAATAGACCTATTGGATTTGAGACTAGAATGGGAAACAGAGGTGGGGACACAGATGACTGATGGGATGTGGGAACGGGCTATGGGATATCATAAAAAAGTGTCCAGAAATGCTAGATTACAGAAAATCCAACTATATATCATGCATAGAGCGTACATGACCCCCAAAAGGATAGCTAAGTTTGCGAACGCAGGCAGACAAGCATGTCCGAAATGTAGCGAGGAGGACGCGGAAATGACGCATATGTTCTGGTCCTGCCCAGTAATTGAAGTCTTCTGGGGAGAAGTGTCACAGAAGTTAGCTGACAAAGGGGTCCTGTTAAACATTGACACGGCCTGGGCTTGCCTCCTAGGGGGGTTCCCCAGACCGAAGAACACCAGACATCTGGGGAAACTGAGAGACCTAGCGTATATACTCGCTAAGAGGAGGATGGCCATGAACTGTAAGCAATGCTACAAACCCAGGATAGAGATGTGGTGGAGGGATCTGCAAAAATGGGCGGAAGCTGAAACCATGGTCTGGCAAGAAGCATGTAGTAAATGCGGGGAGGAGGATGTGGGCAACCTAGTAGCCTGGAGGCTGTTAGTTACTGGTCTGTTTGGGGTGCAGGGGGAACCTGCTGCCTCGGAGGAGGAAGACACCCGACCGCTCCAGGTCGATACAGAACTACCCTGTTGATAAGCTCATGAGGGGGAGGGGGGGAGTGCAGTGTTGTGTTTTCTTAATTGTCAATTATCCCATTGTACATAATACCTCAAGTTTGTTTTGTACTGTTTTCATTTAAAATAAAATAAAAATATATTTTAAAAAAAAAACAAATGACCCAATAACACGCTGCAGTATATTGACGGTGTCAGGGCCACACCGTATGACGAAATGGCCCAATCAGACATTGTGCCTTGTTGATAGGTCTTTGCGTTTTCACGCCTCATGCAGCAGCCACTCAGAATGCGGGCTGTGGTTACATGCCTGCACATGACTCTTAGCCTTGTCAATGTCTCAACACAGCTAGAACCCACGCTACATCGATGAAATTTGCACATGCAAAATGGCCCAATCAGAAATTGTGCCTTGTCGATGCATCTACACGTTTTCACACCTCCTGTGGTAACCAATCAGAATGCCTGCTGCGGTTACGCACCCGCACATGACTCTTAACCTCATCAATGAATAGACCAGTCTCACGTGTCGTAGTGTGTAGTGGCGAATAATCACCCCACCCACAATAAAATATGTTATGTTGATCATTTATACTAGGGCTTGTTAGTGAAAGGTTTTTGAAGTAAATGCAAGAATGTTTGGCACTTTAACCCTTTAATTGTTCCTCCTTTTTACTCACTTTTTTAACTAATCCTCTTTGCCCTTGTCTTGTCATTTGTTCAGTTTGTGTATTTCTTTAAAACTTTTTTTAACCTTTACATTTTTTGCAGCATTGTCTTTTTAGTGTTGTCATTTTTGTTATTTTACATTTTCCTCCCCAGTTGGACATTTTAACACATCTAATAATGAGAACAGCAGCATCAGCGATGACAATGTCATCCGGGTCCCCAATCCCTCACCACCCAGGAAGAAAGCCACAGGAATAAAAACCCCTGCAGACAATTGGAGATTTGTTTAAGGTCAAAGAACACTACTCTAAAAAGGAGGTGGAGGAAGTACAGTGCACATTGTGCATGAAGACTGTAAGACGTGGAGCATCACATTTGCGGTTACAAAGCCTTGGAAAATCTGGGATGATCAATCATCTGGTGAGAGTGCCTTGGGTGGATGTGGACGACACGTATCGTAAATCGCATGAACACCGCAAAACTAAAATGCATGTGTAGAGGAGCAACAGAGGCACTCTTAGCAGCTATCTAGATTAACAGCAAGAGGGTACCTGGGCCCTAAAAATAATCACTGCCGCAAGAATGGAAGACTCCACCATGGGGCAAAGTGTACTGTCTTTATTGTCAGATAAAGTGACATGAATCACACTAGAACAGCATAGCCATCCACTTCAAATATGGGTTACACCATTTTAAGGGGCACAAGTTGCATCTCCAAAACACTTGAACTGTGTCAGTCTTATTCCCCCATCATGTGTCCCCATGTCTTTAGTGGCTGTGAATGCCCTTGTCATCTCCTCCCATTCCTGACAGGCCTCTGAGCCTCCGCACATATGGAGTAATTTCATCTGCACTATGTGATCTGTTCCTGAGAGGCTCCAGTCGTCCCTCGAGTTCTCCCTCATCTCTTCTTGTATCTTCCCCTTCTCTGCATAATTTTTCTCCCCAGGCTTACTTTCCTGGAGTGGCATTGAGGCCACTCCCCTTTGTCACCTTCACTTTCTTCATCCGACCCCCTGGTCCCAAAACAATCATCACTATCTCCTTCTCTTTCATCCTCGAAGTTGAGCCTCATTAACATCAGTATCCCCCATTGTTTCCTCTTTGTTGTATCTGAAGAATTGCATTCCTCCCTCAATGAGGACCCGGTCATACCCACACTTGCCTTTTGGACAACAAAACTCTCTCTTCTGCTCCTATAGAGTTCCGATGCTCTTCATTGTATCCCCTCTTCCCAATCGTCATTTAGATGTGTAAAGTGTGTCTAAGTGTCTGTTGTTTTTTCTAGAATGCCTCCTCTTCTTTTCTACATTGACTCTCTTTAACAAGGCGCTCAACTTCCATCATTCTCTTTTCCTTCTTTATTTGCAACTTCTCTCTTTCTCTTCTTCGGCCTCCCTCATTGTTGTCACCTCTAGCTCTTTCTGCCTATTCTTCTCTCTCTCTTTACTTTCCTCTATTCTGCTCACTCCCATTCTCTTATCAATCTGCCATATTCCTCCTCCTCTTCCCTTTCTTGTCTTTGTACTTCATTGATTATCTCTGGCCATTCTTTAGATTCTGCCTCTTTACAATTTGACAATTTGGAGCTTCCTCTCCTGTGTGTCCTCACTCGCTTGAAGTCCTCCCATCCAGTTTAAGCAATATCTGTCCACCTACCAATTCATTTGTCAGTAGTGTTTGCTCATGATCTCCACTATGCCCAGTCCGTCCCTCATCGTCTTTCTCAGTTTTGCTTTCAAGTCACTGCGCTATTTGTGTTCACTACTGACAGCTTCTTTTTTATTTGCCTGTCTGCTAAGTGTATCTTTGATACTATACTCAGGTGGTGCACACAATAGGATTGGTATATTCTCCCACTGCTTTCAATTCCTGTAAGCAGTAAAACCCCTGATTTTCTGCTGTTGGACATAGATCTGCAGATTGAGGAGAAAGAGGGAAAGCTGAAGTCGATCCGACTCCCGTGTCGCGTTGACTCACCATCCATTGCTTTTGGGTGGATACCCCTTACTCATCCTGGAACATTTTTCATAGCTCTAATAAAGCCAATCGATTACTTAATTTCTTTCCCTTATAAGTGGCATCTAAATATGTGGTCATATGTTGCTGCACATATTTGGAAAAGCTTCTGTCTTTGGGCCAGGGCTCTGCCAATTTTCCCTCTGTATCGCAAGTCCATTCCACGCTCTACTTGCATATTTTGTCTTTATATCACTGGAGGGACTTGCATAAATGTTGAATGGATGTCTTGTGCTCCAGATAAGATTTTGAAGTGAGAGTATTTTACTCCCTATTTTTAAAAGTTGGGGGTACAATGAATATTTAGGGAGTAAAAAAAGTCTCATTTCCAACGTGATTATTTTATTAGTGAGTAAAATTGATTCTAACTGTAAAATAACAATGTCTGCAATTAATATTTCTTTGCACAAAGTATTCCTGCACATTAAGAAGAGATAGTTTGACCTCTTCAGATCAGGCAGTTATACCAGAAGAGTTTCTTCCTGTGGCACTGCATGTTCTACTGGTCCAAAGATATTTATGGAGCTGTGTGGATGAAAACAGGGAACATGTGTCTTTTCTTGTTTTTGTTGGTAGTATTTTTACTCCCTGCTCTTATTTTTCGGGAGTATTTGAATATTTTTAGGGAGTACAAGTGGCTGATACACCCCTTATCTATAGGGCTGGGTATATCCCGCATTTTGACACTTAACTTTGTAATCATCAATACTTACTTGACCTAAAATCGGGATTTTAACACTTTCAATTACCTTTCTCAATTTCCAGTTTAGATAATCAACATCACTTTTCAATCAAATGTTCAAAAGCATTGGAATCCAAAGAATCTTTCATCACCATCAACAAAAGTGCACTCCACGGGCCGCCCAAACCAGGTTTACTGCCCTTAAGGCTCAACCCGCACTTTATTAATGTGCTCCTAGAACTCCGCCCTATTGGCATAATACCTTTCATCAATTCAAACAACAGTCCAACAAAAATGGAATCCACCACCTTCTAAGTACCTCAAGTCCTTTTCATCAACCTCACACGTGTGACTAACAACCCCACATTGTATTGTGATGTCCCACACTGTCAAGGGAAAACCCCTAATACTTTGAGCCATGTCTCCACTTGCATAAACACAACACAACACAAAACATAACATTACATATCATAACGCACAGTGGTATTCCTGCCTCACAGGGTAAAAAAAAGAAAATCATGTGGTTCTTCTTCTATCCCGCTGCATATTGGAATAAATCTTAATGAGATAAATGAAGAAACTACCTTCTGCGATCTAAGTTAACGACTTAGCTAGCTAATACCTAGACACAGGTAACCATACATAATCATCCAAGC
Organism: Ambystoma mexicanum; assembly: GCF_040938575.1. NCBI lineage: Eukaryota > Metazoa > Chordata > Amphibia > Caudata > Ambystomatidae > Ambystoma > Ambystoma mexicanum. Next base: position 135,164,357 of record NC_090939.1, read on the forward strand.
ATCAAGCCAAACTGCCTAACTCACAGGTATCCTTTTTTGTGTTTTTTGATGTTTTTCATCCATAGACCAAGCTAAAGTGTCGAGTATAGGTAACCTTTTTTATGGTATTTTTTATATTTTTGCATCCGTAAACTAAGCTGACCATCTAAGCTGGCCACCTAAACTTACCGTCTAAAGAATGGGTAGCCTTCCCAAGAACACAAAAACACAGAAACACAACACTAAGGGAAACATTCCCTTCCCATATATTTGCGTATAGTTGAGTTTATACTTACACTCCATGATCCGCTGAAGCCCCTCAGAAACCAACTCTCCTAGAATCTGCCACTCTGCCGTCCGGTCTGCTTAGCGCCCCACAGGGAGTGGGCAGGAATTCCTCCAAGTCGGCTCATGTTGGCCTCTTTAATTATTCCCAAGTGTGGATTTGGGGGTCGCTCCTTGCAGGTCACTGAATCGCTTTGGGCATGCATCGGGACGAGGCGGGCTTAGTGCTGAAAGGTCTTAGCAGCCATCCTCTACTACTAAAGGAGCAGCAGGGGCACTCTTAGCAGCTACCCTGATTACCAGCAAGAGGGCACTTGGGCCCCAACAAAATCCCTGCACACGAATGGAAGACTCAACCATAGGGCAAAGTTTACGGTCTTTATTATCAAACAAAGTGACAGGGATCACACTAGAACAGCATAGCAGTCCACAGGCTCTTTTCCTCCAAACGTGGGTCACACAGTTTTATGGTGCAGTGATATCATAAAACTAGTTGCGTCCCCAAAAACATATAAGGGATAGTCTGGTTATTGGATCGCCATATCTGGTGGCTCCAGCTAGGACCACCTCTAAATGTTGCAATCACAGAGTTGCAGGTAACAGAGACATTATTGGCAACTGCAACATAGTGTACTCCAACGTTAGAGGAAGCTACAAATTGGACAGAATGGTTCTTATCATCCTTGGAACCTTGGACAGCTACCAGGCTGAGTGAACCTATTCAAGGCAATGGGAACGATCAAGAAGGTGCTGTGTGTTCCCAATAAGTTTCCATCTCTGATCGCCTTAGCCCTGAAAGCGTACATCCAGCCTTGAACCTGTGTAGCAATTGTATCTTTTCACCTCAAATGAATAGGCAAAGTCCTAGTCTTCCAAGTCACGTGTGTATGGATCACTAAATGGAGCTCTCCTGCTTGTAATTATGAGCATTGTAAGCTATATTCCTTGCAGGTGTCTTATCGCTTTGGTAAACTGGAAACTTTCCGTCTCTGCTTGTCTTTGGCTAGGATGTGCACCGTGTCTGCACTGGAAGCCCTGTCTGTCTGCTTTTAGCTGAATCGGGCTGTTAGCCTCTCCATGTATGCAAAGTCCATCTTGCCTTCCCCATATGCTTCATGTATCTATGGCTTCCATCTTTATTCATATGGCCGTCCATATAAGTTGCACTTAAGCATGTGCAAGCTGATGGAACGTATTCTTGGTGTCTTGCTGTTTCCGCTTAGCAAAGGATATATGTGTGTATGTGCTCGTCCTCTATATGCGTGGGTCCTAAGCATTTGTTTTGTGTCTGGCAGCAATAAACTATATTGTCTTCATAGCTTCATGCATGGGTGCCTATACGCTTCACGTCTAAATGAACGTACGTCATGATGTCAGTAGTGACAGCAGCAGTTTTAGAGGTTATAGTCAATCAACTTGTTCAATAGACGAGAACTCTATCTCCTCCATTTTTAGTAGGATAGGCTTTGAATGGCTGCGATACATCGACGATGGTGAGGAAGGGCCCACGAGTGACGTACATCTCTCACTTCTCTGCCTTTGGGCTGCAAATCGGGTGGGTATCACGAGGGCCACACTTGGACCTCCGTCTTCACATGGGGCTTGCGCATGGAAATCGGCACCATGTCGAGCACCTGATTCTACCAGTGCAACACCATAGACTCTGAATGAACCCTCAACAGCGTCAGCAGTGCCCTCGCCACATGTTCCAATTTTACCGGCTCCCAATCAGTCCGTTATGAGAGTAATGTGTGATCTATGCCACCAATGGGTAGCCGTGAGTGGTGTTGCAACTAAGGATTGGAGAAGTTAATCGCTGAACACCAGATGAATTATCATCCTTAGCTTTTTATTTGTAAATGCAATTTATTTCTAGCTTGTTTTCAGAAATAAATATAGAAAAAAAAAAGAAAATACCAACAAAAACATGTTACTTTTTATTTGAAATTCCCTTTGTTATATGTTTCATCCTTATGTTCTTTCCTTCCCTGTTCCACCCACCTCTATCCTTCCCACAAACAGCCATTTTAAGGGCCACCCTCTATGTTATAATAATAGATGAAATTAAACACAGACTGCAAAAATATATTGAACAAAATAGTGTGGGTTAAATCCTCTTCGAGCTCTGTACCTAAAATCTAAAAAATAACTGTATTCCACTGATGGGTGATCTGCAAGCACTGGCTGTAGGAGTATGGGGCTACCCCTTAACCAGTATCAAGAACTTAGAATATTGTTTTTCTATCCACCGAGTGCGCTGCACCCTTCACATATATATACCAACTATGACGTCTTAGTCCAAAAAGAATAAGCATAACTATTCAATTGTTTTATAAATATAAGTTTCTTCTTGTTCTGGTATGCTGCCAACACAGGTTTCAACCCTTCCACACAGGTCGTCTTCAGGGCTTTGCTATAGCATCCTTTTAACAATGCCCCAATTTAAACAAAAATATATAATGCATTTATTGAAAAACAAACCGCATTGAATAAATTATACATCATGATGTCAAATATGACATGAACCCATACATTAGCACATGGAAAACACGATCCAATTGTTCAGACATATACATCAGAAATCATTTTGCAAATATACATGATTAGATCCTGCATGATTTGCAGTAAGGACAAACGGAAAAAGGAAAAAACTCAAAGCATGTTTACAATACATTATTAAACCTAATATGTACCCACATCTTGCTCAGCACCCGTCACGTGCGTGCACCCATGGAGAACTAGCGCCAACTACAACCTCAAACCGTGCTCATAACATGGCAAAACACATTTTATGTTTGACCATACATTCTCAGTTTTCATGAAATTGCACTATTTGGGAATGCAGTCCATAACATTTGCCAGATATTCAATACCAATCGGCAACGCACCAAATACAACCTTGAACCGTGCTCATAACATGCCAAAAAAGCATACATTCTCAGTTTTCATGAAATTGCACTATTTAGGAATGCAATCCGTAACGTTTGCTAAATATTCCATACCAATTGGTAAAGCACCTTCCACACTCATTGCCATGTGTTTTTTATTCACCCCAATGTATTAACACACACCCTGTCTACCTTCTTTATATGAAAATGCTTGAATTCGCATTGCCTCCTTTTCATAAACTTCTCATCAATCACCCTGAAATAAATCACAATGCCACATGGCTATAGCCACACTCAGCTCTGGGAATAGCCCTAGGGTTGCAACATATAGACCTCTATTCGGATATTAGAGTTATTACTGTTGACTCATTATTACAAATAGTTTAAGAAAATCAATGTTCTTAACTGAGGTCTGCCCCAATAAAGCCAGTTGTCTTACATTAATCTTTAAAGAAATGAAAGAACCAAGACTGGTCCCTGGCAAGTTCCCCAACAGTGACCACCCGTGAATGGCATCTGCCTTTGACATGGAACATTTATGTGAACATGATTAACAATATCTTCCACCATATCCTTTGGTAACATTCTAAATACTAATGTGAACACTCATTCATCCATCCCACCTAATTAAAAATATTACTTAAATTGTGTGTTATACACCCATAGCACCCCTGACACCTCAATAGTACTTTTCAGCAAATGGACTTCACTCAATGTGAGAAAATAATTCAGTGTTGAACCCTCGTAACACTGTTCTATGTTTGCAAATGAGTTTTGCCTTTGCCCTTCTGAGCTTATTTTCCCTGACACCCGCTCTGGGGTCTTTCCTTATGGTTAGTAACCCTGTAAGTTTGATATCTTCCTTATTGTCCATTTGGTGATATTTCAGCCAATGGGCAGATAATGGTAGGTCTTCTTTATTGAGTGGCACAATGTGCTCACTGATCCGGATTATTAATTCACAAATTCTGCTGCCTATATAATGTAGGCCACATTGACAAGGTATTGCATATTCCACGAATTTGATTTTGCAATTAATAAACTGAGTAATTCTCAATTATTCCTTAAAGTTAATATTAATTGTTTGACATTCTTGGTATGCTTACACATCTTGCATGTCCCACCTTTAAAGAACAAAAAAATGTTGTTCCTTAACCATGTTGCTGTTTGATTCATGGATTTGAGAAAAGTGGGGCTCAGCTCACTCTTCAATGTGGGGGCTTTTGTAAAAACTATGGGCCTGATTACGACTTCGGCGGTAACCCTTAAATCCGGCGGTAGCGCTAATACCGCCAGATTTAAGGGTCCGCCGAATCAGGGCTTCGGCGGATTTCGCCCCAGCTCTGAGCTGGGGGGAAATCCGCCAAAATTTCGCGCTATTACTGCCGGCAGGAAATCCGCTGCCGGTAAGAGCGCAAAAATTCCCCATTGAGCCCAATGGGGAATGGGGCATTCCCGAATGGGCTCAATGGGGAATGGGGAATTACTTTACCGCAGAACTCGTGATCCGGCGCTATTAGGGAGTTCGGCGGTAGGGCTAATAATGCCCGCGCTAATAGCATTACTGTTACTGCCCAAGTAGTGATGAGGCCCTTCTGGGTTACTACTGATAAAGGTTTGTAGATCCTTATCCAGTAACACTATTCCCCAGTGTTTACATAGCACCTTGTACAATTTATGATTATCATCTGAATATCTCATAACCATTTTTGTCATTGTCTTCAAATCACTGGACTTCAATATTTTCGGTTGCAACAGATGACTCCTATTCATGTCCAAACTCTTTACTTTGGCTTTTGACAAAATCTATGGAGTATGTCCTTGCTCTTCAAACCTGTAAGAGGATTCAATTCAACACTACAGCTAAGTCAACGCCTAGTCTATAATACTGAATGAAAACCCTTATTGATATATCTTTATGTCCAGTTCATGCGTTCTGGATGACTACCCCTATATAACACCCCTCTCTTGGAATCCCCCTGACCCCACTGAGCCAAGAAGTAGTTCTGTTTTGCAAGTTTAAAAGGTTTATTTGATAATTTAAAATATATATATCACACTTTATAATAAATTAATAATTGAATAGCACACTTAATCTGATATGATAAAGATCAACAACGGAGAATCTGGCACTAGCACACTTCTTATAATCACTAATGAGTTGACATGAAATGGATAAGGTAGCACACTGGTAAATAGGAACAAAAGTATAATGTGGTAGAGGATGCTTTAAGTAAGCTCAGGTGGATGCAATATTCAATGAAGGCAGTACAGAAAATAACTTGATATAATTTCAACAAAACAATGTAATCACTTTTCTCTGGCAATCCCCTCCCCCCCTTGATGCAAGGCAAGGAAATGGAAGGAAAACACACAGTTCTCAGAAATGCAATCAAATGTGATTCAGTTCACCCCAGCAAGCTTAGACTACAGAAGTTTGAAAACACAGGCCCAAATTGCTTTGATATGTGCTGGCAATGAATTAAAAAAATATGCTAAAATGCTTTTAATTCCCTTTCAGAGGTTCAGGGTGAGTGGTATCTAGTTAATATTAGCTCAGGCTCACTCTAGCAATGATTCAGGGATGATTAGCAGGTTAAACGAATTTCTGGCAAATGGAAGGCAAGCAGCAGCAGTTTTTACATGTGAAGAAATTTGCAAATCGCGGTAAAATTCGCGGATGCGCCGAGCGCTATTACAGAGGAACCACAAGGACTATCTCTATCGTTTTGGGGTCCTAGGAAAGCCTAGGATCTCATCTTCCAAATGAAAGTTACTGCAAGTCTCTAGCACAAACGGTCGCGGACATTTGAGCGATTAAATAAAGGTCGTTTTTCAGATTTGAAATTTTAAAGTTAAAAAAGACACGTGCAGCTTGCAACTAGAAAATGACAAGTGACAGCTATTCAAATGACAGGTGACAGTTAGGAGACAGTTCTACTTAGGTTAAAATAGGATTGAATTATATTATTTTAACTAGGAGATTGGTTCTGCACAGTTTTCTAGGTACTCACACTATATTCTTGAGTGAAATGGGCCACGCCACGGATCTGGTCAGATTTTAGACTCGCCTCTGGTCTCTGCACTTCACAGTGATCTGGGTCAGCTCTCTCTGGTTCTGCTAACAGGTCAGCTCTACTCTGCTTCTGGTCTGGGTCTCTCTGGGTACAGCACTGCTTTCTCTCTGGTCTGGTCTCTTAGTTCTGGATAGATTAAAGTCTCTAGTTTGGCTTTCTGGAGGTTGATGGAGGTAAGTATGGATTTTTCCGGCAGAGCGTCCCGCTGCAAATGGAATTGAAGGTCCCTATCTGTCCTGTCTGTCTGCTTTTATGTGTTTAGAATGTGGGTGTGTTCTAGCATCACTGACCCTACCTCTCTCTCAGCTTCTAATTGGTCAAACTTCCATTCATCATTTGATTGGGGAATGAACTGTGAGTCAGAGGGATGTCATTTTATGGCTTGCAGATAGGACACTCCTCTGTCAGATTGCACACATTCTATATTTGATAATAAAAGACATATTTCACAGTTACACAGTTGCTTGAAATTACATATACATGGTGTGGCTGAATTTAGCCATGTCTCTGTCCAAATCTGCTGTTTCTAAGAGCTTGCATTCAGAAATGGCACATAATTGACTTTTTAACTGATTTTTCAATTTCTGACATTGACCCAACTTTACATACATGTGCGCAGGGAGTATGGACATTAACTGATGAAGTTTCAGATTTTTAACATGCATACATTTAGAGTAATATCCACTTTTCCACTAAAACCCCTCTGAACACGCCACCGGGTCGAAAAACCTCTTAAACTGTGGGCAGAAAAATCACAAGAATTATGGTGTCATTTATAAAATTTTCACATGTCCGCTCTATGAATGATCCATCTTTTTAAAGTTATGTTCTGGCTCCAAAGGGGTGTGGTTTCCTCCCAGCACAAGGTAGAAATACTGGTTTTTCCAGTTCTGCCAAGCCAGCTTGCTCTCACAGGCAGTGCCCCTCCCCTTTCCTCAGGAGGAAGCCACTTTTTACGACCATTTACGACTCCTGCCAATAAAACCTTTGCCTGAGCCAGGACAGGGCTTTGTTCACTTTCCTGCAGAGCACAGGTAATTCAATTATCAGATAGATGGCATATCCTTAGTGTGAGCAGCAAAAGGGCAGCTAGGCCTGGGAACACAGCTGTGACTCAAGTTTCACTCCTGATGGGGGTAGTTGCCAGGCAGAATTGGAATCTCTTTAAGCCAGTTTCAGATAAAATGTCACTTTTTGTTCCCCAGTTCCTGCATTCAAATAAAACTAAACATTTTTACATATGCAGCTAGAATGCTGATTCTAAGTGCAAAACTATGGCATTTCAACAGTTACAAAGGCATGTGACACCAAACATAGGTCACTCATTTAATCTAAACATTTTCGATTTTAGTGTCTTTAACCCAGTGCAACTTAAACTGCTGCAATCCACAGCTCAGCCAGTCTTGTTATAAACCTTCAAGTCACTTCAGAATATCACTTTACATTGTATCCACCTCTCAGTAAGTCTTTCTTTGGCATGTTTTGGGTTCATTTATTCAGTTTTCTACAAAAAAGTAAAATCTGGTGTTGTTTTAAATTGCCGGCTTTTGGATAGTGGTGAGTACTGGTACTGCACCCATTTTTGGGATTTAAGAATGAATTCCCCACAATTCTAGTTGCATTTGGCAATCAGCATTGCCATTCCCAATGCTTTCAGACTACTGTGCGGGTAGTCCAATGGTGGTTTTAGGCAGTGTCCTTCTGTGCCCATAACATCGGCAAAAATGGGTGGCAGCCTATTCTTCCTGCATTTCCCTGTGCATTTTCTGGGAAGCTCTGGCCATCATGATGTTTTCATGTCAGTACTGCACAGTTTTGAGGTAGGGCTCAGATGCATGGGTAAATACATCCCACAAGCCCCCCTCTTGCGATGGCCATTCGGTTTCACTGATGGGACTCGCAAGATCTGGGATGTTCCCTCATCTTCTTCCAATAGATGGCACAGTTCAGCATCTTTTCCTCCATCCGGTACTGATCGATCGGTTCTCCTCGCCAGTCCTGATGGGAGTATTGGGCGGTCCACTGGGCCCATTGGATCTTCGTTCCCGGTCTCCGAATCGTCCTCCTTGGCCAGTCTCAAGGTCTTCTTTCTCCTAGGACGACAAAGGAAGAGCGGCAATACCTACTCATAGACGTTTTTCCACCACTGTTGAGATGGTGGGACAGCATATGCATTTCATCATGACGAAACATTACATTCTTATTTGGATAAAAAACAGTATAACTAAGAGACAGTTTCATGCAAATCACAATATGTTAGAGACTAGATGTGGTATGTTTTATGATTGGAACTGAATTAGTCTGAGACAGTACCCGCTAGGATTCCAGAGGATTCCTCCAGTTGTTGCAGAGTGTGCCTGGGATGGCAACATTTCAACTGGTTTATGTGGACCCACTTGTCTTCCCCCTCTGCCGAACCGCCCTTGGGGATGCGGATCTTGTAGGCCACAGGGGAGATCTTATCGACGATCTCAAAGGGTCCCTTCCATGTAGGCAAAAATTTGCGCTGCTTGGCCTGGTTCCTTTGGAAGTTGTACAGATAGACCCGGTCTCCCACCTGATATTCCTTCCTGGAAGTTTTCAGGTCATAATGAGTCTTCATGCTATCAGCTGATCTTTCTAGATTCCGCTGAGCATAAGCAAAAGCATGTTGGAGGTGTTTCCTTAAATTCTCTACATACTCATGAGTAGTGGAGGCATTTATCAGTGTCTGCTCTTGGGTCCTGTAGAGCAAATGCTGAGGAAGCACCATCTTGCGCCCAGTCATCAACTCAAATGGTGACATTTTGGTTGCAGATGAAGGGGTAGATCTGATGGCCATTAGGACCAGAGGTAATCGGATATCCCAACTTGGCCCAGAATCTGCCACAAACTTCTTTAATATGCTCACAATGGTTCGGTTATATCTCTCTACTGCCCCAGAAGAAGCTGGTCTATAAGCAATATGCAGCTTTCTCTTGACCCCCAGTATCTCCCACATCTTTGTCATTACTTCACTGGTGAAGTGGCTACCTCTGTCTGACTCAATCCTTTGAGGTAGACCAAAACGGGAAAAGAGTGGTTAATCATCAAGGCAGCTGCAGTTTCTGCCTTGCAATTTGGGGCTGGGAGACATTCCACCCACTTGGTAAACAAGCATGTCACAGTCAACATGTACTTATTCCCCCTAGCCGAGCGAATCACAGGGCCTACAAAGTCGATTTGTAAATCTGACCATGGCAGTGTCATCCCCCGCTTTTGTAAAGGTGCCCGGTGTGTGAGGGATGATGGCTGAAATTGTGCACACACAAGACACCCCTTCAAGTATTGGTCGAGGTCCTGCCCCATGTGTGGCCAGTATGCAACCTCTCTTAAGATTTCCAATGTTGTGTGAAACCCCCTATGACCGGCAGTGGCCGCATCATGGGCGTGACTTAACATCAGGCTTCGGAATGAGGTAGGAACCACCCACTGATCGTGGCCAGCTTTGGATTTCCTTACCAGCAAACCGTCTTGGATTCGGAACATTTTTGGACATTTCATCAACACTCTTAGGTCCTCTTTCCCAATGTAATCGGTATCCGTCAGGGGAAAGTTCTCAAGGTCCTCAAGGTGCTGGTAAAATTTACCAATTATTGGATCCCCCTTCTGAGCAGTAATCAAATCAGCATCAGGGGTCTCCTTACTCCATTGTGCAATTGAAAGGTTGTTGTGAGCATTTGTCTGGGACCTAGTGATAGCAGTGACCTGGATTTCCCCCAACAGGGACTCAATCTCAATTAGATCCCCTTGGATGGCCCCGGTTTTGGCCAGCTGATCAGCTAAGTCATTTCCAGTTTTGTCTGGTCCCTCTACTTTGGAATGACCCTTAATCTTTTTCCAATAGATGGTCATCCCATTCGATGTGACCAGATCATCAATGTTTTGGATCAACTTCCCATGTTTCAAGGGTTTGTTGTTAGCACATAACATGCCTCTGGTTTTCCAATTGACCAGGTGCTCCACGAACCCGTTCCGTACATAATCCGAATCTGTGATTATGACCAGTTCGTGGAGTTGATGCTGGACAGCAGTGAGGATGGCCTGATGCACAGCCATCAATTCTGCCACCTGACTACTTCGGGGACCAATTTTGTATCCAGCTGAGGGTTCTGGGGACTCATTCACCCATGCATTCCCTACGCCAGCCACCAGTTCTTTCTCCCCGTTGTTGTCAACATGGTAAGAGCATCCATCCACATAGACGGTGGGCATTCCCTCACACTTGTCCTCTTCAAAGACTTTGTGTGGGGAATTAAGGTATGCCTCCATGTTGTCCTTTATTTTTAGACCTTCGTCCTCGAGACAGTTTTCTCTGGCACAATCATGCAAGTCAGCCAGACCTTGCGCGAGGGGACTCTTCTTGTTTTGGCCATATCGGACCTCCACAGGAAAGCCTTGCATTGACAGAATCCAGGAAGTAATTCGGGAATTACTCACATTTCCGGCCCGGATTCTGTCACTTTGGAGATATTGCAGAGGCTGGTGTGGAGTCTCCACTATGATGTGTTCCCCCTGGATAAACGGGCGGTAATTCTTCAATGCCCACACCGTTGCCAGGAGTGCCTTCTCACAATCGTTGAATTTTTCCTTCACAGAGGATAAAGTTTTGCTCGCATAGGAGATTACTTTATTGACCTTGTCATGCTTTTGGTATAATACTGCCGTCAAGCACGTATTAGAGAACCCCGTCTCCAGGAAGAACTCCTTGTTTCTGACAGGGTAAGCTAGGCAAGGCGCTTGTGAGAGGCTTATTTTGAGTTGTCTTACTGCCTCGGCTTGTTCTGGACCCCATTCCCACTTGACCCCCCCCTTCAGGAGATGAATCAGGGGTCTGGTGATCTCTGCGTAGCCCTCAATGAACTTTCTACTGTAATTAGTCAGTCCAAGGAGGCTCCTTAGTTCCCGCAGAGTTGTGGGGTCTTTCAGTTTCTGAAGTGCTTCCACTTTCTTTTCCTGGGGACAGAGACCCTGAGGAGTAATCTCATGCCCCAAGAAATTAACACGGGTACTACACCACTGTGCTTTCTGAAAGGAAAGTTTTGCTCCAGCGGCCCTCAACTGTGTCAGAACATAACGGATCTCCGCTATGTGTTCCTCCACAGATGAACTTTTGATGAGGACATCATCTACATAAGCCAGGTTACCCCTTGCACCCAGGTCGGGCATGGCCTTATGAAGGAAAATGTTGAATTCATTGCCGGAGTTGAGGTATCCGAAGGGAGTCCGGGTCCATGTGTACTGCTGGCTCCCAAAGGTAAAAGCCAGTTTGTATTGGTCCTCCCTACTGACAGGCACAGTCCAGTATCCATTGGTCAGGTCTATTGCGGTGAATACCTGTGACCCCTGAATCTGGGCCAGCCCTTGGTCAATGTAGGGCAGAGGCCATCGGGAAGTATGTACCCGTTTGTTGAGCTCCCTAAGGTCAGCACAGAGTCTCCACTGGCCGTTTGGCTTCAATATTCCCAGCACCGGATTATTGAAGGTGCTGTGGACTGGACGGATTATTCCCCGGGACTCAAGGTTCTTAATTATTTCAGTAAGGGACTCCATTGATGCGAGAGGCAAGCGATATCGCTTCACAAACACAGGAGTCATGCCAGGGTCCGTGGGGATTGTGGTTGTGTGGATGTCAGTGCGACCACAGTCATATGAGTCTACCGCAAAGAGATCTTGGAAATCCAAGAAAACTTGTTTCAACTTTTGCTTTTGTTCCAGAGTCACACAGGCATCAGCTAGGTTGACTCTCTCTTCCACCATCTGCCTGAAGCCTGGAAAGACTTCTGGTTTGGCTATTTCCGCGGCCTCCTCCAGCTGGGTGGAGAAGTCCCTGGTCAGAGTGCTGATTTGGACCGGAGGCTTCAGGTGGGAAAGGCAGCCCTCATGTACCTGGAAAATCACCTCATCCCTCCTGAAGTCACACGTCACATCTTCCTTACCATAGGGGCAGGAAGTGTACACCAGGAAGTTCCCCCCATGCCGGGTGAAATTCCTGTCTGGTGTTGTATTGTCCTCACTGTCACTGTCAACACAGTCCTTGGGGATTGGTCCTAACAGTTAATTTCTAAGATCAATGGAGAAATGTCGGTCATCAACCGCCATTCCAATAATGGTGCCTGCGGCTAGAGTAATACTCTTTAAGTCGCTGTTATCCACCTCTATTAGAATGGTGTCATGTTCTATGTTGACTAATGGAGTTGGGTTTACCCCCAACCCTTGCTGTTGGAAAGAAGCATTTAGATGTATGTAAGCATCAGGGTTTTTCAACTCTTGTCCCCTTTTAACTTTCACTTCCAGGGAGAATTGTCGGGTCCTTTCTGGGATGGTGACTTCCTCTTTAACCTGAATTTCAACTGCATAAGGTAGCAATTGAGCTGACCTAAATGCTTTTTCTGGATCATCAAAGCCCATGGGATTATCCGCTAATCGGGACCAAGCTTTGAAGTTTATTAGGTCCAAACTAATGGCAAAGCGATTGAGAATGTCACTGCCTAAGTAAAAGGCGGCAGGGACGTCTCGCACGACCCAACAATTATGGACAATGCTCTTGTTGCCAATGGAGATTTTGAGCATACACCTGCTTGGCAGGAGATGTTTGGAATTAGGTGCTTCCAGGTCCATTTCCCATTTGTCTATCAGTTTGAAGGTGGGAATGGCTGGATCTTTTGGGAGTTGGCGGAACATGGCTTCGCTGATGAAGCTCTTACCGTTGTTCACACACACTCGAGCGAGAACAGAGTCCTTCCCATCATTTAACTGGACAGGGATGAACAACTGCTCTCCAATTTGCTGAATATCAGCCAGGCTCTGAGCTGATTTCACATCTTTCTGGACTATAGGAGTGGGAGTTTCTGATTGTGGATTAGTAAAGAATTTCAGAGTGTTTCCTTCCAGCGTGGAATACCACCTTAAACTGGAAGGAAGGTTGATTTTCAGAAACAGAGAGGACCCCCCATCACCAGTCTGTTGTCCTACTGCTATTACTGTCACGTCTGGAATCTGGTTATTCTGGAAGTGAAATTCTACTTGGTCAGATTTTTGTTCAACCATGTGGCAGGTGCCGTTTAAACTAACATGGTTGACACTCTGTTTTAATTTTATCGGTCGGCTAGTCTGGGTCCAGAGGACCTTGTTTACGCAATCTATTAGGGGTGACAACCTTCTCAGGAGGTCATTCCCTAGTAAACAAGGGGTGCCCTCTGGGGTCACAACTATGACCGGGTGTTTCAACTTATGTCACCCAATTTTAATGTCCAAGTCTGCAGTCCCCTCAACGGGAATTTCCTTCCCGTCAAAGTTCTGTAGTTGTCCCGGAAGAGAGGTGAGAGGAATTTGGTAATTCTCTCCCCTTCCTGCATTCAGTTCGTCAAAGGCCCTTCTGGACAGAAGGGTAGCTTGAGATCCAGTGTCCACCAGTGCCGAGATTGTACCCTGCCCCTGTACTTGTACCGGGGCATAATATCTTCCCTCCTTCTCCTCAAGGGGGCACAGGTAATGTACATTTTTGGACAACTGGTGGGCTAACTTTCTGGTTTTGGACATTGCTAGCGAAGAGATTTGGGCAGAATTCTGTGGAGAGTCTTGGGAATCTGAAAGAAAAATTTGGCAACTGGAGATCAGAGCCATTGTGGGTTCCCCTGGTTCCAGTTCTGGGCCGCCCCCCCCTTTTTGGAGGCAGTCCCCAGTATGGGTTTGAACCCGGGGATTTTCTTGCTGTTGGTTCTGGGATGAGATGGTGGGCGGCGGTAGCTCAGTCTCCACATCTCCCCAGTCTGGATTTGCATCCCTAAGGACCCATTTTTCTTTGGGAGGAGTTCCCCCCTCTCTGAAGGAGAAGATCCTTTTCCCAGGATCCTCTGAGGATCCCTCTCCCTCAAATTGGAAGATCTGTACCTCCTCCTCAAACTGAGTCTGTTTGGGTCTTTTGTTTCTCCTACCCCCCCTCTGCTCCTTAGGAGGCAGACTTTCAGGGGCAAGAGATTTTGTTTCCGGTTCCTGGGTTTCCAGGGGCTGTTTACAAGTGAGGAAGGAAGCTTCCTCCAAGGCTTTACACCCCCCTTCCCCTTGTGCCTCCTCCCTGGGAACCGGTGAGTTATCGGGGTGCTGCCCCCGTCATTGTTCTGGAGCACCAGGTCCAGAGTTGGGTGCGTTCTGCGCCGGCATGCTGATCTGAGGGTTCTGCTGCGCCCTCAGTATATGACCCATATCCCGCGCCATGTTTTGAACCTGGCGCTCTAACTGGGAAACCCGCTCAGGCTGATACCGGGCCCTGTTTTCTCCCCTGGGCTGATCCCGGGAAGGGTAGCTATCCCTCCTCTGGTAATACCCCGGGTTGGGAAGATTTGGGTACCCCTCCACCCTTGGCCTCCCCTCTCCCGGATTCAGTGGTCTGGGCTCAGGGAATTGGGGAAAGAAGGATGGATGGTTTTGGGGCTGAAAGTTGGGTGGATACCTGGGGAAAAAGTTCTGCCCAGGATTTGGAGAGTTTCTGCCCTCCGGTGGGAAGTTAGGAGGGAAGTTCCCTGGGTTAGGTGCTTGGCTGGATCCCCCCCCTTGGGCTGGAGGAGTCCACACATAACCCAGGATGGGTCTGTTTCCCTTGTAACGGGGACTTACATAATCAGGAGAGCGAGGGACCCCATTTGTGGGGCTGCCTCCCTGGCTCCCTGTCTGTGACTGGCCCGAGGAGCTTCTGGGCCTAGCATTATTAGGTGCAGGTAGGTTTTTAGGCCCCCCCATCTCCAAATCCAAAACGGGGGTGACCTTTACCTCTGCCACCTTGGCAGCAGCAGGGGTGCTGTTGGCTTTGGGGTTTTTCTGGGCATTACTTTTGCTATCTATCGGTTTCTGCACCTCATAGATCCGGGTAGCCTGTTCAATGACCCAATCTAAGGATCTTTTCTCGTGAAAATCCCTCACGAGCTGGGTCATGATGTATTTGGGCAAGGCATGGAAAAACGTATTTATGAACTCTCTACTATCTGTGCGCACCCTTCTTGTGGTCTGTGCAAAAGCACGCTTTAACTCCTGCACAAATTCTTGTGGGGCCTGATCCTCCCCACATTGCAAATTGTAGGCTGCCTTGCGAGCCTCTTGAGGATTTCTGTGAACAGAAAAATGTTTCAGGATGGCCGCCTTATATGTGGACCATCTTAAATGATTTTGATCCTCCAGCCCCGCAAAGAAACTGGAGTATTCCGGGGAGAATGTCCACTTTACATATTGAATACAGCTTTGGCTGTCCTTCACATGGAAAGTCTCCATCATTTGTTCAAACAACTCTAAGTGCTCCCAAACAGAATACTTAGCGTTCTTATGGTAAGGCGTGATGACGCTCCTGATCGCCTTAATCTGCTTTAAGGGGTCCTTAAGCAAGGCCCTTTTTGCCTTATTGGCCTTTTTGGTTCGGGTAACCCTTGTCCATTCATCCTCGGACTCAGAGGCACTGCTCCCAGAGGTTCCCGTCTGATCTTCCAGGTTTTCCCGGATTCTGCGAGCCTGGGAATGGCTGGCAGAATGTGGGGACCTGGTCTCCTGTGTCCTGCGCAGTTCAGAGGAGTCTTCAGATTCCTCCTTGCTGCCAGGATTTGATGGGTACCCCCTCCACTGACCTAACTGGGCATAGGTTTTCAGGATGCCCTTAATGGGCCTACTCTCCTGGGGTTCCCCACTGAACTGTACTGTACTTGGGTGCCCATACCCGGATGCCCACCCCTCCATTCCTGAGTGGTACTGGCCTATGAGCCCCATACTTTTAGCTGGATAGTAATCTGCCATCCCTGTGGCCCTGTGCTCATGTGCACCAGGGGACATGGGGGTGGCAGAGTCCAGGGACTGAGAGGTATGAGGGCCTCTGGTACTAGGGCTCCTGAGGTTATGCTCCGGAGTTTCCATTTCCCAGCGAACCTCATCTCTATCCGCCCCTGCTCCCTGTTGCAATGCAAGAGCCTGCATTTGTGCCTTCAGTTCCTCTGTTAAGGCCTTACTCGACTCTATCAGTTTCTCCTGCATCGCTACCTGTTGCTGGAGCCTATCATTGTGTTGACAGAGGGCCTCATTCTCCCTCTGTGCTTCCTGGTTGGTCCTGGAGAACTGGGCCAGTCTTTGCTGCAGGAGGTTTACCTCCTGGGCAATGTCCCTATTGGCCTGCTCCTTTCTTGCTAGAGCATCTTCCACCCTTCTGGTGTGCTCTACCAAGTTCTGGTTTTCTTTTTGGAGATCACCCAGCCCCTGGAGGGCCAGGTGATTTTCTTCAATTTCCTTTTTTAAGTGGCAGACTTCCTGGCCTATGGCGTCTCTTTCCTGACTAAGAGCCTGCATTTGTGCCGCCAGGTCGTCCCTTTGCCGTTGAAGGGCACCAGCTTTTTGGCGCTCCTCATCAAACTCTGCCTGGGTATCCAGGTCTTTCAAGATCAGCTTGTTGCTCTCAACCTTCACTCTATCTAGATGACTTTGCAGGGTGGCTACCTGCTCCGTGCATGCCCTGTTAAAGTCTAATTGTTGCTCCAGCTTTTTCTGGCTCTGCAGTAAGGAGTCCAAACTGTCTTGGTGCTCCTTCTGCAGGGCCAGAAATCTAGTATCCTGTTCTACCTTTTCCTGTTGCAGCACATCCAAATCCTTCTTTATTTTAATGATGTGCTGCCTACTATCATCTTCTGACTCCTGGCTCCTCTGCAGCCTCTGCTCAGAAGAGACCAGGTCAGATTGGGCCTTCTCTAACACCATCTGTTGCCTATTTGCCAGATTTTGGCTTTCAGCACATCTATCCTGCATGTCTCCCATATATAGGTACAGGTATGCTGCTATCCTGGCAATCTTATTGTGTTCCTCTTTGGCTTTAGGAGCCATATATAGTTCACTCAGGGCCACATGTAAGGGACCCTGATCTCTATATATATCTGACCCTGTTTCAGTGACCTGTCGCATGATGGCCTGCAACCAGGCATCCTGGCCCTGTTCAGTCCATTCACCTCTCACAAATAGCTTATGCAAGAGGTGCTCTCTGGCTATTTTCATGTCTACTAAGGTCGTCATTCTAGAGATTGGTCTCTGTCCTGACTTACGGAAGTTAGTATTTTATTTTTGCAGAACAGAACTTTTCTTGGAGTGTCCCTTTTGAGGAATGCTTCACAGCGTAATGCAGCGTGGTGATCCGACCGGATGTATGTATCCCGTCAGTTAGCACACTGTATTAAGCTGCACAAGTGGTATTCTAACCCAAACGTCCGGCTCGAGCCCCCAATTTGTAAGAGGATTCAATTCAACACTACAGCTAAGTCAACGCCTAGTCTATAATACTGAATGAAAACCCTTATTGATATATCTTTATGTCCAGTTCATGCGTTCTGGATGACTACCCCTATATAACACCCCTCTCTTGGAATCCCCCTGACCCCACTGAGCCAAGAAGTAGTTCTGTTTTGCAAGTTTAAAAGGTTTATTTGATAATTTAAAATATATATATCACACTTTATAATAAATTAATAATTGAATAGCACACTTAATCTGATATGATAAAGATCAACAACGGAGAATCTGGCACTAGCACACTTCTTATAATCACTAATGAGTTGACATGAAATGGATAAGGTAGCACACTGGTAAATAGGAACAAAAGTATAATGTGGTAGAGGATGCTTTAAGTAAGCTCAGGTGGATGCAATATTCAATGAAGGCAGTACAGAAAATAACTTGATATAATTTCAACAAAACAATGTAATCACTTTTCTCTGGCAATCCCCTCCCCCCTTGATGCAAGGCAAGGAAATGGAAGGAAAACACACAGTTCTCAGAAATGCAATCAAATGTGATTCAGTTCACCCCAGCAAGCTTAGACTACAGAAGTTTGAAAACACAGGCCCAAATTGCTTTGATATGTGCTGGCAATGAATTAAAAAAATATGCAAAAATGCTTTTAATTCCCTTTCAGAGGTTCAGGGTGAGTGGTATCTAGTTAATATTAGCTCAGGCTCACTCTAGCAATGATTCAGGGATGATTAGCAGGTTAAACGAATTTCTGGCAAATGGAAGGCAAGCAGCAGCAGTTTTTACATGTGAAGAAATTTGCAAATCGCGGTAAAATTCGCGGATGCGCCGAGCGCTATTACAGAGGAACCACAAGGACTATCTCTATCGTTTTGGGGTCCTAGGAAAGCCTAGGATCTCATCTTCCAAATGAAAGTTACTGCAAGTCTCTAGCACAAACGGTCGCGGAGATATGAGCGATTAAATAAAGGTCGTTTTTCAGATTTGAAATTTTAAAGTTCAAAAAGACACGTGCAGCTTGCAACTAGAAAATGACAAGTGACAGCTATGCAAATGACAGGTGACAGTTAGGAGACAGTTCTACTTAGGTTAAAATAGGATTGAATTATATTATTTTAACTAGGAGATTGGTTCTGCACAGTTTTCTAGGTACTCACACTATATTCTTGAGTGAAATGGGCCACGCCACGGATCTGGTCAGATTTTAGACTCGCCTCTGGTCTCTGCACTTCACAATGATCTGGGTCAGCTCTCTCTGGTTCTGCTAACAGGTCAGCTCTACTCTGCTTCTGGTCTGGGTCTCTCTGGGTACAGCACTGCTTTCTCTCTGGTCTGGTCTCTTAGTTCTGGATAGATTGAAGTCTCTAGTTTGGCTTTCTGGAGGTTGATGGAGGTAAGTATGGATTTTTCCGGCAGAGCGTCCCGCTGCAAATGGAATTGAAGGTCCCTATCTGTCCTGTCTGTCTGCTTTTATGTGTTTAGAATGTGGGTGTGTTCTAGCATCACTGACCCTACCTCTCTCTCAGCTTCTAATTGGTCAAACCTCCATTCATCATTTGATTGGGGAATGAACTGTGAGTCAGAGGGATGTCATTTTATGGCTTGCAGATAGGACACTCCTCTGTCAGATTGCACACATTCTATATTTGATAATAAAAGACATATTTCACAGTTACACAGTTGCTTGAAATTACATATACATGGTGTGGCTGAATTTAGCCATGTCTCTGTCCAAATCTGCTGTTTCTAAGAGCTTGCATTCAGAAATGGCACATAATTGACTTTTTAACTGATTTTTCAATTTCTGACATTGACCCAACTTTACATACATGTGCGCAGGGAGTATGGACATTAACTGATGAAGTTTCAGATTTTTAACATGCATACATTTAGAGTAATATCCACTTTTCCGCTAAAACCCCTCTGAGCACGCCACCGGGTCGAAAAACCTCTTAAACTGTGGGCAGAAAAATCACAAGAATTATGGTGTCATTTATAAAATTTTCACATGTCCGCTCTATGAATGATCCATCTTTTTAAAGTTATGTTCTGGCTCCAAAGGGGTGTGGTTTCCTCCCAGCACAAGGTAGAAATACTGGTTTTTCCAGTTCTGCCAAGCCAGCTTGCTCTCACAGGCAGTGCCCCTCCCCTTTCCTCAGGAGGAAGCCACTTTTTACGACCATTTACGACTCCTGCCAATAAAACCTTTGCCTGAGCCAGGACAGGGCTTTGTTCACTTTCCTGCAGAGCACAGGTAATTCAATTATCAGATAGATGGCATATCCTTAGTGTGAGCAGCAAAAGGGCAGCTAGGCCTGGGAACACAGCTGTTACTCAAGTTTCACTCCTGATGGGGGTAGTTGCCAGGCAGAATTGGAATCTCTTTAAGCCAGTTTCAGATAAAATGTCACTTTTTGTTCCCCAGTTCCTGCATTCAAATAAAACTAAACATTTTTACATATGCAGCTAGAATGCTGATTCTAAGTGCAAAACTATGGCATTTCAACAGTTACAAAGGCATGTGACACCAAACATAGGTCACTCATTTAATCTAAACATTTTCGATTTTAGTGTCTTTAACCCAGTGCAACTTAAACTGCTGCAATCCACAGCTCAGCCAGTCTTGTTATAAACCTTCAAGTCACTTCAGAATATCACTTTACATTGTATCCACCTCTCAGTAAGTCTTTCTTTGGCATGTTTTGGGTTCATTTATTCAGTTTTCTACAAAAAAGTAAAATCTGGTGTTGTTTTAAATTGCCGGCTTTTGGATAGTGGTGAGTACTGGTACTGCACCCATTTTTGGGATTTAAGAATGAATTCCCCACAATTCTAGTTGCATTTGGCAATCAGCATTGCCATTCCCAATGGTTTCAGACTACTGTGCGGGTAGTCCAATGGTGGTTTTAGGCAGTGTCCTTCTGTGCCCATAACATCGGCAAAAATGGGTGGCAGCCTATTCTTCCTGCATTTCCCTGTGCATTTTCTGGGAAGCTCTGGCCATCATGATGTTTTCATGTCAGTACTGCACAGTTTTGAGGTAGGGCTCGGATGCATGGGTAAATACATCCCACAAACCTAACATCCAAAATCTGACATTCATTCATAAACTCCTTTGGTTCCTTACAATTTCTCTGTTCCCTTATATACTCTCCCATTGGGATATTTCTAATGACACTTGATGTATGACTACTAGATCGTTTTCGGTTTATAGTGATAATTTCGAATTACATTATGTTGAAAGTCATAATGTCGAAAAAAAAGTCAAAAAAAAAAATGTGAATGTCTATTTTTGTTTGTTTTTTGTTTGAAATGGGGGGGGGTTCCCCCCAACACCACTTTTTTGTATTTTTTTTTCTTTTACCCCTTTTTTTACTTGCGGATCCCAAAAAAAATCTAAACAAAAAAATAAAACATTCTAAAAAAAAAAATTGACATTTTTTTTCTCGACATTATGACTTTCGACATAATGTTTTCGACTTTTTCACTGCACACCATCGTTTCCTATAGGTTTTGGACATTATTCTATTAT
Organism: Ambystoma mexicanum; assembly: GCF_040938575.1. Classification (NCBI taxonomy): domain Eukaryota; kingdom Metazoa; phylum Chordata; class Amphibia; order Caudata; family Ambystomatidae; genus Ambystoma; species Ambystoma mexicanum. The sequence continues at coordinate 135,185,401 of NC_090939.1, forward strand.
TCTTAACATATAAATGCATATCTTAAAAATGAATCTCCATTTGGTTTTGGGTAACCATGAGCTGAATACCAAAGTTGTTGTCATTCAAGTGGTTTACAAACTCATCAAGTACACTAAATGTTCCTTGCCAGATCATGACACATTGTCTAAAAATCTCAGCCACAATTTAATTCTTTAAGTATACTCCGTTTCTGCACAGACATAGAAATTCTCAAAATAACTCATGAACAAATTAGTCAAATATGGAGCATATTTTGCTCCCATGGCCACACCTCTTGTTTGCTTATAAAGGTTGTTGCCAAATAAGAAAATATGAGTAAATAGTGTAAAAGCTAACATCTTCTTCAACATTGTAATATGTAAGAAGTAGGTAGCGGATAATTTTGAATAGGTATAATCTAAAGTCTTAAGCATCATGTTATGTTCAATAGATGTGTACAAAGCTTTCACATCCAAAGTAACACACCAAACATCTTCTGACCATTCAAAATCTTCGAGCAATTGCAAAAGATGCATAGTATCTCTTAGGTATGAAGACAACTTTGGAACGTCTTTCTTAATTATGGCCTCTATATATTTGGAGTATTTCTCCATCATTCAGCCTATACCGCTCACTATAGGCCATCCCTCAGGTATACATAGGAATTGTTTATGCACTTTCTGCAAGAAGTATATTGTTGGAATCATCGGATTTGCAGTTGTTATGAAATGTTGTCATCATCTTTCAACAAACCCGTTCTTGCCCATTTCCCAATCAAATCTATAGATTCAATCATAATTTCTTTGATCAAAGAAGAATTATTTGTAACATAACACCCTGGTATGTTCAGATGGTTTTCTACAATAGCTATGGAATCTTTCCTATCCATTATCACAACATTTCCTCCCTTTTTCCGCTTGCTTAATAACTTTTGATTCATCCTTTTTCAAAGTGTTCAAAGCTTGATTTCCATCTTGGTCAAATTGGAAGTGAGTCCCCTTTGATCATCTTTTTCTAAAGTCTTATGGATATCATTCACTACTGCTTAATGGAATAGTTAAATTGCATTTTCCGTGCCAAAGCATGTGCTGAATCTCGACTTATCCTTCATTTCTGTACTAGTGAAGTGTTTGGGGTCTATTTGCAGATTTCTTAGAAGATCTGTACTGGATACCTCGTCATCATCTTCTATAGACATCAAAAGCTCAGTATCTCTGATATCTGAGATTGTTAAATCCCTCTCAGGTTTACTTCTATAGACTGGAAAACATTTTTGGTGAAAGAACGTTTGCTGCAAAGGATAATCCTTTATTCAAAATTGATTTCTCTGAAGCCAGTAAAAGCCTCGATGTTAGGTTCAATACTAAATTCACGTCTTTCTCAGACGTGGTTGTTTCTGGGTCCAAGATCTTGTCACCCTTTTTTGGGGCGTTATGTCTTCTTCCTCCTCCTCCTCTTTTTGTCCTAAAATAGTTACAGTACAGTACTTGTGACAGGAGGTTCCTGCAATAGTACCCTCCTGCCTGTGTCTTTTAAATTTCTCTTTTGTATTCTTTTTAACAGCTCTAAAGAAAATTATTTCTCAATGTCTCATTACTGGTATAACTGCCCTCGCCCACTTCAGGATCACTCTCTGTAGACTGATTCAGACCTGTCTCCGGATCGAATATCTATTTTAATTTAGTGTATGCAGTTTGATTGATTGATAGATATTTTATTTCTATTGCGCTCATACACAAGTGTTTCAGAGCACGACAAGGCAGGGAAAGGGAACAGGGGAGAACAAAAACAACAATCTTACTAGGCCCAGTGACATTGAGAACGTGCAAGTGCAGGGTAGAGAGAGAAGGGGGAGAAGGGCGTGGAAGGGGGAACAAAAGGAGAGTGCGGAGTGAGAAAGAAAAAACAAAAATAATAATAAAATAGTAAATAAAAAGGCAAAAAACAATGGGAATGCAGCCAGCAAGTGGCAAGTGCTGGGTTTCTGGCAGCAGGCCGTGTAGTTCTGAAAGTGCAGGAAGAAAGGGAGAGGGCTGTATGGGTACAGATACAGACCCCAGTGCACGGGGTAGCCCGGAGGCAGTGCGTGAGGGTGACACGATGAGCAGGTACCTGGGTCCAGAGGACAGAGGGTGGCCAGGTGCATGGTGCCGAGGGAGAGTAGAATCAACAGGGGAGAGGGGAGGAGAAGGCAGAAGCAAAGAGGAAGGTTTTTAGCTGCTTCCAGAACCGGAAATGGTTCTCCTCAAGTTTTAGAGTGGTAGGGAGGCTGTTCCAGAGGGAGGCCCCAGCCAAAGACAGAGATCTACCCCCAGCTCGTTTCTTTGAGAAACAACTGACCCTGAGGGAGTTAGAGGTAAAGGAGCAGAGTGCTCGAGATGGGAGATATATGCGGAGGGATAGCTGAAGGTATGTTGGACCCAGGCCCCAGAAAGCCTTGTGGACAATGCAGAGGGTTTTGAATGTAATCCATGCATCCACTGGGAGCCAATGGAGAGATTTCAGAGCTGGAGAGATACGATCCCAGGGCTTGAGGCCAAGGACAAGTCTCGCAGTCCTGTTCTGGATACATTGTAAAGGGCGGAGTGTAGAGGCAGGTAGATTAAGAAAGAGGCTGTTGCAATAGTCCAACTTAGAGAGAACCAGAGCCTGGGAGACAGTGAGCTTCTGAGGGAATGAGAGGAAAGGAAGAATACCTCTGAGGAGGTGCAGTAGGAGGCTTGACTTTTTTGATACATCAGCGATGTGGGCGGAGAAGGAGAGTGTGGAATCAAAGGTGACACCAAGGTTCTTGGCCTTGCAGGTGGGGATAGGAGGAGGGCCAAGGGAGGCCGGCCAGAGAGTGAGGGGAAAGGAAGGTGATGGTGTGCCAATGAGGAGGATCTCTGTCTTGCTGGCATTAAGACAAAGATCGTTGGCAGCACATCATACTTGGATGGCAGTTAGGCAATCAGTGATGAGAGAGGTGGAGGAGGTGGCCTGCGTAGCACTGGAAGTTTGAGCAGAAAATGGCAATACAGCGGGCAAGAGTTGCCAGGTATTGGTTGAAAAGCCAGGGCGAGAGGTTAGACCCCTGGGGAACACCACAGGTGGAGAGGAAGACAGATGATAGGAAGGACCCAAGTTGGACCTGGGAGGGTCGATCAGAGAGGAAAGAGGTCAGACAGGCCAGAGCCTGATCGGTGATGCCCAAGTTATCCCGGAGACGGTTGAGCAGGATGGTATGGAGAACCGTGTCGAAGGTAGAGGAGAGATCAAGTAGGATGAGAACAGAGGGAATGCTAGAGTCAAGGTTGGAAAGCAGATCTTCACGGATGTTCAGGAGAGCAGTTTCTGTGTTCTGCCAGATCTGAAGCCAGACTGATGGTCACGGAGACAGCCAACAGAATCAGAATGAAGGTTTAGCTGAGAGATGGCCAGCTTTTCAAGGAGTTTGCATTACTAAAACCCTCCCAAAATGTTTACGTGTAGCCATGATTGCCTTTTCCCAAAAATAAAATATATTCTAATCCCTACCAAAAATCGTTCTCCACAGTGCCATCCTCAAACCACAAAAATGAACTTAGCCAAGGCTTCTTAAAATATTCCCCAATTTCTTCCACATCACTATTTGATGTTAAGTCAAAATAACTTATTCCTCTGCAATCCTGTAAACAAGATTCTGGACCTGAGAAATCAGAGAAAGAGTTGTCAACATCTTCGGTGTCCAGTCAAATGGTCGAAAACAAAGGTGGAATTTTTTATTTATTTATTTATATATATTTTTTAGTTTGGGTTGGTAAAAAAATTTTTTAATAAAGAAAAAGAGGGGTTTCGGGGGGGAACCCTCCCCAAAAAAAAAAATAAACAAAAAAAAATCGACCCTTTTTTCGATCATTTTACTGTCGATCAAAAGGCATTCGATCCTTTTGTTTTCGACCACATGACCTACAACCAACATCTATCTTCTTCAGTATTTCTATACAGTTTTCAACCTATAATAATATTTAAATAAACAGTACTCCTTTCACTTCATTATATTTTTATTCTAAGCATTACCATTTTAAGAACCACACTCCTTTTTGTATTGAGTTTCATTTTACAGTGTTCTTCCTTTTTTCCCCACATTTAAGAAAGTCTAGAAACACACAGCTAAAATAAATAAGACTTGAAAGCATGCGTCCCCAAAAGGCAGTATCCTCCCCACAATGAGAGGCAATAAGGACACACCCCAGGAGGGAATGAGACCAAGACCAAGTGCGAGTGATGTAAAAGGGTTTTTTATATAATCAATGTAGGGCATGCAAAGGACTCTGCAAGCTCCAAGAGTGCTCCGTCTGACAATAGCAAAGACAGTCATATTTATTACAAAACCACGTCATAAATCCTGTAAGCTATAGGGGGCACATCGTCTCGGGGATTGGTTTCGTCGACTAAGCTATAGGTGGTACAACGATGAGCCGCTCCAAGATTTGTGGACATCCGCGTGGTGCCAACATGGGGTGGACGGGTCAGCTGGGCTCGTCGGGGTGTGTAGCTGCCATGCCAGGCGCGGTCTGTGTCGATGATTGGTGACTGCGCTAACATGTTGCCCTTGTGGCCACACACACAAACACTCATCACTTAGATGACTCTTGTTGTCCTGCAAATCCTACAACATGTTATTCTAGGAATATTTAGGAGACAGGGGAAACAGTATGCAATGTGAAACTTCATCAATACATCATTGCACAATTACTTGTGACCTATTTACCAGGTGTCATAAGTCTGGGTGTCTTGTCAGAGGGCACAAGGTGAGCTGCCTTGTCGTTGTATTCTGTTAGATGTGGTGAGGGATTACTTTATGATATGTTAGTACAGGATTGAATACCTATCTCCAAGGTCCGTTAACTTGGGGTGAACTGGAGTACTACTGGATCAGCGAGGGCACACCTATGGCCCCTCGAGGCGGTGGGGTTTAGGACCAGGTTGTAAATAATTCATTTGGCCGACTATGGCGGCCTCGGACATGGGGGAGGTGAATATTAGAAACGGGTCCAGCAGAATGCGGAGAGGTGAGGCTGTGCTGCTCGAGCACCAGCAAGCCCTGGCGGGCCTTGGCGGGAGGCGGGGGAGATGGCCTTGTGGTTCTAAGCAATTCTCTGTGCCTGGGCTGCACAATATATCATACGAGGGAACAGTTAGTATAGTTAGCAGCATTAGGATGATTACATAGTTCTATCATTTATAAATATGTTTACTTCTTCATACATGTCAATGAGAGTCCCGCAATGGCACACACATTACATAACATTAGTTGAACGCATATTGGTAATACATAAGGCAACAAATGAATAACAACGTGAGGTAACATCAGGTTGGATCGTGTACTCAGGAGCATAGAAGCAATATTTTCATATACCATTATTCATTTACATTCTTATTTGTAACAACTTAAAACGCGTTTCACTGTGTTGCACACAAGTGTTCGTAGTAATGCTTTTTCACTTTCCTTTGTACATTAGCAGCAATCGTTAGTTAGCATTAGGTGGGCTCTATGAAGCCATTTCATTAAGCCGTCAAGGCACATGGAATCTTGCAACGGGCTGAGGTCATTCTTGCTTTATTAACGTTATAAGCTTCGTCCCTTTCCAACAACCGTGTTATAATTTACAAACAACCCTGTGAATCGTTGGGCTTTAGTATGTGGTTAACACTTCATCTGGGGAATGTGGACAGGTGTTCATACTGGAAGGTTATTGACAATATGGGCCTCATCATTACGACCTCGGCGGTAGCCATGCTTCTATCGGCGGCAAGGCTGCCGCCGAAATCGCGCCAAGGTCCGGGTCCTCAGAATGAGAAATTACTGGGCCATTCCGAGTTCGGAAGGCCCGGTAATTCCTCCCTCGAAGGACCCGGACCCGGTCCTTCCCCATTCCTATTTCAGCCCCCATAGGGCTGAATGGGAATTAGAGAGGGAGCAAACAATGGGCCATTACGAGTTGGCCCGTTGTTTGTTCCCTCTTCCCCTCGCGGGACCCGGTAAGCACCCCTGGTTTGACCAGGCATTGCTTCCTGGGTCCCGCGAGGGAACCTCGTAATGAGGCGGTACGGGGTACACGGCGCCAGCACCTTTTACGGCGCTGTTTACCCCCTACCACCAGGGTCGTAATGAGGCCCCATATATTTTAAATGTTAGGGGTTAGATGCCGGGTCGAGGCCTGTTCAATTGGGATGGTTCTTGTTATTTTCCAGACTTAAACCACGAGTCAGGTCACTTCGGGGACAGTGATGTACTGTGGAAGGTAAATGATACAGTGTTTGTTCTGATACTCGTTTGTGTCTGGTTGCTTGTGAGAACGGTCCTTTAGCAGATCTGCCATGGAGTGGAGGCGCAGTAAGGGGTGGCCAAGTCGCAGCTTTAGCAGGCAGGCTGTTTGATTGGGGTTTTGGTCATTTATATCCAAAATGGAGTCTTTTTGCTTTCAAAATGGTGTCTATGGTATATTACAGTACAAGTCGATTGGCCCTGTGTGTCGATCAGCAGCCATCCTGCCTCCCGGGCATGGGTGTATGGTAGGCCGCTGATGAGCCATGAGCCTCACGTAGGTAGGGTATATCGGGGAGTGGGTCCTATAGACCTGTCCTCCCATACATTTCCCCCTTTCGTTACTTAAGTAACGAATACTGTAACTCTCCCAACCTCTGGCGCTCTTTCTGATTCGCACCAGCTTCATCCCATGCTGGAGTGCCTTTTATTGGCATCCAGGCTCTACATAAACCCCGGAGGCCCCCCCTCTAGCACACTCATCTGGTGTGCAGGTCATATATATATAACCCCCATCTCCGTCCAAGTCCACCCATTCCTCTGCATACCACTCCCATTCTTGGGGCTCCTTTATTGTGGTATGATATAACCTATCCACTATGTCCCCATCGTAGTATAATGGCACCGTTCTTTGGCTCTGGGTCCTCACCTGTTTGTACTTGTGCTTCTTGCATGATCTGTGCCACTCCTCCAGTGTTGCCCATTGTCACCATCACCATTGCGCCATTTGGCACTGCATTTGCACAGCATTGAAGACCCAGCTGGCACACGCAAAAAATCAGGAGTAAAAATACCACAATGGGCATCAGCATTTTGACCGTCAGTCCTAACCAGGATGGTACCCAGGAAAAAAGGATGTCGAACCAGGTGCTGGCGTCTGCTCCACCTTCATTTTTCATTCGTTCCCCCAGGTTGTGCACCGCTGCGATAACATGTGATAATGTTCCATTGTCTGCATCTTCAGAAGGTACAAATGTGCAACATGCACTCCTGATTTTTTGGCAAACACCTCCATCCATCGCCGTTAACAGGTCTAGGACATACCTGTTCTGCATGGTCATTGACCATAGGGCCCTTAGCTCCACCTTGATCAAGTTAAACCTTTCTTCAGTGTCGTTGGCCGTTGGATCAGCTCCCAGCGCGTGATCTGGAGCCATTTTGCGTTTGAACACGCCTGGATGCTCGAGATAAGGGAGGCGAAGAATGTTTCTGTGGAATTGAACAGCCGGTACTTGTCTGGAATCTGTGCCAACAGGTCTGAGGAGGCTTTGGATATCTAGTTGGAGGATCTCCGCCACCTTGGTAACACATCTTACACATTTCCTGGGGACAGGGCATACAATCATGGTTCTTCTAATTTACAAACAACCCTGTGAATCGTTGGGCTTTGGTATGTGGTTAACACTTCATCTGGGGGATGTGGGCAGGGGTTCATACAGGAAGGTTATTGACACCATATATTTTAAATGTTAGGGGTTAGATGCCGTGTCGAGACCTGTTCAATTGGGATGTTCTTATTATTTTCCAGACTTAAACCATGAGTCATGTTACTTCGGGGACAGTGATGTACTGCGGAAGGTAAATGATAGTGTTTGTTCTGATACTCGTTCATGTCTGGTTGCTCGTGAGAACGTGCCTTTAGCGGATCTGCCATGGGGTGGAGCACAGGGGGAGTGCATGGTTCCCTATGCGCAGTGAGCGGGGGCCAAGCTGCAGCTTTCCCAGGCAGGCTGTTTCATTGGGGTTTTGGTCATTTATATCCAAAATGGAGTCTTGTTGCTTTGGTATCTGTCTATGGTGTCTATGGTATGTTACAGTACAAGTCGATTGGCCCTGTGTGTCGGTCAGCAGCCATCCTGCCTCCCGGGCACCGGTGCATGGTGGGCCGCTGATGAGCCACAAGCCTCACATAGGTAGGGTATGCCGGGGAGGGGGTCCTATAGACCTGTCCTCCCATACAGACTCCCAAATACCTATCGTGTCACTTACAATGCCATGGGCAGTGATTTTTCACCCCAACATCACTATACCTAAAAAAGAACTTTTAAAAAGAAATAAAACACAAACACCCAAAATCATAGCTGTGGGCACAGAACTACTCAAACCCATGGTTATCTGTAATCCTTTATAGGCTCGAATATAGCCGCAATTATCGGCTGGAAGAAAATGTTCTCCTGCACCCACAAGCCCTCACCAAGTGCCGTTGCCATCTGTGCCAGCTCCCCCCACTCCTCAGATGGCCTCCTCACCTCCACTGCCACCTCTGTTTCCCCCCACAACACACTCTGTTTCTGTGACGCAGTTTGCTTTGAAATGTCGGCTATTCAAGGCTATAGCAGCGGCTACAGAAAGCTTTGTGTTGCAAACTCAGTCCCAGGTCCTCCTATAACTACCAAATTTCACTTGGTGTCCTCCAGCAACCTCCAGCAATAGGGAAACAGCTTGTTTTCCCTGTTATCCTCAGCTATATTCCTGGTCATCTCTCGTATCAAGAGAAAAAACAAGATGGCAGTCATTTCAATTCTAAAAAAAACGTTTTTAGTAATTTACTCGAGATATAGCTCTCTATTTTTTAAAGGGGAGCACCCCTTTCTATGTCAAATATTTAAATAATTACTAGACAGAATAACCCCAAACCATGCACGGATCATGAGTCAACGCTTTGTGCCCAAGTTGTTTCGGACCTGGTTCAAATCCATCCAATGGGTTTGGCTGTGCGCTTTGCCAAACATTTACCTTGTTTGTCTATGGAAAAATGAATGGGAAGAAGGGCGCAAGTTTTGAAAACATTTTTTTTTGTCTTCTTAATATCTTTTTTATTTTTTTATGGATCTTTTTGAAACCTTTCAATCTGGGGATGGGGGAGTTCCGGAGTGGGTGGGGAGTCCCTAATCACTCTCAAAATGTTTGTCAAATCTGTTACTCAAATCAATAGTTATTTACCATAGACTTTTGAGGGAGTCCAACTCACCCTAACTATAGGGGGGTGACCAATGCCCTATAATACTAGGTGGAGTCCTCCTCATTATATATAGTAAACCATTGTGAGCACTCCCCTATGATGAATTGCCCAGTTCAGCTGTCCCTGAGCAGTCATTAAGGTGATGTCAATATTGGCTCAGGAAGAGCCTTGTTGAGTGAAGCTTCTACAAACAGTAGTTTGGAATGTGTTAATTATGCCCAGACTAATTGAATTTCTTTACTTTCCTTTTGTAGACACATGAAGCATGACGTATGAAGTTACATTGACACACATCTAAGATGTGCTGCTCCTTATGAAGGGATAAATATCCCGAAATGTGTAAAGCTCATTGTTTTGTTTATTGCGCATTGTTTTTGTATTACAAATTATACACTGACACAAATCAGGAAAGTAACTGTATTTCATTCGTTTATAACCCTACATAAGCTATGATTGAGTATTCTCAGCACAAATTGTCTGCAGGGGACAGGAGTGTCTGTCAATTGATGGCACTACTTTTTTCTTGTTGAGTGAAGTACCCAGACATTGGAGAGTAACCATCCCGACATTCGCAGCTGGTGCAAGGCCGTCCAGTTTGATTTTTTGGCCACCCCATATTCTTATATGCCTATTTTTTACATTTATTTTAGTTTAATATATGCAAAAATAAAATTGGTTTTGTACATAAAACACTTTAGTATAACATTCCCGCATTTGATATATAACGACTCCATCATATGAAATCTAAAAGAAATCGGTATAAACATTAAAAAGGGAAATATTCTTAGATAACCACTGTTGATTTTAGAAAATACACTCAATGTGCTCTAAGAAAGTTCCTCTAAAATCTCAATGCATTTAAGATAAAATTTGAACATAAAATATATGATGTTAATATTGTTACCTTTCATCCAAATTTTCCACATGAGGTGCCGGTCAGTGCTATCAAATGTGCTGTTATATGATTTCACATATTTGTGTAGAATCACCACTAGGCTCTCACAGTGAATTAAGATGTGCTCTAGAGATTCTATCACATGTTCACCACATAACCTACACAAGCGCTCAGCTGTGACTAGTCCAGTTCTTGCTCCCTTGATTTCAAGAACATTACAGACATTGAACTTTAGCATTAAGTCATGTCACATGATTAAGCTGTCTGGGTATGCAGATATATATTCAGGAATGTCAGTACACGTCAATCAATGTTGAATGAAAGGACCACTGTTTGTGTTTGTAGATAAGCGAATAAGATTTGTCTCGTAGCTATATTCATGCAACTTATATTTTAGCCAGCGTGTTTGTGCACCTAATGATACACTATTTGCGGATGCTGTGCACCCAACAAGCCGTTCCTTGTGTACTTTACACAGTTTCCCCATCTGCCCAAGCACTCAAAATGATCTAATCTCGTATAGGCTTGGATGTAGGTGACAATTATGGTACCATTCACAAGGTGTAACATCTTCTCAAAACACATCACCGCTTTTCGAATAAGACTACTGGAGAATCCAGAAGAATTAACTCCAGTCTTAAGTACTCATTTGCAAATGATTTCGGCATCCAAAATCAAATCCTAAGAAATGTTTGCTTCAAATTTGCTGACCACGTTATTGAGGTTGTGTCCTCATACTTCAACTCACACATTAATACAGGTTCAATCCTTGCAGTATAAAGCAGCAGTATCGTCTTCAGAGAACATCCTCCAAATGTTCCAATAAAAGAGCTTATGGAATGCACTATCAACATACATTTCTTCTTTGTTTCATCCCAGTGGTACTTCCAACTTAAATTGTGATCCACCATAATCCCCAGGTACTTATAGCATGTAATACATTCAACAGGTTGATTATTAATCTTCAATTTATATTTATTACCATACGTTTTATGTTTATCTGTGAATGCTATGACCTTAGTTTTCATGACGTTAACTTGTAGAACATTTTTTTCAGAATATATGCAGAGAGCATCTAACATTGTTTGACGTCCCTTGGGAGTGTAGTCTAATAGGAGCAGGTCATCTGCATAGCCAAACCAGTTTAGCTGCTGTGTTCCTACTTTCACTGGATGTACATTCAGATTTTCAAACACATGTATCCCTAATTAAATCTGGAGTCATTTATTTCTGGCTTGTTGATTCCTGTCACCTACCTGACACCACAGTTGCATCCTCCTAATTGGCATTTTATGAAAACTTCTTTGGTTGTCAGAGCATCACCAGAAGTCAGAACCTCGCCAGACCAGTAGAAATGACAACCAGGACCAGCGAATAAGCTTTCTTGACTCAAGTAGCTGATGCCCATCAGCATCACGGCATTCAGAAAAGAAACATCCTCTTCAAGGAGCACCCCCACGACGCCTAAGATACAACCCTCAAATTAACCAAGCCCAATAGCCCTCATAAGAGGCACCCTATACAGCCCAGGCACCTGTTGCACTCCATGTCCCTCCACAACCTATTCACATCTTTTCCCAAAAATGTAAATGTTCCGCACTCAGTGCATCGTAAATATATGCCATTAATAAATGCTAGGTTGTGAGGATTGTCTTCACCCCCTATTACCAATAATATAGGCCTATATACATCTCCGTTGCTTCCCAAAGCAATTCTCCAGTCTATTAACTACCCAAAATAAAATAATAATCATTAGGGCAAAAGAAGCAATTGTAAGTGGCTGAATAACGTCTTAGACCTGCTTCAGAAATGTACGGGACCCCGGCCAGTAAGCAGAGAATGATACAGCTTGCGATGTGAACAAAGAAACAGTCTCCCTGTAAGGGTGTCATTTTCTTACAGGGCAGTTTTATGTTATCAACCCAAAACTGACAGCTGATGAACTTCCAGCGATGAACCCTCGAATTGAGCCATAATTCAACTTCCCAGCAAATCTGCATGTACATTGTGCAATGTGTGGCTTTGATCTGGAGGTGACCTTGCAGTGCTGGCTCCTAGGTGGTGCTGTGTATATTCGGCCTTTTAACTGAAATGGCTCATTCTATGCTCACCATACAGGTAGAAAAGTGTAGTCTTACTTATTGTAAAACCCCCATAATGTTGATGGTGAGTGATAAACATACACCAATGCTCAAATCACAAGGATGTCAACCTGACAATCACCAGTAAGGGAGAAATCACTATGTGGTTGGCTGTTGCATCCATGAAATATCCCACTTGGGTTGATAAATCAATGTATAAAAGAGCACTGCCCTATAAGACAAGGAGAATGTCCTCATTCGGACTAAACATTCACGTTTTTGACCTAATTTGCATACCACCTTTGCTGTTTTCGACTTTGATCTGGATGTGAACTTCCAGGTTTTGCTACAAGGTAGTGCGGTATGGGTGTGGCTTTTTAACTGCTTCAGCCTGCCCCAATGCTTCAATCATAAATGATGTTACTCTACGCCCCAATGATAAACCCCATAAAGGATGAAACTCAAATGTGGTTGGTAGTTGCATCCTTGAGAACTGTCCGTCATGGGTTTGTAAAGCTATGTATAAAACAGCACGGGCCTATAAAACAATTACAATTTCCTCATATGCAGCAAAACAAACTATTTTAGCTCATTTGCATTTCCATAGTTCATAACTGTGGGCTCTGATCGGAAATTGAACTCCCATTGATGGTTACCAGTTGGTGCTGCACATGTGTGGCTTTGTAGTTGAAATGGCCTATTCTACTTTGGCAATTATGTGGTTCTTGGTCATTTACTGTGCACACCGCACCAATTATGTCGGAACCTGGGCATCTGATAGAAATTGCTGGATTAGTCTGACTATCCAACGGCAACAGCTAACAATAGTATGGTCACATGGGAATTTAATGCCAATACCTAGGACATTATATTAGCATAACAATATTGGTATGGACAACTTAGCATTTCATCTATAAGGGAATGAGTATCTGCACATTAATTGGGAATGCACGGCCAATGAGTGTGCTACTGAATTTTTGATGGCAATACCAGGCTAATCGTATCAGTACCTAGTCGTGTAATGTCAATATCTGGGAATATTGGGACCACCTGAGCTTGTGAGAGTAGCAGCTAGAAATGTGTTGGCACCTTGCCATTTGATATTTCTGCTAGCTAATGCTATGACTACTCGTGCATTCGACAGCAATACTTGACAACTAGACTGTTATGACAGCAACTGGCAATCACCTGAATTAATTTGATGGCATTGACTGGCATATTATATGAATAACTTAAAATGTGATGCTCAGAAGCTGTCATTAGTGTGGGTGTATAGCTCACAAGTCAAACACTTGTCTTGGACATGGATCATATGAACTGTGCAAATGGAAAACCTGGGGCAAGGCCAATTCAGTCATGCATTCTTACAAGATTATTACATGTAGCACCATACAATTGGTTAGTAATAGCACATGTTCTTACAGCAGTGGAAGGAAGCGAGAGGCTTGTGTGGATATGATGGCATGATGAAAGTCCTCTGTCGATTCTCCATTGTCCTTAGCCTCCTATTGATGGCATTTGCATTGTGCATCAACACCAATGGCCTGGTCTACAGCATGCCCAGTCCCAATGGTCCTCCCTAGAAGGTAGTCATCATTTGTATCTGTGCCACTGGGATCATGACACTTTAATCCAGTGAGAAGACTCTTAAGCGACCTTGGGTGCCTGGAGTGTTACTTTATGCCTGTGTGACAATATCATCACCTTCAAATGGATCTTAAAGGTGCAATGGTTACAGTACCTGTGGAGGAATGTTCTGAAGCACCTCATCAGTACATACATTGGTGCCAGGATGGTGGTCTCTGGAACCATTGTATTAGGACCGTTCATTCGCTATGGTATACCTCTTGGCTTTCTTCAGTATGAGTGCCAGAAGGTGACCAGATGGTAGTGCTGGTAATGATGGTGTCAACAGATTGTTCGAGACGGAGGTAATGCTGGTGAGTGTAGATATCTGGTGGTGTACTGGGGTTGGCATGAGGCAGTATTCTTTGGCTCACTGGTGGTCTCCTCTGTTAGGATGAGAGAACCTGAACATTCTGTCACTGAACTGTAATTGGTATAAGACATGCACACAGTCATATATTGGTGTGCTGTTCCAGACAGTCACTGGGGAACTTTATGCCAGCTCAAAATTTGCTGACTATTGTCCTTGTTAGTGATGGAATGACCAAAGATGTCGATTGACCCCAACTCGCGGCTTTGACCCGCAATAAAGCACAAAACCCTCAAGGCTGCAAAGGAATTGGGGCAACCTGTGAGCAGAGCAGGCAAAGAAACAAGGTCATTACTTTGGTAAAGTGATGATTTCTTGAGATACAACACGAGTTCATCATCAGTGACTTGACTCCTTCTGCCAAACAATCACAGAGCTTTCACCTACTGTGTGTTCTTAAAGTGTGCAGATTCTGCAGGACAGAGTAAAAAATATATAGCCTTGCTGCCTCATCCCCACAATAAACCATAACTGTTTAGGTGCCTTGGGTCAGCAAATACACATATATACTGTTAGGAGATATTTATGCAGCAACAATCCATACAGGAAGTTGAGTCTGCGCTTAATCAAAAGCGCCACACCAATATTCCTTTTAAGTTTGATCTAACCCTGTCTGCGAATCATATAGAATCTCGTAGATCCCCCGCCCCTTAGCAATAGGTGAGCCAAGATCCAGACCAGTATATAGAAAGAATATATATTTATTAATGTATAGATAAATGTTGCACAACATCACACATCACACCACCTCACTCCGTAGCCCAAATGCTTTTCTTTCCTAACAATTCTCTTTTTACAAAATTGAAAACACTATTTGGTTCAGGATAACACAGATCACAGACTCTTGAACCTCACAAAATATACAGTCAAAACACTTTGCTTGGGTTCACTATTAATAACATGTAGCACCTTGAAACATGACCGAATCATACACTCAACACTATACTTCACATGAAGTTTAATTTAAATAATATTCAACACTTTTCTATTTGCAAAAATAGTTTGCCATATGCAGCGCTCTGTATTTTTAATCTGCACACTTGGAAATTCTAGCAGTGTTGGAGCACAAGAGATTTCTAAAAAAACAAAAACACTTTATATATATATATATATATATATATATATATATATATATATATATATATTTCTAGAACCCTTCTTCCTTCACCACAATGCCATGAAGAATCTCTCTTCTACCTGGAGTCACTGTCCCACTCTCAGTAGCGAGCGTACCTTTCAACCAGGGACCAATGTTCCCTCTAAGCTGTGCGCAGGTGTTCTTGCACAGCTTCCTTCTGGGTGCCGCTCAGAAGAATTTCAGCAGAGCACACAGACAATTCCCACCTATTCAAAAAGATGTAATAAGGGACAAGCCACAGCAGCTACCTACTATTTGCTTTCTCTCAAAATGAAGATAAATTAAACTAACTATTCTTGATATTCTTGTCCAACCTTTTTACATTGCCCTACTATACAAGCTTGACCTTAAAAACCTACAATCCCTAAAAACAGAATACTCCGACAAGAGGATAAAAACAAATATGAAAAAGTGTTCCACGAACAGAACATATAGCTAAGATATGCATGCTCACATTAGCCAAATTATCGTTGCTCCCCACCGATGACTCCTATACTTGATTCTACCACATGACTCGAACTCTGCCCAAGGACACATTCCGATATTACCCGACAACTTTGACTCTGCCTAGCCTTAGCTCTGCAAAAAGTTACCAGACTTAGATACTATTTTTGTTTTATGTTTCTTATAATATGAATGGCGTTCAAGCACAAGAATATCTGTTATTCCTAGTGCCTTAGCAAAAGTATTACCCACACTATGTAACCCAAGTTTCAGCTCAAATATTGTATGCTGACTGTACGTAGGCAGGCTACTAGGATGTGTAACCTCATCCCATGCTTCCTATTTGTTTCACATATGTCACTCAAGCACTTTAAAAAGCCCCCCCCCCCTTGCAAGTTAACGCATTATAAAACTCAAATATTAATTTGCTCTGTAAGGATTTTGAGTAGGCAAATGTCATGCTCAGCGTCTCCTACTTTAGCATTGCTGACATTACCCTATATCTGGAGAGCAACATTGCAATTTCATTTACTTGGTCTGCAAGGGATAATTGGTATAGACTCTGCCTGCCATTATTCATAAATAAAATGAGTGCAACAATAGCAACAATATTCAGATAACTAGAATGTTTTTCACACAATCTGCAACCTTTCAAAATGTTCAGAGTTCCATGGAGCATAGACCTTAACAAATGATATGGTAACTCGCTGCTATAGAAGACTGGTTTCACTGAGCACTTGTATAATTCTACCCAACAATTGAAAGGTGGGGTATGTTGCAAACAATATTGTATGTACTTCATAGTTATTGTGCACATGCAGACTTATTGAATTCTTTGTAAACTCCACATAATATCAATCTGAGGCTTTAAATTGGATGTGCTTGCATTGCATTGTAGGTATGCAAATATCACAGTTAGTGTGTTACTGCTACTATGCCTCACTTTTTACAGAGCCCTGTCAACTAATATTGGAGGCTAGTACAGGAGCCGGGGAGGGGAATGAGTGGAAGGGAACAGGAGAACACTCCCTTGGGGTGAAGAACAAATCAGCAACTTTCAACAACCAAATCAGATATTTTGGCAGTACAGTGAAGGAAATGTTTGTTTGCTAAAGAATAGGAAACTATATTAATAGTCTAGGAAACTGCACCTTCTCTTTCTGTCTATGCTCAGCTGCTGAGGTCTTAAATATAATCATATAATCATGGGTTTGCATTTATTGCATCTAGCATCCACATGCATCTTTTTCAACTGATAAAAGTGCATTTCAGAGGAGGAGTCCTTAGTTAAAGAAGAAGGTACTCAATATGTTGTACCTGTGAGCATTGATGTTGACTTATAGGGGAAATACATGTAATATTCTTCAACAGGGCAACAGAAGATACCGCACTACAGCTCTTGTTGATTTATTTCTAGGCTGTGGTGAGCAAGGGTGGGCAAAACTATAAGCTGTATTATGTACCCTGTAATTTCACTTCCTATGTCAGGGTTACAAGCGGTTTTATATACGATTTTACTCCATACTTAGAATCAGAAGATTTTTCAGTTAGTAGGAAAGTAGTTGGCTTTTCCAGTAGGGATACTTCATGCTTATTAAAATATGTTCTTTCCCCTTTAAAATTCCTCTTGAGATCGGACAGTAATATTATTTGAGTTTCTACCAATGCCACTGCTCTGCTGGTCATTGATTTGAAAAGATGTCAGTGGAACTTTGTGGGTAGAAGCAGGGGTAGATTCCTATATGGTCATGTCTTCCCTTTTTGACTGGGCATATTGCCCTGTTTTTAGGAAGTAAAATGGATGGTGTATATGCCTCCTATCTGTAAGGCCGGTTTTGAGTAAATGTTGTCACAATTCACAGACAAACATAACATGGATAGTAAGCAGAGAGCCAGGAATTCTTATCATCATATTCTGTGGTACAGTTATTCTGATGCAATTATCATCCTTACACAAATTATGAGAGGCATTTTCTCCTGACCCTTGAATTACTCCATTAAAGTGTCACATTAACTCTTATTGGCATGTTTTCCCACACATTCCTTTCAGTTACAATTATTCAATTTGCAAACATTGCATCATGTCTGAATTTTTCACTGCCACATCAAAGTAGCATAAACATGAGATGTTTCCCAATGGCATTAGATACTGTCTGCATTGTCTCTGAGCAGTGCTAACAATTGAATAGCCACGACTAAACCTATTGTTTATCCTGAGCATGCAAAGGTTTTTTTTTTGTGTATACACGTTTTTCTCTCTGCACAGGAGTACTTTTGTTAGGTACTATGGCATATCTTGAAGTCTTGGACCGTTTGATAAGCTCTCATTATAATCCCATATAAAATAATTTTTATTAAGCCTATATTTTCTGAAAAATAGTTGTAAGATCCTCCTTTTACACTAATTTGTAAAGAACTGCAGTGGTTGGGAAGGGGAAATTGCCTTCCAAACTCTTCAGAGATGGTATCTCACCAACTACGCATGCTCAAAAAGTGTCTTTCATCGTTATTCAGTTGCGCACGGGTAAAATAATGTGCGCACAAAGAAAAATAATTTCTGCACTTAGAGAAAAATAATTAGAGTGGACATTGCCTGGGACTTCACTTTATTTAATTTGGCAAGATATTTTTCTGCCCCAGCACAAAAACCCAGATATTCAGGGCCCGATTCTGATGTTTGTTTGTTTGTTTGTTTGTTTAGAATTTATTGTGCGCGCCAGACCCGAGGGTATAAGGGCGCAGAGCATAAGAAAACGTACAGCTTAGTGACAAGGTTACAAAATACAAGTGTCAGTAGCGAGCAAGGATTAAACGGTACAACAGTTTAAGTTAACAATATAGACATGACAGTTGTGAGCAAAATCAAAGTATATACAGTGGGAATAGATTTGTACATTTATTTGTCATTAGTCTCAATTAACCAGCTGATCAGGTTTTGCCTAAATTTGGTGAAAGATTGTTCC
Source organism: Ambystoma mexicanum (assembly GCF_040938575.1). NCBI lineage: Eukaryota > Metazoa > Chordata > Amphibia > Caudata > Ambystomatidae > Ambystoma > Ambystoma mexicanum. Next base: position 135,204,149 of record NC_090939.1, read on the forward strand.
ATTCTCATTGGGGTAGGTAATTCGTTCCACAGTTGGGCGGCTTTGACAGGGAAGCTGGAACCTCCAATAATGGAAAGTTTGAATCGGGGTACCTGAAGGCGATTAGTGTTAGCTAATCTAGTCAATCTGGAAGAAGCTATTCTAGAGAATCTGTTTGTTATGTATTTTGGGACTTTGTTATTTAGACATTTGTGTGTGAGGGGGGCAGTTTTGAGTTTAATTTTCTCATGGGTAGAGAGCCATTTGAATTTTCTTCTAGTTTCAGAGATGTGTTCTCTCTTGGGGATATTCAGTGAAGCTCGAAGAGCATTATTTTGCTGTATCTGTATTTTATTGATAATGGATTTAGTCGCTCCAATGTAGAGGGCATTGCAATAATCTAATTTAGAGATAATCAAGGCTCTGGCTAAGGTCATGCAGCTATTCGGAGATAAGAATTGTTTACCTGCTCTGATAAGTTTACATGTATATGCTGTCGATGAAGCTAGAGTATTTACTTTTTTGATGAATGATAGTGCAGAGTCTAAGTATACACCTAACGTTTTTACTTCCTTAGCTACTTGAATTAGGTTCTCATCGATGATGAATGAGGAGTAGCTTGCGCCTAGTTTGTTGAGAAGACTTGTAGTACCCAAGATGAGAAGCTCTGTCTTATCATCGTTCAGGCAGAGGCCATGGTTGGCCATCCATGCCTGAACGATACTGTAGATTTTGTTCACCATTGCCAAATCCTCGCTGTAGTCCCCTGTGAGTGGCAGGAGGATCTGGGTATCATCTGCATAGTTTGTGTAGGTGATACCCAGATGATACAAGTCCTCAAACAGAGGTTTAGTGCAGATAATATATAGTGTTGGTGATACACAAGAGCCCTGTGGCACTCCACAGGTGATGGCCATAGGGTCAGCAGCCGCAGAAGGGTAGAAGACCCTCATGCTACGGTAACTAAGAAATGATTGAATCCACGCTATAGCGTCACTAGAGAAGTGGGTTAAATCTAGTAGGAGAAGTAATGCTGGTTTTCCATTGTCTCTAAGTTTATCTATTTGGACTTTGAGGTCAATAAGTGCGGTTTCCGTGCCATGTACGGGACGGAAACCGGATTGTCGGGAACCTAGTAGCTGGTTGGATTCAATGAAGTTCTAGATTTGTATGTAGGCTACCTTGTCCAGAATCTTCAACAAGAATGGCACAGTTGTAATGGGTCTGTAATTGGTAGGTACAGCTGGATCTAGAGTTTGCTTTTTGAGGAGTGGGAGTACCCATGATTCCTTTAAGTTCCTAGGAATAGTGCTAGTGGTGAAGGAGGCATTGATCAATGGGGGGATGAATGGAGCTAGGTCCCTAGCAGCATCTTTGATCAATTGTGCTGGGCATAGATCACGTTTGCAATTGGAAGGTTTGAGTCCAAGTATTACTTTCTGAACCTCAATTATGGAAACTTTAGAGAAGTGAAATTGGGTGTGGGGTTTAGTTTTGGGCGGTACTGTAATTTTAGGTGGTGCTGTGATCGCTAGTGACTCTTTTTTTAATTCAATGTTCTTTGGAGGTTTAGGACTTTGTTCGCTAGTGCGTTCTGGATTTCAGAGCACCAAGTTTTGTCTTTGACACAGTTGTCTTGGGCTGTTATGGGGTTTTCAAGTTCTCTTAGTATGGAAAATAGCTCTTTCATGCTAGAATTAGCTTGAGTAATTCTGTTGTTATAAGTCTCTTGTTTAGCTAAGAGGATCTCTTTCTTGTATTGAGAGGAGATGTTTTGTAGTTTCAGTTTATTTTCTGGTGTGGGGTAGAGTTTCCAAATATTAGTGCATTTTCTTTTTTCTAATCTGAGGTTTTTTAGATGGGGGGTGAACCAATTGTTCAAATGATTATAAGGTTTACTATTTCTGAGTTTTAGAGGGGCAATGTCATCAAGAGTTTTATTCATAATTTTATTATATTCATCAACTAGAAAGTTAGGATCTAGGTTAGCAGATAGCGCGTTAAGGGTGTGCAAGATGCCAGTGATTAGTTTGTCTACTTTCATATTTTTCTTGTTTCAGGTAAGTATAGGTGGCGCAGGGGGTTTTTGTAGGGTGGAGATTTTAGTGTCCAGTGTAAAGGATATTAGGTGGTTGGGGTGAAATAGTGAGGGTGGAGATATTGCCATTATGGTCTGCAACCCAATCTGAAATTCTCCCTTTGTTGTGCGTTGGCTCCTTCACTCTTTGGGTGAAGACCAGTTCTGTCAGAATGTTAGATGCTGCTGTGGCTTGTGGGTCATTAGTGTCATTGAAACCAATATTAAGGTTGCCAAGCAGTAATGTTTGGGATGTGTCTTTTAAGTTTTCTGAGAGAATAGTGGATAATTATTCTAAGAAGGTCTTGATAGGACTAGGGGGTCTATATATCAAGTGAATGTTCAGAGTTTGAGAATTAGCTGTGGGTATTCTAATGGACAATGTTTCACACGCTTTAACGACTGGTGAAGGAGAGAGTCTCATGCCGAGCTCAGTTTTGGCAATAATGGCGAGGCCACCGCCTCGAGCTTCACGTCTGTCCATTCTGAGGATATTGTAGTTGTTTGGAATGGCTGGGGACAGTGCTGGACCTGATGCTTCATAGAGCAAAGATTCAGTAATTGCTAAGAAATCATAACCTTCAGTGGAAATGACTTCAGATATTTCTATCGCATGGGCGACTAGAGATCTGGCATTTATTAAGGCACCTTTCAGTTTAGGTATGGATTTAACTGGAGGAGGCTGGCCTGTTGGGCAGCTAATAGTTCTACCTCTTTTTACCTGTGGGTTATTGTGGCTATTATGGTTATAGTGGTTAGATTTGGCTATGGGATCAGATGCAGTTTTTGTTCAGAGGGTATTGGTCTCATATTTGATAAGAGGATCAAAGATTCTTGGTAGTCGTGCCCGTAGTCTAGTGTTTCTAAAAAGTGTGTTGCAAGGTGTAGTTTGGTATGGTGGGTTATATTGATAGTTGACTAGTTTAGGCAATGGTAGTTGGTTTTTGGAGATGTTTATTATACCTCCTGATGAGGGCATTGCATAGAGTATCACTAAGGTAAGTAAGGTGCACTTGTGTACTAGGTTGGAAAGTGTCTCGTGCATGATGTATTAAGCAGTAATATATCTATTGCTCTGAGAGTGCTCTACGTCTACGAAGTGTGTTAGATAGAAATGGTGGCGGACCTCAGAGATCTTAGTACCATATTGTGTTCAGTAGTTACTTAAATTAACGTTATGGACATACCTAGGTTCAGATCATAAGGGTCGGCAAAGTCTGCAGTTATGTAGGCAAATTATCAGAATTATAACTAATCTGAACTAGGACATGCTTAAGTTCAGGTGCTAAAGAGCACGACTCACTGAGGCATATCTGGACGCCCAGGCTCCAACACTATTCTCAAGTGGTCCTGAACGTCCTCATAGTGCACTACAGTGAACCACCTTCTTTGCACCTGTTTCTGGCTACAACGGGCGCAATGGAAATTCTCGGCAGCACTTTCCTTAAATAACAACATTATCATTATTTTACAAATGTGCTGCCAAGAAAACACCTTAAATGACAACATATGTGTTATTCACATGCTTTAAAACAATGTTCCAGCTGTATTCCAATATTCACAATTATCCACACATTACCTTACAAATTACCCACCTATCTCACCCTCCAACCATTAATCTTTGCCCACCCACCTGCACTGCGACTGGCTGTATCTGCCTCTCCTTGTTTAGATCTCAGCCAGATTTTAGTCCCCTAGTTTCCTCCAACAATTTTGTCAGCAGTTCCAACTCAGATGATATCAGACAGCTCTCCCTGATGTCCATTGTGTACCACCTTATAAATCTTTAACCACTCCCCAAAAATGTCTAAATTATGAGGTGCCAGCTCATTGCCTCTTAGTTAGGATTGGACAACCTGCTCCCATCTTTTCAACCTGGGCCTAGCCCCTTCTTTTGATTAGCTCCTTTTAGTTACAGGGCATCATCCCTCTGAATGTATGACTCCATCCACCTGAGACAGCATTTTCACCATTTCAAATATGCAGTGAAAAACTACAAGAAGACAAAGAACTTTAATTGACTATTAAATATAATATACATATTTTACTTCTTATCATGCTAGACCTAATGAAATGAATCCTGTGATGGCACAAGGTTGCAGGTTCGAACAACAGTTTTTTGAGAATTATTCAAAAATGATACAAGTCAGTATCACACAACTTTACATACAGTTAAATAATACAATAAGCTACTATCTCCCAATATCTCTGCTTTATGACATTTCCTGGGGCAGCAGAAACACATATTAGGTTGTAGTTTTAGTTCTCAAGGTCGAATGTTTATCAGAGTTAAACCATTTGATGGAGATTTCCATATGGTCTATAAAGATATTTGAAGGATTTCTGTGCACCTTGTGGTTGCTGAGGAAATGATCAAAGAATTATCTTCTATGCAACCCTATGGCAAATAATGTATACATATGTTTCCTTCAATTACACATTGCATTTCTTTTCTTCAAACAGAACATGTGATCTGGCCTTCTGCTTCTTTTGTTGGTTTGGGCCTGGTGTAAATCCATTAACATTCTTGCAAAGTCAATGGCTGCACAATGGGTTGCCTATCTCCAGATGTAGATGAAGACAGCTCCACCCCTAACTCATAAATCACCTGCTGGTGTCTGTCAAATGACATTAGTTCAGTGAGAGGGACCACACATTTAAGTTTTAAATCCAAGTATTTTAGATAGGTCAACCCATTAAATGTTAACTTTATTTACCCAGTTGCTGTCCCCAACCCACAATAAATGCCTTCCTGGTCACTGATGTGGCTTCAAATAGATTGACTTTCAGTCACAGTGCTGAGCAGAGCTTTTAGCCTTGCCTCTGATGGGGGAGGTGAAATGTCTTATGGGCTAACACAGTGTTTCTGTAGAGAAATCTTTGAGCTAAGCACAGTTCTTCTTCATGCCCAGAAAACTCATACTTTTAAATGTTAAAATGTCTTCACACATGAGGCCTTTTTTTAATATCACACATCAGGCCATCACTGTCCATCTTTAAATTATATTTTTGATTAAACTCTCATAGATACTGGAATTTCACTTGTAAACAGTTCCTTTCAATCCCAGCTGCAGTGGTCTTCATTTTCCATTGGCAGTGTTTTTGTTGTTGAAAAATACCTTTCATTTTTGTTATAATGTAGTGATTTTAGTTCTTTGTCATTCACACATATGGCACATTTAATTTCAGTCTTCCTGTTTCTGACACACTATTGATGTATTTTGCAGTGTTGAAAGTTTCATGCTGACCTTTTGGTCTGCCAGTCTAGTGTGCTTTCAAATTACAGGATCAGATATCTGAATTTTAGGCCCCAATCAGCTAAACACTGCTTCCTTTTGTCTTGAGGGCTGCATTTGAATCCCCAATACACTATTAAACGCTATCATGAAAAGGTAAACACAAATAAAAAATGTGTGTTTCTATTTCTAATGCAACTCTCCTCAATGTGGTGGGTTCACAGCACATTTTGTCCTTTTAGTGAGGTGGCAGGAGCTATGCAAATTATGCTTGGAGTCCTGGCCATGAGTGTGGCACAACATACAAAAGTGTCCCTCGAGCCCACTGTGAATAGTTGGTATCTGTGGGCATGACTCTGTCTTCTTTATTGTGTAAAGAGTAATGATTCAGGCTGTGGCATTGTATGAAGGTTAGACTTACATCTGATGTACATTGTGCCTAGGGACTGCCTGTGTGAGAAGTCTTGTTGTGTGATGAATATTATTTTCAGCCTGTGCATGGGAATACTGACATTGGACTTCTGTGGACTGCTTACAATGGGAATTAATAGTGACATGCTGCGTTACCCCTTTCTTGGACTTAGAATGTAGCACTGTGGGACCTGTGGTGTCAGTGAGGTCATTCCCTTCTCCATGTGCCAGATTAATGTTGGTGTGCCTATGTGACAGCTACCAAACATTTGTGTCATGCATAAAGTTGCTAGTGAAGGCGTAACTGCTGTACATTAACCTGGGTTACTTAAGCATTGCTTTCCATCCATTTGCTTGGTTGTGGTAAGGAGAAATGTTTCAGAATAGGTAGGCATTACAGATGTGTGCTATGCTAGTCATTCATGCTTGCCACCTAATCTAGCAACATGGTTTTGTTATATAAGTGCGGGTGTCAATATGTGATCTCAAATATGTGCAATACACACTTACATGGCACAACCTCGGGTGATATTTGTTCTTATTATGTTGCAATACAGGGCACTTTGTTGTGGATGTATCCATCGTTTTCAACCTGGGATTCTGCTTTAACCTATGCATCTTTGCCTGTCACGACTGTGGTGTCAATGATAGAGGATGCTTTCAACTCCAAAAGGTGCATGAAGGGATCTGGAACGGTGCCTCTTCATGTGGCACTGCATTTTATTAGGGTTAGGGTATGGTGCTTTTTGCATCCCATCTTTTCTGGATTCGCTTTGTGGTCATAGGCTGCAGAGACAGTGCTAATACCTTGTCCTGCACCCTGTCCACAGCTTCTCACACTTATTTGCTGGAGTCCTGGACATGTGGTGCCCCACCAGTTAAGCCCCTACTTGGCTTATTCCTCAGTGAGGATCTTTAACTTTTGCATAGGATTATGCCCATGGCATCCAAGAGTGGGCTGTGATCCAAAAGAGGTCCTGGAAATCATTTTCAAAGTGGTCCCATATTACACATTTTGAGCAAGCCAAAGCGTTTTCCTATGAGAAAATGTGAAAATAAAATACAAATGAGGCCCAGGGTGCAGAGGCCCACCGGGAAATCTCCACAGTTCCCTGTAGGCCAGTCCAGGCCTGATGGCATCCCTTGGCACAGCACTGTCCGCAGATTCCTAGTTGCTTGTAATTTTGTTCGGATGGCAGTCCACAGCAGTGATGCTGCACGGATTATGTTCCACAACAACTGTGCCTGTGTAATGAGATTCTATGTGGGTCTGACAGTTCTGCGGACACCAATGGTATTTCCGCTTGCAGTCATGCATTTCAGGAAAGTTCACATGAGGTAAATGTGATTTTTGGTATGCATTGAGTACCATGACTGTATCCATAGCAGAAAAGGCAGGAACATGCTGTCTGCCTCCGATTACCGCATGCAGTTATGTTCATGGCTGCATCTGATATTTCTGCATGTTTTACTGGCAAACTAGTGATGAACCCATTCGCTTCTTCTTCAATATTTGATCTGCTCAACAGACAGGAAATTGACCACCGGAATCGCTGGGGACTAGAGGTGAGCAAGGGTTCTGCTGTAGAATAGAAAGTGGTGAATTTCACCTTATATTTTTTCATTGACAAAGGGCATTTGTACAGAAAACGATGCAAAAATTAATTATAGGATTCTTATAAGTAGGTTATAAGAACGTGTGAGACAGTGCTGGGATTTTGGGAACAATAATAAGAACTTTATAGGAACTCATTAGGGACGCAAATACTGATTAAATTGCTATACAATCTCATACATTTTAATTAGGATTATGTAAGATTGTATAAGATCCTGACAAGAGTCTTATACAAAATATATAGACGGATTTGTCAACTCCGACTGGTGACACAGAGTTCAGTTCTGGGATGATGTACAGCAATAAAATTGAGAGACGTGACTGACCCCTCCTGGAGTACACATCAGCTTTCCCAGTACTTTAACCATTACATGACTTTGAGAGGATGGTCTAACTCGGGGCACTGACCATGGAGTGAACCTCTTTTCATCAATTCATGCAAACATATTCGGTATGCTCGGGTTGGTGGGTTGAACTCATTGACCCAATTCCCTTAGAGAGAGGCGAGAGTTGTAAGGCAAGGCTGTGTGCTGACCCCCGCTCCTCTTTAGTGTTTACATCAATGTGGGCATTGAGAAACTGGAGGCACACAGCCTTGATCCACCAAGACTGGGGAGTACTAGGTTTCCCGCCCCAATATCTGCAGATGACGCTGTCCTGTTGGCTACATCCCCAATGGGCCAAGTTTATTGGGAAATGCAATGATCTGGGTCTTGAATTAAATAAAGAAAAAAATAAAACAATAGCCTTTAGAGTAAGCTTCGCCCAATCCATTAAGGTCTACCATTGAGGTGGACGGGACCATTTTAGAGCAGGTCTCATATGATTATCTTGGGGTCAGGTTTTCGGAGAATGGTCTGTGGTCGCACCAGGTAAAGCATCAGCAATGCTCAAGAAGTATTGCGGTGGAATCGATTAGTTTACCATACTCAGGGATTTGGCGCCATTAGCCCAGACCTAAAACTACATCAGATGCAGGCAGTTGCCGCGTCACTTTATGGTGCTTAGCTAGGGGACCATGTAGCAGTGAAACCTGTGGTCATAGCTAAAATATGTGCTTATGTTATTTAGTTCGGTAGTATAGCTCAGTGGTGATGCACTCGTCTTGGAAGTAAGAGGACGCACTGCATCACAGGTTCAAATCCTGGATGTGCAGTTCGAAACCTTTTCGGTATTAAGCACACATTATTAATAACCAATTATAATAATTAATTATAGTGCCAGTATGCATATGGAATGTGGTCTCGAGCCGATAAAACAGCAGGCTGGATTAAAGACGCTTTTGTACTGGATAAGGGATATGGACCTCACCAGACTTGCAAATGCACGTGTAGGATTGTATGCACATGTTATCACACCAAAAAACTCAGGTACATTATGTATCATTACTTTGTTTCTAAACATTAACAAATATGTATTTCCTGTCTATCTTGCCCAACCAACAGACTAAACTAAACCCTTGGCGCCAGACTTGGCCATTTACAAAGATGCAAGGGGAATGTTTTGTCTCTGGCAGGAGCCAAATCCCTTCCACTGTTCACATTTGGAAAAACACAACTGTCAAAGTTGAACATGGAGGAGTACTGGAGGTCGCCGGCTTATCACATCTGCAGGTGGCACTTGTTCCTGATATAGATTGGCAGAGGACTGTGCTGTTCTTAGCACCGGGCCAACAGTTGGTAGAGGAATGTACTGTTCCTAACACAGGGTCACAATATCTGCAGTGCAAATCCATTTCTGGGTTTGAGTCCTGGTTGGACATGATCAATCTCCGATTGGTTTCAATATTCTAAAGGTGGCATCCTGCATGCAAGATCGGCGAGGGTCAAGGGGCAAAGCATGCCTGGTCTTGAATCCACCACTCATGTATTGCTCTCTGCAAAGGCTACACAGGCTAGCGAGAGAAATATATGCTGCACTTTTCAGACTAGCAGTCATTCTTCATGTAGAGGATGCCTGAACTATTGCAAGGAATGCCCCTAAGCTGACAGCGGCACATGTTGCAGCCAAATACATCCATAGGGCACGGCTGAAGCGGAGTCACATTGGTGAAGTAATGATTCTTTTTAAGTAGCTCCTGATTTTGTACCGGCCTTGAATGTTGCACTTTTTATTGTGATATTTCCTCTGCAGATTTTGCACAATTGCCTGTTTAATGTGTTATTGCTCTAATCCTGAATAAGCTCTTGGACTTTAAATCTTTTTTACTTATGCTGTATTTCCTATTACATGTGATTGTTGTACCACTGATTTTTTGGCTAACGCCGTAATAAAACTGATTGCCTGACTGGCAAACACTTGTTGTTCTCAATCTTTACCTCACCTGATAGTTCACTGCAGAATGTGAATCGTTTGCACTGTACCAAAGGTACAGCAGGCTCAAGTCCTTCAGGGAATTGTTAATTGAAACGTTCATAACGGAAGGGTGCTGGGAAGATGCAGGTGTTGTCTCACTCACAGTCTGCTCCTCGTGTGAGGTCACAGGATTTAGTTTCCCCCACATGGGCAAAGTACACAATTCAACTGCCATGGGGGTGTGAGGGGGAATCAGAAATACATGGAATGGGGCAAGACCCGGGTGATATTCAAGAACATCTGCAGTTAGCACTGGGGCAGTCATTGTCCAAGTGCAAACAACATATTCTTTCAATGCATTTTTACAGAGCAAAGGATTACGACTAGGACACACATTGCAAGCAGGCTTTCCACTGTTCTTGGGAGAGCAAATCCTTCTAACATCTGATCACCTCTCATTGCACCTGGCAGTATTGTTTTCTGCATGAAGGAGGGTACAGCGTGCTAATGTGTGCAACGTGAATGTCTTTGTGCCTTGGAAAATGCCTTACAGTCGTGAACCACATGTCTGTACCCTTCTGTGTTTGGTTTAGTATAAGGACGTGCTTTAATTGGTAGTTTTTACTTTGTTCTATTTTATTGCTACAAAGTTGCAAATATTTCTCCAGTTTTCTACTCATTACTCTTCCTTTTATCAACTGCTGCCACCCTTCTCCTCCTCACTGCGCTCTGAAGCAAATCTTTCTGTCTGTGACCGGGTGCAGAGATACACAAATAAAAGTACTTTTTTTGTAGAATCATAGGCCATTTTCTATGTTACTTCTGTACATCATTGTTTTGAGAAGCATATAGTATATAAACAAGTACATCTGTAGGATCACTGGCACAGTATGGACCCCCGACCCTCGAGGTGCCTATGTCCCGGAGTTGGACCCCTGAGCACGCTGACTTTTCTAAAGTGAGAATGCAAGGCAAGACCCTCCCAGAATGTCCAATGGGAGCAAGGAGACATCACTGCCACCGCGCAAGGCAGGAACCAGGGACCTCTCACTGCTTTCTGGTTCCTGTCTGCGTTAAGTGTGGGACCAGGAAGCCTGGAGAGGAGCATCAAGTCTGGAGCTGCTGGTTGAGAAACAACTACAAGAAAACGTGTTTGTGTGTGTGTGAGACTGCTTGCAAGATTGTTGGATGTATGTGTACGTATGTATATGTGCATTCAGGCAAGGGTGCGTTTGTACGAGTGCATGCATACATTAGAGCACTGTGTGAATGGTCTTTATGCATGGGTGTGAGTGCACTTGTGTGAATGTATTCTGAATGTTCTGGGTGCTCATTTGAATGGTTCACAGAAGCTCTCCAGGTGAGTGACTGGAGATAAATGGGTATGAATATGTGCCTACAAGGCTGGTGCCCATGGACATTGGTGTAAGGATGTGTTGTTCTAAGAGTAACATGGTGACATTGCATATTATCCTGCCATTTCTGGGCAAAGCCCACTTGAAGAGTGTTATTACGTAGAGGAGGGGTTGAGATGGGGGTTTATATTATAATGTGACAGGCCAGGACCCTGGGCATGTTCTTCCTGTAGCATTACATTTTTACTGGCATTAAGGGCCATTTAAATCTGTGTTTTTAAATAGTGGGGCTTGGCATGTGTGTGGTCAGCAAGGAAATGTTTCCTTTATGAAGTGGCAATGCATTTTTGTACTGGTAAATGCAAAGTCAACATAAGTGTTCTAACATGGTGGGGTTGCAGTATGTATGTAGCCAGCATGGCGATGATATTTTCTTACTAAGGCAGGGATTATTTTACTGACACTAAGGGCAAAGTCAAAATGAGCATTATGACATGGGGGTGCAGCATTTTGTGCAGCCAACAAGTAGATGTTTGCTACCTATGACATTGCATTTATTTTACTGGTTTTAAGGGGAAAGTCAGCATGACACATTTTCTTCCATGCTGGTGGGGGGTATTTGTATAGCCAGCAATGGGGATACTGGCATATATTGCAGAACCTGCCAAAAATGTGTTCTTACAGTGCATACATAATATTACTGGCCGTGCACACGGGTGGCTGGTAAATGTGGGGGCCACGGAGCGCGCACTTATTTCTACGCTAGATTGAAGATTTCAGGTTTGATTTAGACATTTACTTAAATCCCCCTCCTAGTGTAGTTTGCTGTGTGCCCCTGCAGCAGCAGGGTGCTAGGCAGAATCACACGCAGTACCCTTTGGGAACACCACACACAATTAAGACTACAAGTGACAGTACAAATTCACCTTTGGTACAAGCCTGTATTACACAGTAAAGTGGTAGCGATGGCTGAGCCGCGAGACTTATCTCAAGAGTAAAGTGAACAGTATCAATAGTTACGCAAAGGACAACCATTACTATGGTTCAAACAAACACTGACTCAAGGTTGCTGAGTAAAAGAATATACATTTATTTACACATCAGTTGTAAAACAATTCACCAAAGTACAGCAGTAGAAAAATCACACTCTTAATATACTACACCCTAACCCAATAGATTCTGGACAAGTTAGGTTCACAATGAAGTGTGAGTATGCTGTGTGCCCCTGCAGCAGCAGGGTCATCATGCACTTTGCACATGCATGGGGGTCCAGCCGGTCCCAGGGTCTGTGGTGTGGCCTGGAGTTTGGGAGGGGGCCCTCACCATTGCACACAGGGTAGCCCCCACATTCATGCTACGCCACTGACATTTTAGGTTATTTATAATGTGCTTACTACCTGGAGGTTTCTAAGCGCGGGCACGGGAATCGAACCTGTGTTGCTTGTGTCATCTTGCTTCCAAGGAGAGCATGTTGCCCCTGAGCTATCCTCCCGAGCCTGTAGAGCATTGCCAATGCAAAGTTTGTTCAATGGCAGACTCTGCCACAGCTTTGGCAAGGATCTGGGCTCGCCATTCCTGCTACTAGATGCCCTGCCAAAGGATCGCGCTTAGGTGGAATGAATCCTTTAACATTCTTCAGCTCTCCAAAAGCAGTTAGTCCATCCCTTTCCATTTTGATAAATTCACAGCTCATTAAAATATTACAAAAGAATAAAGTCAGATACTGTAGCACTGATAGAAAGAAAAAGCTTATATGCTTGAAAGGACTAAAAGGTCACCTGAGCCGGATGCCGATAACGGCTGAGGTCAGCCAGGGGGATTTACTGGGTCTGGATAAAATCATGTTCAGCATGAAATGGAATTCAGATGTGCCTCTTAGCCCTTTCGCCGGCTACATTTGATCTAACTCGTTTTTCCCATTCAGCGGCACGCATGAATGTGCCTTATTTAAAATTGATTTTTTAAATCTTTTTCTTAGGGACGTTTGTGACTGAATGACAGTGTAGAAATGACTCCTGGATGGTATCGATGATCTCCCCCACCTCCTTGTGCTCCTTCTCGCTTCCGCTCCTTTCAGCTCCTTGCCCTACTTCATTGGAACTCTTTACCTCTCCCTATCCGTTCCACCTCATCATAATCTTCCTTCCACTCCTCCTTAAAATCCCATCTTCTTCAATCCCCCTCTTGACTACCCTTCTCCTCTTCCTTCCCTGCTTCTCCCCTTCCTGGTTTCCTCCTAATTTAACTCGGCAAATTGTTCTACTTACTGTTCTTGTTTAATTGAATCATGAATTGTATCCTACTGCTTCTTTTGTATTCTTGTCGTTTAATGTAAAGCGCTTTGGCGTACAGCACTATATAAAAGTTAATATAGGGTCTTCTGGACTGTAGTCTTCTTAACTGCACCTCCACTGCCTGGGCCATCTAGTGCAACAAGTCCATTCTGGGCCAGGAAAAAAAGCTGGGTATTTGCTTGAGCAAAAAGGCATTTTGCCCATCCACAAACCGTATTCGCACCTGCAGATATCTTTTCATTGCATTATCACAACGTCATGCTCAATTGCTTTTGCGCTTAAACAAGCATTAGGTAATCCTTTCGCTGAAGTGTATGGGCCTAATAAATGGAACTTTTAGCGCAGAGCAAAGTGACTTTGCACTGGTGCAAAGCGACTCTGCACTGCCAACAAACACCCTGAGTCACAGAGTGGTGCAAAGTGTATTTTTGCACTGCAAAATTACACTTCACCATCACTGGTTTATGGCTATATGTTGTATCTTGTCAGCGCCCTTAATCCCCCAGGTCAGCAGCCGAGCTATATCAATTAAAAATAAATAAATAAAAACGTTGCACCGCTCTGTGAATCAGGGTATTTGTTGGCAGTGCAAAGTCACAGTCATTCTGCACTGCGCTAAAAGTTCCATGAATTAGGCCCTATGTTTGGACCGCGAAGGATGTCAAATGTAAGTGACACAACAGGGCCATAAACTAAAACCTACTGCAGGGTTCATACGACCTGTTACATAGAGATCACAGACCATTGTGAATACATTGTGCTGTTCACCAACAAAATACATAACTCATGCTTTTACAAATATTGCAGGTCACAAAATAGTGAAGTAGTCACAAACTGGTCACATTTCTGTATTAAAATCAGGCATAGATAAACAATATAAAAAATATGCTTGAAGAGCCACGAAGGTTGGACAGAAAATGTTCCAATAATATTAGTGGGAAATAATTTAACCTATTGGCCATTGAGGGTATTTCTCTACCTAATGCTGCCCTGAAATTTCCTTTTGGACATGTGCTCATTTGCAGCTAAAAACCGGTTTCCTTCTAAATCTTCCACACCAGATTTGAAACCCATTTTTTGCATAACATTGTGATAATAAAAAGCACTGTGGACCTCATGTTCCATTTGAGCATAACATGAATGGAAGGCGTAAAACAGCCAAGAGTAAGGCTGTTTCATTTCACGGCACGCCACATTTTCAATAATTTGTATGGTGGAGGGGAGAGGCGGAATGCAAGTTGCGTTTCCTCCACCTTCCATCCTCTCCGCCATGCTCTGGCATGTGTTTCGGCATTGATTTTCATGCAGGCGCAAATGCTTGAGCTATTTATTGGGTCAGCTGACTTTATGCACCAGCATAAAGCAGGCAGCCCCTATGGCGACCATTGTACACGCTGCCTGCCATACTTGCATGGCTGGCAGCGTGTACAATTACAATGAAATGCTAACTGTGAACGCTGCTCACAATGCGTGCGTGTTAAGCATAGTTTAAAAGTCAAATTAACTGCTGCCCGACATGCAGCATGTCAGCCAGCATTTAATTGTAATTGTATACCCTGCCTGGAATGCTCAATTTACACGGCAGAGTTCAAAAGTGCAGTGCAAAAGGTGGCCTACACGCGTGTACTCCACCCTTTGTCTTGCACATTTGCACTAAACTGTGCAAATGACACACATTTCATGGCGGGGACGTGGCAATGCCTAAGAGCAAATGCACCAGATCCCCACCATCAAATTATGCAAAGGAGGCACGTGAGCACCTTTAAATTTGTGGTTTTCATTTTGTCAGCTGCCAAAAACTTCAAGTGAATGGCAAAATTGGGTGATTATTTATTTCTTTAAAATAAACATTTTCCATCAATGTTTAGTTGTGTGGAAAAACACTGCACCCGAGTTACAATGGAGAGCTGATTGTGCGCATCACAGAAGCGCACATTGAGCTTCACAAACCAGTATTCGGAAGGTGGCATTTCCCTGCTTTTCTGAAGCACATCTCGATTTACAAACATGATGCACGGTTCACTTAGTAACACAGGGAAGCACCGCCCTACACCTATTTTCACAGGACATTGTAGCACCATTTCCTACACTTCTGCACACTCGGGACATGCATGGTATGGTGAACTGCTTCCCCACTGGAATATCTGTCCCTCAAACAGAGCTATCCATCAGTGGTGTCTCCAGGAATCAAAGTTAGGTGGGGGCACAGAAGGGGCCACAGGCCAAAGTAGGGGGCCACCTATGAAAGGGCTACTTGAATGCTTTCCCAAACAGACGCAGGCCCACACCTGGCACCCTTCTCACCACTCAGAATCCAGGCCGTCTATATTTCAACCTGCCTCCCCTTCACCAGAGCCGAGGCCCCATACCTGGCATCCTGCCTCCCTACCAGCAGAACCCAGCCCCCAAACCTGGCATCATGCCTCCCTACTGCCAGAGCCAAGGCCTCTTACCTGGCATCCTTCTACCCACACCATGCAGAACCTAGGCCCCATACCTGGCATCCATTCACCCCCACCACCCAGAGCCCAGGCCCTACACCTGTCATTGTACCTCCCCACTTGATACCTGGTATCCTGCCTTCCTACCACCAGAGCCCAGGCCCCATATCTGGTCTATTTGCCCGCCCCATTACCCAAAGTCCAGGCCCCAAACCTGTCATTATACCTCCCCACCGCCATAGCCCAGGCCTCATTCATAGCATCCTGTCTCCTCAACAGCCAGAGGACAGAACACAAGCCCCTTAACTTGCATCCTGCCTACCTTCCACCAGAGCCCAAGTCCTATAACTGACATCCTTCACCCCAACACCTATAGCCCATGCAGCATACCAGGCATTCTACCTCTCTCCCACCAGAGCCCTAGCCCCATACCTGACATCCTGACTCCCCACCACGATAGTCCAGGCCTGTACATGGCATCCTGCCTCTCCACCAACATAGCCCAGGCCCCATATCTGCCATTCTGCTCCCCCACCATCAGAAACCAAGCCCCATACCTGGAGTACTACATCCTCAACATCCAGAGACCATAAGACAAGCCCTAAACCTGTCATGCTTTCCCCAGAAGACCAGAGCCAAGCCCCATAGTAATGCTTTCCATTGAAATAAACAAATGCATCACTACCCGGGATTTTTCCAAAGTGGAAAAGGTTGCTACCAGTTCATAATAGGTGGTCTGTTGAGCAATGTACGGTAACAGTAACTACCTGAAAATCATTCTACGCCCTCCCTAACAAACAACCCATCTTCACATGCAACTCTTCACTGAATCAATAACGATTACACAATAGAATGCATATACCACCCAAAAGAAATCCCTAAATAGCACACTAAGCTACCACAGATACACCAATATAGCTCCCCACACTCCTTAAACACCACAAAGACAGACATGATAATCACATAAACAATTTAAGTTACCAACCTGGAGTGCACATTAACCACTGCTCCAGACAACTCACAAAATACTTAAAAAGTGCCCACCTTAGAAGTGCACTGCTCCAGACAACTCACAAAATATATAAAAAGTGCACACCATAAAAAATCCTTTTTTTCTAGATCATGCACACGCCAACATTGCAACAAAGCAACCTACTCCTGTTTCTGCATTGGTCTCCTACCCCACCTATTGAAGATTCTGGAAACCCAGGAAACTGTGAGAATGGTGGATTGTTTACTATACAAAACATCAATAACATAGCATAAAAGGGCACAGGAAAATGCTTCACTCATTCTCCGGTGCGGCCATACTATGGACGGCTCAAAAATGGCAATAACCGCTCAGGTGCTTAATAAACAACTAAAGTGTGATCTTTTAGAGTCCAAAAAAACTGAATACACCCGAGTCGAGATGATAAATCTGTTTTTCCACCCAAAAGATCTACGCTATACTAATCAAATTATTAGTTCAGGCAAGCAATGACAAACACTAAAAAAGGACTAGAACTCTGATAACTAGAACCACCCAAGATGGCGTCCGTATACGACGCATAACCGGCGTCTTCTGGCATTGACTTCGGAAATCAGTTACACTAAAGGAGCCCCACTAACAGAAAGCTCAGGACGGGAAACAAGACCAACCGAGCGGAATTATATCGCCGCGAGCACTCAAAAGAGACCGCGCTGAAACCACAGGTAAGCGGGAGCCTTTACCTAAAAGCCGGATAGATGTCTTTAAAAGCCATAGATTATTGCCAAAGAGAAATGACAATAATATACAAAAAATATTCCAAACAACTACAGAGATGTCGAATTATATATATATCCAGACTTTTTTAAAATTCTGATCAGTTTTTTCAAAAAAACTGTCAGTAAAAAACGGTCATTGACCATAGTCTATGTATGATTTGTTCACTGACAGATTTACACTAGTAATACCTGTAACTACGAGAATAGATACCTGAACCAACTGAACAAAAGAGAGCCAGATTTACCGGACTCATCATACGGAGGTAAGAATTTCTAGCCCCAAAAAGAAATAATATGTTTCCAAATAATCTAGCAGAGTCAACAAGGAAACCTGTTTAGCAAATGTTTTTTTTTAAAAAAGAACTGCCACTTTATATATCTGACTAATGGTCATATATTGTGAATCTGTGATCGAGCATTTCCAGAGCACTGACATGGATAACCTGGCCGTTTCCACTGATCCTTCTATTTTTATGAATTTTTTCATAGGAACCCATAGAAGAAATTGTCTTCCTATTAGAAAACTGTCCAACTATTGTGGGCGTTTCTCCTTCCTTAGAGGGCTCTACTACACATGGGAATTCAGGTAAATTTGGTTTAACGCTGAAATTTGCCCACACACATTCATAGTGTTTAAAGAATACGAGCACAAGTGCTGATTCTTGTTCTTTTGTTTTTTTATCAACAGTTACCCTTCTTAATACTGAGTGAAGCCTCATTAAAGGAAGATTTTTATAACAACAATGCATTTACTCTAAAAATTCACCATTGATTTCTCCTGAAGAAAGTCCCACCACCATCAAGAGGACTGAAACATGTTGAGTCAATAGTCTAGAATTAATACTAGACTATTCATAATTACCTAGAGATTGTAAATGATCTAAAACTGTGTCCTAATAGGATTTGTCCTATAGACCGATCTATTTACCAATGAGAGATATACATTTGCTGCGTATCTGTTTTTTAAGAATTATTGTATGTATGTGCTTTGTCTTTGTTAGAATCTATTCTATTTCTAGAGTGTGATGATGAATGTAATGAATTCTTCTCCATTTTATGAGACATTTTATGCTGAAATTATTAATATAAATATATTTTTGTGAAATACGCATGTAGTTTGTCTTAATAGGGTATAACTGTTGACCAAAACCTTTCTTCTACCTTTCTCTATAGTGACTGCTAAATAATGCAACCCTGAACAAATCCATCCTTTTACACAACTGTACTTTTCTCACTTTAAGAATCACTAAAAAAATTTGTGTAGTTTTGTTGTATAGTTATCTGCAGCACACATAACCTGTAGGTATCTAGGTGCTAGTTTCATTGAATTGTGGAAGTGCAGGTTATTTATAACGTGCTCAGGTTTTTTAAGCGCAGATCTGGAATTCAAACCTGTGTTTGCTCAGCGTGGTCTTGCTTCGAAGATCCGCACGTGGCCACGGAGATATCCTCCCGTAGTAAAGTCACTCGGATAAAGATTACATTTGTCACAAACCTCCAGCTTGGTGTGCAACTTTTTAAGAACATTTAACTATTCCTATAAAGCAATCCGATTTTTTCATGTTACAGTAGTAGATTTATTTACCAACTTTGAAAACGTGAGCTTTCTTGTGTAACTTAAGGAGTAAGTGCAGACCATTAAGGCCACGATAAAGGGCAGGCCTCTCAAAAAGCTCTGTCCAGATGCAAGATGTAATGGGCTTTGCTGCAAAGTCAAAAGCGCACTTTAAGAATACTTGACAACACTAGCAGGGCAGGTGTTCACATGTCCCTGTGGGGTGGGGGCGAAGGAGGGAACAGCATTTTGCAGGCGAGGCCAGTGCCCCCCTCTGGCCCTACCCTTGCAACGCCACTGCTATAAGTGTGGTTTTGCTTTCCACTTCAGCATAACGGGCCCTCTGAGGTGTACTCAGGGCCATCAGGTGGGTGCTGGGAACCTTCACTACTTTAGTGAATGTTTTGTGAAGCATAAGTGGAGGAACAATCACAGGAAATGCTTCTGATATTTGGAAGGTAATTCGACCCATAATAGTGTGTTTTTGGTTGCATGTGGTATTTACAAAATACTGCATGATATCAACTGATTGGCCAGGTATTTTAGGATAGCAACGCCCACTGATACAGGGTGAAATATTTATTTGGGAGGACAAACATACATAGACTAATAAAATTGGACCAACCAGGGCAGGTGTTGCCTTTAAAGGGCGGGCTGTGGCACTCACGACCTCATTACGAGTTGGACAGTATTCCGCAGGATGGGTGAGGTAATTCCTCCACTCCTGGGCCATAGCCGTAGTATGGCGGAGAGGGAACATTGGCAGTAATTTAATTCTCGCCAATTCTTTCTTGCTCCGCCACATTTGTAATGAGGCCCACAGTGTCTATTTTTTAATCAAATCACTGGGTAAGCCCCTCATTTCATAATAGAGTTAAATGTTGTCACATTGACATTGACCACTTTCCAAACATCTGCCCCTCATGTTAGGTAATGTTGAGAGGGATTGTACAGTTACTGTTCCGTTTTTACTGTGACCCCCCAAAATATTGACTTTAAAAAAATTATTCTAACCCCTTTTCACCCATATATATGTGGGGGTATGGGTATAGTATATAATGAATATAGGCGTGGCTGCGGGGGTCTCCGCACATATATATGCAGTGAAAACAGGGTTGAAATAAAACAAGTCAACATTTCGGGGGGTCACAGTAAAAACAACACAGTAATGACATAGATCCATGTTGAGCTATGTGTAGAGGAATTCAAGCGTGTTCAATGTCATATGTCAATGCTTCTATGCAGGATTGAGCACCACTACACACACAAGCATCCATTCTAAAAGCACTTATCTTCCTAGCGACCTATGGCAGAAAGCAGAGAAGGCTGATCATAAAATGGACGAGATGGTTTCTGTGACGTTGGCTCTATGTTGGATTCTTGAAAACACACTTTCTAAATTCTCTGATTGTGACCCATCAGTTTAAGTGACTGAACACAACAAACTGGCTCATTTTGTTCACTGATACTCTAAATATGTAGCTGTATCCCTTAAGAAAACATTATCATATTTTTTCGAAAATTCTGCTATGATGATCTGCTTTCTTCACTCTCATCATCGCCTCTGGTGCCCTCTGTTATGTCTGTGGCAAGCAGTGACATCAGAAAAGGATTTTGATTTTATCCAATGACGCTCAAGAGCTCTTGCTCTTGGTTTCAGTGTGTGCCAGCTATTGGCAAAGCATTATTTGGCATGGCTTTGGTAGACCTGGGCCTTTGTTATGTTAGAGGAGACACAACATCCAGATACTGGTCCAAATGCGCTTTCTATTGTGTACAAAGTTGTTGAATATCACAAATCATTCTATCCCCTCTCGCCTTGTGTTACATGGAGATGAATACTGTACCTGCAGAATGGTTTATAAATGCCTTCCCTAATATTGGCCAACCCAGATTAATGTGATTGGCTGAATGGGATGTTGTAGTGCCATCTAGGCTGCTACTTTTAAAAGGTTCAAGGTTGAGAGGTTGATTCTTTTCCGATGATTTTAAAGACGGTTTTAAACATATGGGTTAATACATTATTGAGTTGGTTTGTATGTTGAAATCGGATCTATTCGCACACCTATCACAATCGCCTGTCATAGTTACAAATTACAGATGGCTTGATCAAATTAATTGTGTGTGTAGTTTTAAACAGCTGGAATAGAATGAAAGATTGCATCCTGAAAAGGTGATCTTCTCAGGGATGTTTGCTAGCGATTTTTAGTCTGTTAAAAGTTGTATTGTCAAATCTGCAAGGCACAGACTTGTATACTACGCCATCTTTAGTGTGCACACTATCCAAGGCAATTACTTCCTGCACCCATTGGCAGTAAAGCATGTGAGGGACTTATTCTCTCAGATCAATGGTCTTCAAGGGTTTTATGCCAAGTTCACCACAAGTCAAAACACTTTGGGAAAAGACTGATGGCACACAAAATATACAATTTGCTAAAATTCTACAGATCAAAGCCATTTGGCTTATCCGGCAAGCATGTGTTTTACATGGAGCTAACCCCTTGATCAGCTTGGGTTGCAGCTGTAGCCTATTATTTTATGTACCACATTTGCCCTGGGAGGTGCATGCTGGAGAGCAATAAGATAGGCCCTGCTCTTCCGGTTTTATTCCATTTCAATGTCCAGCTGCTGATTTCATGCGGTGACATAACCTTCACTTCAGCAAGCTATGCTGTTCTGGGGAGCTGAGTTACTTCAGAGGTCCCACCTTTGGTGGCTAGGAAAATAAACTAAAGACAGTGCATTTTTTTGGAAAGATATCTACTATTGGAATTTTACTCCAAAGAGAGTTGTTCACTGGAGCCTGTGATAAAAATTGTTTTTTGTAGGGAAGCAAGAAATTAAATCCCATTACCAGGTGTTTCCCTTTGTAAAAACCCATTGGGCCCCCTCCGTTGGTTTAGAGGGTGCCCTCAGCATACCATACCAATCATCCTATTCACTTGTTGATTGTGTTCTGTTGGGATTATAGCTTTGCAAGAGCAAGACTATCATGGGTTTAGTGCAGATTTAATCCCTTGTTAGTTTAGGCATCTGTCAGCAGGAATAAGACTGTCGGCCTAGCTGAAATATGGCTATTGTGTGGGAGCGAGGGGCCAATGGGCCTCTCTCTACCATCACTTCTCAGTACAAAACTTGGACCAAGTGCCTCTAGTGGTGGGTATGCCCCTCGCCCTTATGCAATACTAACTTTTGGTTATATTTGCGTAGATGGGACCACCAAGCAGGACACAGGGCATCCATTTTCTGTACCCCCTTTCGAGTCCATCTTGGGAACTAGGCCTCACTGCGATAGTACAAAATGCATCTCTCCCTTTTGCCCGCCACTGTAGCTCGGAGCACATGGCCCCCACCCTCGTCCCCACTCCAACTGGAAAACTCCGCGGCTCCATTCTCACGCTGAGGCCGGAGCTGCTTGCAACAAATAATAAATGTAACACATCCCTTTTCCTCTGAGATCACTGTCCTGCATGTAAACCAACATGAGCCAGGCACATAACTCGTCCATCTCCACAAAAGTGTCCTTGCCCTCTTACCCTAGCCAGTTGAAACTTATTGCCATTCTAACCCTGTGTCCTTGCAAGGCATCCCTTTCATGTGCCAGACTGCCAACCTCGCTATAAAGCTCACCCAACTAACATTAGACCCCTGTGCAGTATATATCGTGCCCAATACTAACAAGTGCCACATATCTGAGATTCTTGTGAGACTAACACTTTAGTTCAATAACAGTATTATAGTGGTCAAGGCCCTTAAACCTGTGACCTGTGTAACCCAAATGTGTAGATGGTATAAACCCTTGAGTTATTTGTATAACGACATGATACACTACTGAGAGTCTTTTGATCAACTGTTATTTAGTGCATGCATTACTCAGAATATATTTTGTCAGCTTAGATAGTGACCACTGTGTTTCACATCGACCTGACCTTCACCCATCCGGAGCATAAATGTCTGACGTCAATCCTCCCGCCAACCAAGCAACCAAGAGATGATGCCCACGCCTAAGTCACCACCACGGCTGACCAATCCTGGTCCAATGTAGCATCATATGTTAAAAATGTAGATGTACTATATAAATGTTTTGTAACCTTGATGTGGTCAGAGCGCTCTCAGAGATCTAGATAAACTTTCCTTAAACTCTCGCAGCCTGCGCTTTTGTGCCTTATTCCCTGTCCAGGGAGTGTCTGTGGTATTCATTTTTACATGTGTTAGTCAGGGTGGGCACAACCATTTGGTGACCCTGACGTGATCGGAGAGGTGCCTCGAGGCCGCTGCCGAGCGGCGAGATCCGGGATGCCCCCCAGCGAAACCATCGCCTTTGCGGCCGACCAGCCTGTGCGCACTAGGAAGAAGGGTCAAGGGTTCCCAGTTGACGAATACTCGACTGAAAAGCTGCTCGCCGAGGCGAGCCACGGCTTGGTTGGGGTGCGAGCCTAACTGGGTTCGGACTGCGAGCGGCGACCCTTGGGTCACCTGACTGAACATGTGAGTGCCGGTTGCGAAGGTTACAAAGGAAAGGTAATGGGAAAATAGGGGGGACAGGTGGTAACGGGTAGTAGGGAAGAGTAGGGCCTGTGTGAGTGATGATGAGGCTTTTCTAATCTATCCTTTATATGGCCATTTGGTTTTGGTAAGAAGTGAAGAGAAAAAGAGAAGTGGTATCCTAGCCCGAACAGGGTAGAAGGTGGCGCCGCGTAGCATTGTCTCGTGCAGTGCAGAATAAATAAGTGCAGTTACAGAGAAAATAGTAGGAGTCTTGTATATTGAGTAGACTCGGAGTAGTTATTTAGAACTTTCTTTTCTGGGTACAAAAGGATTCTTGGGAAAGAGTAAGAGGGTGTAAGAGGTGGGGAGTGAATGAGAAGAGTAGGCGAAACGGGAAAGAGAGTGGGAAAAAAGAGCAACGGTGAGAAAACGCGCGCAGGTAGTGCATGTGCATGATATGTGTTATATGTGCTTTTGTGTTCTGTCCATTTTTTGTCAAGGATATCCAAGTACTGTGATTAATTTGTGGTTAAAGTGGCAAAATATGCAACAATGAACTGTTGAATTTGAACATGCAATAACTAAAAGGTTAACATTGAAAAGGGGGTTGATATATATATATATATGTATGTATATATATATATATATATATACATACATATATATATATATATATCGATACATATATGTGCATACAAATTACAAGTAATTGACAGAACTCGTGGTATATTATCCAACTGGTGAAGAAGTGATTAAGGGGAAAGAGAGGTCAAAAGGTAAGTACAGACAGAGGGAGGGAAGGAAACACATTGTCATGGGAGGAATAACACCACTAGCACATATTTGTCAGCACCTTCCGTTATACAGTGAGAAAATACAAAAAAACCATGATCAATGGTTGACGGAGATAAAAGGGGACAGTGTGACACCAATCTGGCCAGAGGGTGGGTCATTCGACAAAAGAGTATTAGATCTAGTATCTACGCACTTGTTAGCAAGGTATACAGGGAAACAATTGCAAAACATAAGGGAAGTACTAGACCTATGGCGAATGTTTGAAGAAGTTACGCCTGCAGCAGAGGTAAGTAAAGAGAAAGTGAATGAAACACAGAAAACACAGGAAGAGGTAAGTGGAACACCAAAGGCGAGTGCACAACCACTACAGCTGAAGGTGACACAACTAAAATATATCCTCTAATGTCCAGACCAGCAGTAGGATATAGTGAGCCCCTGTACGTACCAACATGTCCAACTCCTACACCTACAACAGGAGCAGTTGCCACAGCATTACCCCTATATGATAAAGTAGGGTTGTATGGCACAACAAGCGCACCCCTGTGAATTTAGCACATATCACTGGAGAATTAGACCGCCAGCTAGCGCATGCACAGATGGAGATAACGCGGCTACGAGCATTTTGCGACAGGAGCCAAATGCTGCCAGGGGGAGGAGAGGTGCCACCATTATTTATAGCAGATCTAACACCAACATTGAGCACAGCAGGGGAAGTGGCGCAAGCGATCGCAGAGCCAGCACGGTCAGTATCATCACAAGGAACAAGCATACCACAAGGACAAGAGAAAGAGTGGTGGTCGGGGGAGTTCCTATTTCATCTAAATGACAAACCCGTGAGGATTATACGCCCACCCACCCCAGACAGTGAGAGAGGAGAAGGATGTGAAGGGAACTGTTGAGAAAGAATCAGAACTAGAAGAAGTGTGGAGTGACTTATACGAAGATGAAGAGGCAGCTGCCGAGACCGGGTCCCCATTGCCAAACCGCCGGTACCCAGACACACCATCGCCACCACTATGGCAGGGTAGGCTAAGACAGCGAGTGGGAAATATGATGGTAAGTAAGACAAACAAAGGTGCGGTAATTAAGGTAGGGAAGAAACACAAGTTACAAATGCCGTTGATACATAAAGGAGCAGGTAGGCCACATTACATTCTGTGGGCTCAAATGGATAAAAACAACTTGCTAAAGGTCCTCCCCCCACTGTTGGGAGGGGCTGGGAAATGGATACACACCTTTGAGAAAAACACAGCAGGAGTGCCACTAGTGATAGGGGATGTGAAGAGCTTATTAGTGTCAGCAATTGGTGACCAAGCAGACGCAGTGTGGGAAAAGGCCGGATTTCCCGGAGTAACGATGAGTTGTGACCGTCACGATGGATTGGCGTTCAATAATGTTCAAGCACAGGTATGGGATGCAGTGAGGTGCACGTTTCCAGATATTCCAGATTTACATTTAGTGATGCAGTGCACAATGTAGGAGAACGAGGATCCTACGCAATTCATACTACGGGTGCAGGATTTATGGAGAAGTGAAACTGGCACGGCGTGCAACCAGTCCACCGCCTTGTTTTATATTATCATCAAGAAGGGGCTCCCGAAGGAGGTGCAGAAGGCCTTGGACAAAATAGCTGGGATAGAAGCCAATGGCTGGCCTGAAATACAGAGCATAATTGTGCACCACTGCAGGAGGATCAAAGAGAGAGAAAAGGAGAAAGCACAAAAAAGGCTGGCAGACGAGGCAAAGCTGGTACAGAACAAATTAGTGAAGGTCACCGCCGCCAACGCCAGTGCAACCACAGACCGAGAAAACGAGGGGGACGAAGGAGCAGGAAACAGACCAGCAACAATAGCAGCACTGCAGGCAACAGGAGGACAAGGGCAGTGGAACGGAGAAGAGCAATACGGTGGACAACAGTGGCAAGACAGACCAGCAAGAGGAAGAGGTGGGTACCGTGGCCAGAGAGGGGGGTTTGGAGGTATGGGAAGTAGGGGATTTGGCGGCCAAGGAATGAGAGGCGGACCACAAGGGTCATGCTGGAATTGTGGGAGATGGGGACACTACTCTAGAGATTGTAGAATGCGGCCTTCAGGGTTTTTCCAGGGGCAACAGCCCATGGAGAACGAACAAGGGTGGGGGTGTTCACACCCAGGTAGCCTCTACGGACTACCGATGGGAAGTGGGAGACAGCAAGACTACTGCTATAACGAACCTCAGGTACAGCAAGGACAGCAACAACCACCACAACCAATGGAAAGACAAAATGCAGTGGGAAGTGCGACCAATAATTGTTATGCAACATCTGCAAATGGTGCGCCCGCACCGTACCGTGGCGTGACCGTGATCGGAGATGTCTTCTCCGTGCCAGGGCAAGAAAGACATTCAGACTAGGACAGCCCACAGGGAACACTTGCATGTCCAGTCCCATCCACCACCCTGTGTGCAGAAGAGGAACCACTAGTGGGGGCAGAGATAGGAAATAAGCAGTTTATCTTTATGGTAGACTCTGGAGCAGAGAAATCATGTCTTAGGGAAGGGTGGTTTCCGCTCTCAGGCAGGAATTTAGAGACGCAGGGGTTCTCTGGGGCTATTTTAAAAGTTCCTTACACTAAAGATCTTGATATAACGGTGGGGGAAAAAACCGTTTGCGCACCCTTACTGTACCACGAAGACGCGCCAATAAACCTGCTGGGTAGAGATTTGTTGAGCAAATTGAATATGACAATCTCTTTTACAGAACGAGGAATAGTGTGCTCAACAACAGGAGTATGCCCAGTACGAGCAATGTTGATGATCAGCACAGTAAAGAATGAAGTTGTGGTGCGAGGGCTACCCATTGATATAAGAATTTTCATATATGGTATCAAGGTGTTAGCACGAGTGGTGCCAGAGATAACGAGAAAAGAATGGAGAACACCATCAGATTTCATATTCCGCCCAATTGCACACACAGACTTTGTACCAGGCACGATAATGTCCATAGACATTGAGGCAGTTCAAGTATCCAGCAAACGTATTGTGGTCATAGGACTGGACGCGCAGGGGTGCGAGTGGAGGACTGTGTTATGCATAGACCCAAACATAATGCTACGAGATATAACAGATGAGGATGGTGAGGATGATGGAGAAATAATAATGGAAATAAGCATACCATGTGATATTATGGTCCAATACAGAGAGGTACATAACCCATTGATGGCTAGCGTTAAAGCCCCACTGACTATATTTGAGGAAGACATGAGAAAAGTAGCACCTGAAATTTGGACCACCAGGCCCCACGAGGTAGGGCTGCTGCATGAGATGACACCAATAAAAATAAAACTCAAACCAGGTGCAATGCTGCCGAGAGTAAAACAATATCCCATGTCAAAGGAAACGGAGGAGGAATTAGAGAGACCATAAATGCACTCCTGAAACAAGGCATCATAGTGCCAACAACCTCCCCATGTAATACAGCGATTTTGCTGATCAAAAAAGCAAAGTTAGGGGCGTGGAGGATGATCCAAGATCTCCGCCCACTCAATGACGTCATTCAAAAAGAGTTCCCATTAGTGCCTAACCCGGCATCAATATTGTGCAGTGTGCCAAAAGAATCAACATGTTTTACTGTAATTGACTTGAAGAATGCTTTCTTCTCCATATCACTCGACCCAGGATCCCAGTACCTGACAGCGTTCACAATAGGGAACAACAGATATGTCACCGCCGACTTCCGCAAGGCTATTGTGAAAGCCCCAGCATTTTTAACAGGGTGTTACGGGAAGACATAGATGTAGAGAGCACCATCATTCAATATGTAGACGATTTGCTCGTCTGTAGCCATACAGAAGAAAAGTGTTGAGAAGACTCGATAGCACTACTGAATGTGCTAGCTGCCAAAGGATACAAGGTAGACAACGGGAAATTGCAATCCTGCCTTGCCGAGGTTGTATACCTCGGTCAGTTAATCTCAAAAGATGGGAAGCGAATACTCCCAGACAGAGCAGCTGCTATACGCAACATAATAATACCAAAAACTGTGAAAGAGATGCAAAAATGTCTTGGCATTTGTAATTATTGCCTAGCATGGATCCTTGATTACGCGGCATATACACGCCCCCTACTACAAGCATTAAGAGGCACAGAAGAATAGGGCGACAATAAAATGGACGCATGAAATGATAATACAGTACTCGAAATTAAAAGACCTCATTGCTGATGCCCCAGTCCTCGTAAACCCAGATTATGAGAGGGAATTTTTCTTGTTTTCACACTGCAATGGGACACTGATGACAGCAGTACTGACACAGAAGACATCACTAGGTCACAAACCATTGGCTTACTACAGTGGGACACTAAATCCAGTAATGCAAGGTCATTTCGCGTGCGAACAGGCCCTCGCAGCTGCGGCCTTCGCGATTGAAAAAAGCGCCACCATTGTCATGGGATGTTCAGTAACGCTATATGCGGAGCATTCCCTGTTCGCCATCCTTGAGCGATCAAAATCAACACTAACGACACAAAGAGCAACAGCATAGGAAGTAATAATTTCAAGCCCCAACGTACACGTTGTGAGGTGCAAGACAGTGAACCAAGCAACATTTATTACAGAGCCATGCACGACAGAGGACATACAAGAACACGATTGTGCCACATATGAGGGGGAAGGTGACGGCATCCCTATGGCAAGTGAGAATGCCCTACAGGAGGGAGAAATATATTTCATAGATGGGTCAGCATCAATAAACCCTGAGACAGGGGAAAAACACGTTGGAATGGCGGTAGTGCGCATGGAAGAAGAAGAATATGAGACAATTGTGCAAAGGCACCGCCCATTCCATTATTCAGCACAGGCAGCAGAATTAACTGCCTTGATTGAAGCCCTGCGCACAGCCAAAGGCTGTGCGGTGACAATATACTCAGACTCAGTGTATGCAACTACCACGGTGCACTCAGGGCTGTCACGGTGGCGTAGAAGAGGATTCAGGAGGGCAGACGGTTCTCCAGTACAGCATTCAACATTGTTGAATGAACTGATAGATGCATTAGCAGTACAATCGGTAGTGGCAGTGGTGAAATGCCAAGTCCATACCAGCAACACAGACGCAATCTCATTGGGAAATGCGGCAGCCAACGCAGCTGCGAGGGAGGCCTCGTATTTCAATGTGACACCAACACTTGAGTGCAACACAAAAGCAACCACCACAGACCCACGAGAGGAAGCATACAATAATACCCCAATAGCGCAGATAATAGAGTTACAAAAACGAGTGTCCCAAGAGGAGCAAGAACTGTGGAGCAAACGGGGATGTACACAATCAGCCACAGATCTCATTTGGAGACAAGAGACGACAGGAAAGGTTGTAATGCCCATAGAGTTACTAGAAATAGCATTCCAACAGTTGCATTTCCCTGGCCATGTAGCGAAGCAACACATTGCTGCAGACATTCAGGAACACTGGTTCGTCCCCAATTTACAAGAGCACCTGTCAAAATTCATTGCAGAATGTATAACATGCCAAACATATAATTGTGGAATGACATTAAGAACACTGCGTGGTACCTTGCCCCGACCAACAGGACCATTTAGAGAGCTCTACATAGACTATGCCGATATGGGAGAGCGGTGTAACGGAGCAAGATATTTGAATGTGGTGGTGTGCCCCTTTTCAAGGTGGGTGGAAGTGGGCCCATGTCCCCACCCAGACGTGAAATGTGCGGCCAAGTTCCTCGTGCGGGAGGTGTTTTCACGATGGGGGATATGCGATGTGATTAGATCAGATAACGACACGCACTTTGTGAATGACCTCTTTAAGGAAGTAACATCACTTTTGGCGGTGAAGCACAAATTATGCTCAATTTATCACCCAATGGTGAATGGGGTGGTAGAAAAGATCGACGGATTATTGAAGAGTAAGTTGTCTAAATTGTGTAACACATTGAAAAAGAACTGGGTTTATTGCTTGCCCCTAGCACTGTTCCAACTCAGGACGCAACCGTGTAAAGACCACCATTTGAGCCCCCACGAAATTGGAACTGGGAGGAGAATACACACGCCAGTATCCCCGATTAGAAGAGCATCGGATGCACACAGGGCTGCCACAGTGCTGGGGGAAGAGTTCAAGGAATACCTAACCCAGTTAACACGCGCAGTACGCAGCATAGCGCAACAAATAGCGCCGCCTTTTACTGAAAATGTGATGACTGATACTGCTACACCGGACACAGATAGTTCAAGCGTGCCACTAATGCCGGGGGCACATGTGTATGTCCGCAGCTTTGTGAGAAGGTGGTATTCACCCAGGTTTCATGTCCCCTACGAGGTCATTTATAGTACACCCACTGCGGTGAAGGTGAAGGGATTGAAGTATTGGGTGCACTTATCCGATTTGAGGAGGGCACACAGTAGTACAATCCCCCAGGAGGAGCAAGACAGTGCTACTGGGACAACAAATGAGGGTGAAGGAAAATAACAAAAGAGTCAGTAAAAGAATATGCAGAGATACAAATGATGATATGTATTTTGTTCTGCACAGCTTACTTCCTCTGTCTTTCTTTTCTGTCTCTTCCCCCCTCTCCTCTACAATTGGCCAGCATTTTGTCTATATACCTCACCTATCTCTCCCCCTCTATCTCTCACCTTCATTTTTTTGATGGTTGTCTCTACAGCAAAAGTACATGAACAATAGAGTAACAGAACAAGCCTGACTGAAAATAATGATTAAACGTGAAGTTGAACAAGAATGTAAATATATGTATATATTGTGATGATTTAACAAATTTATATCGCCCCTCCAGGTGAACAATGGCCCAACGACCCACGACCGGAGAGAGCAAATTAATGTTAGAAAGCGATAGGTTCGCCATTAGGGCTAAAATGTTCAGTGATGTTGAATGCATTTTGAAATGTGCCGCAATTTTTATGTCAGTAATGTTGTTTTTTGCAGCTTGGTACTATACCCTTTTATCTCTTGTTGATGACATGCAAAAGGGGGGAGCGGGGCTAACATGAAAGAGAAGGATCGCAAATAATATGGACTGGGGTGAAGAATATAGGGCAGGAGTCACATGAAATGAATGTTAACAAAACAGATGGAATGCAACCCTCAGAATACATCACTGTGGGATAAACAAGTGTGTCAGTGTTACATTTCGATGTAAATATGAGTAATGCTTATGGATATAATGAATTTGATGGAGATTATTATTGGACAAAAGATTTAATTAACACTAGTATTAATGCACAGACAACCATACACTCTACCTCACACAATATTGCTGCTACTGATGAAGATACATATGCCATATTGAATAGTAATGATACAACATGGGCTGGGATGTTTCCAATACATTACCAAAGGGTGAAAAACAATGATCAGGAAGGGAGGAGGAGGAGAAAAAGGGGGCCTGGAGGGAAAAGATACAACATCTATCACGACCTGGGGTTAGATGAAATAGAAGATCCCGCCACCCTGATCAATCAAATAAATGGTATTCTGACATGATTGCCACGGCGAAGCAAGCAACAAATGAGAGCTGCTACGTCTGTTCACTCATCCCGCATGCATCAGGAACACCGAAAATGTTAGTACCACAGGAAGTGCCCTTGTCGAAGGTCCAATGTTTAATTCATCTGGTTTTATGCAGAATAAAGAGCACTTTCCAGGCGCACACTGTCATTACATTGGAAAAGCTGGAGAATGAGAAAACATGCACAAGCCAGAGCCAAGGAGTAATTTGCCTCGAGGAACCATTTCTTGTCATCAAGGGGACACGATTTGCAGAAAATAAATGGTACAAAGAAACAATACAATGCAAAGCCGAAGCGCTTCGAGGTCTACCAAATGACACTTTCCAATGGATAAAAGGTGCATATGACCCCATCTGGTCGCAACATGTCGCAAAGCTAACATGGGTCACAGCATTAGAAAAACCTATCAAAATTCAAAAAGAAGTGCCACATGAACTGTGTTTCCGTGGGGAAGGGAAAGTGAACATGGGGGAAGCAAGGAGATGTAACAAAACGATAATAATTCCCGACATAAAGAAAGGCACAGCTGCACTAATGGACATGCATTGGGTTTGCGGCAAACAAGCTCACCTACACCTCCCCGCATCGTGGAAAGGAACTTGTGCTTTAGCGACACTCCACACAGCCCTGATGGTAATACCAGAGAGCCACATCCAAGGGGCAGCAGAGAAATCGGCTGGCATATCGGCAGCAGAGAAATCGGCTGGCATATCGGCAATAGGGCAATCGGCTGAACCATCGGCAGCGCCCCAACTAATGAGAACAGAATCTCCAGCATATGAACTATTGTCAGAATATGAACTAAAGAAAAGATTGACAAAAAGTAAAAGATCCTCCAATTACATCTCATCCGAATCATTGAAACTCCTTGCTGAGATCCCACAGAAATACAAGCACTTTTCATCAGCAGAGACATTCTTTGCCTCACTTCTCACCCCTGGACTACAAGCACGAGCAGATTGTGCGCTGGGAGC
Organism: Ambystoma mexicanum; assembly: GCF_040938575.1. Taxonomy (NCBI): domain Eukaryota; kingdom Metazoa; phylum Chordata; class Amphibia; order Caudata; family Ambystomatidae; genus Ambystoma; species Ambystoma mexicanum. The sequence continues at coordinate 135,236,923 of NC_090939.1, forward strand.
CCATTCAATTGGCTAACGACACAGAAGAGGGGTTCAACGTGATAAAGATAGAGCTCCGGGCATTGCACCTAATGACAATGCAAAATAGATATGTCCTCGATCTCCTGACAGCGATGGACGGTGGTGTTTGCCGAAATATTGGGGGGGGCGTGTTGCACATTCGTGCCGACTAAAGATACTGATAACGGGACACTCTCCCATGTGATAAACGCAGTGCACAACTTAGGGGAGAGAATGAGAGCGGAAGGAGGAGCAGAAGAAAATACATGGTTCGACAATTTGTTCAGCTGGATATCATCATGGGTAAATGTGGCAATGAAAATACTGATCCCCATCATCGTTTTTTTTGTGCTCCTGTTCTTTTGTGTGTGCCAACTGGGACTACGGTGTTGTGAGAAAAGCATGCCAACCTCGGCTATGATGATGGTGACAATGGGCCGACCGACAACGATAGCTACCTTGATAGATGCACAAATGCAAACAGGGGAATACGCCACACCACAATACAGAATTACAGCAGTTTACAGGCAATATGGGGATATAGTGGATAATTTGCATTACATGACAATAAAGGAACCAAGAGAGTTGCAATGGTACCAAGAAGTATGGGTAGATCTAGATGGGGATGGAGGTATTTACTTAATGTGTACCCCAGATGAATATGCCAGAAGAGGAAACAGCTTTTGAAGCATTTGCAGAGCTTGGATGCCCATAAAAGGTACCCCCGTGTGGGATGAGGCGGTGGCAGAGGTTGAGTACTACAGAAGGGAGCATGAAAAGAATAAAAAGTAGAAGTATTCATTACTTTAGATGTAACGAAAGGGGGGGATGTCTGGGAGCGAGGGGTCAATGGGCCCCTCTCTACCATCACTTCTCAGTACAACACTTGGACCAAGTGCCTCTAGTGGTGGGTACGCCCCTCGCCCTTATGCGATACTAACTTTTGGTTATATTTGCGTAGATGGGACCACCGAGCAGGACACAGGGCATCCATTTTCTGTACCCCCTTTCGACTCCATCTTGGTAACTAGGCCTCACTGCGATAGTACAAAATGCATCTCTCCCTTTTGCCCGCCTCTGTAGCTCGGAGCACATGGCCCCCAACTGGAAAACTCTGCAGCTCCATTCTCACGCTGAGGCCGGAGCTGCTTGCAACAAATAATACATGTAACACATCCCTTTTCCTCTGAGATCACTGTCCTGCATGTGAACCAACATGAGCCAAGCACATAGCTCGTCCATCTCCACAAAGTGTCCTTGCCCTCTTACCCTTGCCAGTTGAAACTTATTGCCATTCTAACCCTGTGTCCTTGCAAGGCATCCCTTTCATGTGCCAGACTGCCAACCTCGCTATGAAGCCCACCCAACAGACCCCCCAACTAACATTAACCCCCTGTGCAGTATATTGTGACCAATACTAACAAGTGCCACATACCTGAGTTCAATGACAGTATTATAGTGGTCAAGGCCCTTAAACCTGTGACCTGTGTAACCCAAATGTGTAGATGGTATAAACCCTTGAGTGATTTGTATAACAACATGATACACTACTGAGAGTCTTTTGATTAACTGTTATTTAGTGCATGCATTACTCAGAATATATTTTCTTAGCTTAGATAGTGACCACCGTGTTTCACATCGACCTGACCTTCACCCATCCGGAGCACAAATGTCTGACGTCAATCCTCCCGCCAACCAAGCAACCAACCCGGAGGAAGAGATGATGCCCTAAGTTACCACCATGGCTGACCAATCCTGGTCCAACGTAGAATCATATGTTAAAAATGTAGATGTACTATATAAATGTGATGTAACCTTGATGTGGTCAGAGCGCTCTCAGAGATCTAGATAAACTTTCCTTAAACTCTCGCAGCCTGCGCTTTTGTGCCTTATACCCTGCCCAGGGAGTGTCTGTGTTATTCGTTTTTACACGTGTTAGTCAGGGTGGGCACAAACACTATTTAGGCACATTCAAGTGTAAGTTAGTGGGCAATGACCCCTCTTGCCATCTAGTAATTGTAAACTACAGGCTTTCATCTCTCTGCAGGTGGGTTTCAGCAGAGCCCTTAAGTAGTCCTTTGCAGCTTTCTACTGACACGTAGATTGCCGGTGTCTTTGACCCCAATAGTATTTATTTGGTGGCTCAGCTTCATATATTCAGGGATTGAGCCTAGAAGCTGCATGTAATTCTCTCCCATTCAGTTGGAGATATGTGTGTGCTGATGTGGGGTTTCCCACAAGTGCTCCGAGGGAAATTGTTGTGTAGCGTTGAGTAGGAACTATATGTTTACCGACATAGGACTGCTTGTTAAAAATGTGACATTAATGATGCGTGAGTTAAGTGTTGTATTTTCACACGCTTTATGGGCACAACATTCTATGCCCTGGCACATATCTGGCCTTCAGGGTTTACCCCACTGAGTGATCATCTGTCTTCACTCTCTTGGTTCTGCAAGGACAATGACAGGTGGCAAGGATGGGAGAATGCTGTTGGTCTTTTATAATCCCTCCTTCGTGGGATGCCCCCTGGTAGGGCATTGGATAGACAAGCCCTGACCTCCCTTCTCATTGGAGTCTTTGCTATTTGGGGCCTTCCTCCTTGACAGCGCTGGTGCTCTGCCTCCTGACACACAGGTGGATACTCCAATGTGGCGTCTGTTACTGGCATGATCTGGCAGGTAGGTTAGGTCTGACCCGTTGAGGCTTTATCACGCTACAGGGGCTTTGTTCATCGAGGCAAGAGGGTACTGGAAGATCAGGTTCCTGGCGGCTCTCCAAGTTTGTGTGGTAAGAGGCATCCCTCATCTTGACTTTGGTGATGCTCCTGCTTTGGAGCACATATTACCTAGCCTCGTTCGTCTGAGTCATACAAGGAGCCGGCCACAACTCGGGCAACCCATGGCAGGTAACCCATAGAACCCTATGTCACGTCTTTCCAGTCCCCATCTTCCAGGCTGTATTCAGCCCTGCATCACAGGTCCTTGGTCCAGTGTCGCTGCTGGCTGGTGACTCAAGCTTGAGGGAATACCAGTTACTCCCCAGAAAACATGCACTAATTTCAGTTGACGTTGTGTGGCCCCCTTCCTGTCACCAACAGGTTAACATCCGAAGTATTTACAGGCAACATATATAGAAACAAAGGGGTACTCGAATGAATGTTGACAAATTGATACAGAATGGTGCCTTTCTTGATGGCTAGGGGTTTTGTGGTTTTTGCTTAAGTGAAAAAAGGCAAGCAGAATTGTCAAGGCTTCCTGCTCTGTTACTCTAGTTAGGGGTTTCAAGGAATTGGTTCATTTCCGGGGACAATCTTGTTTTCCGACATCATGTAAACTCTGTCCAATTGTCTGGCTCATCATTCAAGAACTACACAAGGCAAGGCTACTTTTATCCATACCCTTTTTATCTTACTAAAGAGTGGCACACTTCTTGGCATGCTAGTAGGGCGGGTTCATCTGCACAACTACCTGTTGTCCTTATCTATCTCCCTCATTCAGATCCCCATCCCCACCCTGCTTGCTTCTATGGCAATAATTTGCTGGTGCCATCCCCTGAACCTGGATGGGAGTAATAAAGGTTTAGGACATACTGAGTTGTATGCATGTTATCATTCACATACTCCTTTTAGTTTGGGAAATGGTGTTGATGTTGTTTGGTAGAAGGCAATGTGGCTGGGTGCCACTTTGACCACGTCCATGTGCTGGCGGTTGGGGGAATGTCCTATCAACAGGAACCACATAGCCCTCATTTTTGAGGGAGGGTGAAGATAGGCAGCATGGCTCCGGAGCCAACCACCCACACTCCTTATGTTTGGGAAATGACGTGCGGCAGACAGCATGGACATAGGCAATCTACCACTATTACTTTTCTCTGAGGGTTGCCAACATTGATCATTGCAGTGCCCCTGGATCCCATCCTTCATATTGTGAAGGGCAGGACATCATTCATGCTTTTCATGTTTGGGCCTAGATGGAGTCTAGGCACCATGACGTGTCTGTTGATATATAATGAGGATGCTTAACTCGCCAAACAATGTACCACTCGTTAAAGCTCAAATAATTTCCTTCTTCCATCAAAAGAAAAAATAATCATAGAGCAACTAGAGTTGTATTCCAGTTTTTGTTAATTAACTGAACAGCCTGAAATAAATTAAATCTTATTTTTAAGTGAAACATCAAAAATGATACACCACAAATCACGTTCATTTAACATTCATAATACTGCTTTGTAATCTTCTAATATATCACAGGCCATTTAATGTGCCTGTATAATCACAGAGACTTGTCATGGAACCTTTTAAAACTGGCAGTAGGTTTTACTAATGTATTTGATGTAAATGTTTTTGTTGTTTAAAGATCTGGATGAATTGAAATATTTGCATTGGAGCAAATCAGATGTCCTAAGCATTTCCGATTTGCTCCTGCTTCCTTATACCTTATTCACAAAGCCTTGATCTGGAGCAAATCTGGAGCTGCGTGGAGCATCACTGAGATGCTGACGTGCAAATGCATTCACATACCTTTGCTCGCTAGCACCTCAGACATCATCCAGCTAATCAGACTTTGCGAAATTGGTCTAAGGCACTAGGAGCAAATCATAGTTGCTCAGCACATCCCCGGATTTCCTCCAAACCCAAAAGGCATACGATGGAAGTAGCTCATATAGGAAGCCACACTTGGCATATTATGATAGCACCTGGGAATGTGGAGCTCCTAATCATGTAATGACTACACCCGGCTAAGAATATAACAGGTATAAGATGGTAGTATAGGTATATATGGGGCATTTGAAGGCAGTCCCCATGGCATATTATGTTTCTGCAATGTATATACGCCCATCATATCATACACCGACCCTTTCAATATCAAGGTAGCTAATGGTGTATAGGTGCTTGGTAACTGAAATATGACAAAACATGTCTGGGTTTACTTGTGCTCCAGTAAAAAGGGGTTTAGCCTAGCAGATCAGTCTGGACTGCTGCCATCGGTGGCAGAACCAAGATAAGATTGATTGGCATACAGCTGGCCCCCTTCATCAATGGCACTGATGAGATAAAACAGAGGTGTAGAATACTGCCCTAGGCATTGCCAGTGTTTAAGATTAATTCAACCGTTCCAGCCATCATATTTGTTGGTTGTGGTAACTGAAGCAGTATTTTTCCTGCTTTAGTAACTTGTTAATGTATTGATCTTAAGCATAGTTTCTTTTTTTTACAACTGGAACATCACAGGCTGTGATGTCATAAGGGCCGAAGGGCGTGTGCCATTCCTGCATCTGATGACATCAGGAATAAAGGTAATATGACATCACTTCCTGCGATGTGATTGGGTGCATGATGTCACTTTCGCTACCCCTGGCATTTTGGTGAATTGACTTCATTGGGAACAGACAAATGTTTCAGAAAGCAAAAAAGCAATTCAATAAACTATGTAAGCAGCAGAATAAGAAAGCACACACAAGGTAGGTGGAAGCGTCACATTCAGTGAACCATACATGTCAAGAAGACATGTTTCCTGAATAGCAACATTTGTGGCAGTGGGTCCATTGTAGATGAGGGGTGTGTAACTACTGACATGACCTCTAAAGACTAACATGACTCAATGATCACAAACGAGGTACAGTACAAACAATGTGCTGATTTCATCCCACAAAGTCTATGGACCTGATGTATGAATCGTAATGACCTGCTGTTCCATGCATTGTATCCAATGGTCGAAGTGGACGGGAGCGGTCGGGAGCGGTGCTCCTCTACTTCTTTTCATTCAGTTTTACAGCTCGAATACTTTTATTTTAAAAAGAAACCGTTCCGGAACGGTTTCGTTTTAAAATAAAAGTGTAGGAAGAGGTTGGAACTTGCACTTTTAGTGCACTGCACAGGACGATTCCTTAAAGAGCAGGCACATGTGTTTTGGGTTTTTTATTGTGCATGGGAAGGGGTGCGGCGATGGGGTCTGTGGGGAGCGGTGCAGGCCAGTAGGGAACATAGTTCCACTACTGCTTTTCGTATACTTCGACCACTGATTGCATCAAATCATTATGTTGTTTATTGAAGCTGGATACATCTATCTGGTGCAGATCAAACAGCACCCTCACTGTGCAGTGGAAATCTGCACAGCTCACATGAAGTCAAGATCAGGACTGTGGCTGTTCTTTGAATTAAGCTAGTGCACTAGAAAATGTAAATGAATTATTTGGAACAGCAGGCTTCTGTGGTATTCCAATTGTATCATTTTGCATGAACTGTTCGTAAATTGGATGGTCATTAGAATGGGTTGCAACAAAATATCTGACAAAAGATATGTTAAAGGGATATAAGGTTCCCTTTGCAAGGAAACTCCCCCACCCCATTACTGTGCTTGACCTATCATTCACGAATTTGGGTTTGATTTTACCGCGATGGAAATGTTCGAGGGAGAAATGACCGAAGATTATTTGCTCGAAATAATCTTCGGTCATTTCTCCCCTGGACATTCCCAATGTGCTCAAACCCCTGCCCAAACTCCCACCCACACCCCTATCCACAGCCCCAGTACACCCCCAACCCGTTACTTACATTGCCTTCCGTCTCGCTGTGTCCCTGCGACACCTGTTCCCTTTCACTCTGTGATCGGAAAACGGCGCTGCAGGGTCCTTTTCTTTTTTTTTTGCCGGGTCAGCTCTGGGGGTGTCCCCCGCACCCCTGCTCACTATACTGTACCGTATGGTGACTGGAGTGTTGCGGGGGACAACCCTGCAGCCCTCACAGCGGTTTTCTTTTTTTGTGGGGCCACCTGGGGTGGTGTCCCCCACAGTCCCGTTCACTATGCTGTATAGTATAGTGAGCAGAGTGTTGCGGGGGACAACCCGCAGCCTTTTTTTTGGTCTGCAGGATATCTGCAGTGGACACCCCCGCAAAACCTGCTCACAGTATGGTAAGCAGGAGTTAAGGGAGACACCCCGGCAGCACCCAGAGCCTTTTATTTCTTTTTTTCCTGCCTACACAACCAAATATATGCTACCAAATGTCCTATGAACATTTAGTCAGTAGAACATTTGGTAGTATCTATTTTCAGTAATTTGGTGGTGTAGGTAAATTGGATTCGGTCATTTTGGCCGAATCCATCATTCACAGGGCAATTCATGATTATGAATTGTTATATTTTGTTAATTTAATAAGCAGTATTTGTGAACTCCAACATTTACCATTTCCATGGTTTCCTGGCAGTGATGGCCATCAAAGGGGGACATTTTGCAACGGGGCGGCAACTATGAATGCACCAGAGAAGGGATAGTAAACCAGCTGCTACTCGCACCTTACGCACCGCAAATAGCCAGGTCACATGTACAGGAACCACAGGTAGAAAGAACTACGTACATTCCTAAATGAGAGACAGGTTTGAACTGGGGATCACCTGGTAGTAATGCCTTGGACTAGGTTGACAGGAACCTCTTGAGGCCTACTAGTGCTGATTGCCATATGGCTGTGGGACAGTGTCATAGCCAGGATGGTCTAACAAGTGGGGCCTGACTGTAGGCGTTTGTTGTCACGCCGTCTGAAGGTAGTCAATGGGAACATGGAAATCTGCGCAATTGAAAGACGCGGTGGGCGGATTACATAGGATCCTAATGAAATCCATAGAGAGTTTTAAACTTTTGCGAGAGCCTTCATCGGGAGACACAATTAATTGACATGGAGTCGGCCACTCTTTATTTAAGGGAGCAGCCTGTGATGAGTTTGACACAAGGGGATAGGTACACTTTGGAGGAGGAGTTGACACTTGACGATATAAAGAAAGCAGCCTAAAGTCTAAATTTGGTGGGGTGCTTGGGTGCAGATGGTCTGCCAGCATCATTTTACAGGGCAATGCCAGAGGGGGTCTTTAGTCCGTTGTGGGATACTTATAGATTATGTAAAAACAAGCCACGTTCTCTGTCCATCTTAAGCAAGGGTTGTCTCCTCTGCATCCTAGAAGCTAAAGACCTACAAGCATTATAAATTCAGATTGCAAGATTCTCTCTAAAGTTCTGGCAAGAAGATTGGAAGAGGTCATACCGTAGCTGCTGAATCCTAATCATTCTGGTTTTGTCAAAGGGAGAATTTCAGCAACTAATATGAGAAAGCTTTTGCTGACACTCTCTGAGGCCAACAAGTTGAAGACAGGAGCTGGCGAAAAGGCTTTTGACAATTTCGGTGCTTCCGATTCTGGACGTTGGAGACAATTAACATCGGGCCACCTTTTTTAAGCTGGGTAAGAATTCTGTACAAAAGCCTCATGGCAGAGGTGTTGACCAACGGTATCCTTTCCTCAAAATGTGAATTGCATCAAGGAACTCATCAGGGCTGCCCACTCTTGCCTTTTCTCTTTTATCATTGGAACCTCTGGCAGCTGCCATTAGATCGGAGTCATGCAATCGCTGTTTTTAATGCAGATTACCTCCTCCTGGTGTTACAGGACTTGCCTTCTTCGATCCCAGCATTAATGGGCCACATAGAGAGATATGGTCAATTATCAAAGTACAAAATCAATTGGTTCAAATTAGAGGCCTTGCCTTGTTTACAATAGTTCAATTCTGACCAACCATGTATTTAAATGGTGTTCATGAAAGTGCTGTATCTAAGAACCTGGCTGACAAAATATTTGAAACTCATGGACACAAACCTGAAAATGGCAATAGACAAATTGTTTGCGGAGCTGTTAAGATGGCATTCCCACATTCTTTCTTTCAGCAATAAAAAGTGAATGCTTTGGAAATGATGGCTGCACTACATATGACTTACATCATGAGTATGATCCCCCTCCCAGCCTGCAAGCCTTTTATCAGAAAGTTGGACAGTATGATTCAGTCCTTTCTGTGTATAAGCCACCGAGGCTGAAACTTTGGAAACTTCAGCTTCAGAGTGATAAAGGTGGTCTGAGTTTTGCCAATATCATCTGGCTTTATGTCAAGAAATGTTCTGCCTTTCTTGAAGTAACTCTACGATGAGTGTCTGATTGCAGAGGCAGGTGCATCAGGTCCACTCAAACCTTCAGCCTTGCTGTCTTCAGCAAATGAAGTTAGACAGGACAAGTCTGTCCCTAAAGATTGTCTGCACGTCTGTTGGCGAGATATTGCAAAGCATCTGAAGGTTGATCCTCTTTCTAACGGTTTTGGCATCAATATGATCTAATCCCTCGTTCAGGCTCAAACAATAAATTGTTGTTCTGGACGAACATGTACTTGGGGGGTTTGAAAAATTGGAGACCAATTTTAAGGAAGTGCTCCCCTTCCAGAGCATGAGGGTTAAGTGCGATCTCGTAGGCTGCACATGCAGGGAATATATGTCCCTTAAGTCAGCTGTAACTTTGCAGATCCTTGCAGAGGCTGACTTGATTGAATCTATCATATGCTTGGGTGGTCAGGATAACATGGCCTCCACTGTATACATACTATTAAGTAATTCCTCAGAAGGGAAAACTAAACTCTTAGATACTTGATTGGACTGTCTCCTAGAGGAGATGACATTGACAAGGTGGGAGGCTCTTTGCAGAAATATTCTTAGAATGTCGATTAACATTGGAGAGAGGGCACAACAGGTGAAGTTACTGAACAGCGTTTTCTGGACTCCTGAGCGGATGTACAAATAGGTCCTCAGCATGTCGGATGCTTGTTGGGGTTTTGGCCAGATGGTAGGCTCGTAGGACCATATGCTATAGCACTGCTATAAAGGGAAGGCCTTTTGGAGCGATGTCTACTGAAAAAATTGTCCAGAGGTTGTTTTTTATTTTTAAAGGTATCAAAAATGTATTTATTGAGATACATTATTTTTCAAAAATGAATTGATCATTAATTAATGCACACATAATGTGCTCTATTCCACGGAGTGGGTACATTTCTGGTTAATGGTTGTGCTGATACACATTTTATGTGGATAAAATGAAATGTTTAAGACTATGTGGGGCTAATTTATGAAATGTTACCACATATGGATTGTACTAAAGGTTTTTGTCAAAAAAAGTTTTACTGTGAGTGAATGAGGCTGATTGATTTAAGTTGCAAATGATGGTTTGATTGCTGATGAATGACGGTTGTGTTAGGTTTTTATTATCTGGTGTCTTATGCTCTCCTGCAATACTAATGTACTCTAATGTGTGTGCATTAATCAATGATCAATTCATTTTTGAAAAATGATGTATCTCAATAAATCAATTTTTGATACCTTTAAAAATAAAGAAAACAACCTCTGGGCAATTTTTTTAATAGACTGTGTTACATTAATACCCTAGTCCAGTGTGTGGGGTTTCCTGCACCTTTCAGTGTGCTTTTGGAGCGATGTGACAGGAGTATTGAACTCAGTCCTTTGTGAGGACAGAGAATATGATTTCAATCAATCAACCAATTCTTTATTTTTGCTATAAGCCATAAAAGAAATACAAAAATACAATGGAATAAAATACAATACAAACCAGTTGCATAAAAACATAAAGAGAGAGTCATCCAACATACATACAATCTTAATACCAGCTATAATAAGCAGAGTCGCAAATTCATTCATAAAATCAGGCAGAATAACAAAATAATCTTCCGTATCTGAGGAGAGCATGCTTGCAGCCTCTGCTAAAAACTGTAATGTTTCCTTATCAGTGATTTAACACCACATTATTATTAAGTATCAGTTCTGTTTGCAATTCTCTATTTTCACTTTGTTGTTTTATAACCCTATGGTTATGGCGTGCTGTGGTTTATACAATATATTGCTCAAAAGAGTTTCTACACATTTCTAGGGCTTCACAAGTCAGCCGTATTCTGGCAGCCATTAAACAAAGGTCTTAAATAGCAGCGCCTTAAATCCCTAAGTTTTGGACAGATAAATAAAAAATGGGTAATAGATTAAGGGGCTGATTCATGGAATTATTTGCTCTGAAAAACGGGGATTTGTGCGCCATTTTGCCCGCAAATCCCTGTTTAACAAATGGGGATTTGCGGGCAGAATGGCGCACAAATCCCTGTTTTTCGGCGCAAATAAATCCATGAATCAGCCCCATAGTCCCCAATCCACAGAGGGGGCACATCACTGTGCTCACATGATTCCATGATTTGCAAAAAATTGCTAATGTCAGCGTGCCCTGTGTAAGAGGATTCAATTCAACACTACAGCTAAGTCAATGCCTAGTCTGGGATACTGAATGGAAACCCTTATTGATATATCTTTATGTCCAGTTCATGAGTTCTGGATGACTACCCCTATATAACACCCCTCTCTGAGAATCCCCCTGACCCCACTGAGCCAAGAAGTAGTTCTGTTTTGCAAGTTTAAAAGGTTTATTTGAAAAAAAATTAACAGTATATATATATATATATCACACTTTTATAATGAATTAATAATTGAATATCACACTTAATCTGAGCAGTAATCAATAATGGATAGTCTGGCACTAGCACACTTCTTTATAATCAATGATGAGTGGGTATAGGATGGATAAGATAGCAACAATACTTTTATGGTTTCAAATAGATGCAATGTGGCATGAAAATGCAGTATAGAAAATAACTTGATAGGATTTCAGCAAAAGACAATGTAATCACTTTCTTGGACAATTCACCCCCCCTTTATGCAATGTAAGGAGATGAAGATGAAAAGAGGAGCACACAGTTCTTAGGAATGCAATCAAATAGAATTCAGTTCAATTCCCCCCCAGCAGCTTATACAACAGATAGGAGTTTTGAAACACAGGCAAAATGCTTTGAATATGGTGACAACGCAGTGAGAAATATGCTGAAAATGCTTTTAATTCCCTTCAGGAGGTTCAGGGTGAGTGGTATCTAGTTAATATTAGTTCAAGCTCCCTCTAGCAATGATTCAGGGATGGTTCTTAAGAGGCAAACGAAATTTAGCAGTTCAGGCAAAAGCAGCTATCTTTTTACAAGTAAAGAAATCGGGCCCAATCGCAAATCGCGGCAAAATTCGCGAATGCGTGAATCGTGATTGCGGAGAAAGTATAAGGAGTAGGAAGTCGGTTCTAGGCTTGTTGGAAAGGTAAGATTCTAAGCTTTCAGAGGAAAGTTAAACCAAGCCCAAAACGTTACGGAGTTATGAACGATTTTGTGAAGGTTGTTTTTCGGATTTGAAATTTTAAAAGTTCAAAGCGACAGGTTACAGCTTGCAGCTAGAAAATGACAGGTGACAGCTTTGCAGCTGCAGAATTGACAAATGACAGTGGTGCAGCTTTACAAAATAACAAGTGACAACTTCTAGGAGGCAGTTCTGGTTAGGTTAAAATAGTTTGGATTAGATTATTTTAACTAAGAGATTGGTTCTGCACAGTTCTGCTAGGTACTCACAATATATTTTTGAAATAGGCCTCTCCACGGATCTGGTCAGGTTTTGGACTGGACTCCGGTTCTGGTCTCGGCACTTCACAGTGATCTGGGTCAGCTCTGCTCTGCTGGTCTAGCCTCTCTGGATTCTGGATACTGCTCTGCTTTCTGGGTACTGCTACAGGTTCTGAAGATTGATGGATTTGAAGTCTGGATCTCTGGATGTGAAGTCGTCGGTCAGCATGCTCCGCAGCAAATGGAAGTGAATCTCTCTACCTGTCCCAGCAGTCTCTTTTTATGTGTTTTGAAAGTGGGTGGAGAGGCTAGCTTTCTAGGCCCAACCCCTTCAGAGTTCTGATAGGTTGGAGAATTCTTTGCGTTCTCACTGGAGAGCAGGATTGTGTGTCAGAATGATGTCATTTAATGGCTTGCAGAAAGGACACTCCCCTGTCAAATTACACACAAATCTATATTTGACCTAAAGACATATTTCATAGATACACAGTGGTTTGAAATTACATCCACCCATCACGTATCACATGAGGTATACTCTGTTCAAACTCTGATGTTTCTAAGAGCTCGCATTCAGAAATGGCAACATTTTGCGTTTTTTAACTGGTTTTGCAATATTGGTTTTTCATTAAAAATCATACACATGTACACGGCCTGTCCATACATACTCCAGTAAATTCCCATGTCTCTAGCTTAAACACAGAGTCTGTAGTATCAATAAATGGCGGGGTTTTGCCCCAGAACATCACACAAATTGGAGTTTGGGCTTGAATTGTAGGCAAAGTTTCCATTTTAAGGAACTCAAAGTTGTGCATTCCTGTCATTTAGTCCCAATAAGTTATCAGTGTTTCTGTAAAATATATATTTTGCTTTCAATTCAGTTCTCAGAGTGTTGGAGTCCGCCTCCAAGACTTGGGTGGGTCAGTGATCACATGTGTCTTCTGCTGGGAGCTCTTTGTGTACAGTCAACAGTCAACATCAGCATATTCTATTGAAGTGCAAGAGCCTATTGTGTGGTCACCAGGAGGCTGCCAGCCAGTCTGCCTTCTATCAATCAAGAGGTCATGTGAGATTCTGACTCCTGGTGTGAATCTCTGGAGGTGAGAGGTTTCCCAGCCTTTGGCCTGTTAATTAAATCAGATTGTCTTCTGGGAACAGCATGTGGTTAAGATTTTAATTAACTCCCAGCCTTTGATGTAAAGGCCTCTCCTGCAACTCCTGACATGCAGTTTCCCTGTCAGAGTTTAGACCGCTAGCGCCGCCCTCAGTCAAAAGCGGGTACTGCATGCATTTTTTTGGGATCAGTCTTGAATTCAAGCATTTCAAACAAGAGATATTACATGGAAGTATATTGTCCAGGTTCAACAAATGGCATTGGTGTAGTTCTGCAGTAAAATAATTTTGCGCCCATAAATTAGCCATGTTTGACCTGAAGAAAACGAATTCCCAACAGTTATGGGTTGCTTTTGGCAATCAGCATTGCCCCTTTTACAATGGTTTTAGGCTCTGTGCCCTTCTGTGCTCACAACATAGGCAAAAAATGGGTGGCACCTTGGGTGACCATCTTGGTGTGCGCAACTGCGTGGTTCTCCTAGATCCTGGCGTGGATGTGGGCGGCGACAGCTCAACCCCACATCTACCCTGTCTATTGATTTATTTTTATTCCGGGATAGGATAATGGGCAGCGACGGCTTAATCCCCATTTCTATCCAGTCTATTGATTCAGCATGGGTCAAAACCCTGCACACCTGCCTAAATCTAATATTCAAGGCTCTGTTAAAGGGTGAGTAGATGTAATCCAGATAATGTTCAAATCCAGGAGTTGGTTTCCCCCTTGTATCATCAATTCCTTACTCCTTAGTAGTTCTGCAGATTTAATCTTCGTTAATGTATATTTTTCAATCTTGCCGGGGGATTCTAAAAGCTCAGCCACATTTAATTCAATAGATATTTTTTTAACATGGGTGACCAACCGAATAGACTTCTCCCCCATCGAGGCTCATAAGGTGCTTCAGTGCATTGCGGTACCTACCCAAACCCTCTGTCTGCTATAATCTAAGACAGTAGTATATAGGTTTTAAGGCAAGTAGTTTATCAATCAAGTTTACATTCAATTCTTGATGTAATAGAGCAGATGGGGTACTATATGGGTTACTATATGGTAATAAAATTAGATTTAAAGAAAAGATATTTTCAATTCTTTTAAGTGTTTAAGTGTGTTTATTATAAAGTTCAGTTACAGGTGAAATTTCCCCAGTACCATGTCTCAGAAAACAAATATTTTGTGGCTCTGGAAAATGTTTCAAGGTTAATACAAATTTTATCTAACTGGGAAATCCATCCACCATTTTCACGAAACATAATGCCTATCTAGTCATAAAACACTGTCTGCTCTAGTTTTTGATTGTCAAAAGAAATATATAATTATACTATCCTTAACAAATTGGGGTTTGAAGACCACTGTTTTTGTTTTGTGAAGTGTTTAACTGTAACTCCAATTCCTCACATTTATTGAGGAATAATTTCAAGTTTGCTTCCAGACCGGACGGGGAAGTAGATAGAATTACAGTATCATCTGCCATAAAATTGTGCTGGTTAGAGGTTTCGACCCATCTTAGGACAGTCCAGAGCACCGTCGGCCAGTGCCTCAATAATTTCCTCAATATACATGTTGAATAGAAGGGGGGCAAGGACACATCCTTGTCTGACCCCCTTCAAACTTCAATTGGGTATGATAACTCCCCCGCCAGACCAAAGCACAAAGTTGCCCTATTCTTGGAGTACAGAAGTTGAATTGCAGACAACAGTTTAGGTGGGACTCTCCTTTTCCTCATGATGTGCCAGAGGATAACCCTTGAGACACTATCGAATGCAGTCCGTAAATCCTTGAATACTGCACAAAGTTTCATCGTAAACAATGCAATATATTCCTGAATTAACGAATGCAAGCGGAAGCTCTGATCGACTGTGCTCTTTTGTTTTCGGAAGCCTGCTTGAAGATCGCTGATAATTTCATTTTCATCAGCCCAAGCCTGGAGGTGGAATGAAACAGCTTCTGCAAAACATTTGCCAATGCTCTCTCAGAGGGAGATTGGGTGCTAATTAGTGGTTGAGTCCCTCCCTCCATTTGTTTTTAATAAATTGGTACAATGGCAGCATCTCACCACGAGGGTGATTCCCAAAAGAGCATTGACAATTCTGCAAAGTACCAGGCTCCAGATCCCGATTTCATCTTTATAAATATACCCAGGAATTCAATCCAGCCCTGAGGCTTTACCATCCTTTTGGCTAGCAATTGCCCTCCATACCTCTTTCACATTGAAGAATAGAGTTGTCCCAGTATGTTTGACATCATCCACATGAATATCATATAGGTTTGTGAAAATGCTTTCTCCATACTTGTGGCATAATACAGCACTGAAGCTTCAAATCACCATTAACCTCATCACTTACTAGGAAACATAGTCACCATTTTTATATGACGTCAAAAGGGCCACCCATCTCTGTCAGGCAAACTCTATGGTTTCCCCTTGCCAACGGGATCTTATAATCAAATCTAAGCTGCCAGAGTTGAGATTCATTCACTATCCCAGATATATTCAAGCACTTCAGTATCTTCCATTTTGCAACTCTTCAGTCTTTGTCGTACCATTTACATTTAACCATAGCATGCTTTATAAGTGCTGATGGATAGCGAGTTACAAAGGGAATCAAGTTCTCAGTCATGTTGTTAAAGTCAGCATATAATTTGGTGTTCTGAACATTATATGCACAACTAATTTTAAGATTATCAAGATTGCTTTGTATACATTTTGCTTTATGTCCTGTTCAATAACCATGTCCCATCTTACTGTTTTGCGTGTGTGACCTGCTAAAGTAATGCCTTCAACCCCATTTATAGCCGGTGTTGGGGGGAACATAAACTTGTTAATCTGAACTACAGCACACAGAGGATTAAGGTAACTTTCATCTCTCTCAAGGGTCATACATGTTTTCACTCTATGCCAGTCCTTTTCTGTAATCATGATGTAGTCGATTAAGCTAGTGCTATTATGCAGCTTGAAAGTAGATTTTGTGGGTTGATCACCAGTAAAATGACCATATCAGCCCCTAATTTCTAGATTACGGAATGTGTGGGCCGTTTCAATAGCATACTGGTTAATCCTCTTTGGGAACCCTGCTTTCACGGTGGGAATATCCTACGCAATGTCTTGGTCTTCCCAAAGTCCCTCCTGTTCCTTTTTGGGTTCCAATTGCAAATTCAGATAGCCAGCCATTATTACACAAGGCTTCTGGCAGTTAAATCCAAGCCACAGGTTCATCGATTCTTGAATCTTCTCCCCTACCACTAAACCTTCAGCCCCTAGTGGCCTATTATAGAAGTAAAATGTCAGGATCCAGTCCTCGCCCCCAATACGAGCGCGAAGATATTGGCAATCCTCTATACCTGTGAGGGTTTTAGTAACTTCCCAATTTAATACGGATTCCAGTAAGATGAGTAGTCCCCCTTTGGCCTGCCCTTAGGCTCCTTAACCGAATATGATTGAATGACTTTGATTTTGGGAGATGATACAAGCCTGGAGGAGCTTTCAAACCTGCAGTTCTCCTGGCTACTGTGGGCCTAATCAGTTGCCAAGAGAATCCAGCGAAATAGGAAATTGCCTGCTTTCCCAACCAAGGATACGTTGATCCAGTAGATGTACTCCCTTTGCAACACCAGGAGAGTTGTTCTGAGGCAACAGAAGAAAGGAAACTACTTGAAGACATTTAGGGAAGATTTCTTGACCTGGATTTGGAGTGATTTGATGCCTGGCATGACCCTAGTGGGTCTTGGAGGAAGACCTTTTTTCTCCCTACTACTGTCCCCCATTTTCTTCTCTCTCTCTTCTCTCTTCTACAATTTGTTGTATTGTTCTTTGTAGATGTTGATGTGTTTTTTGTGTTTAAGACCAAACATTCTTAATACAAAATAATAATAATTCAAGTAGGACCAGAAACTAATGTAGTTGGGATCACTGCAGTGACATTTTATTTTATTTTATTGATTTATAACGCACCTAATACCATACCTGAGTTTGGGTTCTAAGTGGTTTCTAAGTGCGGATCTGGGATTCAAACCTCTGTTGCTCTGCGTGGTCTTGCTTCCGAGACTAGTTTTGTTGCCCCTGTGCTATCCTCCGTTCACAGCGTGGCTGACTGGGCATTTACAAATTTGGGGTGGGCCTGGCCCGCTCAGGCCCTACCCTGTCTAAGTCTCTGATGTGGGAGGCTGGATCCCTCAAGTGTTGACCTTTGCTCTTCTGGGAGGTATCTGCATAATCCAGCCTTTTCACTGTTCTGTACAGGTACAATCATGTTAAACGATGGCAGCAGATTGAACTTGGGTACAACAAGTTTGTGAGTCTGCTTACTAGAGTGGCCTTGATTCTGATGAACTGATTTCAACATTTTAAACGCATGTTCTCGTGCTGCATTGGCGATTTTGGGGGGTGTGCAGGACATACTGTTGGGTGGGGCAGAAGTGCAACTGTGTGGGGTATTATGCAAGGTGCACATGATTTCAGGCGACAAGGTCTGGTTGCTCTTGGGAAAATGCAAAGTGATGAATGTGAAGGAGAGAAACAGAAAGAGAGAATGTATAATCCAAACCATTCAGCTCACACAAATACAAACGTCCCCACTTCTCAATATGGACATATTAAGATTGAACAATTCTTCTCTGCTGTGTTGATGAAGGTGCTGATTTTGATCTCACGAGCATTATCTGGAGTTAAACATGGCAGGAATGTGTTGAAGGTTCTCTTCTTGAGAGTCATGTTTTGCTATCTATTTCGTTGAATTAGGAAACGGTCTGAAAGTGTCGATATTTAGCAACTTCTTTTTCATTACTGAAGACCGGTGACCAACTTTTCACTGTGAACATTGTGCAGGTACCAGTCGCGCCCTCCCCTCTGTGTTTGGAGTTGCTGGCAGTAATGGCTACAGATGGGGCTTTCCTGTGGTTCATTTTCTTGCATGCACATAATGCCATCACCACGAATGTGATGACCCTGGGACCTTGGTCCTGCAGTCAGGTGAATGATGTGTCTGTCGCTGGGAGAAACAACCACCTGTACACTCGTTAATTTGTTCCAAACACAAAACAGTTTTTTTTTAAAAAAAACATTTTGATGTGAAAATCACAATTGACTGATGTTTAATTCAAATTGCAGGAGATTATTTCAACTTTATTCATATAAAGTTGTAAAAAAAGGAATTCTTTTGAAAAGGAAAAACAACCACTCTTAATAGGGTGTTCTTATCAGTGTCTTTCCAATATAACGAGCTTACCAACTGTCCATTGGGGGATTTTTTGATGGTTAAATCCAGGAATGAAACTGAGTTTAAATGTTCATCTCCTGTGAATTGTACATGTGGGTTTTGTCCGTTCAACCATTGAGTGAACAACCTGAGTTCATCGGAGGACCCCCTCCAGACCATGAAAATATCATCGATATATCTATACCAACAATGAATATTCTGTTTAAAAGGGTTATTGGGGTGGTAGATTGAATGTTCTTCAAATCTCCTGCAATTTGAATTAAACATCAGTCAATTGTGATTTTCACATCAAAATGTTTTTTTTTTAAAAACCCTGTTTTGTGTTTGGAACAAATTAACGAGTGTACAGGTGGTTGTTTCTCCCAGCGACAGACACATCATTCACCTGACTGCAGGACCAAGGTCCCAGGGTCATCACCTCCCTCTCTCTCCCCTTGTGGGTTCTTTTCAGTGCTCTTTGATCCCTGGAGGTGGTGTTCCCAGAAACTGGATCCCTCCTAAACGCTTTTATAGCACATTTTGGACAACCCTTTGGTTGTTTTAGGCATACCACATAAATGGTGGTGCACACTCATAAAATGCGTCACACCTATGACTCTTTTGCATAGGTCCCTGTGTTCTTTTTCCCTTCAATTTATCGATTTTCTCAGTTTTAAAACAAGCAACGAGATGGAAGATGTCAACACAGTATCCTTCTCCGAAGAACTGTATAAAAGACTCATGGAACTTCCGTCCGCCTTTACAAGTGGAGATACGATTCAACCTCCACAAAATATAAATCGCACTGATACCCTAACACAAAAAAGGAAAAAACTAATAAGAACTGATAGCCATGGCCAACTCATGCTAGCATATCTAAAAGCCGGCATTATTCCTGAAGGATTACAAGTCAGGATTATACCGAGAGTATTTACTGACAATACCAAGTTTAAAAAATCCTAGACAAAAAAATTTGGAAATTAAAAAAAGACATTGAAACCTATAAAGAAACGAAAACATATCCATATTTGATTGATTCATATTATGAAGACCAGAATAAACTAGCCCAAAATCGCGTCAGAAACAATGGGTTTCCAAGAAAACGTTTTGTCACTTTTTCCAATACAAGTAATAGTAGCTCCAACAGTGACCCAGATCTTGCTAACAGCAATGGCGCACAACGGGGAGGCATGGCCCACAATCCACAACAACAACAGTTTTTTCAAGGGCAGGGACGAAGCGGCCGCAACCGACCACCGGGCCCTCAGCGGATGCATACCCGCAATTGGCGAGGCCCACCTCAAACCTGGTAAATGCAATCCCTATTTTTAATTTAACCAACTACACTTTATCACAAGAAGAAATTAATATTCTTAGTGAAGGCTTAACCTTTGTGCCTATGTAAAAGGCAGATTCTTTTCAAACAGCCATAGAACTACAAAAATTCTTTAGGCTTATCCGCCTTAAGTATTTTTTCAAAGATTCTCAACCCAGAGACGACCAAGATAACATCACGGGTTTAGAACCTCCTTCCACCTTTATTCCCAACAACAGCATGGTCAGTCCAGCCATTCTGGCTTTTGAGAACAGGGTGAGTCATGAAAGTGAATGCTTGCTGAAAAGCAAAAACTATCACCGTGATAACCTTTCCCATAAAGAACGGATGGCTCTTACACACCTTCAAAATAACGAATCCTTCGTCATCAAACCTGCTGATAAGGGGGGTGGCATTTTGTTATAGGATTCAAAGGCCTACGACAAAGAGGTCAAAAGACAGCTCAATAACACCTTGTTTTACCGTCAAATCGATACTGACCCCACATCAAGACTATCGGAAGAAATCACTAGCCTGATGTATCATGCACATCTAGAAGGCTGGATTAGTTTGGATGAACAACAATTTTTGATCTCAAAGAACCCAATAATTCCAGCCTTCTACCTGTTGCCTAAGATTCATAAGAATGCAACTTGCCCTCCTGGTAGACCTATAGTCTCAGCTCTTAAATCCATTCTTGAGCCCCTGTCTATCTACATTGACTGGTTTCTCCGTCCATTCATAAAGGAAATGAAGTCCTTTGTAAAAGACACCACCCACATGATACAACGAACAGATAATGTATCCATGTTGAACACAGACATCTTGGTCAACCCGTGATGTTATCTTGGTCGTCTCTGGGTTGAGAATCTTTGAAAAAATACTTAAGGCGGATAAGCCTAAAGAATTTTTGTAGTTCTATGGCTGTTTGAAAAGAATCTGCCTTTTACATAGGCACAAAGGTTAAGCCTTCACTAAGAATATTAATTTCTTCTTGTGATAAAGTGTAGTTGGTTAAATTAAAAATAGGGATTGCATTTACCAGGTTTGAGGTGGGCCTCGCCAATTGCGGGTATGCATCCGCTGAGGGCCCGGTGGTCGGTTGCGGCCGCTTCGTCCCTGCCCTTGAAAAAACTGTTGTTGTTGTGGATTGTGGGCCATGCCTCCCCGTTGTGCGCCATTGCTGTTAGCAAGATCTGGGTCACTGTTGGAGCTACTATTACTTGTATTGGAAAAAGTGACAAAACGTTTTCTTGGAAACCCATTGTTTCTGACGCGATTTTGGGCTAGTTTATTCTGGTCTTCATAATATGAATCAATCAAATATGGATATGTTTTCGTTTCTTTATAGGTTTCAATGTCTTTTTTTAATTTCCAAATTTTTTTGTCTAGGATTTTTTAAACTTGGTATTGTCAGTAAATACTCTCGGTATAATCCTGACTTGTAATCCTTCAGGAATAATGCCGGCTTTTAGATATGCTAGCATGAGTTGGCCATGGCTATCAGTTCTTATTAGTTTTTTCCTTTTTTGTGTTAGGGTATCAGTGCGATTTATATTTTGTGGAGGTTGAATCGTATCTCCACTTGTAAAGGCGGACGGAAGTTCCATGAGTCTTTTATACAGTTCTTCGGAGAAGGATACTGTGTTGACATCTTCCATCTCGTTGCTTGTTTTAAAACTGAGAAAATCGATAAATTGAAGGGAAAAAGAACACAGGGACCTATGCAAAAGAGTCATAGGTGTGACGCATTTTATGAGTGTGCACCACCATTTATGTGGTATGCCTAAAACAACCAAAGGGTTGTCCAAAATGTGCTATAAAAGCATTTAGGAGGGATCCAGTTTCTGGGAACACCACCTCCAGGGATCAAAGAGCACTGAAAAGAACCCACAAGGGGAGAGAGAGGGAGGTGATGACCCTGGGACCTTGGTCCTGCAGTCAGGTGAATGATGTGTCTGTCGCTGGGAGAAACAACCACCTGTACATTCGTTAATTTGTTCCAAACACAAAACAGGGTTTTTAAAAAAAAACATTTTGATGTGAAAATCACAATTGACTGATGTTTAATTCAAATTGCAGGAGATTATTTCAACTTTATTCATGTAAATTTAGTTTTAATTGTCACTATCGAGTGGTTGTTTTTCCCTTTCAAAAGAATTCCTTTTGTTACAACTTTATATGAATAAAGTTGAAATAAAGTTGAAATAATCTCCTGCAATTTGAATTAAACATCAGTCAATTGTGATTTTCACATCAAAATGTTTTTTTTAAAAAAAACCTGTTTTGTGTTTGGAACAAATTAACGTGTGTACAGGTGGTTGTTTCTCCCAGCGACAGACACATCATTCACCTGACTGCAGGACCAAGGTCCCAGGGTCATCACCTCCCTCTCTCTCCCCTTGTGGGTTATTTTCAGTGCTCTTTGATCCCTGGAGGTGGTGTTCCCAGAAACTGGATCCCTCCTAAACGCTTTTATAGCACATTTTGGACAACCCTTTGGTTGTTTTAGGCATACCACATAAATGGTGGTGCACACTGATAAAATGAGTCACACCTATGACTCTTTTGTATTGGTCCCTGTTTTCTTTTTCCCTTCAATTTATCGATTTTCTCAGTTTTAAAACAAGCAACGAGATGGAAGATGTCAACACAGTATCCTTCTCCGAAGAACTGTATAAAAGACTCATGGAACTCCCGTCCGCCTTTACAAGTGGAGATA
Organism: Ambystoma mexicanum; assembly: GCF_040938575.1. Taxonomy (NCBI): domain Eukaryota; kingdom Metazoa; phylum Chordata; class Amphibia; order Caudata; family Ambystomatidae; genus Ambystoma; species Ambystoma mexicanum. Next base: position 135,259,548 of record NC_090939.1, read on the forward strand.
CGATTCAACCTCCACAAAATATAAATCGCACTGATACCCTAACACAAAAAAGGAAAAAACTAATAAGAACTGATAGCCATGGCCAACTCATGCTAGCATATCTAAAAGCCGGCATTATTGCTGAAGGATTACAAGTCAGGATTATACCGAGAGTATTTACTGACAATACCAAGTTTAAAAAATCTTTTAGTGGAGTCAGTAACAAATGCTCGCGAGATCTGCTTATCTTAATCATACAGACGGCAGAAGAAGAATCTGCTGCACAAAAACTGGAAATCGAAACTTTGGAAATTGCCCTGAAAGGAGATAAAGATATAGCAGACATCAAGTCTCTCCTTGACAAAATGGAAGAAGAACTGGGAAAATTTAAAAAAACAATCCTAGACAAAAAAAATTGGAAATTAAAAAAAGACATTGAAACCTATAAAGAAACGAAAACATATCCATATTTGATTGATTCATATTATGAAGACCAGAATAAACTAGCCCAAAATCGCGTCAGAAACAATGGGTTTCCAAGAAAACGTTTTGTCACTTTTTCCAATACAAGTAATAGTAGCTCCAACAGTGACCCAGATCTTGCTAACAGCAATGTCGCACAATGGGGAGGCATGGCCCACAATCCACAACAACAACAGTTTTTTCAAGGGTAGGGACGAGGCAGCCGCAACCGACCACCGGGCCCCCAGCGGATGCATACCCGCAATTGGCGAGGCCCACCTCAAACCTGGTAAATGCAATCCCTATTTTTAATTTAACCAACTACACTTTATCACAAGAAGAAATTAATATTCTTAGTAAAGGCTTAACCTTTGTGCTTATGTAAAAGGCAGATTCTTTTCAAACAGCCATAGAACTACAAAAATTCTTTAGGCTTATCCGCCTTAAGTATTTTTTCAAAGATTCTCAACCCAGCGACGACCAAGATAACATCACGGGTTTAAAACCTCCTTCCACCTTTATTCCCAACAACAGCATGGTCAGTCCAGCCATTCTGGCTTTTGAGAACAGGGTGAGTCATGAAAGTGAATGCTTGCTGAAAAGCAAAAACTATCACCGTGATAACCTTTCCCATAAAGAACGGATGGCTCTTACACACCTTCAAAATAACGAATCCTTCGTCATCAAACCTGCTGACAAGGGGGGTGGCATTGTGTTATGGGATTCAAAGGCCTACGACCAAGAGGTCAAAAGACAGCTCAATAACACCTTGTTTTACCGTCAAATCGATAGTGACCCCACATCAAGACTATCGGAAGAAATCACTAGCCTGATGTATCATGCACATCTAGAAGGCTGGATTAGTTTGGATGAACAACAATTTTTGATCTCAAAGAACCCAATAATTCCAGCCTTCTACCTGTTGCCTAAGATTCATAAGAATGCAACTTGCCCTCCTGGTAGACCTATAGTCTCAGCTCTTAAATCCATTCTTGAGCCCTTGTCTATCAACGTTGACTGGTTTCTCCGTCCATTCATAAAGGAAATGAAGTCCTTTGTAAAAGACACCACCCACATGATACAACGAACAGATAATTTATCCATGTTGAACACAGACATCTTGGTCACCCTTGATGTAACCTCACTATACACAAGTATACCTCAACTAGACTGCCTTAAAGTTATCGAATTCTATCTCGATCAAAGAGCATCGACCCTCAATTCAGTACCCACTTCTTTTCTTCTAGAATGTGCTAGGATTGCACTGATGGAGAATTTTTTCCTTTATGATGGCTCTTTTTACAATCAAAAACATGGCACCAGTACTTTCGCCCCGGATTTGGCCAATCTGTTTATGGCCAACCTTGAAGAACATTCAATCTACCACCCCAATAACCCTTTTAAACAGAATATTAATTGTTGTTATAGATATATCGATGATATTTTCATGGTCTGGAGGGGGTCCTCCGATGAACTCAGGTTGTTCACTCAATGGTTGAACGGACAAAACCCACATATACAATTCACAGGAGATGAACATTTAAACTCAGTTTCATTCCTGGATTTAACCATCAAAAAATCCCCCAATGGACAGTTGGTAACCTCGTTATATCGGAAAGACACTGATAAGAACACCCTATTAAGATTTGACAGCTTCCACCCCGCTAGTCTAAAAGAAAATTTGCCAATTGGACAATTTCTTAGAATCAGAAGAAATTGCACGAATATCTCTGACTTTGAAACAGATGGGAAACTTTTAAAATCTCGATTATCCGATCGAGGTTACCCTTCAAAGTCCATTTCACGAGCATACAGAAGAGCGAAACATACCGACAGACAAAACTGTCTAACACCTACCCAGAAGAGCCCAGTAGATAAGATCACATGTGTCTCGACTTTCTCACCTATCAGTAATTCACTCAGAAAAATAATATTCAAAAATTGGCATATCATCACAACTCCTGACTCTGCTCCTGCAACACCTCGTTTTGCATTTAAAAGGCAATCAAACCTCAGAGACAAGCTTGTACACACGTATGCTACTGCACGAAAACCTTTACTCTCTCAAACCACCTTGTGGTCATTGCCACCGGTAATAGGACATTTCAAATGTGGTTCTTGTTCGGTGTGCTCTTTAACTACAAACCTAAAAACACTGCAACTGTATGAAATGAAATGGACCCTGACGGGTTTTTCTAACTGTAATACTCCATGGGCCATTTATGGCATAAAATGCCCTTGCAATTTATTATATGTGGGAAAAACAAAACATCCGGTAAAACAAAGAATATGTGAGCATCGCTCGTGTATCAAAAATAAAATTGAGAACAAACCAATGGTGGCACATTTCACCCAATTGAAACACTCATACAATGACCTTAGATGGTTTGTAATCCAAACCATTGCGGCTCCAGCCATAGGGGGGAATAGAGACCTACTCCTCACCAAACAGGAACAGAAATGAATTTTTAATTTAAATACTGTTAAACGGGGTTTAAATACGACAGTAGAGTGGTCCCTTTTCTTCTAATTTTTCTTTAATTTTTTGCTAATGGCTTCTACATTCTTCGGTTTCAAAAAATTCAAAAATGTCTTCTCCGAAAAAATGTTCTTTTTGCCTTAAAGAGTTCTTACTTTTTTCACACAACAACAAAATGCCTTTGGGTTGATAAGAGAACCATATCTGTCAAGGATTGTTACCAGCTAGACAAACACCGATTCTGGTCTTGACTCACTCCATGAAGAGATGTGTAGTCAAAAATCTGTATATAACCGTGGAGTGAGGTTGAACAATACAACGACATAAAATAAATGGAATAGCTTCTCATTTCCCTTGAAAAATCTTTCGAGGTCTTTTTAAACACGATAATTTAGTAAACTACTAAAATAAAAACATGGGAATTACAGCTCAGCATTGTTTTGCATACACTGCGATATTCCAAATAACGTCCCAAGAAACACTCTGTTCCTTTAAGTGCAACTAATCCGTGTAGTGCTACACGCCGCCTTCTTCTCTTTTTTCTTTGTTGATTGCATTGCCCAATAAACACGAGCCACGTCATCTTTTTAACTACTTAAAACACTCAGCCAAGCGCGTGCACAGCTGTTCACGGAAGCACGCAGGCTCTGAGCGGCTTTACTGCTCCACTGGTTTTGTTGCCAGTAACACCGCGGACATCCCGGGCTCCGGACGCGTTTCAAAGTGCAGCATTGGCGCGCTCGTGTAGGCGAAGCCTTGTTACTTCCTTTAGAGGTAAGCAGACACTATCATCTCATGCCCCTGTATGCAACCCTGCAAAATCTCTAGTGAAATCCAGCACATAAGCGATTGCTCGAATTTAGACCGTTTTTTCTTTTCTGCTTGTACTAGGTCACGTTCAAGCCACCCAGCTGCATTTATATTGATTATTCCGAAAGAGCCTACGTTCAAGAAATGTTAAAGGTAACAACGGCTCTTGGTGCTTTTTATCTAAAATTAGAAAGCCTGCATACACAATAATAATTTGAATTTAAAACCCGGGTACTTTTGTTGTTGCGGCCTTGAAAAATGTCCTTTCAGTGTCTACAATGGCGCACTAAAACCAATAAACTCTAAAAAGTTTTACACTTTCTTCTCGATTTTATAAAAGACCTTCTGAGAACAACAACGGTAAGCATTGGTCCTTATTATTGACCAAAAAGAGTTTAACAATAACCCCACAGTGAAGTTAAAAGTGTTCTCTTTCTCAACAGTTCTTGTTGCAAAAGGAATAGCACATCATCTCTGTGCTGAAATTGTGAATAATCCTTCTTGATAGATTACGCTCTAAATGAAAAGCTATTACTAATCAAAGAAAATAACTTTACCACTTCCATATAAACTAATCGTTATATTTGAAAAGAAATAGACCTTAAGAATGCAAGATATGGTTAAATGTTTGATACCTTTTCTTCTATACATGCCTTGGCTGCAGTCAGTGATGATTAAAATGTTGTGTACTGCCTACCGGGCGTTCCGCCACTGTCACACCGTTAATGTTTTAAACAACTGTTTTTAGTAACCAATTTTTCGTGATGCCTTTTTGAGTTTTATTTTTATGTATATGTGACATGTTTATATCTGTTTATCTTGTAGTGGGTTTTGTGCCTTTTCTAACGACACAGCACGATGTATATGAAGTACTCAACACTGTGAAATCATTAGAACATCTTGTTTCTCCTTTGTCCTGAAGACGGCTACATTTGCACCAACAGACAACGTTTTTTTGTGCATTGCCTGATTTCTTTTGGTGTCAATAGCCGAAACATATGTCGACTTTCACAAAATTAAACCTAAGAAATATCATAGGTTCCTCTCACATGATAGAGCTAGTTCTACCTATAAATGCTCTACCTCTCTCAGTTGATGTTGGTCATTGAGTGCTTACCCACTGGGTCCTTATTACTTTCGTTTTTCATGCTCTTATCCCACTGATATCATTTTGTTAATCTGGTAGTTTGATTCCACTTCACCACAACCATAGTGCACATGGATTGTTGTGTTTTTTTAGTAAATCATTTTTTAGAGGTACTGTATTGTGACCAAAAATAAAAAAAATAGTTTTAATTGTCACTATCGAGTGGTTGTTTTTCAGTTTCAAAAGAATTCCTTTTGTTACAACTTCATATGAATAAAGTTGAAATAATCTCCTGCAATTTGAATTAAACATCAGTCAATTGTGATTTTCACATCAAAATGTTTTTTTTTAAAAAAACCTATTTTGTGTTTGGAACAAATTAACGAGTGTACAGGTGGTTGTTTCTCCCAGCGACAGACACATCATTCACCTGATTGCAGGACCGAGGTCCCAGGCTCATCACCTCCCTCTCTCTCCCCTTGTGGGTTCTTTTCAGTGCTCTTTGATCCCTGGAGGTGGTGTTCCCAGAAACTGGATCCCTCCTAAACGCTTTTATAGCATCACCACGAATGTGCCAAAAATTGATGGGGCCGATGACAATTTGAAGGATGACAACCATACCCCATCAGCAGTACTGCATAATCATTGTAAGATGTGCTACAATTTGCAGGGCCAGAGTCAACATGGTTTCAATGTCAAAAGTACAAGTATTGACAGCCTTGAGATCCAATGCTGCCACTGTCGCTCATTCCTGAGCTCACCTAAAGTGACCTTCCACCCAGCAGCAAAATCAAGATGGACATCCCTCCCCTGGAGAAGTTGCCTGTGTTGTTCTTTTGTGCAACTGAATACGTCCAAGGGACCGTGGCAAAGCCTTCATGTTGCACCCAGGTGCATTTTCAGCAAGATACTTAATCAGCCAAGTCAAAAATGATTAAATGTTACATCATGTACCCCATAGCACATGCTGAGTTCGTACAGGACAAAAATTGGTTCTTCCCCATTGATGCTTTCCCCAACGTGGTCGATGCCATAGAGTGTACACACAGTGGACTGGTCCGTCATGTGCTTGAGAGAAGATGTCCTGCTCTAGAAATCAGCAGCACTCAATAAATGTACAAATGTTCATCTGACTTGTTGATCACCCACTTAAAGGTTTCCTTCCCTGGATCAGAACTTGGCTTTTTCTTCCCTCTAATAGTAGCTTTCCTGATGTGATCTCTTCACTTCCTCATGAAAGGAAATGTATGCTGCATAAGTGTAAGCTGTGCACTTGTCTGTGTATATATTTGTTCTATCACTTCTAGGCCTGCCTCTAACTATATGCTCTGTGCAAGTTGCTAGGTGTCCACTATCCAACCACCATTGGTCTATGATGTTTGTTAATGGTGATGCTACCAATGGGGAAACATGTAAATGGTACAACCAGTTCACTGATGTGAAGACTGGTCTCCAATATAATAAGGTCTACTTGCACAACAATAATCAACAGCAGCTTTGTTTGTGTGGTCAAGGGGCTATGGTGGCATAAATAACTCATGGATGAGAATTCACATTAGAATGGATATGTGTGTACTAATAATGAGGAGAACGATTTTAGACTCATGGCATGACGTTTTGGATTACGTGACATGGGATAACATAACGCATGTATGTCTTATAGTGCACAGTGTCCACATTTGGAAACCATGGTAATTACCTTTTCTTCATTCACAAACCTTCAGGCATGTCTTTATGGTTCTGGTGTGGGTCTGCTGTATTCACAGTAGGCGATGTGGCATGTTGTGGCAATGTGTACCATCTTCCGCAACATTACACCCATGTGCAATGTTGACATGCTACAATATGTGGCTTTTCCCATTGACAATGCCAAGTCAGACACAGATGGTGATGCCCAGGCAGTCGAGCAGGATGTAGAGGATAACACTGCATAGAATGATGTTGTCTGCATCATATTTGTGCATGGAGGCACCCCACTCCCGTATACATACAAATAGTTTCTCATGTAATGTGGGGGCATAACTATCACACTATGTTAGCTGATCAAGTCCCCTGCCTAATGTGGGGGACCAACATTGGGGTGGTGAATGGAGCTGGGGGCCACCCCAGGATATTGGATGCTAGTCGATTGGGAGGAAATCAGGGAATCCCCAGATCACCCCAAATGGGTCCTCGCAATAAGGTAAGGGACAGTCACAGAAGTATTCACTCACCCACAAACTATAATGACAACCAAGGTAAGTGGTGCAGGTACAAAGCATTTTAGGAACACCCTAATTATCAGGCGTGTGCTATTAGAGAGCTATTCCAACCCTTAGCAAGACCCAAACACAGTGCATAGGTATTAATGGCTTTCCCCATTAGAGGGTTGAGTTGTAATATTCTGTATTCACTGACAAATGTGAAAAACGTTTCTTTCTTCAGAATTGATGCCAACAGAAGCATTCAAGAGGAGTCAAACTAGTGTGGATAACATAACACCTGTCGATTTATTTATTGGACATTTGTATGGTGCATATAAACAGGTGTTTCCAGGTGCCACAAGACAAGATTGGGTGGGGGCACGAGAATAAAAAATGTAAACAACAAACACAGTTATATTGGCCTTGTGACAATCCTACCGTGCATGAAAAGGTGGTAATTGCAAGGGGGACGGTGGGGGAGAAGTGCAGGATTGCGGGGGGCCCCAAGGGTAGGGTGCCAGGCAAGTGCATTGTGGGCCAAGGTGGTAAGTGCAAGGGGAGAGGGGGAAGGAAAGGAAGTGTGCGGTGGACAGGGAGGACCAGTTGGGCTAGTACGGGAAAGGGGGCCCGAGGGCAAATGCTGAGGAAGGATGCTGGAGGGACTGGTAGGGGTGGTCTTGCCCTGTATGACTCTGAAGGGACCAGGCACCAGCCGCGGTGACAGTGGTGAGTTAGCACGGGAGAGGGTGAGGAAAGAAAGAGGAGAAAAGGGAAGTATTGAGAAGTTTCCAGAACTTAAGACAGTCCGGCTCAAGGCTGAAGGTGGAGGGAGTCCGTTGCAGAGGGAGGAACCAGCTGAGGAAAGGGATCTCCCTCCCACTCTCTGCTGGGAGAATCATTTGATCTGCAGAGAGTTGGATCCAGAAGACTGAAGCACTGTGGCCCAGATGTATTTAAGTAGGGAAAGCTGGATGTAAAGAGGTCCAATGCCCCAGACAGCCTTGTGGATGATGCAAAGGGTCTTGCATTTGAACCTTGTGGTCAACGGGAGCCAGTGGAGAGATTTTAGGGCTGGAGAGATGTAGTCCTTGTGATTGAGGCCAAGGATAAGTCTTGCAGTCCTATTCTCGATTAGTTGAGGGGTCGAAGGGAGGAAAGAGGCAGTTGAGGAAGAGGCTTTTGCAGTAGTCGAGCCTAGAGAGAACCACAGCTCTGGATACATTGAGCTTCTGGGGGAAGGTGAGGAAAGGTAGAATGCCCCTGAGGAGATGCAACTGGAAATTGGGCTTCTTGGCAAGGTCCATGGTGTGAGGAGGGAAAGAGAGAGAGGAGTCAAAGATGATTCCAAGATTTTTTGACTCAAAGGTGGGTGAGGGGAGAGGGCCAAGGGAGAATGGCGAGAGTGAGGAGGGGAAACAAGGAGTATATATAATTAATTATGCCCCAAAAAGAAGGATCTCAGTCTTACTGGCCTTTGGGCAGAGATCATTGGCAGAACACTGTGCCTGAATAGAAGTCTGGCAGACAGGTAAGAGGGAAGAGGAGGAGGAGGTAGGGGAAGGCAGCTTGAAGTAGAACTGTTTGTCGTCTGCGTAACACTGGAAATGATGGGAGAAAGTGGGGATCAGGTTGGCCACAGGGGTCAGGTAGACATTGACGAGCCATGGTGATAGTATAGAGCCCTGAAGGATGCTGCAGGTAGAGAGTGAGGTTGAGGAGAGAAAGGGACCCATTTTCACTTGGGAAGGTCTGTTTGAGAGGAAGGAGGTCAATAACACCAGTGTCCTGTCCATGATGCCTAGGGTATTATGGAGATGATTTGTGGTGATGGAGTGGTTGACTATGTCAAAAGCAGAAGAAATAGCAGGACAGAGGGAGTATTAGACTCCAGGTTAGAGAGTAGGTCTTCACAGGTGTTCAGGACAGCATTTCCAGTGCTGCCCTAAAACCGGACTGGATGTCATGGAGGACTGGTGGCCATTTCGGTGTGGAGGGTCAGTTGGGGGATGACCAGCTTCTCCAAGAGTTAGCCCAAAAAAGGGGTAATACATATAGGGTGATAGTTAGCCGGGCAAGAAGGGTCATCAGTCAGCTTTTTTAGGAGAGGGTGCACATGAGAGTGCTTAAGGGGTTGAGGGAAGAAGCCAGTGGCGAATGAGTGGTTGCAGAGGTCAGCCAAGGCGGGATCGAGAGAAGCAATGCTGTCCTTGATGTTCTGTAGGAGCTGGGGAGCACCTGTTTAGAGGAGACTTTGATAGAACGAACCACTATAGAAATCTCCTCAGGTGCAATGGGAGGGAAAGAGGAGAGTATGGGGAGAGACGGGGTTAGGGGAGGCAAGAGAAGAGGGGGTGGGGGATCAGAAGACAGAGAGGACAGGATGTCCAGAGTTTTGGAGGAACAGTGGGCAGCCATTGATAAGCAGAGGGCCTGGGAGGGAGGAGGCGAGGAGGAAACTACGATAGGATTGGCAAGTTCCTTGAAGATTTTAAAGAGTTCTGCCGTGTTATTTGTGGCTCCAGAGATGCGAGCTTGGACATGAGCCCTTTCCTTGGAGAAGATGGATAGACAGTATTGCCTTTGGAGTGGGTGACAGGCCAGTTTGTTCGAGGATGAGCTAGAGGCCTGCCACTTGTGCTCTGCAGCTTTGCACTTGCATTTGTTTCAAAGCGGCCACGTCTGAGTCATAGCATGAATTGCATTTGGAGGCAGGTTTCAAGTGGATCATCATGACAGGGGCTAGGATGTCCACGATGTTAGAAAAATTGAGGTTAGCATGAACAGAGACAGAAGGAGAGTTTAATGAAGGGCAGGTGGAGGGATGAAAGAAGAGGCAAAAGCAGCGACTGACAAATGCTTTATCGGTCAAATGACGGAGAAGGAGACTGGCAGTGTGGGACGGGGCATCAGGGGACAGGGGAGGTGAAGGTTGGAAGAGAGGAGAGAGTGGCCAGACCAGGAGTGATGGGTAGTGAGAGTGTTGGAGAGAGGGATGTCTGTTGAAATGAGAGCATCCAAGGTGTGTCTGGCAGTTTGGGTTGGGCCAGAGGTAAAGCTAGTGAGGGAAAGACTGTCGCAGACGTCACATAAATTAACAGTGGCTACATCAGGAGAGTCGAGATGGATATTTTAAATTGCACCACTGTGTTTATTGCATGTTACCAGAGAAACCCTTTTCACTCAAATCGGAGCAACTTTGGAAGAACTATAACTCCCATTGTTTCTGTAGTTATTAGGGCATATTCTTTTAGAAAGCCGGCACATGAGCATTGGTGCGTGATGGACCAGCGGGTCTGTGCCGGTGCATAAAAGGAAGTACTGCATCATTCCTAGCTCTGACTTACTTTTAAATTCCGAATTTCTGCAAGTTGCGTTAGGATTTGATCATTGATGCTAGGGTTCTGATTAGCCAAATTTGATGTGCTGCTAGTTCGTTTCAGGGTATTGTTTTAACATTTGTTTTTTTATCACTGTTTATGTTACTTCAGGGCTCAGTTTTGTAGCTCTTGACAGTTTAAATTGCAACACTGTGCTTATTGCGCGTTATGACGGAAACCTTTTTTATTCAGATCAGAGCAACTTTGAAAGAACTACAACTCCCATTGTTTCTGTTACATTCTGAAACTCTGGCAGCATGTCCACCTACTTTTATTGACATTCTTATGGTTAACACTCATTACCCTGCTACTCTAGAGGTTGCCCATGCGAAGGACGTACCTTCTCGAGAAAAAACAAGCAATTATAATATGATAAACACGGTTCAATATCAGGTGTCGCATAAGATTCCTCTTGATGATGGAAATAGGATGAGATTGGCTCTTCTTAACACACGATCCATAATGAGACATGGCACTGAGGTGGCTGATATTATATCCGAACATGATTTGGATGTTATGTAATACACACAATTATAATGCGTCGGTGCCCGCAGGCATTAGGACACAGAAAATGAGAGAAGGAGAGAAGGAGACAGAAGCAAATCGTCAATCCGGGGATAATTAGTCCAAAATGATGGTTTTCAACCCTTTCCTGAATTTCAGTAGATCATTTTCTAGGAGGAGAACTTTAGGAAGTTGATTCCATAGAGTAGCGGATTGTACAGCAAAGGATCTGCCCATACCTCTAGCATACTTACTCCTAGGAACAAATAGACGGTGTCACTAAATCTGGTAGTGCTACCCAAATGATGAAGCTTAATACACTCTTTATAGTAGCCTGAGTTTCCACCGGGTGCCAATGCAAGTTCCTTCTATGAGAGGAGATAGGTTCATATCTAGAAACGCTTTTAACAATGCATGTACCATTGTTTTGTAAAACTTGGAGACGCCTGAGGATGTGTTTACTATCCCCAATCATCAATGCATTGCAATAGTCAATCCTTGGCATTATTAGGGCGCGAACGAGGGTGGCACAATTAGTTTCAGAGACATGGGGGTCATTCCGAGTAGGGCGGTAAGGGTTATCGGTCACCGGTAATGGGACCGGTGCCGTTAAACCCTTACTGCCCTATTCCGAGTTGCCTTTGCGGGTTGGTACTTAATGCCTGCTTTTTGCAGGCGTTAAAAAACGAACCCGCAAAGGGACCTTGGAGGTAATTACGGTACCGTAATTACTGTACAGTAATTACCTCCTTCCCCATTCCCATTGAGCCCTATGGGGCAAAAATGGGAATGGGGAAGGGCCCATGGTGAATTACTGCCCCGCAAACCTTGGAATGGGGCGGTAATTCCGCCATTCACCATGACGGAGTTGGAAAAAATACCGGCGTCAACCATGGCGCTAGCAGCGCCATGGTTAACGCAAGGGTCGGAATGAGGCCCATAGGGTTTAACTAGTCTTAGGAGCCTGAGTAGATATGGGGCTTTGTTAGAGATATTTTTGATGTGCATGTCCGAGTTCATGGACGATTCAAAGGTCACACCCAATGTTTTAACTTTTTCGACAGTTTTACTAAGGTTTTTCTCAATAGGGAGACCCGCATATTGGCTGGCCAGTTTGGATCTGACCTGGGATGAGCCAAACAGCATGAGCTCGGTTTTAGTAGCATTCAGACACATCCCATTATTAGCCATCCAAAATTGAATTGCTGCATATACTTTAATGTGCACCACATTCTCTGTATACGTGCTGCTCAACTCAAAGACAAGTTGGGTGTCGTCAGCATAATTAGTAAAATGCACACCCAACCTGTCCAAGAGAACACAGAGAGGACGACAATAGAAATTAAAAAGAGAAGGGGACAGACAAGCACCCTGTGAGACCCCACATTCCAGAGGCTCGTCAGACGAATGTGCGTTGCCCCATAGTATCCGAGACATACGCCCGGTCAAAAAAGATTTGATCCGGGCCGTAGCCTTGGCAGAGTAAAAACCTTTTGTAGACAATCCACATAAAAGTTTGTCATAGCCAACAAGATCGAAGGCTGCTGACAGATCTGATAACATCAGCAGCCCCGCCTTGCCATCATCCATAATTTCCTGAACTGCAGAATTATATAGATGTTATGGAATAGTGTGCTTGTGTTTGTTAATACTCATTACTTATGGGGGATCTGCATTCCTCCTGTCACAAAAAAATTGACGGATAAGCAACAACTAAGTTCCTATGGTATTTCAATACAATGTACAGTGCCTGTAAATGTGTTATGAATATATCACTTTTTTTTCGACTGCATAATTGACCGATCTCAATCCCGATTTCGCCCCAACCTTCTTCAATAACAGTCGTGCACATCCTGTCAATACACTGACTATCATTTACCAACCTTGTGGCTTCCTGCTGTGAAACACGAGTGAAAGCACCTGCACCTTCATGTGCAGGCCCTGGCCACAGGTAAACTGCATTCACATTTTACACCTGTGCCATGTTCTAGCCTTTACTATTTTACTTTTCACTTATCGCCCATTTGTTTGCATGTTTTTTTTTTTTTTTTTATATATAGTTAGATTCTTTGGATGCAAGAAATAAGCCAGAGAAATGAGCCCCGGGTACTGTTTTCTGAGGTCGTTTGTATTATAAGCCTCAAATGTGTACAGTATATATTGAATGCATGAGGCATGCTGTGTTGATATGCACAGCACAAAACAGAAACAATCTCCAGTACACTCTGCGATCAACCACCTTAACTGAAAGTGGGGTTCAACTGGAGTTCAACCTGCCTTCCCCACTCTCCATTCCCCTCCCCCAGCCATTGACACCTGAAAGCAGCAGGATCCCATGTGAAACTGTGAAGGGTCCAGACAGACACCTCGCTAGTGGTGCGTCCTCATGCGGAAGCCACAACAACATAACATTCTAAGGCACTGTGAGAAGAGCTAGAAACGAAAAAAGGAAGATGAAACCATAGCACAAATATCTGATTATTATTAATTGTTTACATAAAAACCAAAACGACGTTGGTTGTCAAGCGATTCCGAACCTGTGCTGTTTGGGACCTGTCCACAAAAGGTGCCGTGGTGCATGGAAAAAACGATCTTCAAGTACAAAATCAGTGCACAAATCCATTGGGCCAATCGGCGGGTACGACGTCCATTCATTGCCTGTTTTTTTTCCGCTGCTTTTTTTGCTGCCGATTTTTGCTGCAAAAAAAACATTGAAAAATATGGGAGGTGGGTAATAGGATATAAACCGTGGGGGGGGGACTAGATCATAAATAGGTGGGAAGGGGGGTTAGTTGGGGTAACCTCCCCAAAGTAAACACAAATGTGTTGAGTTTTTGCAGCAAATAAATCAGTGGTAAAAAATGCTGCAAACAAAAGGGGCCGATGAAATGACGTAGACCCATCAGCGGTCATAGCTGTTGCTCTAAGTGTACACAAGCATACTTACACTACTTTAAGATATGAACAGTATGTGTATGCTATTTTTTAATGGCTTGAAAACATCAGAAAAGCACCAACATACATTTAAAGAAATGCCAATTCGAAAATTCTTTGGTGTCGGTGGGAGTCAAACCCTGCTCTGCCACTGGCTTCTTGCCACTTGAAATGATCACACAACTTACAGGATAGCATCAACCTATCCTTGTATGTCACCTATCCTTGTGTGTCACAGTGTACGCTGGTGCAAAGTGACAATGAATTGCACCACGGTACGGGAAGCACATTACTGCTGATTACTGTATCTCTTTCCATTTCTGCTGCTACAAAACCAACAAACACAGGCAGTAGCAAAGCTAGTTTTGGCTTTTGAACAGGCATTTGTCATCTGTTTGCCACAAAGCAAATATTGCCATAATCTGCTCCATTATTCACATCACCTGCAATGTATTACTATCACATACCAGCTATTGCCACAAACAGACCAGGTATTCACTCTATTGCCAGGTTTTGACACTTGTGTTCACAGCATTACTCAGGATCGTCCTGAATGTGCAGGTACTCGTATCATTTATGGTAAGAATTCCCTATATTTGTGGACATAGAGACCAAATACCCAAGGTCAGTCTCCATTCCTGTGTGTTGCTTGACTGAGGAGGAGGTACACACCTTTGATCTCTTGCCTACTGACACCTCACATCACCCATGCCCACTTCCACCGATGCATCTTACCTACACTTACATGTTCTCTCATCTCTGCTTCGGACTGCTCATATAGCAAAGTGCACCATTCACAGTTCACATACTTTAATCCGCCCACTCCCTTTTGGTAGGTAAAGATATTGCAGTCGCAACTGTTTGCCGATGGTTTCAAATCAACTCGTAAATGGACAGGTTACAGTCGTTCTCAGCTGTGCACAGTAACATCTGTGTTCACTGATACATTCAGATTTGGGGGTTGAGGGAAAACCAAGACTACATTTATTCTGAGTGCATTTGTCGTCAGTTTATTTCAATACAGATATGATGCATTGGATTGTATGGTTTCATCAAATACATGGGACAAAGCTCAGACATCTGGAAAATGCCAAACATACACCCAGGGCAGTGAGTTTCAGAATGTAGGCACATTGAAGAGGCAATCCCATCCTGAATCGCAAAGCCCCATTCAAGGGTTGTAGGGATGACCTAACATAAAAGAAGGATATGTAGATTACACATTCATCCACAGAGGGGTAGGTTTGTGCTAATGGGTTGCAGCTGCACCTGTTTAGATGTCTGCCCATGTTTAAAGTTATTCTGCATAATGCAAACATTGCAAACATTGTTACACTCATGGATCTGCAGCTTTTTACTCTCTCCATATTATGGACTACAACTCATATCACCCCTAGCCGGCACGGTAAATGGCGAGGGGTCATAGGAGCTGTTGCCCAAAAACATTGGGAGAGTCGTAGGTTGCAGACATCAATAAAAATTCCCAAGCTAGCTTTGGCGATGCTTGTTTTGTGGATTTTGTAACATTGTAACTGGAAACAGATATGTTTCTTTCTAATCCCCAAGGCCACCCCTGCAAATACACTGAAATTCACCCTCACTCACAAAAACATCATTTGGACAATGCAAAATCACACTAATTGCGAAAGCAAAAACGTCATATACGTGATCAAATGTCCCTGCAACCTCATTTACATTGGTCAAACCATCAGATCCATAAAAACGAGGATAAGCGAACATCGATCTTGCATTTAAAACTCAAAACAAGACAAACCTCTAGTGGAACATTTCAGCAAAAAACACCCACGAGCATCTCACGTGGACTATACTGCAAAAACTTGAACAGCAAAAAAGAGGAGGTGATATCAATCTAGCCCTCACAAGGCTCGAACAAAAATGGGTCCACAGACTGAACACAATCAAAACTGGCCTTAATATCACCATAGAGTGGAAACACTTCTGGGACTGATTTATTCCCACCTAGAGCCCCACTCTTTTCAGACTCCCCATTCAGACATCAGATGCCCACTACTGGGAACACGCCAAAACATTTAGCAGTGCTCTTGCTTTGTTCATCATGTATTTTAAAACACCAACTGTAACATGCACCACTAATGTTGTTTTAGAGTTGTTTATTCTGACTGCTGGCATACATGCACCTTGTAAAGATCAATTGCAACATTCATATGCTAGCTACTCAGTCATTGCTTGATGATGTGTCTCTATTTGTTGGGCTTGTGTTATTTCAAATAGTCACAGAAGAATTACTTGAAAAACACCCAGTGACTTCATGTTCCTCCTGAAGTTTATTTGTAAGTTGTGTTTTAAAATTGTCCACACACTGATTGGGTTGCCACCCTAGAGTTCATACAGCCGTAGCGACAGACGTGCAACCATCAATCAGTTTCAAGGCATCTCCCTGTAGCGCCCTCATGTGGCCGCCGCTACCTGTGTCCATTTGTATTCCCCTGCCATCCATCATTGGGGATTTGTTGTATCACTGCCATGGGCCAGACACACACCGGTTCTTGCACTGATGATGAGGTTGCATGCCATTGGTCAAATAATACCAACCTATTGATTTTTTTGTTGCTCACTCTGTAGCAATTGGCTTACCCTTGTACCCAGCCGGTACCCCATTGGGTGGATTTCTGGCAGAGTCAGTGTTTTTATAGTGGCAGCAACACTTCTCGGCAGAATCCATTGCCGCAAGGAGTGCAGTCACCATTTTTTGCATCGGTAAGTCACGCTGCCATTTTGTTGCATTTATATGCATTTTGTTCTTATTGCAGTACGGTCCAGGTACCTCCAGCTCTCCCCACCTACCTCGCAGGGCCTTTTAACATTCAAATGGCTCTTTACTCACCATTGATCCTCAGTGCACTTTAGACACTTTGATACATTCCCTCCATGGTCGGGTGCACGGGCACCGCCGCTGGCGTTTTCTGTTGTTTTGAGGTATATGGTATTTTTAGACTACCTCGTGGGCAGCATTTAACACAACAATACGAATCTCGCTCAGTTGTCCGATATGCACTGTCACCAGATGACACACATTCAACCCCCACACGCATTTGTTATCTCCACTACGCGTGTCCTATGAGCCTTTTTTTGAAACACCTTATAAACACTCCCTAACAGCCAGTAAAGAGTTTAGACCACTGCCAGCTCCTCCTAGCCCATAGTTCACAGTCGGCAGGGCTCTAATAGTCACTCTATTTGGCTTAGACCATGACCTCCCCGAAAACCCATTCTGCAGACACCCATGTCTCTGGTGTCCATAGTCACGTACCGCACAATACCACGCTGGATGTGCCTGGACCATGCTGTTCACACGCACAGCCCCCCTCGAGCGCATAGATAACTGCACGTTATCCTCTTCTTTTACAGCTCTTAGAGGCCCAAGGCTGCATTCATTGGCCTACTAGACCCGAGTCATACACGTCGTCCCATGTTACCTGCTGACATGGCTCTCAGAGTCCGGTACCCATAACAGGACTCCAAGCACAGCTTCCCCGCTGCACCACTGCAGATGGTAATCTGTTTTTTTAAATACACCACCAGTGTATTTTAGGCACTATTCAGCCATTATTCATTAATATTGAAATCAATCATTCCCTGACATCCTGACAGCTTTCCCTTCCCCCACAGATAACCTATACGGACAGCACCACTACCAGTGATTATCCTGATGAAGGCCACCACCACCACGGGCTCTTACCCAGCCCAGTTTGGCCGAAACACTTCCATGTCAATGTTTTGTGGCACAACCCTTGTATATATGTGTTTATAGATAGTGTTGTGATCACTATTTTTTAGTACCCCCGGACCTACCACAGTCCTGGGTTGCACCCTGCAAAAACTTTATGTCACCACTTACCTGTTGTAAGGGGATTCAATTCAACACTACAGCTAAGTCAACGCCTAGTCTATAATACTGAATGAAAACCCTTATTGATATATCTTTAGGTCCAGTTCATGCATTCTGGATGACTACCCCTATATAACACCCCTCTCTTGGAATCCCCCTGACCCCACTGAGCCAAGAAGTAGTTCTGTTTTGCAAGTTTAAAAGGTTTATTTGATAATTTAAAATATATATATCACACTTTATAATAAATTAATAATTGAATAGCACACTTAATCTGATATGATAAAGATCAACAACGGAGAATCTGGCACTAGCACACTTCTTATAATCACTAATGAGTTGACATGAAATGGATAAGGTAGCACACTGGTAAATAGGAACAAAAGTATAATGTGGTAGAGGATGCTTTATGTAAGCTCAGGTGGATGCAATATTCAATGAATGCAGTACAGAACATACTCAATATGATTTCAACCAAACAATGTAATCACTTTTCTCTGGCAATCCCCTCCCCCCCTTGATGCAAGGCAAGGAAATGGAAGGAAAACACACAGTTCTCAGAAATGCAATCAATGTAAATCAGTTCACCCCAGCAAGCTTACACTACAGAAAACAGATAGGAGTTTTGAAAACACAGGCAAAATGCTTTGATATGTGCTAGCAATGGATGAGAAATATGCTGGAAATGCTTTTAATTCCCTTTCAGAGGTTCAGGGTGAGTGGTATCTAGTTAATATTAGTCCAGGCTCACACTAGCAATGATTCAGGAATGATTAGCAGGTTAAACGAATTTCTGGCAAATGGAAGGCAAGCAGCAGCAGTTTTTACATGTGAAGAAGTTTGCAAATCGCGGTAAAATTCGTGAATGCGTGTTCCGCGATTGCGGTAAAACTATAAGGGGTAGGAATGCGGTTCTAGGTTCATAGGAAAGCCACGATTCTAAGCTTTCAGATAAAAGTTACTGCAAGTCTCTAGCCCAAACGGTTACAGAGTTATGACCGATTTAATAGAGGTCGTTTTTGGTTTTGCAAATTTTAAAAGCTCAAAATGACAAGTGCAGCTTGCAACTAGAAAATGACAAGTGACAGCTTTACAAATGACAGGTGACAGTTAGGAGGCAGTTCTACTTAGATTAAATTAGATTGAATTATATTATTTTAACTAGGAGATTGGTTCTGCACAGTTTTCTAGGTACTCACACTATATTCTTGAGTGAAATGGGCCTCATCACGGATCTGGTCAGGGTTTTAAATTCGCCTCTGGTCTCTGCACTTCACAGTGATCTGGGTCAGCTCTCTCTGGTTCTCTGGTCTGGGTCTCTAGTTCTGGATAGATTGAAGTCTCTAGTTTGGCTCTCTGGAGGTTTGATGGAGGTAAAGTATGGATTTTTCCGGCAGAGCGTCCCGCTGCAGATGGAATTGAAGGTCACTATCTGTCCTGTCTGTCTGCTTTTATGTGTTTAGAATGTGGGTGTGTTCTAGCATCACTGACCCTACCTCTCTCTCAGCTACTAATTGGTCAAACTTCCATTTATCATTTGATTGGGGAATGAACTGTGAGTCAGAGGGATGTCATTTTATGGCTTGCAGATAGGACACTCCTCTGTCAGATTGCACACATTCTATATTTGATAATAAAAGACATATTTCACAGTTACACAGTTGCTTGAAATTACATATACATGGTGTGGCTGAATTTAGCCATGTCTCTGTCCAAATCTGCTGTTTCTAAGAGCTTGCATTCAGAAATGGCACATAATTGACTTTTTAACTGATTTTTCACTTTCTGACATTGACCCAACTTTACATACATGTGTGCAGGGAGTATGGACATTAACTGATGAAGTTTCAGATTTTTAACATGCATACATTTAGAGTAATATCCACTTTTCCGCTAAAACCCCCCTGAACATACCACCGGTTCTAAAAACCTCTTAAACTGTGGGCAGAAAAATCACAAGAATTATGGTATCATTTATAAAATTTTCACATGTCCGCTCTATGAATGATCCATCTTTTTAAAGTTATGTTCTGGCTCCAAAGGGGTGTGGTTTCCTCTCAGCACAAGGTAGAAATACTGGTTTTTCCAGTTCTGCCAAGCCAGCTTGCTCTCACAGGCAGTGCCCCTCCCCTTTCCTCAGGAGGAAGCCATTTTTTACGACCATTTACGACTCCTGCCAATAAAACCTTTGCCTGAGCCAGGACAGGGCTTTGTTCACTTTCCTGCAGAGCACAGGTAATTCAATTATCAGATAGATGGCATATCCTTAGTGTGAGCAGCAAAAGGGCAGCTAGGCCTGGGAACTTGCTGTGACTCAAGTTTCACTCCTGATGGGGGTAGTTGCCAGGCAGAATTCAGATAAAATGTCACTTTTTGTTCCCCAGTTCCTGCATTCAAATAAAACTAAACATTTTTACATATGCAGCTAGAATGCTGATTCTAAGTGCAAAACTATGACATTTCAACAGTTACAAAGGCATGTGACACCAAACATAGGTCACTCATTTAATCTAAACATTTTCCATTTTAGTGTCTTTAAATCCAGTGCAACTTAAACTGCTGACTCCATAGCAGTTTTGTTATAAGCATTGTTTTGGGCTCTTCATTTCCCAGATTTTGTAAGCACACAAAACTCCATTCCGCCAAATGTCTGCTGGTGTTCAGTGAATATTTTGCACATATTGCAATGTTTGAAATAGGCACTTTGGCTTGCCTTCAGAGAAACACAGGGTGGTTTTAAACTGCCGGCTTTTGGATAGTGGTGAGTACTGGTACTGCACCCATTTTTGGGATTTAAGAAAATGAATTCCCCACAATTCTAGGTTGCATTTGGCAATCAGCATTGCCATTCCCAATGGTTTCAGACTACTGTGCGGGTAGTCCAATGGTGGTTTTAAAGCGCTTTGAAGCTAACCGGCGCTACTGTTTTTCCTTTGGCAACCCATTTCCCTCATGGCAACCCGGCCTTTCATTCTCGCACTGGTGGGTGGCAAGTGAGGCAACCATTTTGGTGTGCGCACAAACTGCGCAGCTTTCCTGGATTTCGGCGCACATGTGGGTTTTCCGCCATCTTGAATTTTCTAAGCCCACAGCACCAAATGTTGTGGCATGATAGCTTAAACGTGGGTCAGGACACCCAACAAGCCCCCCCACGCGACTGCACTTTGAATTTGAGTCGATGGGGAGTCGCGTGCCCAAGGGTTTTGACCCACGCACCGGTCTGTCCGCATAATCTTCTTCCTCTTCTGTAGATGGCATAGTTCAGCATCTTCTTCTCCATCCGGTACTGATCGATCGGTTCTCCTTGCCGGTCCTGATGGGAATATTGGGCGGTCCACTGGGCCCATTGGATCTTCGTTCCCGGTCTCCGGATCGTCCTCCTTGGCCCGTCTTCAGGTTTTCTTTCTCCTAGGACGACAAAGGAAGAGCGGCAATACCTACTCATAGACGTGTTTCCACCACTGTTGAGATGGTGGGACAGCATATGCATTTCATCATGACGAAACATTACATTCTTATTTTGATAAAAAACAGTATAACTAAGAGACAGTTTCATGCAAATCACAATATGTTAGAGACTAGATGTGGTATGTTTTATGATTGGAACTGAATTAGTCTGAGACAGTACCCGCTAGGATTCCAGAGGATTCCTCCAGTTGTTGCAGAGTGTGCCTGGGATGGCAACATTTCAACTGGTTTATGTGGACCCACTTGTCTTCTCCCTCTGCCAAAGGACCTTTGGGGATGTGGATTTTGTAGGCCACAGGGGAGATTTTGTCTATGATCTCGAATGGTCCCTTCCATGTAGGCAAAAATGTGCGCTGCTTGGCCTGGTTCCTTTGGAAGTTGTATAGATAGACCCGGTCCCCCACCTGATATTCCTTCCTGGAAGTTTTCAGGTCATAGTGGGTCTTCATGCTATCAGCTGATCTTTCTAGATTCCGCTGAGCATAAGCAAAAGCATGTTGGAGGTGTTTCCTTAAATTCTCCACATACTCATGAGTAGTGGAGGCATTTATCAGTGTCTGCTCTTGGGTCCTGTAGAGCAAATGCTGAGGAAGCACCATCTTGCGCCCAGTCATCAACTCAAATGGTGACATTTTGGTTGCAGATGAAGGGGTAGATCTGATGGCCATTAGGACCAGAGGTAATCGGATATCCCAACTTGGCCCAGAATCTGCCACAAACTTTTTTAAGATGCTCACAATGGTTCGGTTATATCTCTCCACTGCCCCAGAAGAAGATGGTCTATAAGCAATATGCAGCTTTCTCTTGACCCCCAGTATCTCCCACATCTTTGTCATTACTTCACTGGTGAAGTGGCTACCTCTGTCTGACTCAATCCTTTGAGGTAGACCAAAACGGGAAAAGATGTGGTTAATCATCAAGGCAGCTGCAGTTTCTGCCTTGCAATTTGGGGCTGGGAGACATTCCACCCACTTGGTAAACAAGCATGTCACAGTCAACATGTACTTATTCCCCCTAGCCGAGCGAATCACAGGGCCTACAAAGTCGATTTGTAAATCTGACCATGGCAGTGTCATCCCCCGCTTTTGTAAAGGTGCCCGGTGTGTGAGGGATGTCGGCTGAAATTGTGCACACACAAGACAACCCTTCAAATATTGGTTGAGGTCCTGGCCCATGTGTGGCCAGTATGCAACCTCTCTTAAGATTTCCAGTGTTGTGTGAAACCCCCTATGACCGGCGGTGGCCGCATCATGGGCGTGACTTAACATCAGGCTTCGGAATGAGGTAGGAACCACCCACTGATCGTGGCCAGCTTTGGATTTCCTTACCAGCAAACCGTCTTGGATCCGGAACATTTTTGGACATTTCATCAACACTCTTAGGTCCTCTTTCCCAATGTAATCGGTATCCGTCAGGGGAAAGTTCTCAGGGTCCTCAAGGTGCTGGTAAAATTTACCAATTATTGGATCCCCCTTCTGAGCAGTAATCAAATCAGCATCAGGGGTCTCCTTACTCCATTGTGCAATTGAAAGGTCGTTGTGAGCATTTGTCTGGGACCTAGTGATGGCAGTGACCTGGATTTCCCCCAACAGGGACTCAATCTCAATTAGATCCCCTTGGATGGCCCCGGTTTTGGCCAGCTGATCAGCTAAGTCATTTCCAGTTTTGTCTGGTCCCTCTACTTTGGAATGACCCTTGATCTTTTTCCAGTAGATGGTCATCCCATTCGATGTGACCAGATCATCAATGTTTTGGATCAACTTCCCATGTTTCAAGGGTTTGTTGTTAGCACATAACATGCCTCTGGTTTTCCAATTAACCAGGTGCTCCACGAACCCGTTCCGTACATAATCCGAACTGTGATTATGACCAGTTCGTGGAGTTGATGCTGGATAGCAGTGAGGATGGCCTGATGCACAGCCATCAATTCTGCCACCTGACTACTTCGGGGACCAATTTTGTATCCAGCGGAGGGTTCTGGGGACTCATTCACCCATGCATTCCCTACGCCAGCCACCAGTTCTTTCTCCCCGTTGTTGTCAACATGGTAAGAGCATCCATCCACATACACAGTGGGCATTCCCTCACACTTGTCTTCTTCAAAGACTTTGTGTGGGGAATTAAGGTATGCCTCCATGTTGTCCTTGATTTTTAGACTTTCGTCCCCGAGACAGTTTTCTCTGGCACAATCATGCAAGTCAGCCAGACCTTGCGCGAGTGGACTCTTCTTGTTTTGGCCATATCTGACCTCCACAGGAAAGCCTTGCATTGACAGAATCCAGGAAGTAATTCGGGAATTACTCACATTTCCGGCCCGGATTCTGCCACTTTGGAGATATTGCAGAGGCTGGTGTGGAGTCTCCACTATGATGTGTTCCCCCTGGATAAACGGGCGGTAATTCTTCAATGCCCACACCGTTGCCAGGAGTGCCTTCTCACAATCGTTGAATTTTTCCTCCACAGAGGATAAAGTTTTGCTCGCATAGGAGATTACTTTATTGACCTTGTCATGCTTTTGATATAATACTGCCGTCAAGCACGTATTAGAGAACCCTGTCTCCAGGAAGAAATCCTTGTTTCTGACAGGGTAAGCTAGGCAAGGCGCTTGTGAGAGGCTTCTCTTGAGTTGTCTTACTGCCTCGGATTGTTCTGGACCCGATTCCCACTTGACCCCCCCCTTTAGGAGATGAATCAGGGGTCTGGTGATCTCTGCGTAGCCCTCAATGAACTTTCTGCTGTAATTAGTCAGTCCAAGGAGGCTCCTTAGTTCCCGCAGAGTTGTGGGGTCTTTCAGTTTCTGAAGTGCTTCCACTTTCTTTTCCTGGGGACAGAGGCCCTGAGGAGTAATCTCATGCCCCAAGAAATTAACACGGGTTCTACACCACTGTGCTTTCTGAAAGGAAAGTTTTGCTCCGGCGGCCCTCAACTGTGTCAGAACATAACGGATCTCCGCTATGTGTTCCTCCACAGATGAACTTTTGATGAGGACATCATCTACATAAGCCAGGTTACCCCTCGCACCCAGGTCGGGCATGGCCTTATGTAGGAAAATGTTGAATTCATTGCCGGAGTTGAGGTATCCGAAGGGAGTCCGGGTCCATGTGTATTGCTGGCCCCCAAAGGTAAAAGCCAGTTTGTATTGGTCCTCCCTACTGACAGGCACGGTCCAGAATCCATTGGTCAGGTCTATTGCTGTGAATACCTGTGACCCCTGGATCTGGGCCAGCCCTTGGTCAATGTAGGGCAGAGGCCATCGGGAAGTATGGACCCGTTTGTTGAGCTCCCTAAGGTCGGCGCAGAGTCTCCACTGGCCGTTTGGCTTCAATATTCCCAGCACCGGATTATTGAAGGTGCTGTGGACGGGACGGATTATTCCCCGGGACTCAAGGTTCTTAATTATTTCGGTAAGGGACTCCATTGATGCGAGAGGCAAGCGATATTGCTTCACAAACACAGGAGTCATGCTAGGGTCCGTGGGGATTGTTGTTGTGTGGATGTCAGTGCGACCACAGTCATATGAGTCTACCGCAAAGAGATCTTGGAAATCCAAGAAAACTTGTTTCAACTTTTGCTTTTGTTCCAGAGTCACACAGGCATCAGCTAGGTTGACTCTCTCTTCCACCATCTGCCTGAAGCCTGGAAAGACTTCTGGTTTGGCTATCTCCGCGGCCTCCTCCAGCTGGGTGGAGAAGTCCCTGGTCAGAGTGCTGATTTGGACCGGAGGCTTCAGGTGGGCAAGGCAGCCTTCATGAACCTGGAAAATCACCTCATCCCTCCTGAATTCACAAGTCACATCTTCCTTACCATAAGGGCAGGAAGTGTACACCAGGAAGTTCCCCCCATGCCGGGTAAAAATCCTGTCTGGTGTTGTATTGTCCTCACTGTCACTGTCAAAACAGTCCTTGGGGATTGGTCCTAACAGTTCATTTCTAAGATCAATGGAGAAATGTCGGTCATCAACCGCCATTCCAATAATGGTGCCTGCGGCTAGAGTAATACTCTTTAAGTCGCTGTTATCCACCTCTATTGGAATGGTGTCATGTTCTATGTTGACTAATGGTGTTGGGTTTACCCCCAACCCTTGCTGTTGGAGAGAAGCATTTAGATGTATGTAAGCATCAGGGTTTTTCAACTCTTGTCCCCTTTTAACTTTCACTTCCAGGGAGAATTGTCGGGTCCTTTCTGGGATGGTGACTTCCTCTTTAACCTGAATTTCAACTGCATACGGTAGCAATTGAGCTGACCTAAATGCTTTTTCTGGATCATCAAAGCCCATGGGATTATCTGCTAATCGGGACCAAGCTTTGAAGTTTATTAGGTCCAAACTAATGGCAAAGCGATTGAGAATGTCACTGCCTAAGTAAAAGGCGGCAGTGACGTCTCGCACGACCCAACAATTATGGACTATGCTCTTGTTGCCAATGGAGATTTTGAGCATACACCTGCTTGGCAGGAGATGTTTGGAATTAGGTGCTTCCAGGTCCATTTCCCGTTTGTCTATCAGTTTGAAGGTGGGAATGGCTGGATCTTTTGGGAGTTGGCGAAACATGGCTTTGCTGATGAAGCTCTTACCGTTGTTCACACACACTCGAGCGAGAACAGAGTCCTTCCCATCATTTAACTGAACAGGGATGAACAACTGCTCTCCAATTTGCTGAATATCAGCCAGGCTCTGAGCTGATTTCACATCTTTCTGGACTATAGGAGTGGGAGTTTCAGATTGTGGATTGGTATAGAATTTCAGAGTGTTTCCTTCCAGCGTGGAATACCACCTTAAACTGGAAGGAAGGTTGATTTTAAGAAATAGAGAGGACCCCCCATCACTAGTCTGTTGTCCTACTGCTATTACTATCACGTCTGGAATCTGGTTGTTCTGGAAGTGAAATTCTACTTGGTCAGATTTTTGTTCAACCATGTGGCATGTGCCGTTTAAACTAACATGGTTGACACTCTGTTTTAATTTTATTGGTCGGCTAGTCTGGGTCCAGAGGACCTTGTTTACACAATCTATTAGGGGTGACAACCTTCTCAGGAGGTCATTCCCTAGTAAAAAAGGGGTGCCCTCCGGGGTCACAACTATGACCGGGTGTTTCAACTTATGTCGCCCAATTTTAATGTCCAAATCTGCCGTCCCCGCGACGGGAATTTCCTTCCCGTCAAAGTTCTGCAGTTGTCCAGGAAGAGAGGTGAGAGGAATTTGGTAATTCTCTCCCCTTCCTGCATTCAGTTCATCAAAGGCCCTTCTGGACAGAAGGGTAGCTTGAGATCCAGTGTCCACCAGTGCCAAAATTGTACCCTGTCCCTGTACTTGTACCGGGGCATAATATCTTCCCTCCTTCTCCTCAAGGGGGCACAGATAATGTACATTTTTGGACAACTGGTGGGCTAATTTTCTGGTTTTGGACATCGCTAGCGAAGAGATTTGGGCAGAATTCTGTGGAGAGCCTTGGGAATCTGAAAGAAAAAGTTGGCAACTGGAGATCAGAGCCATTGTGGGTTCCCCTGGTTCCGGTTCTGGGCCGCCCCCCCCTTTTTGGAGGCAGTCACCAGGATGGGTTTGAACCAGGGGATTTTCTTGCGGTTGGTTCTGGGATGAGATGGTGGGCGGCGGTAGCTCAGTCTCCACATCTCCCCAGTCTGGATTTGCATTCCTAGGGACCCATTTTTCTTTGGGAGGAGTTCCCCCCTCTCTGAAGGAGAAGTTCCTTTTCTCAGGATCCTCTGAGGATCCCTCTCCCTCAAATTGGAAGATCTGTACCTCCTCCTCAAACTGAGTCTGTTTGGGTCTTTTGTTTCTCCTACCCCCCCTCTGCTCCTTAGGAGGCAGACTTTCAGGGGCAAGAGATTTTGTTTCCGGTTCCTGGGTTTCCAGGGGCTGTTTACAAGTGAGGAAGGAAGCTTCCTCCAAGGCTTTACACCCCCCTTCCCTTTGTGCCTCCTCCCTGGGAACCGGTGTGTTATCGGGGTGCTGCCCCCGTCATTGTTCTGGAGCACCAGGTCCAGAGTTGGGTGCGTTCTGCGCCGGCATGCTGATCTGAGGGTTCTGCTGCGCCCTCAGTATATGACCCATATCCCGCGCCATGTTTTGAACCTGGCGCTCTAACTGGGAAACCCGCTCAGGCTGATACGGGGCCCTGTTTTCTCCCCTGGGCTGATCCCGGGAAGGGTAGCTATCCCTCCTCTGGTAATACCCCGGGTTGGGAAGATTTGGGTACCCCTCCACCCTTGGCCTCCCCTCTCCCGGATTCAGTGGTCTGGGCTCAGGGAATTGGGGAAGGAAGGATGGATGGTTTTGGGGCTGAAAGTCGGGAGGATATCTGGGGAAAAAGTTCTGCCCAGGGTTTGGTAAATATCTGCCCTCCTGTGGGAAGTTTGGAGGGAAGTTCCCTGGGTTAGGTGCTTGGCTGGATCCCCCCCCTTGGGCTGGAGGAGTCCACACATAACCCAGGATGGGTCGATTTCCCTTGTAACGGGGACTTACATAATCAGGAGAGCGAGGGACCCCATTTGTGGGGCTGCCTCCCTGGCTCCCTGTCTGTGACTGGCCCGAGGACCTTCTGGGCCTAGCATTATTAGGTGCAGGTAGGTTTTTAGGCCCCCCCATCTCCAAATCCAAAACGGGGGTGACCTTTACCTCTGCCACCTTGGCAGCAGCAGGGGTGCTGTTGGCTTTGGGGTTTTTCTGGGCATTACTTTTGCTATCTACCGGTTTCTGCACCTCATAGATCCGGGTAGCCTGTTCAATGACCCAGTCTAAAGATCTTTTCTCGTGAAAATCCCTCACGAGCTGGGTCATGATATATTTGGGCAAGGCATGGAAAAACGTATTAATAAATTCCCTGCTATCCGTGCGCACCCTTCTTGTGGTCTGTGCAAAAGCACGCTTTAACTCCTGCACAAATTCTTGTGGGGCCTGATCCTCCCCACATTGCAAATTGTAGGCTGCCTTGCGAGCCTCTTGAGGATTTCTGTGAACAGAAAAATGTTTCAAGATGGCCGCCTTATAGGTGGACCATCTTAAATGATTTTGGTCTTCCAGCCCCGCAAAGAAACTGGAGTATTCCGGGGAGAAGGTCCACTTTACATATTGAATACAGCTTTGGCTGTCCTTCATATGGAAAGTCTCCATCATTTGCTCAAACAACTCTAAGTGCTCCCAAACAGAATACTTAGCGTTCTTATGGTAAGGCGTGATGACGCTCCTGATCGCCTTAATCTGCTTTAAAGGGTCCTTAAGCAAGGCCCTTTTTGTCTTATTGGCCCTTTTGGTCCGGGTAACCCTGGTCCAATCGTCCTCGGACTCGGAGGCACTGCTCCCAGAGGTGCCCGTCTGTTCTTCCAGGTTTTCCCGGATTCTGCGAGCCTGGGAATGGCTGGCAGAATGTGGGGACCTGGTCTCCTGTGTCCTGCGCAGTTCAGAGGAGTCTTCAGATTCCTCCTTGCTGCCAGGATTTGATGGGTACCCCCTCCACTGACCTAACTGGGCAGAGGTTTTCAGGATGCCCTTAATGGGCCTACTCTCCTGGGGTTCCCCATTGAACTGTACTGTACTTGGGTGCCCATACCCGGATGCCCACCCCTCCATTCCTGAGTGGTACTGGCCTATGAGCCCCATACTCTTAGCTGGATAGTAATCTGCCATCCCTGTGGCCCTGTGCTCATGTGCGCCAGGGGACATGGGGGTGGTAGAGTCCAGGGACTGGGGGAGATGAAGGCCCCTGGTGTTAGGGCTCCTGCGGTTATGGTCAGGAGTCTCTCTTTCCCAGCGGACCTCATCTCTATCCGCCCCTGCTCCCTGTTGCAATGCAAGAGCCTGCATTTGTGCCTTCAGTTCCTCAGTTAAGGCCTTACTAGACTCTATTAGTCTCTCCTGCATCGCTACCTGTTGTTGGAGCCTATCATTGTGTTGGCAGAGAGCCTCATTCTCTCTCTGTGCTTCCTGATTGGTCCTGGAGAACTGGGCCAGTCTTTGCTGCAGGAGGGTTACCTCCTGAGCTGTGTCCCTATTGGCCTGCTCCTTTCTTGCTAGAGCATCCTCCACCCTCCTGGTGTGCTCTAGCAAGTTCTGGTGTTCTTTTTGGAGGTCACCCAGTCCCTGGTGGGTCAGGTGATTTTCTTCCATTTTTCTTTTTAAATGGCAGACTTCCTGGCCTAAGGTATCCCTTTCCTGACTGAGAGCCTGCATCTGTGCTGCCAGGTTGTCCCTTTGCCTTTGGAAGGCACCAGCATTCTGGCGCTCCTGATCAAACTCTGCCTGGGTATCCAGGTCTTTCAGAATTAGTTTGTTGCTCTCTGCCTTCTCTCTATCTAGGTGGCCTTGCAGGGTGACTACCTGCTCAGCACATACCCTGTTGAAGTCCAGTTGTTGCTCCAGCTTTTTCTGGTTTTGCAGTAGGGAGTCCAAACCTTCTTGGTATTCCTTCTGCAAGGCCAGAAATCTGGTATTCTGTTCTACCTTTTCCTGTTGCAGCACATCCATATCCTTCTTTATTTTAATGATGTGCTGCCTACTATCATCTTCTGACTCCTGGCTCCTCTGCAGCCTCTGCTCAGAAGAGACCAGGTCAGATTGGACCTTCTCTAACGCCATCTGTTGCCTATTTGCCAGATTTTGGCTTTCAGCACATCTATCCTGCATGTCTCCCATATATAGGTACAGGTATGCCGCTATCCTAACAATCTTGTCGTGTTCATCTTTGGCCTTAGGAGCCATATATAGTTCACTCAGGGCCACATGTAATGGACCCTGATCTCTCCATAAGTCTGACCCTGTTTCAGTGACCTGTTGCGTGATGGCCTGCAACCAGACTGTTTGGTCCTGGTGAGTCCACTCACCTCTCACAAATAACTTATGTAAGAAGTGCTCTCTGGCTATTTTCATATCTACCAAGGTCGTCATTCTAGAGATTGGTCTCTGTCCTGACTTACAGAAGTTAGTGTTTTATTTTTGCAGAACAGAACTTTTCTTGGAGTGTCCCTTTTGAGGAATGCTTCACAGCGTAATGCAGCATGGTGATCCGACCGGATGTATGTATCCCGTCAGTTAGCACACTGTATTAAGCTGCACAAGTGGTAAATCTAACCCAACGTCTCGGCTCGAGCCCCCAATTTGTAAGGGGATTCAATTCAACACTACAGCTAAGTCAACGCCTAGTCTATAATACTGAATGAAAACCCTTATTGATATATCTTTAGGTCCAGTTCATGCGTTCTGGATGACTACCCCTATATAACACCCCTCTCTTGGAATCCCCCTGACCCCACTGAGCCAAGAAGTAGTTCTGTTTTGCAAGTTTAAAAGGTTTATTTGATAATTTAAAATATATATATCACACTTTATAATAAATTAATAATTGAATAGCACACTTAATCTGATATGATAAAGATCAACAACGGAGAATCTGGCACTAGCACACTTCTTATAATCACTAATGAGTTGACATGAAATGGATAAGGTAGCACACTGGTAAATAGGAACAAAAGTATAATGTGGTAGAGGATGCTTTATGTAAGCTCAGGTGGATGCAATATTCAATGAATGCAGTACAGAAAATACTCAATATGATTTCAACCAAACAATGTAATCACTTTTCTCTGGCAAACCCCTCCCCCCCTTGATGCAAGGCAAGGAAATGGAAGGAAAACACACAGTTCTCAGAAATGCAATCAATGTAAATCAGTTCACCCCAGCAAGCTTACACTACAGAAAACAGATAGGAGTTTTGAAAACACAGGCAAAATGCTTTGATATGTGCTAGCAATGGATGAGAAATATGCTGGAAATGCTTTTAATTCCCTTTCAGAGGTTCAGGGTGAGTGGTATCTAGTTAATATTAGTCCAGGCTCACACTAGCAATGATTCAGGAATGATTAGCAGGTTAAACGAATTTCTGGCAAATGGAAGGCAAGCAGCAGCAGTTTTTACACGTGAAGAAATTTGCAAATCGCGGTAAAATTCGCGAATGCGTGTTCCGCGATTGCGGTAAAACTATAAGGGGTAGGAATGCGTTTCTAGGTTCATAGGAAAGCCACGATTCTAAGCTTTCAGATAAAAGTTACTGCAAGTCTCTAGCCCAAACGGTTACAGAGTTATGACCGATTTAATAGAGGTCGTTTTTGGTTTTGCAAATTTTAAAAGCTCAAAATGACAAGTGCAGCTTGCAACTAGAAAATGACAAGTGACAGCTTTACAAATGACAGGTGACAGTTAGGAGGCAGTTCTACTTAGATTAAATTAGATTGAATTATATTATTTTAACTAGGAGATTGGTTCTGCACAGTTTTCTAGGTACTCACACTATATTCTTGAGTGAAATGGGCCTCATCACGGATCTGGTCAGGGTTTTAAATTTGCCTCTGGTCTCTGCACTTCACAGTGATCTGGGTCAGCTCTCTCTGGTTCTCTGGTCTGGGTCTCTAGTTCTGGATAGATTGAAGTCTCTAGTTTGGCTCTCTGGAGGTTTGATGGAGGTAAAGTATGGATTTTTCCGGCAGAGCGTCCCGCTGCAGATGGAATTGAAGGTCACTATCTGTCCTGTCTGTCTGCTTTTATGTGTTTAGAATGTGGGTGTGTTCTAGCATCACTGACCCTACCTCTCTCTCAGCTTCTAATTGGTCAAACTTCCATTTATCATTTGATTGGGGAATGAACTGTGAGTCAGAGGGATGTCATTTTATGGCTTGCAGATAGGACACTCCTCTGTCAGATTGCACACATTCTATATTTGATAATAAAAGACATATTTCACAGTTACACAGTTGCTTGAAATTACATATACATGGTGTGGCTGAATTTAGCCATGTCTCTGTCCAAATCTGCTGTTTCTAAGAGCTTGCATTCAGAAATGGCACATAATTGACTTTTTAACTGATTTTTCACTTTCTGACATTGACCCAACTTTACATACATGTGTGCAGGGAGTATGGACATTAACTGATGAAGTTTCAGATTTTTAACATGCATACATTTAGAGTAATATCCACTTTTCCGCTAAAACCCCCCTGAACATACCACCGGTTCTAAAAACCTCTTAAACTGTGGGCAGAAAAATCACAAGAATTATGGTATCATTTATAAAATTTTCACATGTCCGCTCTATGAATGATCCATCTTTTTAAAGTTATGTTCTGGCTCCAAAGGGGTGTGGTTTCCTCTCAGCACAAGGTAGAAATACTGGTTTTTCCAGTTCTGCCAAGCCAGCTTGCTCTCACAGGCAGTGCCCCTCCCCTTTCCTCAGGAGGAAGCCACTTTTTACGACCATTTACGACTCCTGCCAATAAAACCTTTGCCTGAGCCAGGACAGGGCTTTGTTCACTTTCCTGCAGAGCACAGGTAATTCAATTATCAGATAGATGGCATATCCTTAGTGTGAGCAGCAAAAGGGCAGCTAGGCCTGGGAACACAGCTGTGACTCAAGTTTCACTCCTGATGGGGGTAGTTGCCAGGCAGAATTCAGTTCCTTAAGCCAGGTTTCAGATAAAATGTCACTTTTTGTTCCCCAGTTCCTGCATTCAAATAAAACTAAACATTTTTACATATGCAGCTAGAATGCTGATTCTAAGTGCAAAACTATGACATTTCAACAGTTACAAAGGCATGTGACACCAAACATAGGTCACTCATTTAATCTAAACATTTTCCATTTTAGTGTCTTTAAATCCAGTGCAACTTAAACTGCTGACTCCATAGCAGTTTTGTTATAAGCATTGTTTTGGGCTCTTCATTTCCCAGATTTTGTAAGCACACAAAACTCCATTCCGCCAAATGTCTGCTGGTGTTCAGTGAATATTTTGCACATATTGCAATGTTTGAAATAGGCACTTTGGCTTGCCTTCAGAGAAACACAGGGTGGTTTTAAACTGCCGGCTTTTGGATAGTGGTGAGTACTGGTACTGCACCCATTTTTGGGATTTAAGAAAATGAATTCCCCACAATTCTAGGTTGCATTTGGCAATCAGCATTGCCATTCCCAATGGTTTCAGACTACTGTGCGGGTAGTCCAATGGTGGTTTTAAAGCGCTTTGAAGCTAACCGGCGCTACTGTTTTTCCTTTGGCAACCCATTTCCCTCATGGCAACCCGGCCTTTCATTCTCGCACTGGTGGGTGGCAAGTGAGGCAACCATTTTGGTGTGCGCACAAACTGCGCAGCTTTCCTGGATTTCGGCGCACATGTGGGTTTTCCGCCATCTTGAATTTTCTAAGCCCACAGCACCAAATGTTGTGGCATGATAGCTAAAAATTCCCAAGCTAGCTTTGGCGATGCTTGTTTTGTGGATTTTGTAACATTGTAACTGGAAACAGATATGTTTCTTTCTAATCCCCAAGGCCACCCCTGCAAATACACTGAAATTCACCCTCACTCACAAAAACATCATTTGGACAATGCAAAATCACACTAATTGCGAAAGCAAAAACGTCATATACGTGATCAAATGTCCCTGCAACCTCATTTACATTGGTCAAACCATCAGATCCATAAAAACGAGGATAAGCGAACATCGATCTTGCATTTAAAACTCAAAACAAGACAAACCTCTAGTGGAACATTTCAGCAAAAAACACCCACGAGCATCTCACGTGGACTATACTGCAAAAACTTGAACAGCAAAAAAGAGGAGGTGATATCAATCTAGCCCTCACAAGGCTCGAACAAAAATGGGTCCACAGACTGAACACAATCAAAACTGGCCTTAATATCACCATAGAGTGGAAACACTTCTGGGACTGATTTATTCCCACCTAGAGCCCCACTCTTTTCAGACTCCCCATTCAGACATCAGATGCCCACTACTGGGAACACGCCAAAACATTTAGCAGTGCTCTTGCTTTGTTCATCATGTATTTTAAAACACCAACTGTAACATGCACCACTAATGTTGTTTTAGAGTTGTTTATTCTGACTGCTGGCATACATGCACCTTGTAAAGATCAATTGCAACATTCATATGCTAGCTACTCAGTCATTGCTTGATGATGTGTCTCTATTTGTTGGGCTTGTGTTATTTCAAATAGTCACAGAAGAATTACTTGAAAAACACCCAGTGACTTCATGTTCCTCCTGAAGTTTATTTGTAAGTTGTGTTTTAAAATTGTCCACACACTGATTGGGTTGCCACCCTAGAGTTCATACAGCCGTAGCGACAGACGTGCAACCATCAATCAGTTTCAAGGCATCTCCCTGTAGCGCCCTCATGTGGCCGCCGCTACCTGTGTCCATTTGTATTCCCCTGCCATCCATCATTGGGGATTTGTTGTATCACTGCCATGGGCCAGACACACACCGGTTCTTGCACTGATGATGAGGTTGCATGCCATTGGTCAAATAATACCAACCTATTGATTTTTTTGTTGCTCACTCTGTAGCAATTGGCTTACCCTTGTACCCAGCCGGTACCCCATTGGGTGGATTTCTGGCAGAGTCAGTGTTTTTATAGTGGCAGCAACACTTCTCGGCAGAATCCATTGCCGCAAGGAGTGCAGTCACCATTTTTTGCATCGGTAAGTCACGCTGCCATTTTGTTGCATTTATATGCATTTTGTTCTTATTGCAGTACGGTCCAGGTACCTCCAGCTCTCCCCACCTACCTCGCAGGGCCTTTTAACATTCAAATGGCTCTTTACTCACCATTGATCCTCAGTGCACTTTAGACACTTTTATACATTCCCTCCATGGTCGGGTGCACGGGCACCGCCGCTGGCGTTTTCTGTTGCTTTGAGGTATATGGTATTTTTAGACTACCTCGTGGGCAGCATTTAACACAACAATACGAATCTCGCTCAGTTGTCCGATATGCACTGTC
Source organism: Ambystoma mexicanum (assembly GCF_040938575.1). Lineage (NCBI taxonomy): Eukaryota > Metazoa > Chordata > Amphibia > Caudata > Ambystomatidae > Ambystoma > Ambystoma mexicanum. Next base: position 135,294,503 of record NC_090939.1, read on the forward strand.
ACCAGATGACACACATTCAACCCCCACACGCATTTGTTATCTCCACTACGCGTGTCCTATGAGCCTTTTTTTGAAACACCTTATAAACACTCCCTAACAGCCAGTAAAGAGTTTAGACCACTGCCAGCTCCTCCTAGCCCATAGTTCACAGTCGGCAGGGCTCTAATAGTCACTCTATTTGGCTTAGACCATGACCTCCCCGAAAACCCATTCTGCAGACACCCATGTCTCTGGTGTCCATAGTCACGTACCGCACAATACCACGCTGGATGTGCCTGGACCATGCTGTTCACACGCACAGCCCCCCTCGAGCGCATAGATAACTGCACGTTATCCTCTTCTTTTACAGCTCTTAGAGGCCCAAGGCTGCATTCATTGGCCTACTAGACCCGAGTCATACACGTCGTCCCATGTTACCTGCTGACATGGCTCTCAGAGTCCGGTACCCATAACAGGACTCCAAGCACAGCTTCCCCGCTGCACCACTGCAGACGGTAATCTGTTTTTTTAAATACACCACCAGTGTATTTTAGGCACTAATCAGCCATTATTCATTAATATTGAAATCAATCATTCCCTGACATCCTGACAGCTTTCCCTTCCCCCACAGATAACCTATACGGACAGCACCACTACCAGTGATTATCCTGATGAAGGCCACCACCACCACGGGCTCTTACCCAGCCCAGTTTGGCCGAAACACTTCCATGTCAATGTTTTGTGGCACAACCCTTGTATATATGTGTTTATAGATAGTGTTGTGATCACTATTTTTTAGTACCCCCGGACCTACCACAGTCCTGGGTTGCACCCTGCAAAAACTTTATGTCACCACTTACCTGTATTGTATACTCGTGCACCACTGTGGAAATTGTCTCTCGATAATTGAAGAGGACGATACTCACCTGTATTTCCCTTGAAAAACAAATGTCTGTCCTATAAACTTTCATGCTTATCAAAAGTTTTGTAAATGTTTAATTATATTCTTCTTTGCAAAATCATTTTGAAGGCAAAATAAAATAGCTTCAAAACTAGACAGCTGTCTACGGATCTCTCACCCTGATTTCTAGCATTTTGCATACAAGTACCCTCCTGGACATATCAGGACTCTGCCAGGCGCCCTTTATATAATCCTAGCGATGAGTTAGTTAAGGTGAGGCATGAATATAAGTATTCTTTAAATATAAAGAAGAAGCTGTTTATGAATCGGAATTGGGAGGCTTTGATATCAGCATCAGAAAATATTGATTCGCAAAACTTCAGGAAATTAGTAAATATGGGTTATAATAGTAATAGTAATTGCGCAGACCAGGAACCCTGTATTTCTGAGGTAGATTGGTATCATTAATTTAGCAAAATCTATATTGTGAACAAAGGAATTTCCATGTACCAGCCAGCACATCACTGATCCCGGTAGGTCCATCATCTTATACATTCAAAATGTAAGAAGTACAATTAGTCATTTGCTCACAAAAAATGTGGGAAAGCACGCAGATAGCACTCCTGTAGATATGTTTGAAAAAGAAGAGGTAATTTCGACCCATACTTAATAAAACTATTTAATGCTGTTTGCTGCCTTGATAAAGTCCTCTGTTCATAGTAGAATGCAGAGATTGTTCCAATCTACAAGAAAGGCGGGTGAGTAAACCCTGCCAATTACTGATCAATCTCCCTGCTGGACAAAACTGGAAAAATATATAGGAAACCTCTACTAAAGCGACGAGAAGATTGAACACGTTTGTTTAATAGTATATCTAACCTGCAGGCTGGATTTCAAAATGCAATTGAAACAGTAAAACAAAGTTTTAGATAATATTTATTCATAGAGAAATTCAAGGTTTTATGGAAACGGAATCCTTATATGTGTTCTAGTGATCTTAAGAGTGCAATGGTGCTATGATGTAACCTACGGTTGAAAATGAAACCTGGAATGAAGGGGTGGAATGTTTATAGAAGATTGTGCCTTAGGGTTCTCAACAGATCAGTTGAAGAACCTGGGATGGAGAGAGGAGGCTGTGCTGCGGTTTGCAACGTGTATTCCTAAATAAACACATCACAAAACACTCTTTCTGGTTTGGCTCAGGATTTATGTCAGTTTGATGAAGTCCAGAGGCAAATTCTATGCAATGATAAATGTCCCATTTGCACTTTTCAGAGCAAGTAAGAACCCACTTTCAAGTCACACAGAACTTGTATATTACGGCACGGGGGAGGCGAAAACTGCATCTTTTCGAATTGAAAAGAAGTTAGACAAGAGTCTGTTTAGCCCTTGTTTTATTTAATCTTTTTACAAATGGTTTGTCTGACAACACTTCTAACTTACCTGTTTTAATGGTTCTGCTATAGACATTTTACTATTTGCTGATATAAGGTGAAACAATTGACTTGATGTAGGGAGACCACTCTTCATCATTATTCGAACAGTGATTTTTTAAAAATAATTTGACAGAGACGAATATAATAGATCTCAATTGTTAAGTCTTGAGAGAAAACTAGCCACAGCCGTATCCCAGACAAAACTAATATTAAAGAAATATGGCAAGTTCTCACTAACCGCTGCTCTTACATACTATAATCAGAAAGTAACACCTGGCATATAATATGGCATGGAAACTAGAGAAATCTTACTACCTACTTTTTTAAATAAAATAGAGGGGAAATTCTGGAGACAAATATTACATCTGCCCTATTGTGTTCCTGTGGGGTGGTTGAGATGTGGACTGGGACTTATTTCTCTCAATGTTTTATGTCACTGGCATCTATGTGCCCTCTTCAGAAAATGTTTAATTTCTTCTGAGTTGAATGTTGTCCTCAAAGTGCTGTCAACGTATGTCTGTTTCTTAAACCACTCTTTTGTACATACCTGGAGAACGTGTATTTATCAAATTTTGATAGAAGCAGATGTTTCTATTAAAGTTCTTGTTAGAGTTCCAGATAGAGCCAAACGTAAAATATACACGGCAGAATGGATTTAGACATGGAAAATGTGCCTAACCTACAAACACTTTGCATGTAATCCATTTGGCGAGAAAAGATTTCGGGTGATGGAACCTTATCTGTGTAAGGAACCAAGTTAATTTCTCAGAATTTCCATTCTGCGGCTCAGGCTAAACTTCTGGCCGACTCGTGATCTATTAGCAGACCGGAAAATGATCATGCAAGATAAACATTTCTGTCGATTTTGTACTGATGCAACGTGTAAAGAAACATTACAGCATTTGATCATATCTTGCCCGGCCTTGAGATCACCTAGACAGAAGTTCTTTAGCAAGCATTATGAGCATTTTGGAGAGATGAATGTGAATCAAAGATGGCCAGTGATTTTGCCAACTTCTTCCATCAGTATTAGAATTTCAACTGTACATTTCATGATGTAATTGGCATTGTAAAACACCAACGAGTTAGAATTAAATTGATTATCAATTAGAATGCCCTGTTAAAAATGTTTTTGAAACACCACCATTGATATATGTAAATGCAACGTTTATTATAAAGGTGATTCAAATATGTAGGCAATGCATATGTAACTATGGTACTTTTATGATAACTATTAATTGTTTTTTGAATAATATTTATTTGATATCAATTGACAATTGCCGATTGTTATTGTTAATTTTGTTTAATTTTATGAAGGACAACATATGAATTTGTAAATTGAATGTATGAATCCAATTTTGTGTCTATTTTATATTTCTTTTACACTATAAAATGTAATTTGTGAAAAGTTCAATGAACTAAAACACAATAAAAATAATTAAAAAAAATAAATAATATGTTCTTGTCTTTCAAACATTATGCCGGATTTGAGATTTTTATTTGGATTTGGTACTAAGCTTTTACAGAACATTTATTCTCATGAAGGTTTGTTTAGGCATTTCACCTGCTGGTAGTCTTATTAAGAAGTGGAACCCCATTTACTCTGAGTCATGTCCAACTTGTAAGTCAACTATTGAAAGTCTCAAGATTTAATTTTTGTGCGCCAGACCTTTAGTGACATACGTAAAAGACACTTGGTTCCATGGTTGAGGAACAGTTGGATTTGTAATCTGACATCTGCACTGTACTATAGTAGAATGTTAACATCTAATGGCAGTATCTTGGCTGTTTCTGAGTATCTTTTATTTGGTAAAGGAGAACAAAATTGTGTAAAATGAATCATTAGCAAGTATAATTTAAATTGTTTATTGAATATAAATCATGTCTTTTGAACGCTTCTACGATGAATATGAATGGATACACAATTATTGTACACCAAATGTTTTTACTTTGTACTCCCTTTTATCCTTGTTGTCCTTTTAATTTGAATTCATGTTTTGAACATCATGTTTTTTATGTCAGTAGTCTAAATAAAGATATATTGAGCCAGTGAGAAACAGATATAGTGAGAGTGGCATTGAGCATTTTGGGCTGTGCCATGGTGTAATGTGATTGCCATGTTCTAACATATTGTGACATGTGTGACATATGAAGATGCTTTGATGCTCTTCTGCACTTCTTCGTTGCTTCATTATCATGACTTTGGTAGCAGGAGGCCCCAAAGCTTTGTCGGACTCATACCCATCACAATGCTTTTGTACCCGTGTTTTGTAGATTTTGTTTAATTGTCTTCAAGTGGTTAAAATGTTTAAAATACACAAGAAACAAGTGCAGGTCACAGAATACAGTACTGTATGTACAGTTAACTAAAGAATTGAATTCAAAACGTTTTCCCTTACCCATAAGTGCTTATGCAATCAGGCTCCCACCTACTTGTCCGACACTTTCTCCCGCCACACCTCCACACGGCTCACAAGAACAGCCTAAACGCACTGTGTCAACATCCCACGCTTTAAGCAACATCGTGCTGGTGGGTTAGATTCCCAGTCCTCGCTGCAAAGAAATGGAATGCCCTCCCTCTAAATCTAAGAGAGGAACCCTCCTACCTACTCTTCCGGAAACAGGTCAAAGCATGGCTCCTTGAGCTAGACCGCATCTCGGTCGTATAATCACGACCTGTCATGTATATATGTATGTAATCTCTTTAACACAGTAAATTCTTGTCTGCTATGTAAATGTAACTCTGTATCATATTATGATCTTGTGTATACAATGTAACCCTATGTATCATTCGGCTGTACTCTTTGTTATCATCCTTTGTTGTAACTTGTAAGCATTGCGCCCAGATGCCTCCGGGCTTGGTGCACATTACAAATAAAGAAACTAAACTAAACTAAACTGAACAGTTAATCACCTTTGAAGCTGCAAGTACATAGCAGCTTGGTTGGCCAATGGGTTCAGAGCACTGGCTTAGTAGCTGGAGATAGTGACACTTTTAAATAATCCTTTTCATTATTAAATAGCCTTGTTTTTTTTGGTTTAATTATAATTACAATGCTGCCTATTTTTTGGGAGAACTTCATTGACATTTTCGGTATGTTTTGGGCTGATGTTCTTGGTTTGTTTTAACCTTATTTATACTACTTTGGAATTTTGGGTTTTTCCAGCTGTTTTGGTGTAGATGTTAACCTCCAGCAGGGTGTGTAATACTGCCTCTGTTCGCACAAGTCACCTTTTTTTTTTTACATGGTACCCAGTTTCTTTATGGAGTGAACTGCTCGGAAAAGAATGTGACTGAGGGGAGAGCAGCTTGAGCACTTGAAGACATTTTTAAAAGACAGTCTTATTAGTTGCACTGCTTACAAATTGTCTCTGTGGATAGGGAGTAAGCAGTAGGATTGTGGAAGATGGAGCACACTTTACACATGCAACCATTTTAATATATGGCCTGCAACATAATTATCAAAAGATGTGTAGTGCATGTCTGATGACGTTCTACATTAAACTTTGACTTTTCAAAAGCAAATTTAACTTAAAAAAGTTAAACAAAATCGATGTTTTATGTCAAGGTGGTTTGGAACATGCAGATCAATTGGAAAAGGAATGGTTAGCCCTTGTTTGACCTTTCCCCTTGGCCATTCAACCTGTAAGATTTGCTGCATACTGCATTGCCTATGACACAATTTACTGATGTTAATTCTGTAGTTCTGTGATCAATAAAATAAAGTACAGTGACAATTCTTAAATGATGCTGGTGGAGGTGGCATTTGAACCCAGCTGTCATGACACCTCGTCATTCAGTGGGGCAGCTGTGTGCTCTTGCCAATGAAACACCATGCAATTGAAGCCTAAAGTAGCAGAGTTGAACTTTTACACATCCCCATGTGTCACCCTCATCTCAGCTTGGGCAATAACTTGCTCTTGGGCATTACAGTTTTCTTTTAGCCACGCATCGTCGAGAGAGTGGAATTGTATACTTTCTCTTTAGGCATATTGCTGACAGGTAAAAACAAAATAAATCAAGCAGAGATCACTCAATGAGACAATGGGTTGAGCATCGAGCTAAAGGATGCAATGTGGGCTGGCGAATATTACAACTGTCAATGACAGGGACTGTAGAGATTCAAATGTGTTACAACTTGTGTTACTCATTCATGTATGTGGGCCACAAATACAGAGGACTCCCTCTAGAGGGTCATGCAAATGGCCCTTGTGCCCCATGCTAAGAAGCTGTCATGCCATTCTCAACAACATATATAAAAACGCAACAATGTTGCAATATGTAAGGAACACCATTCAATGCTATGGAAAAACCTCAGTACACTTAGATATTCTAATGATCACATTCCTTATTCTAAAGGAGTAACACGCTTGTGCCACAGGTTTCTTTGCGTGGGTATCATGGGAAACATGTCACTGAAAAAAAGTGTTTTGTCCTCATTACCTGGTTTCTCTGTGATATGACTTGGGGACAATCATACCCTTAGACTACAGAAAGTACCTGGGTCATGGAGGAAACCTTGCGATCTATGTTGTTGCTAATTATGACCAAATCCTCAATATCTTTACATAACCTATTAAAAGTAACAATTTGTAAATGTGCTTCCCAAGAGGACAAGTACAGCATCCAATGCATGTTGGATCTAGGAACCTTTGTCAGGGATCTATCTGAAATTGATATCCAATACAGACCCGTTGTTCAAAACACAAAAATACAGCTTAAAAACATTTGAATACATACAAATAATAATGTTGCAGTAATATTATTTTGTGAGAAAAGCACCTACATGTCAATAGGTGTATGACATTTATAATCCTTATCTGTGGCTAGGGGAAATGTATCCGTGCATTTAAATCTTAATGTAAACAAAAGAAGCTCTAAAAATATAAAGATACACCAATGCAAATATGAGTGATGTCTGATACTCCCAAGAATAAGCACAGTGAAATGAAATGATGAAGTATAAGCATACCTCTTGTGTGATTCATTACATATTCAAAGACAGAAGGATGCAAAGAAATTTGAAACAGAGCATTAACAAATTGTGCTTCCCCAACAACAAGTGAGAACAAGAAAGAAAATGAAATTTAATTCTAAAGGGGTTGTTACCTGAATCATTGTGATTTCCATGAAAGTCACAAATCAGTTTGAAACATCAACAAACAGTAGGGAAAAAAGCCTGTTCCTTTTTGAAAAGGTATAGCGGCCTCACGGAAACACCATGAAAACAAAACACTGGGCACATTGCTGACCTCATGACATCACCACATAACGTTATCACATCATGACACAGCACACGCATATGTAAACACAATTAAAGGAATTGTATGACGTTATTTCCCTGAGGTAATTAACTGTGATGAAAGATATGTGAAATGGAAAAAGGTAAAGCGAAATAGAAATCAAATATTAGGGGTGAACATTTTAAAAAATTGTCTCTAAGAAACATTATTTAGTGGAAAGAAAGTATTAACAATATATGAAAACATATGTTTATTTACATAAAATGGAAAGGATAAATCGGGGGGGGGGCTTCAAGCCCCAGGACAACATGATTGAACAACATATTCATAAAGAGATAGATTAATCAGAGCACAATTTTACATACAATTCTGGATGTGTACACAATCATAATTACTCGCTCAATCAATTATAAACAAAGTACTTTGTGCTACATTGATTCTGCATATAATTCACTGTATCAACAGCTGGATCTATGACGCTTTCTGTACATAAAGGACCAATATACAAAAAACAAAGAAGAACATAGATGGTTAGCGAAAGATAATCCCAGAATAGCTGGGCAATATCAAATGAAAGCAGAAGCTTGTACATTCAGAGTGGATGTGTCTATAAAAGATGTATGCCAACAAAGGGCACAGATAAAATAACAAACAATTAAAAAATCAATCCATAATGCAATTCCTGTTTAGGTTTAAGAGTCCTATCAGAATTGTCATCATTGAGCTTTGTCCTGGCTAAATTCCAATTCTGAGCTTGCTTCAGGTGTTTTGCATCATGGCGCAGAATTTATGATCTCGATCTCAGAGAATCATATAAGTCTTGTCTCTCAACCTACCTGGCTGATGTTAAAACTGCCAAAGCCACTTTCTTCTCCCACAAGATCGAAACAGCACTGTGTCAACCTAAAACCCTTTTTTCCATTGTGAAGTCACTAGCCTCCTCTGAAACCCTTACTTCTAGGGTCAAACCATCTAGAAAACTGTGCAATGATCTTTCCTTTTTCTTTATCAATAAGATAGAAGCCATTTGCACTAATATTGCTAAATCACTGGCCATATCTACCTGTAATGCTGCCAAGCTGTTGCCCGTTCCCCCCATCGAATGCTTCAACAACTGGTCGACCTTCCCTCTCTTCACTGAGGTGGAAGTCCTAGCTGCTGTTCAAAAAATCAAATCGTCTTCCCCTGCGGATGCTATCCCTATTTAACTCATGAAGAAGATCACCCCTGATCTCCTGACAGAACTCACATCAGCAATAAATACTTCCTGTCAATCAGGATTTATTCCCCCAGAGCTGAAATCAGCGAGGGTTGTTACCATTCTTAAGAAGCCCTCACTCGATCGCATGGTTCCTGCTAATTTTTGTCCTATCTCCTTGCTCCCTTTTCATTCTAAATTGTTGGATTCACTAATCACCCCTCTACTGTCCTCCTTTTTGGAATCTTCTAAGGTCTTTAATCCTGCACAGGCAGGGTTTAGACCAGGCAGAGGCACTGAAAGTGTGTTTGTGTCCGTGCAGGATGTTATGTCCAGTATGGTTGACTCAGGTGGGGTTGGGGCGTTGATTCTGCTGGACCTCCCGGCCGCTTTTGAAACGGTCGAACACCCCATCCTGTTGTCCCACCTTGCACAGATCGGAATATCTGGCCAGGTTCTTGCTTGGTTTACCTCTTTTCTATCAGACCGCACCCAGACCTTAGCCATGCCTCCGTTCCTCTCTTCGCCCTGTTTTCTCACTTGTGGTGCCCCGCAAGATTCTTCATTGTCGCCGATCTTGTTAAATAGTTACATCTGGGCACTGGTATGCCTTATCCGCGCCCCTGGCCTCAACTGTTACTCGTACGCTGACAACACCCAAATCTTGATCCGTCTTGATCAGGATCGAGTAGAGGTGTTGTTGTGCCTTCGTGACTGTCTGAGTGCCGTTGGCGATTGGATGGACCAAAACTGGTTCAAGCTCAATGGCGATAAGACCGAGGTGTTGGTGGTGGGCTGTCCCCGGAAACCCTCACTATGGGCCACTACCTTTTGGCCCTCCTCTTTTGGTCCCCTCCCCACTCCAGTTAGTAAGGTAAGAAACCTAGGTGTCCTTCTCTCTGCCTCTTTATCTATGTCACATCAGGTCACAGCTGTGTGTCAAGCAAGCCACCACCTTCTTAGGGTTCTGAAGAAGGTTCTACCTATGATACCCGAACCGCTGCGCCCTCTGGTAGTCGCAGCACTAGTGCTTTCCCGCTGGTTTACTGCAACTCACTGTATCTCTCACAGCCTATTGGTCTGATTCAACGGCTACAGCGGATACAGAATCTGGCGGCCAGGCTGGCTACGGGTACCCCGTATGGAGCTCACATCACTCCGGTGCTACGTTCACTCCACTGCCTGCTGGTTAGCCAGCGCGTCTTTTTCAAGGCCTTGTGCATAGTTCATCGAGCTATCCAGGGTCAAGGGGCTGACTTTTTGCAGGCCAAATTCTCTCTTTATCTCCCAGAGCAGGACCTATGTTCCTCTACTGCGGATCTTCTTGTTGTTCCAAGATATCACTGAACCAGGGTTGGCGGTGGGGCCTTTTCCATAGCTGTGGCAAACCTGTGGATTGGTCTCCCTCCTGCCATGAGGAAAAATTCCCAACCACCTTGCTTTTAGAAGAGCGCTTAAGACCACCCTGTTCTAGCTCTTTACTCTGTGGCCTCTCCTAGCTGATCAGTTCTCCCTCTACAGTGCCATGAAGCCTTCGGGCGACCGTGCGCTATACAAATGCAGGTAACATAACATAACATGTTGAAGGATGTCCACCGGAAAAATCATAAAAACAAAACATTCAAAATCATCAAAGCAATGCTAGTAAATTATTATGAAGCATTATAAACAACATTCCTCAGGCATTCCACCTGGGATAATGACATCATTCTTATCAATCCAATATGTGTCCATTTGCTTCAATTGTTGTACAACAATATTGTTGCAAATGTGATTGCAGAATTTCCAAAATCTGAAACTGCTGTAGGTCATCTGATGTTTATATTAAATGAACTGTCTAGCATCTGATGATTTTACATTAATATTTCTGAGGTTAGAACAATCTACAATGCACTGTATTTTAGACTTTTGGCTAGATTGACAAACATAGTAAATGCCACATTAGCAACACATGCTATAACATATTTTAGTTGATTCACAGGTTTCATAATGTCTGATGTTAATTTTTCTTCCTGTGTGTGGATGAAAAATGGCACTTTTCATTAGATAACTACAGTTGGCATAGATAAGACAGTCGAAATAACCTGTTCTTCTCTTACCTAGACATTTCTGTGTATTGCATTTGTGTATGAAAATGAATAGCTTTCAGATTAGGAATATATTTGTGTGGGGTTTGCTCACTGCTATTTCATTCATTTGAGACTTGGAATAGACACTTTACAGTCATTTGATGAAGTTCAAGAGTCAATAATAGCCATTAGACTTGTGATTTCTGAATTTTTGTGACGGTCAACCAATCTCTGAAAATATGTGGTGTTCTTGTAAGTGGATGATTTAAGTGCACCCATGATTATCATCTTGCTCTAAAAGGTGAAAGGGTTCTGAAATGTTTTGTTTAAGGTTGCTCTCAATCTCTCTATGGATTTCCCTACTTGAATATGTCCCTGCAGTGCTGATAGATTGTCCAAGTGCAATGCCGTGTTATTTGTCTTCTGTATGATAGCGTGACAATGTACTATGTAATTGACCTTCTTCCTCAAATTGCATTGCTGAAACTGGGCTATAAACTAGGGCCTGCTGACCCTGCACAGCACTGGCAATGTAGACTTTTGCAGTTCTTCTCCATACTGTTAAGCTACTGTCAGTGTTGATGCCTTGGCTGAGGAGAGGAAGCCAGTCTGTTAGTATCTTTGCTCATGCCAAACTTTTACTGCTAAAAGATCATCTCTTCAGATGTAGTCACAACCATGCTCTTGAAATCACATTCTGCAAGGGTTTCTCTATTCAAGCATCATGACATTGTGGCCACTCAACAATTGACTCTCAATTGATTTGGCCAAAGAGTTCCCCTGCTGCAACATGATGACATCTATGTTTCTTGGTTCGGTGGAGTGTTGCACGAAACTGTCAAGCGAGGTGACTTTATGCTCCAACAGGTTTGTTCACTTGAACTGTGAGTTGATATAAGGTGGGTAAGAGGGTTTGTGGAGTTCAAAAGCAGAAACCGCTATAACAAGTATACCTGCCAATAAAGGTGAGGACATTGTCTTGTTGGACACTTAGGGTTATGATATGGAAGCAATAAGTCAGTTAAGCAATACAACACACTGTATCACATTGCCTCTAATCTCACAAAGAGACATACAGATTATATTCATAAACTAACTTTGAACGCATTGCAGGCTGGCTGGGTATAATGTCCTTTCATCGCCAGCCTTTATAACGTCTGCCTTTTAAACGTGGAGAAAATAACAAAAGAGTTCATCGAATTCTTTTGGAGTGGGTGGGAAACTGGTCAAAGGGGTCAGAAATAGTTAAAAATAGGTGGTTGAGGGGGTCTCAGGACACATCTGCCCCAAATAATGTTGATGAACGTTTTCATTAATTTCTCTGCATTTAAAAGGCAGTCGTTATAAAACCTGACAATGAAAAAACATAGAACCGGCTAGCTGGATGCGTTAAATTCGGTGGCTTTATTTGAATAAAATTAGCCTCAAAATGAAATCATTCTCTGTTATTTCAAAAATCCACAAAAATGTAGAGAAAACTCCGGGAAGACCAATAGTATCAGTATTTGGGTCTATTCTTGAGATGTTATTAACACATGTTGAGTTTTTCTTGAAACTATTTGTGAAATAGATTTAATGCTTTGCAAGAGATTCTGCAGACATTATGAAATAAATATAACGTCTAGAGATTTCTGATAATGTCTTACTAGTTTCTTGGGGGAAGACATTATATAGCAATGTTGTTTCGGAAGGGAGGGTGAGAGTGACAACAGTAGTTCTAGACACATGTTTACCTTCTCCTCAGGCATCCACATTATTCATAGTAGCTTAGCATTTACAAAGAGTTTATTTGTCTTTTAATATCAGATCTTCAAGCAAATTAAAGGCACACACATAGGTGCAACATATGCCCCATACCTTGTTAATGTATATATGTCTTAATTTGAAAAAGGTCAGATTTATAATGTTTTGAATCTTTATCAGTCACAAACTAATCCTTTGCAAAGATATATCATGGACATCTTTATGATCTGGCAAGATGATTCAGTGAGATTGATTGCATTTTTTTAAATCATTAAATAACATTGATGACATCTCAAATTCACCCTGATAAGTCTCAAGAGTAGGTTAGCATTGATGGACTTCTACAATGTGTGAAACTGGCATAGGTTACATACAGAACTATTTTGGAAAACAAATTAAGGAAATCCACTACATCATTTTCTTTTGCATTTAGCATAATTTTCCAGGAAACAAGTAAAACGGATATACAAATGTGTGAAGCCAGTAGAACAATGAACATGTTAGGAAGGTATGGGATCGTGTTCCCTGTTTTATTTTTTTTAATGAAAAGATGCAAATGCAGAGATGAAAATATAGTAGATGCAAGAATGATGAGTCCAGAGCATTGGTGCCAAGAACCTTGATAAATGCCAAATTTGATTCATTTAATGACACTATATGCATCTAATTCTCTATCAGACTGCAATTAGGATATACGTGAGAGATCTGCAAACTGCAGTCATTCTGGAGAGATGATTCTGTGTTGATGCTGAATTTGACTGCCAAAATGTTTGATGTTTTTCCACCTACATATATATGTGGTGCAGAGCTGCAGATTAGAGCATGCATTTAGCACATTTTAACAATATCAATGTGTACATTTTTTTACATTATATTTTACAGGCAACACGCAGGGGCATCTGTGAATTGACAAACTAGAGTTCTATATGTAAGAACAGAAATGAATTTGCAATAAATGCTCAGAGTCATTTTCGGCACCAGCATTTTCAGTGTGGTGCCTTATGCGCAGGTCCCTTTTAGGTACACTGTATCTATCGGCTGAGGCCAGAAGGGCAAAGGCACCTGCCCACTGAGATATTCATGTTTGCTTAAATATATTGTGAACCAAAGCATGGATAAATGAGTACTTTGGTTGACAGTATATTTAAGCAAACACTAGCCACTCAGTACATGGATCAGTGTAGTGAACACTCCATGCACAAACAGGTTGCTGTGTCCCACAAGCATAACTTGTGGGATACAGCAACCTATTTGTGTATGTAGCGTTCAGCATGTCATGCTTTAGAATCCATGTTTTTTCACAATGCACATCCAGAAATAAATTGATCAAATGTCTATGGCTATGTATTGAGAAAAATCAAAACAGAAAATCAAACTTGATTCTAGTTCTGTATCTTCAGGTGCACACACTTGCAATCATGCAAGTCTGCTAGCCCTGGGCAACCGGGCTCTTTTTATTTTGACTATATTTCCCTTCTATAGTTTTTTTTATTCACATCATGCTTTTGATATAACACTGCTGACATGCATTGATAAGTGAATCCTATCTCTACAAAGAAATCCTAGTTCTTTATTGGATATGCCAAACATGGCGCCTTCATTAGACACTCTTTTAACCTGGCCACTGCCTCACTTTTTTCCTTTTCCCATTTCCAGGGTACACCCTGCTTCAGTAATTTTGTTAAAGGTTGTGTAATTTCTGCATAATTCTCAATACATTTCCTGGTGTAACCTGTCATTCCTAACAAGCTCTTTAACCCTTTCAGATTAGTGGGATCTTTTAGTTTACAATCTACCTCCACGTTCTTCTTTTGCGGGTTTAACCCATTCTCGGTCACTTCAAGACCTAAGAAGATCACTTTCTTTTTACACCTTTGTGCTTTCTGCAAAAAATACCTTTGCCCCAGCCTTCTGTAGCTGGCTAAGCACATGTCTGATCTCATTGAGGTGGCTCTTCAGATTCTCATTTATTTATTCAGCACATCATCCACATAAACTATTGACCCCCTTTTGGCTGCTTCCGGGAACGCCTTGCTCAGGAAAATCCCAAACTTACTCTGCTGCCACATCTATACCATTTGTTTCCTATTCCTGCTACAAGCTCTTTTTTGGCATGCACATCCATTGACATAAACAGTTGGTAATCCCTACTTATTTCTTCATTGAATGCTTTTTGTGGGGATTGCTCAAATTCATTCAAACTTGATTCTAGCTCTGTATCTTCCGGTGCACACACGGCTGCAAAATCATGCAAGTCTGCTAGCCCCTGGGCAACCAGGTTCTTTTTGTTTTGACTATATTTCCCTTCTGCAGGAAATCCCTGAAGCACTAATGTCCAGGAAGTAATTCTTGACTGGGCCAAATTGCCTCATCTTATTCTCTTACTTTGCAGAAACTGCAGAGGTTGGCGATTTGTTTCAATAATTACCCGCTCCCCTTGAATTATGGGGTGGAAATGTTGTGACGCCTAGACAGTGGTTAGGAGTGCTTTTTTGCAATCACTGAAATTAGCCTCTACCTCATTTGACTGAGAGAGTAAATGAAATTAATGGAAATGGTCTCTATGCCATGTTTATTGACTTTAAGGCAGCCTTTGACTGAGTCAATCGAGAGAGGCTTTGGCAGAAGCTCGAGAAATATGGGTGCCCGGAATCTTTTTAAAATGTTATTAAAATGTTGCATACGAAGAACACGGTCAGATGGTGGAGGGGCCCTGAGCAACCCGATTGCAATAACTAACGGAGATAAACAAGTTTGTGTGATGGCCCCTCTCCTTTTTTATATTTATCTTTCCAATGTACCTACTCTACTGAATGGAGCAAAGGGTTACTCCCATAAAATCAGTAAACACCATTGTGCCTGCCTAGCGTATGCATACGACCTAGTGATATTAGATCACAAAATTGCAGGGTTAACTAGAACAATTGAGAAATGTTGGACCTATGCCAGAGAAAACCATTTGTTCATTAATATGAGCAAAACAAAGACGATGCTTTTCAAGAAAAAAACAATTAAGCAGTCCCAGAATGGTCATTGAGGGTGCAACAGTAGAATATGTGGATAGTTATACATATTTAGGTGTAGAATTTGAAACAGAGAGAGGGTATTCTGATTGTATTCTGCATCATATTACAAAAGCAGCACAACTGACTGGGCGTATATGGCACTTTACAGAGCGTATGTGTGGTTTTTCATTAAATGCAACCAGGCTTTTGTACTTATAATGTTTTTGTCCAGCAATAACATATGCTTTTGAGAGTCTTACGATTTCTAATCTGGGCTGTTTACAAGTTGTTGAGGGTCATTTCTGGGGAAAAAAAATGCTAGGTCTCCCAGTATGTGTTCCGAAGGCTATTATTTGTCTATAATTGGGGTTGATCTCCTTGGCATCAGTTGTTCATAGACAACAAGCCCAACTGTATATTAGAATGGTGATGAATCTTGATATTCAGCTTTTGAAAAGCATGGGCTGGGATATTGAGCATGGAAAGTCAGGCACATTTGAAGAGAATGTAAGGACATTTGTTGCTGAGATTGATTGGTGGCCAGACAGCACTCATAAGGACAACAGACCTATGGGAATGTTTGGCAAATTATGCACATTTGACATCACTGAACAATTATGCGTTTGTGCACAATATGTTGTATATTTTTGAGAAAACTCAGTCTTACTTGACACTCTGCCTGTCCATCAAACTCCGCCAATTTATTATGCTGCTTCGACTGAACCGTTTACTGTTTTAGGTCCTGCTGTGAAACTATCGCATCTGGAGCGGGCCTGTCGTATTTGTAGGTGAGACTCCACTCTCCTACAAATTAGTCAAATGATCTAACAGTCTGAGATTCTGGATAGTAGAGCAGCCCGGATGAAATATGGATTTAAATCTAGCCAATATTCCTCTCTCTTCAACCCATCGCTGCAGTTTCCTAAGAATGATGGCTGCACATAGCTTGCCAGTGGTGTCCAGCATGGACAATAATCTATAATTACCAGGATTTGAACGATCTCCCTTTTTGAATATTGGCACTATGAGGGCTGCTTGTCAAGCATGTGGAATCTTGCCCGGATACACAACTTTATAAAACAGAATACTCCAAATATCTGTCCATATAAGCGGATTCTGTTTCATGGTAATGCCAGAAAGCCCTTTAGGGACCGTACCCATAGATTTTAATCTGCCTATTTGATTCAAGATGTCATCATTATCAACTAGAAGCATTGGGTCCTAATTGTAGTGATATTATGCACAATCCCAACAGCTTCTGAATGTTAAGACATATGAGCTTTCCAAATAACCCGCCAATTGGATTCAATATTCTGATGTCCCTGTTTCCCTTTGCTTCACCTAACAGGTGCCAAATCGATCTAGTATTTTTCATGCAAAGAGTCTCCACCATTTTCTGCCAGTTTGAACCCCTACCAGACGCCTTCCACCGCACACACAATTCTGGTACTTCTTTTTAATAGTTCTTATCAGGGCATGAGGTCTGATAACAGTCCCATGGCTACATTTCACCCTGTGAATCTCTTTCCGCATAAGAGTTTCACGTGCGCAATGATTTGTAAATTGAGAAATCCACTCTTCAATTTCCTACACATTTAACACTTCTAAATCAAATAACAATTGTGACCCAATATCTGCAGTCTCTCTCTTAGCCCTCTCAGTGTTTTTCTGTGACCATTTGACGCTACTCCCTGCATGATTAATTTACAAAGCACCAGAAATGTAGGGGTGTTTCTCACATGCAGCAATTTTAAATGTGAGGGTTAGCAAATTCATTAGGCTCTATTTGTAGACTTTCAACCAACGCTAAGGGAATATAATTCATAAATATATAGTCTAATGTGGCTTTGATTTTTCATAATCTTCAGGAATAATTGTCCGGAGTATCACCCTTTGTTCGTCCGTTTAGCATTAAGAGATTCCATTCCTGCAGGAATTCAGACCAATGATTCCCCTCCTGATTAGGTTTCTATTGAAGTATCTTGCTTTTTGTGGCAATATTAACATAGTGGTTGGGGAGTCGATTTGACACACAATGACTATTCAAATCACCAGCAAGATAGATTAATTCATTCAAGCCCCCTTTTGCCAATTCATTAAAAGATCTGCTAGCACATCCTGTATTTCCCAGCCTAAATCTCGTCCCAGCAGGTTATACGTGTTTACAAAGAGCGACTGGGACGGTAAAATAGCATTTAAATTCCAAACTTCAACTGCTAAAATATGATCATAAAATGTACATATCTCAACTCGCCTACATTTTAATGAGTTTTTTTACATCAATTACTAAACCACCAAAAGGTTAGCTGAGAATATTACTGCTCCAGAATTCAGGACATGTGCACATTCCTACAACCTTGCATAAATGTTAGGGATCAATATGTTCTGGGAGAGGACAGGGTCAGGCATCTTCTATCTACTTTCATGCTTTGTCCTTTCCTTCTTCTACCTCCAGCTTTCATGGATTGGGAAGTACTGTATTTTAGCAAATGAAGCCGAGCAATTCTTTCGCCTTTCCTATCACCTGAAAAATGATGTGTCAAAATAATACTTTTATAAATATTTAGGTTCTCTCCAGTCCACCAACCCTTGAAATTTCAGACAGCACCTTCAATCCAAGCTGATTAGTGTATTATAAATTCTGCATTTCATTTCACTCCATGCCATCATCATGTACCCTATAATAAATTAGAACCCATGTCAAGAGAAAATGGTCCTCCTGTTGGCCACTAGACGCCCCTTACCTGATGGTATGGCAATGTTCTCTGCCTCCCCTGTGTGTCTTCCCTCACTGAACCATTTTCTGCTGTCCTATCTCTCCCCATTCTATTGCACAGCCTCATCCCATGGCTCTGGCCTCCCAGTCCTCACATCTTCGCTGCTATTCCACTTCGCCAACCTATTGGGACATCATCCTGTCCTAGTCCTTGTTGCCACCTCCTTGCATGTTGGCTTCCTCCCGTCATCTCTACTCTACTTGTTCCTCTTCTATCTTTCTGGCTGGCTCCTGCTGATGCTAGCCATTTCTCTCCCACCTTCCACTGATGCCGTATTTTTTGAAAACGTCCAAACTGATCGAGCTTAAAAGCCAGAATGCGTAATTTGGCCCAATTCCAGCCGTTCAAACATTTTTGAGCGGCCAAAAAGTTTGACCAAATCATGCATTTGGCGCTGGGGTCTGCAAGGGTGTCCCTGCACCCTTGCTCGCTATTTTGTGAGTGGGGGTTGCAGGGGTGTCCCCCGCAGCCGTCCGAAAAGTCCCCAAAAAAAAGAAAATGTCTATGGCGGTGTGTCCCCTGTGCCCTTGCTCACTATATTTTGAGCAGGGCTTGCGAGGGTGTCCTCCGCAGCCATCCCAAAAAATCCACACAAAAAAAATGAAAGGACCATGCCGTTGCGGTTTCCAAACACGGAAGTCGGCAGCCGCAAGCTAAGTAGAGGGCTGGGGGTTTGGTGGGGGCCTGGATGTGGGGCGGGGCCAAGTCACACATTTTCAGGGGAGAAAAGACCAAAGGTTATTTCGGAAAAATAATCTTCTGTCTTTTCTGCCTCAACATTTGGATCTCAGGCTTTCAACCCTGATACATTTTTCAAGTGCCCTGGGACTATTATGCTACCGAGCGCTCATCCCGGAGCACTAATAGATATCAGCACTTGGGAGATGGACTTTATGGTTGACATCACTTCCTGAGGCCATCTTGAGTTGGTCCACTCTCAAGCTAAAGGCCACAAGATACTCCTCTGGGAACACCAATCAGGAAGCAATGACCTCATCCTAGCAACACCAGGGACAAACACTGATGGAATGGGCTATCAGGTGACGATACAGTGTATGATCACTTCTGGTATGTTTCTGCACTTTCTCTCTGTAACATCACTTCCAGTGATACTTGGATCAGTGATATCACTTCCTGTGCCCATCTTGGATCAGTGACATGACAAGAGACTCCTGCAGGAACACCAATCACAAAGTAATCACCTCATCCGAGCAACATCAGGGGTGGAATCAGAGAGAGCAAACACTGATGGATGAGGCGATCAAGTGACGAGACCATGCGTCATCACTTCTGACCTCCCTAGGGGCATCCAGCCAGGGGCATCCCAGTGAAGGGTGGTACAGTGAAGGGTGAACACCAGCCATTGACCGGCCTTTTCCCCTATGAGCCTTTGCTTTTGCCTTCCTCCCTGCTACACCTGTGACCTCTCCAGCCTTCCTAATTACTGTGCTGTCTCTCCACACTGTGTTACTCACCACTAATGCAATCACTCCTGCTGCTCCTCCTAGTCACCTCTCCCTACTCTTTCTCCAATCATCCTACAACTTCCTCCTTTCATATTCCATTATAAAACTCACATCTCAAAACTACATCTCTCTTTCATCCCTATCTGATCAGTGAATTGTTTCCAACACCATCTCCTTTCCACCCTCTGACCTCTCATCACCAATTGTCTCACCTATTACTAAAAGGAAATGTAAACCATTTGCCATTCCTCCCTTTCTCGCTGACCTACAAGTCTCACTCTCCTCCTTTACATCACCTCTGCTAACAACACTACCTTCTCCATCTTCCAATCCATAATATATGACTCATTCTCCTCTAACTTCCACCTTCTCATTTTCACCCCTTAGTCTGTGCATCCTCAATTATGGGTCACCCCATTGATACACTCTCTCCACACAAACAGACGTCAGCTGCTGCGCAAATGGAGGTGTACACACTTGCATGAGGACCTGCAATTTTACCTCTCTGCCCTTAATTCTCTTAGGCCCTCTCTCCATAGGGCGAAAAGGGAATTATACCTCGTCTTCAGTGACTCTCACACCAACGATCCTCACTGGATAGAGGGCACCCTAAGCTCACTCCTCACTCCTCCTAAATCTATGACTATCAACTCCACTCTCACAGCTAATTACCTACTTGAATACTTTGCTGCAAACATTTCCAAAATTAAAGACTCTCTCCTGACCACCTCACACTCCCTCCTCCTGCAATCTACACGCTGTCTACTCTACCATCATCCTCTGGATATATCTCCCACTTTAGTCACACAAATACTGACAATTTCCTAGCTCTACTGATGAAGGCTAACCCCTCTTGTGCCAATCAGAGCCTCTTGCTCCTCAGCTAGTCAAGTCTATTGCCCCTCTAGTGGCCTCTCACCTCACTGAACTCTTCAACCTGTCCTTCGACCCTGCTTACCTTTCCTCTATTTTCAAAACAGCCACATTCATCGTTCTCCTAAAAAAGCACCTACTGGCTAACTTTTACCCTCTGTCTCTCATTCCACACTACTCTAAAGTGCTTGAAAGGGTTGTGTTCAACCATCCTACCCATTTCTTATACAGCCACAACCTTCAAAACCAAGCAGGTTTCCGCTCCTGTCAGTCCATGGAAACTGTTCTCATAAATGTGTCCAACTTCATCTCCTCTGCTAATCACTGTGACCTATCCTCTATCCCAATTCACCATGACCTATCCACTGCCTCTGACACTGTTACTCACTCTTCACTCTTATCTCTGTAACACTATTTTTCTTCTTGGGATTAGCAATCGAGTCCTTGCCTGGATTGAATCCTATCTAGCACCGTGCCAATTCTCTGTCTCCTGTAGCAACCACACCTCTCAACACTCTTCTCTGTTGGTGTTCCACAAGGCTCTGTCTTTGGTCCACTCCTCTTTACACTCTACAACTCTGCTCTTGGGGCACTAAACTCCTCCTTTGGGTTCTTTTACCAACTCTTCATGGACGACACCTAAATCTTCTTCTCTTTCTTTGAACTCTCATCTGATCACTCTATCAAAATGTCCAACTTTCTCTCTGCCATTACATATTTTGATGTCTTTGCACTCTGATCTTACACTCTACCAAAACAGAGATGCTCTTGTTCCCTGCCAAATGCTCTCTCTCATCTCTTCTCTATCATGTTCCCACTTGACACTCAACCCTACTCTTTTCAGCTGGAAACACCAGCATCATCGATGGCCCTTCTTACACCTTTGCTACTTTCACCTGAAAGAATTGAAACAGCAGCTCGCCTCAACTTTCTAATTATTAGGAAAGCCAGGATCCTCATTCCTTTCGAGACGCAGTCATCTCTAAAAAACTCTTGTCTTATCTAAACACGACTACTGTGCCAGAATCACCTTTGGTCTCCCCAACCAAGCTTTCATCATTACCTTTGCTAGCAATACTCTCTTTGAATTCTGTCACTTCACACCTACTTCCTCGTACCACCACCAGGTTGGATGGCTGAGAATACAAAACAGGGCCAGATTTACATTTCTTCTTGTTGTTCACAAATCTATCCACAGTGAGGAACCACTGTAACTGTCCTCCTCTATCCAACTCTACCAGTCTTCTCATTATCTTTTCTCAGCCTCCTCGACTACCCTTGTGGCTCTTTGTCCTCCCTGTGCTTCCTCTCACTTCCGCTCTTTCTCTCTTTTTGCTCCACTTGCATGGAATCCTCTTCCCACGGACATCCGAGAAACAGTTCCCACAGATTTGTTCAAAACCATACTAAAAGCCTAACTCCTCACCTCCGAGTTACCCTCTTAAACTAACTCTCATCTGCTTTTAAGCTATCATGTTCCCACACCTCTAACCTGCCTCTGTATAAACCAAGACACAGGAGCAGATGCATCAGTGTTCGTAAAGTGAGAAAGGGGCAATAACTAGATTCCACAAAGTGTAAACTGCACAATTCAGAGAAGCAGCATCAACAAAGTGGCACAATCACTCGGGGAGGTTGTGGGGGAAGTGGAACCCATCTCTCTCATTTCGAAGTACTCCTTTCCCTTGCTTGATCTGTGACTCCAACAGGGCAGTGAAACACTAAAGGGTTGATTGCATGCATTAACATCTTACTAATTAGTATGTAAAGTGCAAACACTAGATGTTAATGCAATGTTTTCTTCCTGTGGTCCAAGGAAGTCAAGTGGGTTCTGGAGAGTTTAATGAGTGATGAGCTGGAGTCAAGCAACTCGGAGCTGGTGGAGTGCTCTGATATGAGTACAGATGCTCATGCTTCTAAAAATAGAAGGTCTGCCAGCAGTTTAGAAAGGGAAAGAGGGCTGTCATCAGTGCCAAGGCGCAATCAATGATCCACCCACACTGAAGCACAGCAAGACGGCTCGTCTGATACTGAATAGATCATGCAAATGCTAATGGCGAATCGCCTCGATAGCTCAGGAAGTCAAGCTAGCTCAGAGGGCAGATTTTCTGACATTCAGCTCCTGAGTCAAAATTCAGCCCCAAGATTAAAGCCATTACGGAGCATTAGTACGAATTGTCGAGGCCTGGGAACGTTGATGCTCAAACTCCAGTGGCTTGTTTTGGTTTTGTGGTGCCAGCTCCCTGGGGTTGCAACATACAAGGGCAACGAGGGGTCACGTTCATAGAAGGAACGCACGCAAAGTGCCTCAGGAAGAGTCCTTCAAAGTTTCACTTCCGACTACTGTCTATAGCACTTCCGGTTCCCGTATGGAATAGCGGGAGGGTCAAATAATTAACACTACACAGCGCTACTGGTGCTAAAACCTGCAGATTTCTGAAATTCTCCACGTGGTCGTTCATAAAATCCACATGCCATGTTGTGTCCACTTCAATTTCCATCCCTGCTTCGGGGATGGACACTGAGTAGGTACAGTAGCAGATAGCACTATTGCGGAAAGATGTATACTAATGTGTCTGTAATGACTCTTCTGTGCCTCAGGTCTCTCAGGGGTGAGATAAGCACTTGTTCAATGGATCAGGGGGTCCCTCTGCATACTTTTGTGACTAACGTGAATGGATGCGCTAGTACATCCTTTCACAGAAAGGAACATTTGGAGGAATTCCTGTGTGCAATATGATTTGATATATAGGATTTGCACGGTTGGACAGAAAAACTTAAGAAACTTCAAGTTTTTCTTTTTTGCAAAATCATTGATTTGATAAAAGCAAATAAATAAAGACAAAAAAATATGGGATTTATAACGCACCTGTGCACCAGTGCAGATCATGGGCAAGACCACATTAGCTGTATTTCATACAATGCCTGTTTTTACCATTACTGCCTGACTAATAATACAACCAGGGATGCCATTTCACCAAAATGTCAGGGGTAGCGGAAGTGACTTGACCCAGCCTTTGACCTCCAATGACATCACAGTAGGTGATTCTGTTTGACCCCGCCCCCAAGTGACATCACAGAAGTGATGGCACACGACCTTCAGATGCGTCTAACACCCGTGTTTCCACCGTTTTTCCAGGCGCTCTCATTTCAGCTGGTTATAAGAACTGCGGCACAGAGGGAAGCGTGATGTGGCCACGATCACACATTTGGGGAATGTAATTTTCCAGATTTGATGTGGAACCTATATGTAACTCATACATAATGCAGTACTTGTAACAGGGTGACTAAAATCTCTTACGAAGGCTACATCCAGTGTATGAAACATCAAGAGATCAATGGACACAGAAGTACCTGCGATCTGTGACATTGATGTGTTAAAGCCAAAAAAGCACTTACCTGGGGAGGTGTGCACTTTCTGTTTACCCAGGAGCAAAATGCTGCAAGATCAAAGATTGAAAATTAAATCATTGACCAGGATTTAGTATCAAAAGAATTCCCTGATTAAAAATGTATCTATGAGTCACGTACCACTACGATTCAAGAAACCTTTTGTGCGGGTGTAAGCTGAGGCCATTTGCTTCCGTGTGCATTTATCTTTAAGTTATATGAGAAGCAACCACGTGTTGTCTCACACAACCCAAAGACGAACATTCCACCTTAATGTCCTAGGCTTTCATACATGGCACTTCTTCATTTTTTTTTTTTAATGGGGTGAGGTGTGGGGATTGGGGGTGTGTGGGCTACGCTTCCTTCAAGAGCGGGGTTCAATGCATCTACAATTTTCATAGCTCTATGTGAAAGGTGCGTTATTCAATGACTCCCTCCAAGGACTTTCCCATGAGTGAAGCTTCCACAAAGCCCTTTCCAAGAAGGAGTTTGAGTGGGGAGGGGTGGGTTACTCCATGGCTCTCTCACTTCTGAGACTCTGTGTCCAACGCTTATTTTCTTAAAGAGTGTTGCACCAGAGCAGGGTCCTGTTCCAGTTTGCGGCCCCTCTCAACCATTCACATCACACTTGAATGCCTTCAAGGTGTGAAGAACCCAATTAGTGGTGTAGCAGAAAATGTGTAGGTCCTCTTGCAAGCCATGTCGAGGGTCCCCCCCACTAGCTCATGAACAAAACACAGGGCACACCACACCCTGCACCGGCCAGGACCACCACGTGTATGCAATGTCCATGATGATGATGCCGCTGCAGGGACATGCACTACTCCAAGTAAAAGAAGTAAATATGTTTTTTAATCAAAGCTGAAATGTTTCACCTAGCATAGAAAGAAGGGGGTGGTGTCTGGTCCCAAAATATACCAGTCAACAGTGATGGCTGGTGAGTTGTTTTATTGGAGGGTGTAAACATTTTTCATAAATATTGGATTTTTACCGAGCATAGCGAGTCGGCCCAAATTAATAAAAAACGGGTTTGTTGAAGGGGTGGTCAGCGGGATTCTTCCCCCTCACATGAGAACATTGTTGTATCGTGCCTGTCCCTGGTGATGTAGCTGGTGATGTAGTGTGGAATGTTTATGTGTGGATGAGAGAGTTCTGAGTGAGTGTTCTATTCAGAGACGGTTACAGCTGGCTGGCCCGGGGTGATGGGAGCCGGTGTTCTGTCCAATATTATCTATGTCCTTAATGTCTTCATGTGGAACTGTAACTGTTAAGCTGGAATAAACTTACATGAAGTAAACATAAAGAGCATGGAACTTGCTTTTTAACAATGGCGACGAGGATGGGATGCCAAAAGCTCAAGGACTGAGGACCCTGCTGTGGGGGGTGCAGGAAGGACAAGCTGATGGAGATGGACAACACCGCCCCCAGAAACTGTAAGTCCCATCACCCAGGGGCCCAAGGGGTCGTCGGGAAGAAGCCCTGACATGATCCCCAGAGTGCAAGGGGAGCCGGAGGGAGAAAGCCCCATTGTTGTTTGGGACCCAGGAGGATGTCAGGGAAAAGCCCAGACGTGCTCCCCCTGGGTGCATGATGGCAGAATGCCTCATTGTTGGTGGGACCAGGTCAATGCCCCACCCTTTTCATGTGGATTAGCGCTTAATGGTCCAGAGGGGGAGGATGCGGCAATTAGAGCACAGGAGCGAAGCAGCGCCTATTAGATAAGAAGCTGATTGCAACGTCCCATAAAGTAAAGGAAGGAATTTGGCTTGTGGACGGAATTAGCAACAATCTTAGCAGTATAACTCGTTGAATGAAGTTAAAAGTTCTATGCGCTATGAAATTGTGCCATTCCGAAACCGCCCTGTGCCTTGGTGGGACTGTTACTACGCCGGGATTGATGGTGTGTGGAAGGGCGGATGTGCGACCGTTTGCCAGCAGGAGATGTGTTCTGCTCCGTCGCTGAGGTCGACTGGTGACGTCACTAAGAATGCAGCTGGTGATGGCGATGGATAGAACCTCATGGGATGTCTTGGCATGGATGGCCGTTGCGTTCACAATGCTATTTTCGAATGTGTCTTGGCCAAGGAACACAATCTACGCGTTCCGTGTTACGGGAACTTTCAAGTAAAGGACCCATAGGACGTCGCAGAACGTGACCAGGAAGCCCTTTGCCCCGGTACCCGTGAAGCATTAGAGGCACGTCAGCAAATTCAAGGCCGTGCTGTGTTGGATTACAGCAAATGTGGGTCACGCGGTGAGATGTCTCGCATTCAGAGAGGCGTAATTGCCTCTTGCGGTCGTGCTATGGACTATGGTGGGCAACATTACGGAACAGTAATAATACGCTACGGGACAGTGGAGCTCGAGTTTACGTGTAAAGCTCTTGACTGAACACTGAGCGTACGAGGGATACAGTCACCTGTGATTGATATCGTTCAGCCTTGGATGGTGAGGTGCAATGGAGCCGCCGACGGATAGGACAATAAGGGAAGTTCTGCTACTTCTCATGTGTTACTATTTGACATAGTAAAGATTTACAGGGTTGTGTTTGCTATAGTTTGTTCATGCATTGAGTTTTGAGTAGCAATCTCTTTACATTGTAGAGTTTGGGAGAAAGGTTATACACTAGTGAATGTATTTTGAATAGATTGGGTTTGGACAACAGTTGCAAGGTTTATTATATTTTGTGTGGTTTAAATGCTTGTATGTATCGCTTTAACACTTTTGAGGATTTGCAGGTTATATTATAAATGGACACTATAGATTAAACTGCACTTTGGTTTGCCAAGATTTATAGTGTGGAGATGTGCGAAAGATGCAACTGTCAATGTTTCTTTTGGTGCAAGATTGGACTAGAAACTTAACCATTTTGAGGAATTGCAGATTTGGAGTGGAGTGCAACCGCACATATGGAGTTCTTCTTGCAAAAAGAAGTTACTATGTTGGTCATGTAGATATCGATATGTTTCTATGGGATGGATAAACTAACATTTTTTTTTGTAGGATTTGCAGCGGTTAGAGTTGCATAGAGCAACATGGACTGGTAGGAATTTCTTTACAGCCCAAATGGCTATGGACATTTAGGTTGTGATGGTGCCTAGTAATGGCTATGGACTTTTAAGTCCATCATAGTGTGGATTTGGTGTTTTGCTTCATTTATAGCGGAATATGGTTGTGGCATTTCATAATTTTTTTGAATGCATGTTATCAATCTGACTCATGAAATATTGTATATAAAATGCAATTTCTGTATGTGGATGGGGAGAGAGTCAGGGAGAGCTGGGTAATGGATACAACTCACAGCATGGGTTATGCGTGATGTTCTGTTTTTAGACATGTTGTTAATTCATGGGTAAAGTGTGCTTGGTATGGTTTGGAATATGTTGGGTTGTGCCATGATGCGGCGTGCTCATGTTAGGTTATTGGTAAAAGTTGAACTCCTAGGATGTAGTTCTAGAGCGGGGTAGCGCCCATGCTTTTGCAGTACAGGAGAATGCTGTTTTTTTTTAATTTTGGATTTGGGTTTGGTTGATGAGTCCATCTCATCTGCTAAGTAAAGTTTGAACAACTATGTTGGTTGTTTTAAAGGGAGGTAGCGCCTTCTCTAAGGTTTCTTAACCTTCTCATCATATTGGACTGAGGTAGCTGATGTGGAAGGGGTAGCTGGGGACGCCTAGTGATGACCTGGTGACGGTGAGAGTGGTATGTCCATAGATGGTGAGTAAATGATTTTCTATGTTACTTGTGTTTCTTATTGTGGATTTTGTCTTACCTTTTGGTTTCAACTGTTTGATTTGAGTCAGGATGTCATTCTGGCTAAATATACTGTTTCAGTTTTTACCAGTTTCTGATGTTAAATTGGGAGTACGTGGCCACTGCTCTCAATGCGTTGGAGGGATTGTACATCTTGGTATGGTGCGGAGTGTATGCTGTTGAGCCTATGGGTGTTTTTGTTGGTTTGAGAGGTGTTTAGTGTTCCCATTCAGTACTCCCTATGGGTGTGAAGTTGTGGTTGATGTTTTGGAGACTTTGAGGTTTTAGTTCTCTAGAGTGGCAGTCTAGAGGCCTGCTGGAGATTCCAGGGTGGCAGCCTGGACACCCGCATTGTTGTAGGCGGGGGCAGGTGGTAGGAGGCGAAGCAGTTGTATGGTGGTTAGGAATGTAGGTGATGTAGCCCAGTTCAGGGTCGGTCAGGCCTGGGGTGAGAGCCCAGTGGTTTGTTTGTGGCAGGAACAGACTGATGGATGATGGTACTTTTGAGAGGGTTTTTGGTTTGTCAGGGTGTGATGATTCTGCTGGTTGGGTTTGGCTGTGGGAGTTGTCAGTTTTCAAGTGAGTGTCTTGTATGTCTGTCCTTGGTAGGTGGTAGTTTTGTGTGGTGTGTGACTTGTTTCGTGCAGGTCAGGTTTGTAAAGGAGGGAGGTGTGTTGTATCGTGCCTGTCCCTGGTGATGTAGCTGGTGATGTAGTGTGGAATGTTTATGTGTGGATGAGAGAGTTCTGAGTGAGTGTTCTATTCAGAGACGGTTACAGCTGGCTGGCCCGGGGTGATGGGAGCCGGTGTTCTGTCCAATATTATCTATGTCCTTAATGTCTTCATGTGGAACTGTAACTGTTAAGCTGGAATAAACTTACATGAAGTAAACATAAAGAGCATGGAACTTGCTTTTTAACAAACATGTTTTGAATAATGGGTTCAAATGTTGCATTACACAGCACACTTTCTGTGAAAATTTCAGTAGAAGGCCCCACACTTTGCATCAGTTTTGTAGGGTGTAGGGTATCTCATGAAAAAAAAGTACAATAGATGCAAGTCACCAAAAGTGCTCAAGCGCATTTCCCAATGCATTGTCATGCTGGTTCCTTCAATATGTGCCAGTATAAAAAGCATTTTCATGCTGATTGTGCCGATACATTTCCATGCTGGCTGCAGATGTTTTTATAGCATCATTACTGGCACTAGGCACAAAGCTGGCTATGCCGATATATCCCAGTACTACTACGTAAGAAAATATTCCCGTTGGTTTGGACATTAAAAGCAACGTGTCACAATACAAAAACATGTCCAAATTGGATCCAGTGTAAGACAGTTCAGACCCATAAGAACACTTATCATGTTTGCGTCATCATAGATGCTCAGTTAATAAAAAGTCATGCTACAGTAAGAAATTACAGGCCGCTATGCCAAAACATCATTCTAGCAAGGTAATACAATTTGTTTTATTTATGTATTTATGTATTTATTTATTGGGCATGTATAATGCACCTATAGATCACATGCTGTTTCAAGGCGCATCGAGATAAAAAGAGGGGGGTAGGGAAGAAAGAAAAAAATAAAAAACGTTCCTGCTAGGCCTTGAGACGTTCGGATTGTGCAAGTGCTATAACATGAATGCAGGGGAGAGCAGGCGAGGGAGGTACAGGGAGTAGAACAAACAAAATGTTCCTACTATGCAAAGAGATATTTGGATCGTGCAAATGCTGTAACATGAATGCGGTGGGGAGGAGTGCAGGACAGGGAGAAGAAGTGAAGTTAAGGTGAGAGGAGAGAGGTACAGTAAGTGTAAGTGAACATGGTCTAAAAAGCACAAAGCTGGAATGAGGAGAAAATTGCGTGCACCATAAGGGATAGCCTCTCCTCGTGTGAAGGGGGAAATTATACAAATGCAAGAGCAAGTAGTTAAGAAGCAACAATGGGCTAGGAGCATTAGGTACAAACAAGCAAGTGAGATGAGAAAAGGTGAGGTAACATTAGGTTGTACATGTAGGTATGCATACATGCTTGAGTAGCAATATGGTAGAAAAACAGGGGGTGAAATAGAGACAGCTCAGTGGTAAAGACAGCTGTAATACAATGCAGTGCAGGCTGAGTTCAGAGTCCCAATCAGCAGTTGCAGGCAGGTAAGAAGCGAATGCAATAAAATAACTGAGTGCAGATAACAATTGATAGATACATTTCAGAAGGATGCAGAGGCAGCAGTAGGCAGAATATAAAGTCTAAAAGTAGATGCAGGCCGGAATGCATGGTCCGGGTAGAGTCGGTTCATGGTGTCAGTACCCACCGGAACTCCATAAAGAGCGGAGCTGCCGAATAGGGAACTGAGACAGAATACCAAGAAGTAGTAGGCAAAGTCAATGTATCAGGGTGTGGTAGGCATGCCAATGAATAAGCAGATTCAGACAAGGCACAGAGAGGAAGCGGGGCAGGACGGCAACATCCAGTTTCAGGAAGGCCAAAATCAGAAGTGTTGCTTTTGGCACCAACAGAAATGGAGAGCAAAGGGGCTGTATAACGGCAATCCTTACCCTTAGTAGCAGAACTTGTATGACAAAGTAGAGCAGCAAAGAAGAATGGGACATATTGTCGAGCTCGACCCAGACCAGGCGATACTCAGGCAGACGAGGGATCCAAAGAATGGCAGCCAGGCCTGGACAAGGCCAGACGGGGAACCAGTTGCAGACCTTAAACTAAGGCCTTTAGCTGGCCAGCATCGCCTGCTGGCTCTGGAAAAGTAGGATAAGAAAAGCCACCCCAGCCAATGAATGGCATGCAGAGGCAGGATCAGGAGCATGAGGCAAATTAAGGCATCGTGTTGCTAGCGGACATGTTAAAGAGGCCAAAGTTCTTAAATAGCACTAGCCCAATGTGGCTTACCTCGTGTATGATTCTGGCCGCATGAAGGTGGTATGAGCAGGCACTCTTATGCTGGAATGTAGCATCTGCAGGGTCAGACAGAGAACTAATCATGATTGCTTCATCAAAGTTGACCATTAATACATATCATGCCACAGTAAGAAATGGCAAGACTGGCTGTACCAAAATGCCAGTCTAGCCAGGTTATGACACACATGAACTTGGCTGTGAGATATTCAACCATCTGTACAGGGAGTGTGCACTCGACTGGGCTTTTTTGTAAAGTTTTCTAATTAAAATGAATGATGGGAGATCAACCTCAGAAAATGTGTGGGGCTAATCCGCACACATTTTCCTATGCTCGCCTCACAACAAACACAAAGTCAAGTGTGCTCCAGAGGGGGACACAGCCTACAGACGAAGTCCTCCCTGTAACATTTAGCTGTAATGTGACAGCCAAGTGTGTATCAAAGCATCTCAGGAAGGGGGAACGCAACACCTTCCTCTGGCCACAGACAGCCAAAATATCAAAGGCTCCATGGATCAGCAATGTTCTATTGTAGTTCTGGGTGGTGACAGTTCTGATGAGAGTTAATTGAAGCAAGCCTGTGAAGGGGCCTGTTCAAAGAACGCAAGGGACAGGAAACCCCAACTCCTCTTTGATATGCAATGTGTCAACTTCAAGCTAGCTCCCACCCCTCTGTATCAAGGCCAGCGAATGGCATGTCTGGGACAACTTTTTACAGTAGGCAACCCCTGCAGAGAGACGCACTTTCAGAGGGACAAAGTATGTGAATTAATGGAGATAGAAAGTCTGTTCTCACCACAAACTTCAAGTGAGATCTGCTCTTTGATCAGGAGTCAAAGATAGCTCAATTAACCAGAGAGACACTTTGATCCACAATAGAAAGGAAGATGGGTGGGACTTAGTAATACATGTTGTCACCCCTTACCTTTCCTGTTGCAAAGCACTCTGGTTATGACCTCACACATAACAGAAAATTGTTGCCGGGGACCCAGGATTGGTTCATTAAGGTAAGCTTACCCTGCACCAATCACTGGGGCCCAAAAGATTTAAAAGAGGGCTGAACCCATCACTTAGCAACTCATCCAACGACATTGGAAGGAATATGAATAAGGACTCATTTGGACCCTGGCTGAAGGTACAGTCTGCCTTACAGTTTCTACCAGTGAAGGAAGGCCAGGATTTTTAAGAGAGAAGCAAGGACCCTCCCCTAATCATATCCCAGGCAACAGAGGGAGATACCGGACTCAGAAAACCCACCCAGAAGTTCCGAGAACCGGTACCCAGCCAGCACAAAGCATGCCCTGATAGGTTCTGCCAGCAAGCTTCCTAGTTGGGACATGTCCAGGCACGTCATTTGGGGGTCGCCAGAGATCGCAAGTGCGACCTCTGAGGTCTCACTTGCGACCTCTGTGGTCTCCCTTGCGACCTCTAAAAAAAAAAAAAAACATCTTTTTCCCTTTTTTATACACTACACTACAAGCTGCTGGGCTGTGGCCAGCGCCATGTGGCTCTTTAATGCTGGAGTGGCTAGCTTTCTTGTTCAGGCCCCTTAAAAAAAGAAGAAAAATAAGAACAGGAGTGCCACAAGTCTAACACTTTCAGCACTGAACCTAAATAAGAAAGAATAGGAATGCCAAAAAATGTCTCTTTCTGGAATTCTATACAGTAATTGCTAGACTCATTAAAGGTTTATTTCAGGCCACTTCAGGGGGTGAGTCACTGATTTAGTCTGTTCTTAAACAGCTCAACTCAGCCTTTCATCCTTCTTAGGTCGATAAATGGGTATCAACACAGGTTGGGTGATATTGCGTCTATATTTCTTCTATGTCAAGCGCTTAAGCGTAAGTTCTTTATAGTAACACATCATTATCATTTGGTCATGGACATCTGCTTGCATTCACAGTAATTTGGTAATATGGGCCTATACACACTGATCTTAATGATACATATGGCAATCCATTCGTGTATGAAATGTACATCACATTATAGTGATATCGTAAGCATATTTTTCGTAGTGTACAATGCTATGTGATGCCACTTCCTGTTTTGTCAACGGGTGAAAGGTTGTGTTCTATAGCTTCCCGCGATATCACTTCAGGGTGGGGTCAAATGACATCACTTCCTGTGATGTCATCAGGGAGTCAAGGGTTGTGTGATGTCACTTCCGCTACCCCTGGCATTTTGGTGAAATGACGTCCCTGGACGTGCCAAGGAGTCTCTGAACAAAGGACAAGGCCGTTGCCCGCAAACACTCTCCTCAGCTTTGGGTTGTCCACCTTAAAGGATGACACAAGCCCTGCGAAGAAGCTAGGAAGAGTGCCACAACAAGCATCAATCAGCATCAATCTTTTAAGGACATTTTGGTGGCAGTCGAGCCCTCGAACCATGACGAGCTGCACCATTGACTGTTGTCATGCTGCAGTTACTAAAGCTGCCTGAGACACCTCGACCAGTTTTCCAGATCCGTCAACCAGCACAGAGACAGCGATTCTTGACCCTGAGCCATGGTGTAGGCCAGCCTGCAGCAGTTCATCCAGCCTCGCTTGCTGAACTGTCTCCCGTCTTGAACTCTGTGTCAGGAGCTGCAAAGTGTCCTGGATCTCACTCGATGTTAATGAGTATCAAGATCATCTCAAGCACAAGGTACATTGTGGTTCTGTCCCCCTGGTCCTTCTCCGAAGGCCCCTTGTGACATTTATGACCTCTTGTTCCCTTGGTGCTGAAACCAAATAACCTTAAACCGTTAACATTGATTGCTTTACCAACTACCCACCTGTCAGTATCCAGAGTGCATCCCTTTCCTTCGTGAAACTGCCCTCTGTGTTCCTTTACAGGGTGGGTTGTATTTTGTAGTGTGCTAGAACTGTCTTTTGTAACAATAATAAAGTAGATACGTTCATAGAACCTTGACTGGACAGTCCCTTTTATCATTGGGTAAAAATTGTATTTTTTGCTGTTTTGCAACTAACCAATGATCCACAACCTTGCAGAGATAAGTCTGCAATTCCTTCTGCGTTACTAAAATTGGACAAGGAGGTGAATAAAGTTTCCAATCTGTTCGGATCCCTTCTGGTGTACTACAGGTGTGGGACTGATTGATGGTTTAGAAACCGATATTCATCCCTGGACCACTGTTGCCAGGGAACTTGATTTGTCACATTGGGTTTGGCGGAATATACTAGTAAAACATGCAAAGTCAATAAAAGATGTGTAAAAAATGATTTAGTCTCCAGGGAGAGAGACACATACACACACACACACACACACACACACACACTAACATTCCTTTTCACTCACCATTCACTCACCCAAAAACTTCTCATGTCCCATTGCACTGCATTCTCAACACAGTAACGCACCCACTCACCCAGAAGATTCAAAAACACTATCACATTCATACTCATTCACCAACCAGTCACTCACCCATACACCTTCTCTTCCATCCACTCTCACTGCATTATCTACAGACACACACACACACACCGACCCAGAAGATTCAAACACACACTATTGAATTCCTACTCATTTCCCCACCAGTCACTGATCCATACACCTTCTCCCGCACTCACACTGCATTCTCCACACAGACACGTAAATATCCAGAACATTGAAACAGATTATCACATTCATAGTCATTCACCCACAAATCACTCACTCATACACCTTCTCTTACATCCACTCTCACTGTATTATCTACACACACACACACACACCGACCTAGAACATTCAAACACACACACTATCACATTAAATCTCATTCACCCACCACTCACTGACCCATAGCACATACATACATCTGACACACATTTCATACATCAAAATACACATCACATTTTCTAAGAAAAAGCCTTCTCACCTGTTTTTCCAGGTTTGCTCCGTCACTCCAGGCCACCCTCTGCTCTGCCGTGCTGCTCACAAACAGGAACCAGGAAGCTGGGAGAGCTTCCTGGTTTCTGCATATGAGCCACGTGGAAGCCAGAGGAGAAGGGGTTAGAGCTGAACGTGGCATGCGACTTGTGCCACATGCCACGGTCCGCTCCAACCCCTAATGAGTACTTCCTTCTTGCGCTGCAAGCCCTGCCTTCCGCCTGATGGGTGAAGACTGCGTAGGGAGAAATTATACAAATGC
Organism: Ambystoma mexicanum; assembly: GCF_040938575.1. Taxonomy (NCBI): domain Eukaryota; kingdom Metazoa; phylum Chordata; class Amphibia; order Caudata; family Ambystomatidae; genus Ambystoma; species Ambystoma mexicanum. The sequence goes on from NC_090939.1 coordinate 135,329,374, forward strand.
AAAACCTGGTGTGGCAGGGTCCCCACAACACAGGGGCCGTGCTGGCCCCCGCTACTCAAAGAGCTTCTGTATTTTTTTTTGGTTGCACAGTGGTAGCAAGATTGCAGAGATAGACAGGGAGAACACTTGGTGCAACCCCTGGTGACCCCCAAATGATGCCGCTGAATACAACACATGTTTTATGAAGTCTGTCAGTTTCTCAAGTCACAGCAACTTAAATAAAATAACTTGCAGTGTTTCTTTGGAATGCCCAAATTCCAACTGTTATTGGGAGTTTTGCTGTGTACCCTTTGTGAATGTTGGTACAGTTCATTTCTAGTCGATGGTATAATTAACCAGTCTACTTGACTTTTTTACAATGTGGAAACATGCATTGCCACACTTAGTGAAATAAAAAGAGAAGAGCCACTTCCGGCCTTTTCCTTGATCGCCATAGAAATAAATAACAGATTTAAATACTTTGCAATTGACACCTTTTTCTTAATATTAGATTCTGTGCTAAATTTTGATTCATTCCTCTAGGAAAGGGTGTCAAGTTGGCAAAGTAGCAAAGTATGAAAGCAAAGAGCTTTGATACAACAAAATATTATTGAGTTTTTTATTTTTATTTTGTATAGATCTTTCAAAACCTTGTAGTATATATGGTAAGGACTACCTAATTTGAAAGCTCTCATTTTGTCAGCCTTAAAATTAGAAATGTTAGGTTGGCAGCACCTCTGTGATGCTATCCTATGTTCTGCAGGTTATCTACACATCTGTTTAGCAGTCACACTCTCCCACTGTGTTGTTGTTCTTGACACATGCTGAGGTACCCCAGTAACACTTTGTAGCCAGAGCAATTCTAAAGAGAGGAGAAGGAAGGGATTGTGAGAAGTAGAATTGTGGGGTGCAAGACAACTTGCAATTCTATTGGTGTGCATTGGTTGCATGACAGATGGCAATGTTCTGTGGTTTGGTGGTGACCACGCCTTTCTCTGTAAGCACAAAAGAAAACTGCAAAGTTCTGCAATTCATGTAGTCTGAGTGACAGTCAACGTTTATCATCCTAGTCCTTTATTCGAGTTCCTAGACCCTCATTTTAGTCTCCCAGCCTAGTGTTAATATCACCTCTAGGTGTAGTCTTTCATTCAAGTCCTAGTCCCCCAATAAAATACTATACCATATTCTCTCATCCTACTCCTAGCGCACAGGCATAGTCCCTCATCCTTATCCCTTATCCTAGTCTATGCACATTTTTGAGTCCTAGTCCTAGTATCTCATTGTAGCACCAATTTTAGTCTCTCATCCTATTCCCAGTCTCCCATCCTAGTCTTCATCCTAATCCCTCATCCAAGTCCCTAGTCAAACACCTGTTGGGTATTTTTGTGGAGATTTGGGGCCTGACGGTATTTTCTTACTGCCAAAATAATCATTCAGATTGGGCTATGTATAACAATAACACAGTGCATATGCATTATTTCAGCACACAGACCTATTTAGATTGGTATGTATGTATAGTGGTGAGCATAATTCCTTTGGTTTATTTGTGACTCCAATATCCAGAACCCCTTGTTTTGTTTAGATTTTTAGTGTGATCACTAGAGACCTCAGGCTTGCATTTCAGGAACACCACATTTTCACTTTTAGTGTGCCACCATGGGCAATTTCTCACTGTCTTATCTACGGCAGCGAGCTATCATGTGGTATTTTTCACTAACTTATATACGGTAGTGAACTATGTCTCGGGTCTCTATTTTTGCTGACTCATGTACCTTCAGCAAAAAGGCTATAACACCCAAAGTTATTTATAATTGCTCATACTGAATGACATTTGCTCATACTGAATGGCTGCAGCCAAATCTTATTTTTAGCTACCTTGAAAATGACAATTGCACTGTCTAAACATCTCCCCACATCATCAGCACTGTATTGGTAAATATAAAACACACCACCCGCCTGCTTTCAGATATTTTTGTGTATTATAAAAGTTGCATTTAAACACGATCTCACTCTTTACAGAAATAAATGAAATAGCACAGTAACAGCATTATTTGTGATACACTGAAAAGAGAGTGGCGGAGACAATAATTCAATTTGTAACATTAAACACGTGGTTAAAGCACAGGAATCTCCTTTCCTACACTGACTGAATATTTTCGTACACACTCAGCCCCCACACCTCAGCGAGATAATTACCAGGCTTATTCAGTATGTAACTTCTTTGGCTGGTCGCCTTCTGGAGGGATTCACCCAGCAAGGACAAGCATCTGCTGTCACTCAAACTGGGACTTGTTGACTGGAAAAGCCAGTCTCTGCAAACAAGTTGAATCTGCTTTAGGAATCAGGCATCCCCAGCTGTCAACCCCGTCCTTCTTCGAGCTGTGACAAGACCATCTGCCCTAGCTCCTTCCTCGAGATTAAACAAAAAAAAACTCTGGTTCCCTCCTACCAAAGGATCCTTACCAATAAAATGCTATCATGCCCTAACCACCCTCTGTACACAATGGCTTGGCTTATACAGTTGCAACTGTAACAAAACTGATTTCCTGCTTATTCGAAGTCTTTGCTTCCTGCAGTTACTGTGGACAGAGCACAGAAAGGCAAAAAAAAAGTCCTAGTGGTTAAAGCACAGGAATCTCCTTTCCTACACTAACTGAATATTTTCGTACACACTCAGCCCCCACACCTCAGCGAGATAATTACCAGGCTTATTCAGTATGTAACTTCTTTGGCTGGTCTCCTTCTGGAGGGATTCACCCAGCAAGGACAAGCATCTGCTGTCACTCAAACTGGGACTTGTTGACTGGAAAAGCCAGTCTCTGCAAACAAGTTGAATCTGCTTTAGGAATCAGGCATCCCCAGCTGCCAACCCCGTCCTTCTTCGAGCTGTGACAAGACCATCTGCCCTAGCTCCTTCCTCAAGATTAAACAAAAAAAAAACTCTGGTTCTCTCCTACCAAAGGATCCTTACCAATAAAATGCTATCATGCCCTAACCACCCTCTGTACACAATGGCTTGGCTTATACAGTTGCAACTGTAACCAAACTGATTTCCTGCTTATTCGAAGTCTTTGCTTCCTGCAGTTACTGTGGACAGAGCACAGAAAGGCAAAAAAAAAAAAAACTTGAATGTGTGTTTAAAACTGATTTTCAGAGTAGGCCTCATTTTGCAGTGAAGACACATTCTTTTATTAATGAGTTATAATTATTAGTCTTGTTAGTGAACACATTCTTTTATTAATGAGTTATAATTATTAGTCTTGTTAGTGAGATTAGTTTGTTAATTACCAAATGTGTCTCTTGCAACATAGGCATTTCAGGTGAGAAATGGTGTGCATTTTGAAGGTACAGATGTGTGCTTTTAACTGTGAAAAATGTATTTGCATTTTATAAGTAAAAATCATTTTTGACTGAATAACCTGCCCTTACTTACATGTCCATGTTGACTGGCAACACATAGCTTGAAACAACTGCATCATAGCAATGCACCAAACCCATGCAGTGGCCCTGCATAAAAATGCTCAATAACACCTGTCTTGCTGTACCACATTATATCAATGCACCAAACCCATGCAGTGGCGCTGCACTTCAAAAAAAAAACATGCTATACATTGATCCTGTGCAGTGGTGCTGTACTCTGTGCTCCCAAAACATGCTAAACAATCCTACACACCCTTATCTCATCTTAGTCCCTCATCCTAATCACTTGTACTACTCAGTCATCATCATCCTAGTCCAAAATCCTAGTCATGAATTAGTCCTGTATTATAGTCTCTCCCGATTGTCTCTAATCCATGGCTCTCATCCTAGTAATCATTCTAATCCCTTAGGCTAGTTTCTCATCTCATTCTAGTCTCTCATCCTTGTCTCTCATTTTAGTCATCCAATCCCTCAATCATTAGTACTTGTTCTACTCTCTCACCCAAGTCCCTGTCCAGTTCCCTCATTCTAGCCTGACTCCTTGTCCCATGTTACTCAACCTAGTCCCTCGTTCTTGTTGTTGTCCTTGCCATGCCCGGTCTCTCATCCGGATCTTCATTCAGTCTATCTCACTTGCGTCTTGTCCTAGTCTTACACATTTGACATAGTCTCTCATCCTAGTCTTAGTTCCCTGTCTTTCTCCTAGCCTCTACTCATATACTGTCATTATTGTACCTAGTTTTTTATCATATCTCCTCCTATTTTCCCATTCCAGTTCCTAATCCTAATCCCTCATCATGTTCTCTTGTCCCTAGTCGTTTATCCTCATCCTCTCTCATCCTAGTCATCCTAGTCTCTCATCATAATCCTGTTCTCCTGTCACACTCATTCATCCTCCTCCTAGTCATAGTCTATTGTCCTATTCATTTCTAGTACTTCATTCTTAGCTCCCACATAGTCCTAATCACTCATCCTAGGCTCTCATTCCCATCCTAGTTTCTCGTCCACGTCCTGATCTCTCATCCTAGTGTCTAATCCTAGCCTCTCATTACATGTCTGTTGCCCTAATCTCTCATTTTAGTCTCCCATTGTAGACTCTAACCAGATTCCCTGGTCTCTTATCTGATTCCCTCAGCCTAATCACTTGTACTAGTCCCTTATCATCCTTCTTGCCCTTTGTCCTTGTCACTCATTCTTATTCCTCATGTTAGTTTCTCCTTCCGGTCCTTCCTTCAAGTCTCTCATTCTAGTTCTCCCTTCCAGTCCCTCATTCTACTTGCACATCCAAGTCCCCATCCTGGTCACCCATCCTAGTCTACGTCCTAGTCCCTTGTTACTCACCCTAGTCCCTCATTCCTCTTCTTGTTTTTTATACTAATCTATCATCCCTAGACTCTCTTCCTCATCCAGTCCCTCTCACTTGTACAAGCCCTACACCTTTTTCATATACTCTTGTCTTAGTCCCAGTCCCTTGTGCACCTCCTACTTTCTAATTATACTCAGTCATCAAAGTACATAGTCTTGTCCCTAGTCTCTCATTTTAATATCTCCTCCAAGTATCATGTCCTCATCATAGTTCCTTATCCTAGTCCTTCATCCTAGTACTTAATGTTAGTCTCCTGTTCCTAGTCTCTTATCCTCATCCTCTCTCATCCTATGCCCCTTTTAATACTCCATCATCCTTGTCCTCATCATAGTCTTTTAACCTAGTCATAGTATCTGTTCCTAGTACCTCAGCCGTAGCTCTATCTCTAGTACTAGTCATTACTCCTAGTCCCTCATCCTGGTCATAGTGACATATACTACTTGTAAAACATAGTCAGCATAGTCCTTAATCCTAATCCCTCATCCTAGTTTCTCATCTTCATTCTCATTTCTCATCCTAGTCCCTCATCCTAGTCTCATTTCGTAATACTAGTCTGTCGTATTCATCCCTAGCCTCCAGTCTCTCTCATCCACATCCTCCTCTATTGTCCTAATCTCTTGTCCTAAGGACTCCCTCTTTGCAGTTCTTCTCTGTATTGTGGGTCCATCATCCTAGTGCTTCCATTTAGAGCTATACCCTCACTCTCCTCCTAGTACCTCATTTTAGTCCTAGTCTCTCAAACTAGTCTCTTATACTAATGTCCCATCCTAGTCCCTCACCCTACTCCTAATCTCTAAATTTTGGCCTTGTCAAATTGCCTTATCTTAGTCTCCCATTTCAGACATAGTGTCTCGTCCTACTATCTTGTTTTAGTCCCTTGTCCTAGTCCATAATCCTTGCCCTTGTTGCTCATCCTAGTCCCTCCTCTTCTGTTATTTGTTTGTCCTACACCTTTTCTCTGATCCATGTCCCGTGGCCCAGTCTTTAACCCAGTCGCATGTCCAGGTCCCTCGTTCTAGCCCATGTCCTTGTCTTTATCCTAGTCCCTCCTCATTGTTATCTCCCATCTGAGTCTCTCATCCTAGTCCCTCATCCCATTCCTTTTTCTAATCTCTCTTTCTAGCCCCATGTCCTAATTCCTCATTGTGTTCTTGGTCGTAGTCCCACAGCCTTGTATCTGCTCTCTAGAATAGTCCCTGTCTCCCATGAGTTATTCTAGTCTCTTTTGGCAAAGACACAATCTCTAATCATAGTCCTAATCTCTCATCCTAGTCTCTTGTTCTAGTCCTAGGCCCAATCCCATTCTCTCATCTTAGTTCCAGCCTCCCATTCACAGTTGTTGTCTGTAAGTTATAGTCTCTCATTCAATCAGAGTCACAGTGTCTCTGTCTCTGCCCCTCTCGCTCTGGTCCTCCCTTCTAGATGGCTGCATCAGTATTTTCTTATTTTCTCCAATTTTCTCTCTCTCGCTCTCTTTCTATCTTTCTCTCTTTCCCTCTCTCAGTCTCGCTTTATTTCTTGCATGTGCTTGCTTTCTCTCTCTTTCCCTCTCTATCACTGGGGAATATGTTGCAGAATTAAAGGCTGCATGGAGAGTTTGTAAGAGGGCTGGAGTCTGAATGCATAACATTTGATGTAACCTACAAGAATGTTGCTATGTTACGCTGAAAACAACATCCCCTAGGGCTGCATGTACATTTGTGTATGAAATGTGTACAGATGGGCCAAAATTGCTGCACTAGCATAAAAAACAATGCTCAATAATGGAGTACTCAAGGTGCACGGTATTCAAAGCACAGAATTTCGGCCGGGGATAGAATACAAACAGCTCTCGACATTATCATGAGTGTGAGCACATTTTGTACTACAAGTGCGTCAACAGTGATGTCATGCTATGGTTTCAGTTATAAAATGTATGAGGGCTTATGATTGGTTAACTCCCTATGTTACATATATACTACATAAGTGCTACTTTCTTCATTGGGCTAAAACTATCTGTTGGCTACTCCTGAGCCCAGTCCATCACAAATAATATTTTTATGACATCATTAGATCCACCACTCATTGATTGTCAGAACTCATCATAGGCGGTATGGCAAGAGGGAGTTCCATTGGTTGGCACATTACTCACCAACCTTGGACACTTTGGGAGAGAAGTCCATGGTCTGCACAAATTTCCAATTAAAAGTACTCCTTATCATTCCCAGGCCATGTGGCGTATCAGTTCCTTTGTATTTGCCCATGTGCATCATTTTGTGTCTTTGCGTTTGCTAGGGAGTTTCAGCAGGTGTCTTATCTGTACTTGAATAGCTAGCATTCCTCATGTCTTGATCACGTGTTAGGGGACTGTGATGGAGAATGAATTTCATCCTATTTACTGGATTTTTAGCTAATTCTAATGTGTATGTTGTACACTTTGTGGCCGCTGGAGACACTCTTCATTTATCCGCAACAAAGTCCTTAAACATACTGATCTCATGCATCTGGACACCAATGGCTGCCTGTGTTCTTATTTTAACTTAATTAGCTTGTGAGTCTGTGCTTCCCGTTCGGGGAACTGTTATCGCGTCTCTGCGCTCTGCTCATCTGTTACTCCCTTTCGTGCATCTGACCTTGGCTGTTGCTATGAACTACTGTCTGGGCAGCTTGAAGCTTCTACAATACATTTTTTTTTTTAATTCAGCATCTTATTTGAGGCCCTGCTAACCCTTAGGCCTGCTGCAGTGTCTGCGCTCGGAAGATGGCTGTACTTCTGCACTATTCACCTTCATATAAAAGACCTATATTTGTGCCTGTTTGTGTTACAATCACATTGGGCCTCATTATAAGTATGCCGGTCCGGTAACAACAGCCCCGGTAAGCTACTGGCACCATTGTTACCGGACCGGCATACTCCAAGCACACGCTTGCAGACCTTGACGGTAAATGAGACTCCAATGGGGAGTAATTTTTCCTGGTGCCCGGCAATGGGGAATTACCGGGACCGCCAGGGCTGTAATGCTCCAGTAAGTCCCCATTGCCGGGCGCTGGTTGTTACCGCCAGGGTCATAATGAGGCCCATTGTGCATCTGCCATATATTGGTGTCCCTGCCCGTGTATTCTGCATCTAAGCTGCCATTAATTTCACCTGCCCTTTCAGTCTAGTGAGTCCCCTTCTTGGAAATCCGGTATCCTCCTTCCTTCTACTCTATGAACAGCACATTGCTTGTCCGTTCTGCTATACAACTATAATCCCTGATAGTGTTGCACAACCTATCTAATTCTTCATGGCAGAGGCGTATACATTTATTTTTTAAATAAATCTTGGGGAGGTAGTGCTGGCTCAGCTGGTATCTTTTCTCGCCTACAGAGTAATGGTGAGGAATAGGGGCAGGAATTGGTACTTGCATATCTATCTGAGTAGGGGCAGGAGGTGATACCTGGATGTTCATCTTCCCCACTACAAATTGCTACATTTCGCAACTGGGGCCTGGCTTGGTTGGATGCTTCAGGTATGCATAGAAAGTAAGCTCTGCTACTAAGGCCAAACTTGCAGGCAAGCGCAAGTAGAGCAGCTCCTTCACTAATCCTGAAGTACATAGTTAAGCCAAGTATGCTGCCCACATATTTATCTGAAAGAAATGGGAATATGGCCTTCATGCTCTTGGATCTTCTTTAGATCAATTATAACTAGCATGTTTACACAAATGTTGATGATATCTTGCATGGGCATGGCAGTTAAACTCATGCTGGATCCTGGTACAGTACAATATTCTCATGTTGCTGAGAGCAGCAGCTATCAAGCAGTGTATGCCCTCCTACATGTGGTCTCACTTACCATGTATGTCTCTATAACATTTCACACTGGTATGGTACAGTCCGATTGTTGGCCCTGTGGTTAAAGATTTGTGTGGGGTTACACATTTCTGTTGGACATCATTCATGGACAATTGGAGCTTGGAGTCATGTTTAAACAATATTGATGATGTCATGCCAGATAGTACATTGTATGAGCCTCCATGTTTGGCTGCGTAAACGGCAGGCATCATGCCTCAATGTAAATTTGTTAGATATATTTATTCAGCTACCAGAGGCAAACAACTCACGCAATAATAATCACATGATGATCAGCCCATCAGCTTGTATGTTCTTCGAGTTTGGCCTATTCTACTTATATTACATCACAGCGGATGGGTAACCCCTAAACCATGGAACTGGGGAACAACAATATATCACAAGAAAATCCCAAAGGGGAAAAAAGGAGTTCACATGGAAGAGTACTATATTAATTTGAGTACTCAATTGTGGAGACTAGAGGCGAAAAAGAGAAGGAAGCCCAGTCATACATATTCACGTTTTCATTTTTAATTTATTACCATTATAAAATAGCATAATATGCAAACATCACGACAAAAAATAAAATAGATGAATTAATTTGTAGTATAAAGTACTTATCAAATCTAATGCTTTACACCATTCAATCGCAATTTGATTGCCACAGTTCATAACCTCGTATTACTCAAGGTAAAATACCACTGTCTCATTTTTAAATTTCATTCAAATAGTGGAAATGCTGTGGAAAAAGCGAATAGTTAACAGTTGGATAAAGTGCTGAATGTAACCAAGTGCTAAGTACCAAATTGTTAATAAGGAATAAAGTACTGAATGCAAAAAAGTGCAAGGTGCCGAATGCAAAAAAGTGCTGGGTGCCTACTGTGCATACATGATCTTCAAATATCATAACAGTTTCGGTGAAATCAACCTATCTGGCTCAATAAAACGAGCCAGTAGTCGCCTTCTTCAGGGCGCACTGAATATTGCAAATGTGAACCTGGAACATACTAATGCTTGAATTTTTGTCTATCATTCAGTAGTTCTCACAGGTAAAACTTTGTACAATTCATGAGGGCTTGATTGTAGATCTGGAAGTCTGTTTAGAGACGTTAACCCTTAAAAAACACATAAAACAAACAAAATAGAAAAAACATAGAAACTTTATGTTAAAATACAGAATATAATAAATGAGCCTCCTAATATTCGATGCCTCTAGCCATACAAATGAAACCTGGGGATATATATATATATTCACCTAAGTTGGTCCAAAAGTGGTGCCGAAAAATGTGTTAGTTTCGATCCGCCACTCAAACAGGACTGATGATGCAAGTAAATTTACATCTAAAAAGACAAAAATAAGAAGCTAAAAGAGATGTCACAAGATTATCTCAAACTTCAATTGCTAAAACACAGTGTCCCCCATCTCCACAGGGAGCAGATCAGTATGTTGTCCCCTCTGTTACCAACCTTAAAATGTTGAATATTTCCAACACTGATCATAACCGCAATGGACTCAATTATGGATACGGATAAAGAATAATCAAAATCCATGAATCTTGGACGATGTGGGGTCCAGTCGGAAGAAGCCAACAACTACAGGGCCATAGATCTGTTAGTGAAAGATATAGAACAAGTTTGCATTTTAATATTTGCAAATCATTGAGTGCAGCGAATACAAAAGCATTTTAAGATGGAAAACAAGCTGCATCAAAATTAGATAGATTCAGACAGACAGGTGGCCTCCGGGCCTTTAAAAAAACTAAAATAAGTGGAATTGAAATATTGAAATAAATTGCAATTTCATCGGACGCAATGGACAGATGCTTGAGTCAGGTAAATACCACCTACACAAGCCTGTCCTTATTTGTCATGCTACAACCGACAATTCTTGACCTCTTCGTGAGCCCATTTTCAACCAATATAGTGATATCACAATTCTAATCTAGAAAAATCTTCTCTCTGGGTTTCTAAACGGCCGGCGTGGATTCCCGCCGGCCGATATGCTCTCATCGACTGAATATATAAATACGCGGGACTCGAGACATAAATATAGCCCCATGTGTGCCCCGTGTCCCGTTGATACTGTAAGAGAGACTACGTTCGCCTCGCGAAGGGGAGAACCTATAAGTGTATATAAAAAAAGGATTTTACCAAAGTTCTCACCCAGAACGAGCCTTCTCTCTCGTCTATGAAAGCAACCGCCTGAGATGTACGCCGTCCGATGTTACGTCCGCGGCTGTGTGTTGTATAAACACTCGCGGTGCTAGAAACGGAAATAGGACTGCATGTATGCCCTTGGTCCCATGGAAACTAAAAAAGGACTAGGTGCGGCCTCGCAGCGAAAAGAAAGGAGACAACAAGTGTATGCTAACAATAGTAGCATACTAGGAATAAGCCAGCTATATTTAAAAGACTGGCGTAAAAAGACGCCATAGAGTGTTATAACCGCGGCTATATTCATCAATACACGCGAAATATCCCCTAATCAAAGTAAGGATACCTGCATCAAATTTAAGTTATTTTAATACTCGAAAGGGACTTAATCTCTAGAATGCTTGGGCAAAGGCAAGATTTGCTGGTGTAGATATATTGAATCATCATAAGCAAAACCGAGGAAGAAGACACCTGCAGGGTTCTAATAAAGAGATATTTATTTATGTTACATGTTAAGGTATACAATGGAGCCATTCTTCTTGGCGATTTAATCCTATCGCGTAGCTATTGGTGTTGTACATCCACCATTGTTCCCTTTGCGCCAAACGGGCTGCTGTATTGTAAACATCAGTGCCATAAACTTTTTCCAAAACACACCATTTCAAGCTGTTCAGATCATGATTATTTTCAACAAAATGAGACACTAAAGGGGCAGACACAATTTTGTTTCGAATTTTGGATTTATGTTCACCAATTCTAGTTTTAATAGGCCTAGATGTTTTGCCAATGTACGTTAGGGCGCAGGGACAGATAATTACATAAATCACATTTTTAGTGTTACACGTGGTATGATGCTTAAGGTTCCAATTTTTACCATTAATCGCTACAAAGGTTCCAGTGATTGTGGAAGCACATTGATTGCAAAAACCGCATGAAAAATGACCTTGGATGGGTTTACCACCCCACAGTCCTGTCACCGTATTCGATTTAGGTCCAGTACTCGACCTGTCAGCTTTAGTGAGCCAACTTTTAAGGTTCTTGCCTTTCTTGAATTCCAAAATAGGTTTTTCAAGTCCTGGATTATTTAATTGGAGCAAATGCCAATGTTTCATAATGCTTTGTTTGATCTTGTGGTGAAAAGTGTTGAAAGTTATGGCACAAACTAACCGCTCCTTAGTAATGTCTTCCCGAGGATGTTTCTCAAGGAGGATATCTCGATGTTGAGATCTGGCTCTTTTACGAGCCTGACGAAGTAAATGTTTTGGATAGCCTCGCTGATGCAATCTATCTTCAATAATGTTCGCCTGTATCTTATAGTCTTCAACTTTGGTACAGTTTCGTCTAGCCCTAAGGAACTGACTATAAGGAATGCTCTTGCGCAATGATTCCGGATGAAAACTATCGAATCTTAAAATAGTATTCCGATCCGTTTCTTTTCGATACAAGTCAACAGTAATGTGGCCCTCAAAATTCTCAATAAGCAAGTCCAAGAATGGCAAAGAGGTGCTATTAACTGACATGGTAAATTTAAGGTTCGTATCCATCGCATTTAGCCATGGAAGAAATACAAGGTGATCTGCCTTTGTTTTGTCCCAAATTATAATTATATCGTCGATATAACGTTTATACAATTTAATGGCATCTCTGTAGGGATTAATATCTGACAGAATACACCTGTTTTCAAAATTCCACATAAAAAGTGTGGCGTAATTGGGGGCAAAAGCTGCCCCCATTGCTGTTCCTTTCACTTGTAGATAATAGGAAGATTTGAAACGGAAATAGTTGCGTGTAAGAGCTATCTCAAGTAAATCTGTTAATATTTCAGTTGGGACTACTTGAATGCCTGGCCGTGAGTCCAAAAAGTCTTTCATTACTTTTAAAGATTCCATTTGAGGTATATTAGAGTATAATGACTCCACATCTAAAGTCATAAGTATGTCGGAATCATGATTGAAAGGAAAACCCTCAAGATGTTTAATCGCATCAGTGGTGTCGGCCAGGTATGTTTCAGTAGAAGCCGCCAATGGCTTCAGAAAATAATCTAGAAATAGACCAATGGGTTCTAATATAGATCCACATAATGACACAATGGGGCGTCCCGGTGGATTGAGAAGGTCCTTGTGTATTTTGGGAAGTACATAGATAAGAGGAGTCCTAGTTCCCTTAATAGTAAGGAAACGGAATTCCTTATCATTAATGGCTCCACTTTCTAGTGCTCGTTGGGCAATTGCTGCAATTTGGACTCTAATGCTCTCTGTGGGATCACTCGGAAGTTTCCTGTATATAGCTGAATTATCAAGCTGGCGCAGAATTTCATTGTCATATTGAATAGAATCCATAACAACAATTCCGCCGCCCTTATCTGCCTGCTTTATGATTATCGAGGTATCTGACTTAAGTTCTTGAAGGCTGGCCCAATCTTGTCTACCAAAGTTGAAACAAGGACCCCTGCTGTAATTATTAGGAGTACTATAGCAGGAGTTAAAGTCTTTAAGGACCGCCTTTTCAAATACCGCTGTCTCGTCAGAAACCATTTGTAAAGTCGGAGTGAAGGTCGATTTACATTTCAAAGTAGTATGGAGGCCATCGTCATCATTGTCGTGGGCCTGATTCCCAAAAAAATCACGCAATCGTATTTTACGAAATAGGCCACGTAATTCTATCTCTACCTCCATTTTGGAGGGGTTTCTCATGGGTACAAACGAGAAACCCTTCTCCAAAATTCGAGTCTCATGTTCACTAAGTTGTCTCTTAGAAATGTTATATACTGCCGATGGTAGGGCTACCTGCGGTATGCCCTTCTCCTGGTTTCGAAATAGTTTTGTAATGGGGGCACCCCTTGTACCGGGGGTGGAAAAGGGAGGTTGGATGGAGGAAAAGGAGTATGTGGGCCTTGAGGAACAGAATTAGCTGGACGAGTATGGTTTTGATAATGCCAATAAGGACGTCCTCGGCCTCGATTATAACCTCTATTCCAATTTCTACCTCCGTCCCTGTTACCTCGAGAGTTTCTAGTGGGATATGATCCACTGCCGTCGGATGATGTATCCGAAAAAGTAACTTTCTTTTGAAAAGGAATAGTGCCCTGTTGAGGGTTGTTAGGATCTCGCCAATGTCCTGGGCCCTGATAATCTGAGGACAAATAAGGATAGGCCGCCTCTTTAGAAAAGGCTAGAATATCCTTTTTTAGTTTGTCCATCTTTTTGTTAGTAGTGATTTTGACAAAATCTTTAGTATGTTTTTCTATAAGCTCTAATTTCTCCTTTATGTTAATGATGGTGGTATCCAGGGCAAATAATGTCTCTGCCTTGTCTATTTCATCCCCAATGATGGAACTTTTCTTAAGGGCAGTATTGATTGTCAGCAACATCCAATCCCGACTGCATTTAGTTGCGACTCCTGAGAATAGTGTTTTGTATTCTTCATCATCTATAAATAAACAAGGCTCATTTCTAACCAAAAGGCCCTGAGGGATGATATTCTTTTTTAAATATTCTGTCAACAAGTGACTGTGCATTTCTGTTCGAAATTTTTTCTTTTTCAATTTAATAATGCTGTCACTAGTAATCGAAGAACCGTCGTTAGGGCCCATAGTCCCCTCAATGTTGTCAAAAAATGATGGGACATTAATGGCATCTGCCAACTGTTCTTCACTAAACGAGACCACATCGATAGCTGCCATGGTCAAAGAAAAGTGCAGAGTGGATTTGTGTGTACACCGCACTATAGATTGCGGAACAAAGAGATCTACAATGCAGAGAAAGGAACACTGTGTAAAGCAATACGGGAAAAATTACCCAAAATTCTGTCTCAAATTTCAAATTAACCTTTCGATCAACCCATGCAACACGAAGTTGCACCAATAATACATCACAGCGGATGGGTAACCCCTAAACCATGGAACTGGGGAACAACAATATATCACAAGAAAATCCCAAAGGGGAAAAAAGGAGTTCACATGGAAGAGTACTATATTAATTTGAGTACTCAATTGTGGAGACTAGAGGAGAAAAAGAGAAGGAAGCCCAGTCATACATATTCACGTTTTCATTTTTAATTTATTACCATTATAAAATAGCATAATATGCAAACATCACGACAAAAAATAAAATAGATGAATTCATTTGTAGTATAAAGTACTTATCAAATCTAATGCTTTACACCATTCAATCGCAATTTGATTGCCACAGTTCATAACCTCGTATTACTCAAGGTAAAATACCACTGTCTCATTTTTAAATTTCATTCAAATAGTGGAAATGCTGTGGAAAAAGCGAATAGTTAACAGTTGGATAAAGTGCTGAATGTAACCAAGTGCTAAGTACCAAATTGTTAATAAGGAATAAAGTACTGAATGCAAAAAAGTGCAAGGTGCCGAATGCAAGATTCATGGATTTTGATTATTCTTTATCCGTATCCACAATTGAGTCCATTGCGGTTATGATCAGTGTTGGAAATATTCAACATTTTAAGGTTGGTAACAGAGGGGACAACATACTGATCTGCTCCCTGTGGAGATGGGGGACACTGTGTTTTAGCAATTGAAGTTTGAGATAATCTTGTGACATCTCTTTTAGCTTCTTATTTTTGTCTTTTTAGATGTAAATTTACTTGCATCATCAGTCCTGTTTGAGTGGCGGATCGAAACTAACACATTTTTCGGCACCACTTTTGGACCAACTTAGGTGAATATATATATATATCCCCAGGTTTCATTTGTATGGCTAGAGGCATCGAATATTAGGAGGCTCATTTATTATATTCTGTATTTTAACATAAAGTTTCTATGTTTTTTCTATTTTGTTTGTTTTATGTGTTTTTTAAGGGTTAACGTCTCTAAACAGACTTCCAGATCTACAATCAAGCCCTCATGAATTGTACAAAGTTTTACCTGTGAGAACTACTGAATGATAGACAAAAATTCAAGCATTAGTATGTTCCAGGTTCACATTTGCAATATTCAGTGCGCCCTGAAGAAGGCGACTACTGGCTCGTTTTATTGAGCCAGATAGGTTGATTTCGCCGAAACTGTTATGATATTTGAAGATCATGTATGCACAGTAGGCACCCAGCACTTTTTTGCATTCGGCACCTTGCACTTTTTTGCATTCAGTACTTTATTCCTTATTAACAATTTGGTACTTAGCACTTGGTTACATTCAGCACTTTATCCAACTGTTAACTATTCGCTTTTTCCACAGCATTTCCACTATTTGAATGAAATTTAAAAATGAGACAGTGGTATTTTACCTTGAGTAATACGAGGTTATGAACTGTGGCAATCAAATTGCGATTGAATGGTGTAAAGCATTAGATTTGATAAGTACTTTATACTACAAATTAATTCATCTATTTTATTTTTTGTCGTGATGTTTGCATATTATGCTATTTTATAATGGTAATAAATTAAAAATGAAAACGTGAATATGTATGACTGGGCTTCCTTCTCTTTTTCGCCTCTAGTCTCCACAATTGAGTACTCAAATTAATATAGTACTCTTCCATGTGAACTCCTTTTTTCCCCTTTGGGATTTTCTTGTGATCTATTCTACTTATATACCTATGAATATAAAACAAAACTTCAATAGTCAAAATCATTGGGCATCATTACGAGTTTGGCGATAGCCATTCCGGTAAAACCAGCACGTTTGCTGCCAAACTCGTGAAATCACTGGCATCCGGCAATGGGGATATACGGGGGCATTCCGACCCCTGCGAACCTGGTCCGTCCCTATTGCCGGGTGCCCGTATTCATTACTCCCCATTCCCATTTGAGGCCCAGAGGGCCTGTTAGTGTTCAATGGGAATGGGGAGGTTGGATGCACCGGCACCATTAATGAATGCTGACGGTGCATCTGACGAGTTGTGCTTGTGGGAGCACAACTTGTAGTTTGCCGGTCAGGTAGTAACGGCTCTGTTACTACCGTTCCGGCAAACTTATAATGAGGCCCATTGTCTTTGCAGATGCTGAATAGTTTTTGAACCATTTGTCTGCAGGTTAGATATAAGGCACACCTCGATAACTGCATGGGGAACATTAACCCAAAGGTTATCTTTCTGGGATTAGAAATAGTGTGATTAGAACCTCTGACCTGCAGATTACAGGCAGCCTCGCAGCAAATAGTTCTCTGGACATGTTTACTGGGATTGAAACCTGCAATAAACAGATCACATTCAAATCTGTGCTGTAAGCGTATTCACAAGCCATTGGCTAGCACTATGCCTTTGCGACCTTGGAAACTGTGACCTTCGCATCTCTCTATTGGGTGAATTAACCCCTCTGAGCAGTCTGGCAGTCTTTAATTGATTATTTTCTCTGTACTGCAGGCTACAAACAAGCATGAGCCCACTTCAGAAAGAATTCCTGTACAATTGGATTATTTATTTATTTATTTATTTACTTATTTTCCATTTCTATAAGCGTGCAAAGCCCTTGGGGATCTAGGCACTGGTTAGAGACATTATGGGGACCATAAGTAAATACAATGTCCAGATTTAATTGAACAGGTGTGTATTGAGCTTTTTTCCTGAACAGCGGTAGGAGGGATTGGATTGTAGGTGCAGTGGAAGTTTATTCAAGAGGCTGGATTCCCCACCGGGAAACTACACCGCCCAGCTCTTTTGCATCTGAATCTCGGGACGAGAAGGCAGCCACTGTGGGAGGAGCTCAGCAGTCTGGCAGGCATGTGTTTTTTTTTGCCTCAGTGCTATGTAGCAAGGGACACTATTAGACAGGCAGCAGTGGGCAAGTGGTAGGGTTTTGAATATGATTCTTTCCCAGACAGGGAGCCAGATCTCCAAACTTCAGAGTTGTGTTCAAACTGACTCAGGTTCAGCACATCAAAAAGAGCATTGTTTTGGAGAGCGTGGAGCCTATTCAGGTTTTGTTCAGATGTGCCACAGAACAGGGCATTACAATAGTCCAGCTTGGATCTGACAAAGGCATGGGTCACAGTGAGGCGATTGTCAGTGGAGAGGAATGGTTTGCTCGCAAGTATGAGTTTTGTAACATAGACAGCTTGGAAAGTAATGTGGTTAATTTGGCAGGACATGCTGAGAGAGATATTGAGATAGATGCCCAAAGTTTTAATCGAAGAGGAGACCGAAATCTTGTGGCCATCGATTTTGAAGAAGTGATACACAGGGTCAACGTTCGTAAGGCGGGTTGGCATGCCAATTAGAAGAAGCTCTGTCTTCTCATCGTTCAGACAGAGGCGGTGCTTGGCCACCCAGGTTTGGATTAGTTCATAAACAGTATTCACATTGGTGCAGTCCTCTGCATGGACACCTGTTAGGGGTATGAGAATTTGCTTGTCATCTTCATAGTTTCTGAGTGAATCTAGATGGTCAAAAAGTGGTTTTGTGCATACATCATAGAGGGAAGCGGAAACAAAGGAGCCTTGTGGTACCCCCAAGCATTAGGAGTTGGGGGAGCAGCAGTGTCACCTGCTAAGACTATAGTTGTTCTTTTGTCAAGGAAAGAGGAGATCCAGGTGGCAACTTCCGGAGAGAAGCACACTACCGAGGTTAGATGGTGGCATAATCATCAACGAGATTGAACGCAGCTGATAGGTCAAGTAGCAACAAGAGGGAAATATTTCCTGAAGCATTTTCATCGTCAAGTTGATTCCTTAGGTCAAGGAGGGCTGTTTCTGTTCCATGTCTGGGGTGGAAAAAAGACTGACGGGGCTGAGGATGGGCTGTGCTTCCAGGAATTTTTGGATATGGATGTAAGCCACTCTGTTGAGGGTTGTCAGAATGAATGGGACGGTAGTGATAGACCTGTAGTTCATTTAGATGGTAGGGTCAAGTGAGGATTTTTTAAGCAGGGGTTAATCCATGACTCTTTAAGGGAGGTGAGGAGAATGCCTGTGGTGAAGGAGGCATTGACAATAGTGGTGATTAGTGGGATAAGTGGTTCTATGTATTGTTTAACCAATGAGGCTGGGCAGATATCGCCTTTGCAGCGTGAGGTTTGAGTCCCTTCGTAATGGTGGCTAGGTCAGGCTCAGAGATAGGTTTGAAGTTGAGAGGTATGTGTGGGTGGAAGAGATGTTCATGGTGTTTTGTCTGGCGGGCTGTTAGATAGGATGCCTGATTTGGCTTTGAGATTGCATTTTATTTGTGTGATTTTGCCAGTGAGGGCATCTTGGATGTTGCTACACCAGGTGTTTTCTTTTGTGATAGTTGGAGGGGGTGCGATGGGAGATTCTAGTTCAGGAAGGACAGTGAAATATTCTTGGCAGCTCAAAGAGGCCTCCACTATCTAGTTACTGAAAGACGCTGATTTAGTTCCGTGCATGGCTTGTTTGTACTTCAGGGAGCAATCTAGGAAGAGGGCTTTGTTTACCTTGGTGGGGGCCTTCTGCCAGGAGGCTACGGCTGCTTGTTATTTTTGTGTTTGGTATTCTTGAATTTGCGTGGCTTGAGAGGGGCCAGGGAGTCAACATTGTTGGCTAGCACAGAATTGTAGTGCTCCACCAGAGTTAATATCGTGGTGAGAAGGTAGTTTGGTGTTGAGCAGCGCAAGTAGACGATCCCTGGTTAGATAGTGGGAAGAGGTTGCGTGTATTGGTACGTTTTTTTGGAATGGGTTTGGTGAAGGTTATGCAATCGTGTCGGTCCAGGGTACGAGACATTGGAGAGTGTGGAGATATTGCAATTGTGATCCAGGAGCCAATCTATGGTGCAGCCTTGTGAATGTGTCCGATTGAGGATCTGTTGGGTGCAGCCAAGATCGGAGGTGGCTTTGGCGAGGGCTGAGGTGTCGATGTTCAGCAGGTCGTTGAAGCCCAGATTGATGTTCCTAGGATAATAAGTGGTAGATTTGAGGTTGGCAGCAATGATTTGGATCTGGTCATCATCGAAGGTGGCAAGGAGACCCAGGGTTTGGTAGAGGAGGTGGAGTGAGATGGAGCAGTTAGTTGAGTAGTTAAGTTTGGTGGAGAAAGACTCACAATGCTGGATAGGGGGAGAAGCAGTCAGCCGAAGTGGGATAGAATCCTTGTAGATGAGGGTAACACCAGCTCACTTGCTGGAGGTCCTGTCAACTCTAAGTATGACATAGCCAAAGGGAACTGTGATGGATAGGGCTGGGCCAGCGGATGGGTTGAGGCATCTTTCAGTGATGGCCAGGATGTCTTTATTGCTAGCAGTTATAAGGTCATAGAAGTCGAGCGCATGGGCAGTGATGGACTTGGCGATAATCAGCATGCATACAAATGAAGAGGGTGGTCAGGGGCTCTTCAGCTCTGTGTTAGGTATGGTTGTTAGCAAGGTGCAAGGGAGGGCAGGCTTTTGTGGTGGACTGAGGACTTAGGTATGGTGATACAAGAAGGTGTTACGTGTTTCAATGCCAGGGGGGAAGGACCCCGCAGAGGTTGCTTTTGTCTGAGTAAGGGCTGTGAGGTGAAAAAGGCAGTCCATGCATAGGTGCAGTGCAATGACAGGTGCATCACAGGTGGGGTGGTCTGCTCAGTGAAGGGCGCAGAGACGCATGGTTGCTGCTTAATGGAAAGCACAGCAGTTTACTGCTGCCATCCTCGAAAGACTGGGCTCTTTTTGCGAGAGGTGGGCTGAACCTGATGCCTTTGCTGGTTGCTGCAGGGCATGGTGTGCATAGCGCACAGGGAAGTCCAATGGGGGGGGGGGGGTGGACGGCTGCCAGAAGTGGTTAATCGAAGCGCAGATAAGAACGTAGTGGGCTGCAGAAAACTTAGAGACATAAGGTTTCAAGATGATAGAGGTAAGGAGCTGGTGGTGATAACGAGATTGTGGCACAGCGAGGTTACGAACAGAGTAAGTTTTGGCAAGGCAGAGGCTAACACCTTTGTATTATTAATAACAATGTAAGGTGATGCCAAGGTACAGGCACAGGGCCTGAGCAGTGGCTTACCTTTGTGTAGGTGGTTGAAGATTGCTAGCAGTGGTAGATCTTCATTAGGGGAAGGGGGAGAGCTCTTGTGCCAGCAGTTACCTCAGGTGAGGCAGCGGCCATCTTGGAGTGGGTATCAGCGGCCAGTGGTCCACTGCTTCTACTGGTGGGTGTGGTATCTGCAGGTGGGGAGCAGGCCACCTCCTAGACCATGTGGAAGGAGGGGAGACATGGCATTGGTGCGGGGAGGAGAGCTGAATGTATGGAGCTTGCCTGATTTCTGGTCAAGCCTGGACAGGCACAGACAGGCGTTGCCTTTCTTCTGGGCTTTCATTCTTGGACCATGTCGGCATAGCCTGCTAGCTCTGTATGGCTTCCTGGGTTTGGCTGCAAGACAGCCAATATGGAGTGAGTGTGGGCAAGGCATCTGGCGGGCCATCATTCGTCAGTGGATGTGGGTGTATGTCAGCAGCCATCTTTACACCGAGCGCAGTCTCCTTTCGCATGTGGCCAGATCCACCGGGTCAGCCCTTGTTAATAGCGTGGAGCGGGTAGCCCATGGAATGGAGTGGATGAGGGCCTGAGGTGGTGGGATCTTTGCTCCTGCAAAGACAGGCGTTGGCATTTCTTCTGGGCCTTCGTTCCTGAGCCCTGCTGGCATAGCCTGCCAGCTCTGTATGGCTTCCTGGGGTTAGCTGCGAGCAGGCCAATCCGGAGTGAGTTGGAGCAAGGCATTGGGTGGGCCATCAGTCGTCAGCGGAATGCGTGTGTATGGTGGCAGCCATTTTTGCAAGGAGCGTGGTTTCCTTTCCCGTGTGGCAAGATCCACTGGGGCAGTCCTCGCTCATAGCGTGGAGCGGGTAGCCCGTGGAGTGAATGAGGGCCTGAGGTGGTGCGATCTGTATTTCTGCACACACAGGTGTTGGCATTTCTCCTAGTGCCACTCTCCTATGGCAATACGTTCAGAAAGAGACAAACCAATGCCAAGCAGTTCGAATTTAGCTGCAACTTTTAAAACGTGACTCCAATACATTTGTGTACGAACATTTTTGAAACTCAACCCTCCTCACACACACATTTTTTCATTCCATTTAAGCAATAACAGAGATGTCCTTGAGCATGCATAGTGTTATCTTTAAGGTGATCGCCAGCCTTAATCAAAGCTGAACCATAGCAAAAATCCCTGTACATGAATAGTCGACTGAAACAGATGGGAAAGGGAGTGGATTCGATTTTTAAAGAACAGTTGCCACAAGTCTTTGAAGGATAGCTCACTCGTTAAGCACTAGCCTCTGGCATAGGACCAGCCTACACATTCCAAGTTCCAATGCCGAATGGCTGACTCGAGTTGTCTTAAGTAGTAATAAAAGCTAGTATTACAGTGCTTAGAAGCAAGAGGAATCTGTTAATATAGTGCTATATAAAAACCTGATCATATTACTGTTATTCAGTATGAATCTGAAGAACACACCGAGTGAGAAAGTTGCAATCATAAAAATTAACATAGCAAGGTGAATATAGATACAATTAACATTACCCACTTAAAGTGGTCAAATGGTACATTAATCATGCATACACAGTGAGGAGGTTGCACACATAACAATTAACATAGTGAGGTAAAAATAGATAACATTACCCATTTAAAGTGGTCAAATGTTAATGGTAATGTTAATGTTTATTTATAAAGCGCCTAAAACACAAGCAAGTGTTTCGAAGCGCTCTCGGAGGGTGGGAACATCAGGAAAAAACAAATTGTCGCTCAGATCCCTTGAAATTCAAGGACAATAATAGTCTGCACAGGCAGAGTAAGTGCATATAATACATTTAACAGTTGAGACACAGCAAATAGGCCTGGACGGCGATTCTGCAGTTTTTACCAAGTGCATTTAGGGGTGAAGACAGGGGAGAACAGACAGACGATCTTCAGGCGCAGTGCATTCAGAACATGCATGTGCACAGACGGTCACAGGTAGGGTGAGGTCTAAGTGCACCCTGCTGGTGGAAACTGGGATAAGTGCAGAGAGAGCCACTCTCTAGGGTAATGTCTCAAGTGCAGTAAGAGTGGGTAAGGTGTAGGGCCCTGAGGCAAGTGCGAACGAGGACTGGCGGGGGTGCCCGGGACCTGTGAGATTCTGAGGCACACCAGGCGGCAAGTCAGCAAAGCTGTAGGGAATAGGAGGGAGAGCGGGAAAGAGCAGAGAGTTATGTTAGCAGGGAAGATTGAGAGAGAAGGAAGAGGAGAAGAGGAAGGTCTTGAGGAGTTTCCGGAACTTAAGAAGATCAGGCTCAAGATGGAGGGCGGCAGGGAGGCGGTTGCAAAGGAAGGCGCTGATGAGTATAAAGAGCTCCCTCCAAATCTCTACTTGGAGAACCTGCTCACTCACAGAAGGTTGCAGGTAGATGAACGCAAGGCTCATGAGGGACAGTATTTATGGAGGTAATCTTGGAGGTATTTAGGTCCTAGGCCCCAGAAAGCCTTGTGGACATTGCAGAGGGTATTGAACTTGATCCTTACAGCCACGGGGAGCCAGTGAATGGATTTCAGCGCCAGAGAGATGCGGTCCCTGGGCTTGAGGCCAAGGATAAGCCTTGCAGTACTGTTCTGGATGAGTTGCAGGGGGGGCAGGGTGAAGCAGGGAGGTTGAGGAAGAGGCTGTTGCAGTAGTCCAGCCTAGAGAGAACCAGGGCTCTGGAGACAATGAGCCACTGGGGGAAGGTGAAAAAAGGTAGAGTACCTCTAAGGAGGTGTAGCTGATGAAGCTGATAATTAGACTTTCTAGAGATGTACGAAATGAAATGTGGGAGGAGAAGGAGAGAGTGGAGTCGAAGATTACCCCAAGGTTTTTAGCCTCACAGGTGGGCGCAGGCGCAGGGTCAACGGAGGCCGGCCAGATTGAAAGTGTGAAAGCGGGAGCAGGGGTCCCAATGCAAACAATCTCAATCTTACTGGCATTGAGGCAGAGGTTGTTTGCAGCACACCATGACTGAATAGTGGACAGACAGTCAGATATGAGCATGGAGGAGGAGGTGGCTGAAGGTAGACTGAAGGATTGTTGGGTGTCATCTGTGTAGCACTGGAAATTAGAGGTGAAAGTGGCAATCACACGTGCCAAGGCAGCCATATGGATGTTGAAGAACCGGGGGGATAAGTTAGATCCCTGAGGGACGCCACAGGTTGAGAGAGCAATAGTCAAGAGAAAGGCTCTGAGTTCCACCTGGGATGGGCAGTCGGAGAGAAAGGAGGTTAACCATGCCAGAGCCTGACCTGTGATTCCCAGTGTATCATGGAGATGTGCGATCAGGATGTTGTGGTTAACCGTGTCAAAGGCAGAGGAGAGGTCAAGGAGAATGAGGACAGAGGGAGTGTTAGTGTCAAGGTTTGAGAGCAGGTCTTCACGGGTGTTCAGGAGAGAATTTTCCATTCCTCTTGATGCTCTGAAGCCAGACTGATGGCCGTGGAAGCCACCAATAGATTCATAATTAGAAAAAGAGGAGACTCCTTGACTCAGCGCCAATTTTTCAAACTGGTTATATTTTATTGTATTGAAAGCCCTTGATATTGTATTGAAGGCCCTCAGGGGCTTTCAATACAAGGGCTTTCAATACAATATCAAGGGTTTTCAATACAATAAAATATAACCAGTTTGAAAAATTGGCGCTGAGTCAAGGAGTCTCCTCTTTCTCTAATTAAGCTTTAAGCGGTTTAGGCTTCATACCGCTGACTCTTAGGAATTGTGACAATCGAAAACCACATCAATTAACACTGGATTTTGTAATTACTCAAACAAATAGGGAAAAAGGAGTTGCCTACGGGACCAGCTGTACCCAAAAAAGCCAAACTGCCATGTACACCAATAGATTCAGTCTGGTGGGTCAGCTGAGAGATAGCCAACTTCTCCAGGAGTTGGCCCAGGAAATGAGTGATAGCGATAGGGTGGTAGTTTGTCCGAATGGAAGGGTCAGCAGAGGGTTTCTTGAGCATAGGGTGAACAAGGGAGTGTTTCAGAGCAGTTGGGAAAATACCAGTGGAAAAGGAGAGATTGCAGACATCAGCCAAGGCTAGGGCGAGGGTGTCAATATTGTCCTTGATGGTTTTGGAGGGCTTTGGATGAAGCCTTTGAGGACCTGTCTGTATACCTCATTGGGTGTGATGGGTGATTGTGATGGTACAGTAATCATACATACACAGTGAGAAAGTTGCACTCATAAAAATAACATTACCCATTTAAAGTGGCTAAATGGTACATTAATCATACACAGGTTCAGTGACAGACACCGGATTGGACCTTACAACTTCAAGACTAGTACCAGAATATCAGTTAACACTTTGTGAGAGCTAGTCATATAATTTATGCACGCTTTCTAATGTTTTCATGAACTTAAAAACAATGAAAAGTGGGCTTCCTAACTACTGCTCAACCATGGCGTCACATGCATATGTATTGTACGAGTTGCACAATGCTGCCCGATCTATCTATCTGAGGTTTAGAATTTGCAAATGTGCCACAGGTGCTGGATGTCTTCAAGAAAGATTCCGCACCTGTGCTTTTCCATCCGTAACTGTTCCCTCCCACAGACACGGCCATCCTAGCCGCCGTTTCCTCTGCAATGACATTCTTTGGAAATAAATCAGCCTTCTGGAAAGTATGATTGCATCAAGGGATTTCCATTAACTTGCCGTCACCTCTGACTCCCCTCCTTTGCAAGATGACTGCACCTGGAGCGCGTTGTCATCTGAAGCCTGCTCCAGGGGTCAAGCAAATAATGCGGCACTCTAACAAGCCAGTACCCAGTACACATCAGTGCGACGTCTTTTCAAACACTCTTCAGTCACTACGTAAACAAAAGCTCCAGAATGCTCATTTATGACTTAATAAGGGTAGTGGAAGACATCCTCAGTCTCTTGGCCACAGTGCAATATGCTGTGTGTTGTCACACAAGCCTCCTCACATGCCACAGATGGTGAAGACTTGCACCTGAAAAGTAGCAATATGAAACTCCTTACTTTTCCAGTGACAGATTGTCTATCGTAACATCTCCTTTAGAAAATCATCATTCTGCAGGAATGAGCAGACTCTCCCACCAAAGAGCAACACAAAGTATTTTGTGATAGACGCCTATTTGCCAAGTGAAAGCTACCGGATGGTTTTACATTTTAAGGGCTGATGCCTTTAGGCCTTAGTCGACGCTCTATACATTCTCTATAAATAAATAAATAAATCAATAAACAGATTTGACATTTAAGGTGCACTCTAATGCAAATTCTAAGCCTTGAATAGATGCATGATCAGGGAACTGTCAGCAACTCATATAATAAATATGCATGTGGTATTGAGGTTCACTACTAGTCAATACACCAGGAAAGACATTTTTGATCGTGTTTACGTTCATAAAATGTTAGAAAACGTCCATAAATTATATGGCTTGCTCTCACGAACAGTATGGCACATAATGAGTATGGTGGTGCGGGAAGAAATTGCCACTTTTCCCGCTTCACCATACTACGAGTATGGCCCTGGAGTGGGGGGTTTGCCTCGAGCATCATGATGGAGGTACATCCTCCCACTTTCTGCTGAATATCGGCAAAATCGGCAGAATTACCAATGCAATCATTCCACCCAAAATGACCCATAGAGTCCAATGGACTCTCAAAGACCAAGTGGTAGTAAAGTTAATTACATTGGGTGGTATTCTGGCAGAATTACTGCTGGAATACCACCCAAATCGTAACAAGCACCATTATACCTTTATTGACACACTGGCTGCCTAAAAAGTGGTATTTGGCCTGCTGGATGATGGCGTGCGTAACTGGGTCACTGTTGTCTGAATATTAGATATGTATGTGCACTTTCTGCTGCCTTGAGTCTAATGACAGACCAGCAACTTTTAGGCGAAATGGACACCTTTCCAAAATATAGTTACATGCAGCAGGAGAGATGTGCAAATGGAGTACTCGAGAGATATGCCCAGGGACTTCCCTTTAAAAGCCTATTAGAATCAGGAAAGAGATTTACTGATATGCAGTTGTCCATTGGCAACCAGGACATTATTAGGGCCACACTAGTAATTAGAGAACGCAAAATATTAATCCATCTGAATTCTAGCACAAATGAATGCCTTAACACTCAATTGGTAATCAGAACTATTATTTTAATACCGAGTGCCTTCACAGTACCACCATCAAAATGTAGATAGCTAGTGCTCATACTTATATATCCAAGTGAATGTGTTGTGTTGTGGACAAAGTTTAAGTTATGGCCAATATTATTTTTAACAATGGAAAGAACAAGCCTTGTTGTTTCTGATTGAAACTCAGGAAGTTTTTGAATTGGGAACTCAACACTCATTCAATAACACTTGAAATTAGTGATTTAGAAGCCCCGTCACAGAACTGAAATCAGCTGGTTTATCAGCATCCCAGGAATGCACATTTGTCAAGCTTAGCATCTGGCCTTCCACAAGAACCCCTGTCAAAAGACATTCTGGATCTCTGCGAAAGAGGGAGGAACCTTGAAGAAGGTGATGACTCAATTGGATACTTCGAGTCGGACGTGGACTTCACCAATAATGCATATACATGGGATGGTCAATACCCACTATGTTGGTTGCTTCTTTTATTGTTACAGAATGCAAAGCCTCTTCCCACGGGAGTAAAAGCAGGACATTCAGGGAGGGAGACATACCCTTCCCTCAACATCCCTCTGGAACAATGGGGATACTTTTTAGGAGAACTAGGAGCGAGCGTGCCTGGTGCTGCAGTCCACAGGCACAGCACACCAAGACAATGGCCCTCATTACGACCCTGGCGGAATTCGCGGTGCTAAATGCACCGCGGAGCACGGCGGAAAGCTGCCGATAGCGCCATGGGGGTTGGCGGATTTTCCACCCCATGCCGACCTTGGCGGAGCGGTAAATCCCCAATCCCCATTTTGCCCTTCCCCATTCCCATTCTTGCCCCATAGGGTATAATGGGAGTGGGGAAGGCGTTAATTACGCCACCGTAAAGTACGGTGGCGTAATTAACAACGAGGTCCCTTAGCGCCATGGATTTCTCCGCCCGGTAAAACCAGGCGGAGAAAAGCTCCATGGCGCTACGGGAACTCGTAGTAGGGCGGACGGGTCCGCCACGAATACCGCTGGCGGAAACCCACTCCGCCAGGGTCGTAATGAGGGCCAATGAAAGTATGTAAGGAAGGGCCTCAGAAGGCTTTAGCCTGTGGTCGAAGGAG
The DNA here is from genome assembly GCF_040938575.1 of Ambystoma mexicanum. Classification (NCBI taxonomy): domain Eukaryota; kingdom Metazoa; phylum Chordata; class Amphibia; order Caudata; family Ambystomatidae; genus Ambystoma; species Ambystoma mexicanum. The sequence goes on from NC_090939.1 coordinate 135,357,209, forward strand.
CAGAGAATGACTCCAGCTCCTTTGATTCTTAGGAGTAGAACCCAAAACATTGTTAAAAGCCCACGCGTGCCAATTCTGGTGACTGATGTTAGCAGCAGAACCAAAAAACACTCAAACCAGTGTCAAACCATCAACCCACAGTTGAACTGCCATTGACCCAGCATGTCTTCATGCAATGGGTTGTGAGCCTGCTGCAGCAAAGACATCGAAGCCACAACAGAGCACCACTGAGCTCATGACAATCCGATCAATTCCTGTCTCATGCCATTTTTCAATTGATCAAGCCTGTTTTAGCCTCCCATCTTGAAAACACTTCCGCTATGTCTAAGTATTTTTGAGCCTGTCCACCTGCAAATTCAAAGAAACAGACACAAACCCGAGTCCCATTAAGAATACTCAAAGACTTTGCATCCCAGGTCTAACCTGTCCACGCTTCAAAGCCTCAAGCACTCACTCCTTTTGAGCCAACAAAAGCCAAAGGTAGTGAACTAGGCGACTATGCGCAAGTACGAGATGTGCACACTTGTTACCTTCACCAGCAGGTATTGGAGACTGGTTCAGTCTCTATCACTGTCTGGACCTCAAGAAATATTATTGAAGACTACTTTTATATTTTCAATTTCCCAAATAGTTGTCTACTTTTGCTATGTTTCCCGCAGTACACTTCCCAGACATCCAGTTGGCCCATGGTAGACAATCTAAATGTTAATTTTAAAACTGCACTTTTCTCTTTCAGGGTTGGGTTATTTGGTATTTAGGGTATACTTAGAAATGTATACTATTGTTAGGTTGACTTGGACTAACATTCCTTTGTTTTAGCATTTACCAAACTGCTGTTGTTTTGAAACCCTTTTCGAGAAACTCACCTTTCCACAAACTATAATATTTTGTCTAATTCTGTCTGTTTAACTATATGCCTGAAACATCTCTAAGCTCAGTTGTATTACACGTTTTGATGTAGTGCATAGAAACCTATGTACTTTTCTTGTACTTCTTCTGGCCAGAATAAGATCTCGTGTTGTTGACCTCAAATCCGTAACCAAGCAAGACACATTCCTAGTATCAGTGAGGTAGCAGGGAACGAACTGAAGAAGGAGCCTGCAAACTGGAAGGGTGTGAAGGATTCTGCAGTATCAGAAGAGAGATCTGTGTAGCTGAGGCAATTGAATGCCAGAGGAGGACTGAGAAGGCAAGATAGAGGGAAGTCTACAGAGCCAGAGTGAGATTGCCAGCACCCAAGGCCTCAGAGTGTGCCAATTAATTGTGTGAGTGGAAGAAATTAGATGCCCAACATTGTACCTGGCCTACTGCAAGAAAACATGCATGGACTGTATAAGGAATTGGGATGACTCCATTTACATATGTTTTTTAAAATGGTTAACATAATGATACACAGCCAAGAAGTGGCTCCAAATCTCTGGCCTTTCCAAAATCAAACCCTTCATCTCACTGCAGGACCTCCGAACCATAGTGCAGGCACTTGTGGTCTTGCAAATCGATGGGGGGAAATGCCACCCTGGTTGGGCTACCAGATGCTCACTTGCCTCCCTTAAAAGTAGTTCACCACGCTGCAGCAGGCCTTATCACTTGGTGAACAAAAATATATCCGAATGACCCTGTCCTACACAAACTGCATTGGCTTCCTCTCCTGGCCAGGATACTGTTTAAGACTGCAAGTATCATCTACAAAGCAGTCACAAGCAGTACACCAAGAGTACCAGGCGGCTAAGCTCCACATATCTGGTGGCATGTGCTCCTCATGAAGCAAATCGACCAACTGGCTTGAATTACAAATAATCCACAAAGAGAGGACTCACAAAAAATTCCCCTCTTGTCACGTACCCACTCTCTGGATTTCGATATCAGTATCAGTTCGGAATGCCCCCACAATTCTGCAATTTCACAAATCTCTCAAAATGTTGCTTTCTCAACAAACTCTGACAAAGGACTAACCTCAATGGATGCACATAGCTATGTACGGATAGCATCTGACAGAAATACTAGTAAAAGATGCCTGTTCAACATTGCCTACCCATACCTTGAATAGGGCCCTTCGTCTTGAGCTAGGTCAGTGCATTAACCAGTAGAACAAAAAAAATAAAAGTACACTTTTGGGGGAATAGTTGTCTGCTTATTTAAAGATCCATGTTGGTGGCTTTATATACTGTGTCTACTCCACAAAATGTATTTTATTTCTTTTAGTTTATTGTCCACAATGTGTTGCCCGATTCCAGTGGTGTGTTCTTCCACTCTGTGTGTGTTGCTCCAGCCCGAGCTACCAAATCTCCAATGCTAATTATATTCTTTATGTAGTGTTTCACAGAGAGTGAACAAGCATGGTGACCACCAGTCTCTGTGTGTCTGTCAGTCTTGCTTTCAACTACATCATGAACCTAGATGTTGCTGCTGCTGCTGACTTTGATGAACTATTCTCACTAGTGATGAGTACGGTTCTTCAGTCAAACAAAAAGCAGTGCCACTGCCGACAGATGTCAGGAAAGTGCAGCCGGAAAGAAAACATATATTTGATGCCCCATATTGATAAAGGTTAAGCTAAATCCTCTTCAGAACAACGGGTTGGTTGGCATACTACTTGATGAGCGATATGTCTCTAAAGATTTTGAAAGGTTGGCACTTTGCATAACAACCCTGGACACTTGACATCTTGTCAGGATATGAGCCAGACATAGAGTCGGGGGAGAGACGCCCATGGAACATTCTTCTTCCAATTAAAAGTTACCATCCCTCATCCTCAGAACATGAGACTGGGCAATCCCTTTGTACTTAGCCTTGTGTGGTGTCTCGTGTATAAGGGCACATGTAGGGTGTATTGCATATGTATTATCTATGGTGGCTTCTAACGAATAGCCAGTGTTCTCCAATTATGGGTCTCATGCAATGAGTGGCATGAACCGTCGTCTACGTCCTTTCTGGACCTCCTGGTCCCTGACTCTTAGGGGTTTGCATGCAGTTATCCTTCCAACATGGCCACCCGGAACGGAATGCTCCGGATCAGTCTATGCGTTCCACGCTGCTCATCCTACAAAAGAGACACGCCCCTGCGGCTCTGCACGTCTCAACGCTACTGCTACTTGTAGTCGGACGTGCTTAGCCGGAGTTTGATCGGGGCTCTCGCTTGATTCCTTGTTCCCAGTTCCTTGAACCCCCTCCTGTTCCCTTCCCTCTCCAATCTCCTGGAAAACCTTGCGTGCTCGAGTCACGGTCCTCCGTGCCTCTGAGCGTACCTTAATTACTTCCTGGAATTACCCTGGACTTTGTGAACGCTCCTGGAAACTGAACCGCTACTCTCATGGTGGACGCTGAAGAGTGGCTTTCGGGTCTATACAAATCCCGGACCGTAAAGAAGAAGAAATCCCAGAAGGTCGCAAGTACACAACAGAAACAGGTGAGAAGGGGAGAGATTTGTGACAATGAGACCATGTATGAAATGGAATTACCTATTATTTATTGAGCTATTTCTTGAGATTTTAGCTCACATTAATGTGTGTGTCGTGTTCTCTAATACCACTGGGGACACTCTTGAGTTATTCTTCATGGGGTCTTTAGACGTACTTTTATGTTGCAGATGGCTAAAAAAGTCAGGTTGTTTTCTTATATAAATATTAATTTATATAGTTTTCTTATATTAATTATAATTAATCTGGGCATATCTTGCTTGTGTCTTCGGAATTGCTATCTTGTGACTTTGTTCTGCTGTGTCTATATTCCCTATTTTATTCTAAACTTGGCACTAATTGCCAGTTATACTACCTGAACTCTGCACATATCTGTATTTATTTGGATTCAGCCTTTTGAGTTTTCCCGAGCCTTTGAGGGCTGTGTTCATTCAGAGATGTGATTTAGCTTCAATTTTTAAGAAGATAGCTGCTTACTTTTTTACACTCTTGTTTCTATGTTAGCAAGCTATATTTGCATATCGTCCATGTCATATTCACTTTATACATTGGTCATGTTAGTGTTCTTCATGTCTGTGGATGCTATATTAATTGTCTTCATGTCTAAATGCATTTATTACCTAGTATGTGTGCTCTTCATGTGGGGTGTATATGTCCTTTGTGTCTAATGCATGCTCTTGTTACTGCTACAACTTACTTTTGAATGCTTTTGCCATCACCAGCTTAAATTGTCTACATGTCCTGTTGCACATGCCTGGGATAAAGGTGGTATGGTTGCCTCAGTGAATAGCATTTCTCACCTGTGCAGTATCGAGCTGGGGAGGGGCAGAAGTCAAAGATGACGTATTCATCTGACTCGCAAAAATCCTTTGCAGCAAAGTGCAACGGATAACCCATAATGGCACTGTGAGTTATGGTATCTTGAGCAAGAAAATGCTCCAGTGGTGAAAATCCACAAGCTGGCAAAACGAATTATTTATGTGGTTCAGTGCTTACTTACATCAAAACAAGTACAAACCTCTTTGTTTTTGGAGTAGCACAGGATGTTCCTTTAGTCTGCACTGATTGCAACCCAACAGCAATGACGCTACAATATGATTGTCAATTTATA